>NC_139028.1:17822523-18422523 GCF_964662115.1 Mustela nivalis
TATGTGAGGCATCAGGGCTCTGAGGAAAGCAAGGACTTAAACACCGACCCAAAGCACTGGATGTGTAAACTGTGTCTGCTGCCAACTTCTCTCACGAGGATTTGTGTTTTAAGAGCCCTTGGGAAAAGGCAATGTTTGACGCAAAGTGATCACATCTCTAATAGAGGATTTTAAGATATTGCTATCTACTGGGAAAGAGAAAATACTTTAGGCAACAAAAACTTTTCCATTATTCCTCAAATCAACAATAGGTAGCATTGCAGTTCAAAAACACTGTCTCCCAAGGACATTTCCTCACTCTACTCTGCAGGAAAATTCCTTAGGTAGCAGTGTTTTCCACCATAGGGTGTGCCAGAAGATCATGAAATAGAAGAAAAGAATATGAGAACTTCTAACTCTTTAGGACTATCACAGGCTATCAATTTCCTATCCTTTGTATAAGTTCTATAACATATATATTAGTACAAATGCATGTGTATAGAATTTATGACTGGATACATAAGCAAAAACTGAAATATGTGCTCAAAAATGTATTACTAATTGGAAAGCATGATCAAAAATTGCGGATTCCTGATGTTACAGGCAGTCTGGCCTGTTATATCTAAAAACAGTCTTGGTAGGCACAGTTTTGGCAGGTGCCTGGGAAATTAAGTGGTATGTTCCCAGAATAAGGTGCAACTCAGTTAACTCTGGGTCATTTCATCCCAGTCCCACAGAGGGACATTCTGGTAGAACAATAAGGGAAATGAGGGAGTCAGAAACATAGACTGGAGGGAGAATTGGCTTTGCCAGGTCACTGGCTCGTTCATAGACAACATCCCAGGATCTAAAATTAGAAGAACCATCTGCAGTTTCCCTCCTGGAGCTGGGGCTTGGATGAGCCACAGAATAGGCCCTCAGAGACTGGTGGCTTTGATGACAGCACTGGCCTCATAGGTGACCTCAACAGATAATGACCAGGAGCCAAAGCAAAGATGCTTCCAAAGCCAGGACCCTCACAGTAAAACTGAAACAGGAAGAAGCAGGGACATTAGCTCTGTAACCAGAAAGCTGTCTCTTGCTTCTTAGTCCAGATTCTGGTAGCAGAGTAGGGAAGGGAAAAGAGAAGTCTGGAAGAGAAGTTCAGAGATAGATGGAGTCTCCATTCTCAAGGCTACATAGTGTATGAGTCCAACTGCAAGACATTCTGGAAAAAAAACTATGGAGATGGTAAAAATGCATAAATAAATAACTCAGTGGTTTCCAGTAGTTAGGGTGGGGAGAGATGAACAGGTTGAGCACAGAGGACTTTTTAGGGCAGTGAAAATGTTCTGTAGGATATTATAATGATGGATTATGTCCTTATTATACATTTGTCCAAACCCACAGAATATTCAGTACCAATTGTGATGTATCAGTGGAGGTTTATCAGTTGTAACAAAGGTTCTCCCTGGTGAGGGATGTTGATAATGAAAGATGATCTGTGTGAGTAGGGGTAGGGGGTAGATGGAAAATCTCCATACCTTCCCCTCAATTCTGCCGTGAACCTAAAACTGCTTCAAAAAATAAAGTCTTAAAGAAATAAAAGCCCTTGTACTCCTAAATTTGAATTGGAAGTACCAGTATTAACTAATGATATGGATTTTTTAAAAATATATTTTCTAGCTTTGCCTACTGAAAATGTCTAAAAATAATGGCTAAGCCTATAGCAATGAGCATCTTTAGAACTAGATTATAATCTTTAAAGTCACTTCCCACTAAAATGAACCAGGGCTCCAAGGAGAAATGGTTGATTCTAGGTCTTAGACAGAAAATTTACAAGATGAGCTTAGAATATCTTATCATACCAGAAATCTATCAGAGATAACTGGGGCCTTGTCTAAAACACTCAGGAGCCGACCTGAAGAGGTTCTTATGGGCCAAAGATAGAACAATTTGAGTATCAATAAGAGTGACTATAATTATTTAAATATATCTGTGTTTAAAGCCATGAGTTCAGATTGCTACCTTTTTAAAAACCTCACTGGTTTGTTATCTTTGGAGAATGCTAAGAAACCAACTCATTATTTGAAAACTGGCACATAAAAAAATCAAGATATCAAGATCTATCTTGCCTTTGTAAATGAACTATTCTCAAGAAAATCAAATAATTGATGAGGCTAAGTTACTTTTTCAGGTATATGAAAAAAGCATGCCAGAATGAGAATATCATGAATCTGCACTCTCCGGGGAGAGAATGGATCCAGCCCGTGGTAGCGCCATCCAGTATGGTAGCCAGCAGCCACACATGGCTATTGAGCACTTGAAATGTGGCAAGTTGGGATTGATATGTGCTTTAACCGTAGACTCACACTGAATGTCAAAGACCTTATATTTGAAAAGAATATAAAATAATTCGTTAGTAATGTTTATATTGATTTCATGTTGAAATTATAATTTTTGAAATATATTGGACTAAATAAGATACATTATTAATATTAATTATACCTGTTTCATTTTATTTTTTAGTATGTATCTATGAGAGGGGTGCCTTGGTGACTCAGTGGGTTAAGCTTCTGCCTTCAGCTCAGGTCATGATCTCAGGGTCCTGGGATCCAGCCCCACATAGGGCGCTCTGCTCAGTGGGGAGCCTGCTTCTCCCTTTCTCTCTGCCTGTCTCTCTGCCTACTTCTGATCTCTTTCTCTCTGTCAAATAAATAAATATAATCTTTTTAAAAATAAATAGATAAAAATAAAATAAAATAGAGAGCTACTAGAAAATTAAAAATTACTTATGTGGCTTGAGTTATATTTTACATATAACTATAATATATATATATATATATATGACAGATTGAAGCAATACCCACCAATACAATAACACTAAGAATACAAAACAACAGCTAACCAGATGTTATATACCTTCTAATAAAATTATAGAACATCACCTAAGATGTATCCTTACATAAAAATATTGACTGGCTTGGTCAGTAGGGCATGAGACTCTTGATCTCAGGGTCATCAGTTCAAGCTCCACATTGGGTGTGGAGCCTACTTTAAAAAAAAAAAAAAAGTTGACTCTGAATCTGACCAAGACTTTATATTTAGCTACTAAATTCCATAGCTATAGGTGGCAGAGAAACAAGGTAGATGACACCATGACCATGCAATCAACAAAACCTTAAAAATAGGAAACTAATTCTACAAAGAAATTGCCCTGTTTGGACAACAGATAAATTACAAAGGAGGGAAAAAGAGGAAGAAGAAACCTAGCAATGAAAAGAGATCTAAAAACATATCAACTAATTGCAAGCTATGGACCTTATTTAGACTTGATTTGAAAGAACCATAAAAGCAAATAAATGAGGGGCGCCTGGGTGGCTCAGTGGTTTGGGCTGCTGCCTTTGGCTCGGGTCATGATCTCAGGGTCCTGGGATCGAGCCCCGCGTCGGGCTCCCTGCTCCGCAGGAAGCCTGCTTCCCTCTCTCTCTCTCTCTGCCTGCCTCTCTGCCTACTTGTGATCTCCGTCTTTCAAATAAATGGATAGAATCTTTAAAAAAAAAAAAAAAAAAAAGCAAATATATGAGTACACAATAGGATTGATTCGAACACTAAGTGGATAACCAGTTATAGGAAGGAATTATTCAAATTTAGGAAATGGTGTTATAGTTATTTTTACAGACTGCTCGTCATTTAAATATACAAAAAGAATATCTATGAATAAAATAGTAGGATCTCCAGGATTTGCTTGGAAATAATCGTGGGACAGAGCCATAGGACTGGGGATATTATGAAATGAGACTCACTACTGTAAGGTAATTATTGGTAAAGCAGGAGGATGAGTCTGTGGCTACTCACGATACTCTTCTATTTTTGTACATGTTTGAAATTTCCCATAATAAAAAGATTTTTTACATGCCAAGTGTGATAGTACTCATTATTAAAAGTAGAAAAAGTGGAGGGAAATATCAGTCATTTTACCATTACCATAATTTAATATGAGCAGGGTTAATGATTTATTATACCTTCTTCTGGTGTTTTTCCTACATAGTTGACATGTATGCCTTTTTCCAGTCGATTTGCTTAATATTGTTCTCACTCAGCAAATGGCTGTATCTGACAGCAAATATACATTGAGTCAATGAATGAATGATCTTTCTATGCTGCCACGTGGTCTGTGTATCCATCTCTACTAGTGCTGTGATGGTTAGTTACTAGTGCAGTTAGGTGGATGATCTCGTCTACTCACATTGATGACCTCATCTACTCACATCGATGAACTCATTCCTCACGTTAATGACCTGAACTACTCACATTGACGACCTCATCTACTCACGTTGACCACAGCAGTTAAGAGCTCAGTCTGTGAAGACCAATCTGGCTTCCGATCTCAACATGTAACTTCGTACCTGTGCAACCTGGTGCAAGATGCTTCAACTCATTAAACATTACTTTTCCACTTGCCAACATCATCCTGATAGCATTTAACTCGAGGGTTTGCTGTAAGGACAAAATGAACTAACAGATGTAAAGGGCTTCACCTCGCACCTAATAGATAGTGAGCACTCGATCAATGTTGTTATTAATTAAAAATGTTCCCTTTTTCTCTCTTATTAATAACACCAAGGTAGATATCTATATGAATATAATTTCTCTTAAGTTCTGGATTATTTCCTTAGGCTAGAATTCTGGAAAAGAAATGACTTGATCAAACAAAATAAATGAGAACGTGTATGGCACTTGCCACACTTGCCAAATCGCCTTCCCAAAGGAGTGCACCAATTTTTAGTGCCATGCATCTCCCCATCCTTGCCAACCCTAGGTATCATTACTCTAACATTAATTTAATAGAAACCACCTACATCTTAGGACTTGGGACATCATCTTGCTTTCTGAACACTGTCTAATCTGTTAGAACAGTTAATTTGTATATAGTCAACTGTATTGGGGGGGTGATTGCTTCGATTTACTTTTGGCAAGGGTGATTGGGTGACCCGGTTGTGAGAGGAAAACCAGAAGGAGGAATAGGTTTAGGAAGAATCTTGTAATTTTAGATTCAGACAAGTTGGGTTTGAGGCACCTGAGGGATTTCTAGATGGAAATGAGAGACTTGGAATTACAGTTCTAGAGCTCAAGAGAGCAATCTGGGCTCCAGATACAAATTCTGAAGGTATCAGCAGTAGCAGTGGAAACTGCATGTGTAAATGAGATTGCTTAGAAAGTGACTTTAAATTGAAGAGAAGCAAATGATAGAACAAACCCTTACCTTTGTAATACACACTTTTAAGCATTTGCAGGATTTCAGACTGTAAACGGTTATCTTGAAAATTGGAGAGAGAGAGAGAGAGAGAGGTGTCAAACTCATAACCATGTTCCTTTAGGGGGACAGGGAACTGGGATGGGAAGAAATAAGCCTTTTCAGTAATGCTCTTGTGTGTGTGTGTAAGGAAAATATATCTTCATATTGCTTTCAAAATCAAAAATGAATTTTTTTTAAATTGGAGAAGTGGATTATAAAACCCACATGCGGGTCTTACAAACAAAGCAATAAGCTTATTCCATGTGGTTCCAGAAAAGGGGCTCCATTGACTGTGCCCAGAGAGACAGTAGTCAGTAAATATAGTGCATGAAACATTAATGTGACTCCCAGGCTGAAAGAGACAAGCCCAAATGTTGCTTCAGTCAAAATCTGTCCCACAATTCAAGACAGAATGCTGGTGTTGGATGAAGTTGACTCAGTTGTCTTAGTCTGGAAGGACCAGGCAACACCCTGCTTAGGCACGTGATGGGTTTTAAGTTTTTAACATAGGGCCAGGACCAGAAATTCTTCTGCATGCTGGCCATATGATAGCTTCGCTGCTGGCCAGTGTGAGCGGAGAGTAACAACCTCCTCTTGTTAGCTGCCAGTTCTGTGTCAGAGACTCAACCAAGACTTGCATTTAAATCTCGCACCACTGGATGCAGGTATGGTTCATGGCTCTTCACGGAAGAGGAATCAGAGTCTTGGAGCTTTCAGTGACTCACTCAAGTTCACAAAGCCAACAAGTGACAGTGCCGGGATTCATATCCTAGTCTTACTAACTCCACATGCTTGTTTGTATGCATTAGGTTATGCTGTGTCTCTCTCTTAGCAAGCACACAAATACCGACAAATACTAATATTGAATGTGACTGAAAAGTGAGTCAAAAGGGTGCCTGCGTGGCTCAGTTGGTTAAGTGTCTGACTGCTGATTTCAGCTCCCACATCAGGTTCCATGCTGGGTGTGGAACCTGCTTAAGATTCTCTCTCGCTCTGCTCCCTACCACCTGCGTGTACCCATGCGTGTGTGGTCTCTCTCTCTCTCTGGTGAGTCAAGAAAATTCACAATTATTTTTTCTATGTCAGCGATCTCTTAGAATGCCCTGTTTTATGTTCTACTTGGTTGCTTTGCTGCTCAATGTTCTCCTCGGACTAGCACCATGGGCATGACCTAGAAGCCCAAGAGCCCTGACTAAATCAGGATCTCCACCTGGACAAGGCACCCAGCTGATTCTTAGGCACATTGAAGTTAGGGGGCAGCTTCGGTGCATTGAAACCTGAAGGGTCCAAAATGACACCATTGATTACTCAATGCTAAATATCCGAATGTTAACTTCTTCATTGATCCAAGCCTTAGCATAAATGCTCTGCCGTACCATTCTTCCTGTTCACGAGTTTTGTATTAGCTGATCAAATGTTTTAAAAGTTTGGCAGAAACCTAAAGGGAGACCTCATCGGGGCCCATGGGCTGCAGATTAGAGAGGCCATTCAAGTTTCTGACCTCCTGTTAGAAGATAGAACAGAGAGTTCTATCTTCTAATGAAGACACAGAAAATGGAAGCTTCCCAGCCTAGTTCCCAAGGCTTCCAGATTCTCTGTGGGCGAGTCTGTCAGCCCATTTTAGAAGCTGGTAGACCTCCTCCGAATCTGTGTGTACCTCACCATTTCCCAGACCCATTGTCAAAGACTGGCCGAGTGACAAAGTTCTGGTAATAGGAGAAAGTGATGCGTGCCACCTCTAGACCTGGCTCCCGGCAAATCCCACACCAAATTCCATCTGAAAGAACCACATCTGGAAGAACCACAAAATAGAAGGAACCTGGCTGGGCCCGAGTCACTGCTTGAAGGGGAGATGCCCAATTAGCATAACCCAAACCCATCGACATAAAGTTGTGGAGGGCCACTGAGATTGAAGGATTATTGTAGTGGCTACCATACTTATGATGGCTAGATAGCTCTACTATCATATGGTGCCGGCTGGAATCCAGCCCAACAAACCAAAAAGGTAGGGTCTTCTGAACATTTGAGACAAGAGAAAGAGAAAGTAATTGCTTGTATATTAGAGCTATTCTAATGCACAGAATGGACTTTTGCCAGAAAAGAATGCTTAAAGCCATGTTGGTTTTTATACTATGTATTTAAATGAGTTTCTCAACTGGTAAATTAAAGTTCTGCTTTTCAGTAGAGATGGAAATCATATCTAAAGTTAGAGAATTGCCAATGTAATACAACAAGTAATTATTTTCAAGGGCTGGGGGGAAGGACAGTAATATATCCAGTATTCAGACACTTCAAGAAACAGCCAAAGATTCTTCTTTTCACAAATGCTGACTATATGTTTGTTGTTGGAATTAATGGCCCCATTTTATATACTTAAGTGGAGACAACTGTGGTAACTTAGAAATCTTATCTCAAGTGGAATATAAAGTAAAAAGCAACTGTTTCTCGAAATTGCAAAGAGTGCATATAAAAGATACTTCTGAGAGTTGGATATTGAAAATTACAAAAATCATAATTACATAGAAAGCACTTTATTTCCAAGAAAGGAAACTAAATATATATTAGAAGTTGTTTGTGTTCTATGAAATTAGATCAAGTGTCTCTGTCCAAATTCACTCTGATTTTTATCAACACTGACATTATGTTGAAGGCAATCTGCTAATGTTTCAGTAAAAGTCAAAACAGGAAGTGGTTGTCAAAATTGTTTAGCTGTTTGCTTATACAATAATTTTTTTAAAGATTTTATTTACTTATTTATTTGACAGGCAGAGATCACAAGGAGGCAGAGAGGCAGGCAGAGAGAGAGAGAGGGAAGCAGGCTCCTGCTGAGCAGAGAACCTGACGCGGGACTCGATCCCTGGACCCTGAGATCATGACCTGAGCCGAAGGCAGCAGCTTAACCCACTGAGCCACCCAGGCGTCCCACTTATACAATAATTTTTAACTGAAACAGGTTATCATTTGATATTTAGCCATGACCCTACAGACTCAGTGGAGCCCCCTTCAGGAGGGCCCGTGTCAAGCAGGTTGGGCTTGACGGTTTCTAGAGCCAGGAATGACAGAAAGCGAAAGTATTTTTGGAGGATAAATCTTTCACTGAGTGCAGGGTAGATATACTGGAAAAAATTCAGTCCTTTCTTCCTGTGTGTTTCCTTCTCACCCACACAACTACCACACTCAAAATTTTTCTGACCCCCAATATGTGAGGTGCGGGTGGTAGAAATTGGTGGTGGGAGGTGGCAAGGGGCGGTGGCCGAAGGGCTCCAACCAAGCAATTCCCCGTACACCAGCTGAGTGTCCTACGATTTCACTCAATTCTGACACTATCCACCTGGAGGCAGCCTCAGATCCCACAGGTTAAGGACTCCGTCCTATAAGACTGCCCCTTGCCCCACTTCAGATGCCAACCACAAGCCTAGGCTGCTATCTGTGTTTGCAATCGATAGCTGTCACTCAGAGGTTCCCAGGATCCTCCTCTTCAGATTCGACTAATTTACTAGAGCAGCTCACAGAACTCAGAAAAACAACGCCTTACATTTTACCCCCTTCTTAAAGGATACGACAAAGGATGCAGATGAACAGCCGGGTGAAGAGATACATAGGAGACTGGAAGGTCCTGAGAGCAGGACCCTTTGTCCCCGTGTAGTTGGGGTACCTCACCCTCCCAGCGCCTGGATGTGTTCACCAACCTGGAAGCTCCTGGTACCCGATACTATTGGGATTTTTACAGAGAGTTCCTCATGCAGGCAACATCAACTATTACTTTCATTTCCAACCCCTCCCCCTTCCCTAGACAACGGGGGACAGGGCTGAAAGTTCTAAGCTTCTAATCATGGCTTGGCCTTTCTGGTGACCAGCCCCCATCCAGGAGCCCACTCAGAGTCACCTCATTACAAATTACAAAGGTCTGACTGATGTCCAAGGCAGGAGGGGGTCCTAGAGGAAGTCATGTCTAACCTGAGAACTGACGGTAGAGAAGGATGTTACAAGGAGGAGGGAAGCAGGAGGCACAAGGTGGGAGGCGAGGCTGGGTGGTGGATTACAGATGCTTTAAGGAGTGTAGACGTTCTCCCAAGGGTGTCTGGATAGTCTTAAGTGTGTGGGGGGGGACAAAATGGAGATGGGGAGCAAATGGTATTAGATCTGCAATTTAAAGCATTTTTTTAAAAGATTTTATTTATTTATTTGACAGACAGAGATCACAGGTAGGCAGAGAGGCAGGCAGAGAGAGAGGAGGAAGCAGGCTTCCCACTGAGCAGAGAGCCCAACGTGGGACTCGATCCCAGGACCCTGAGACCATGACCTGAGCCGAAGGCAGAGGCTTTAACCCACTGAGCCACCCAGGTGCCCCTAGATCTGCAATTTAGAATCATTTCTCTTAGAAGCAGCACCTTGACCTTGGGCTCTTCATAACCTTCAACATGCTCAGCAGTGGTGTGACAGCAATTGGTAAAAAAAAATAATAAAAAATTTAAAAAAAGATTGTTTTTAAAAAATGGCAGAAGATAGGAGGCAGAAGACTAGGGGAGTCATTATGGGAGCCAGCGAGAGGCCTGCAAGATCCAAGGCTCTCTAGAACCCACATTTGAAGGGAATGTCCTCACTCCCTCCAAAGCCAGGAAGGAAAGCAACCCCCGCCCCCCAGCCTTCCTGCATACAAATGGGCTCGCTCCTATAGCCTACACACAGGCTGGGGCTTGGTTCATTCCGTTGTTTTCCAGCCAACTGCACCCCATCACAGCAGGTTGAATCTGTGTTTATAAAAGATGTTCAGAGACCCTCTCTACACTGCTCCACCACCACTGGCACAATCCCGAGAGCCAGCCCCTCTCTCCTGCCCACAGTTAGCACATTTTCAGGGCAGGGCTGCTGGGGGTGCTCCAAGACACGCCTGAGGAGCATGTGGCCTGAACATGAGCTTCCATCAGTGATGTCAACGCCTTTCCCAGGGGTCCTGCCTGCTGCCAGCTCTGCAGGGGGTATGTGAGTGGATACCATGAGGAGGCCATGCCAGGTCAAGCCCCACTTGAAGAAGGTTGAAGAAGGTTGCCCTTCTGGGCAACCTTCCTGAAACCTTCTGTTCCAGTGGGGTTGCCCATTCCCATGGCAGGAACCTGGAATTGAGGGCTTGGGATCTTTAGCCTGCTCCTTCCACCCCATTTCAATTGCCAAAGAGAGAAAAAGGAAGAAGAGAGAGGAGGGACCACTGGAGAAAAATAACACATAATCTGTGAGCCAAGTAGAAAAAGAAGCAATGAAGAAGACGCAGAAGGGAAATCCAAGAACTAAAGAGAAAAACTGGGCAAGTGAATTCAAAGAAAGGAATCCTAAAAGGGAAATAAGAACCCTTAATCTGTCTTCTTGCCTTGTCAGATGCTTCAGAGGACTGAATGAGGGAAGTGTTTCCAAAGTGGTAAAATGCTATAGGCATGAAGACATGACTTCTGATACCCTATGAGTTTCTGCCACTGTCAATGGCTCAGCCTCTGGGCAATATGCCCAGCCCCTAGAACTGCCTGTCCCACCCTGCTTCCTCAGTTTCTGCGCTCCCAGCAGATCTCCAGCCAGGAATTGTGGACAACTGCTCCCTACATCCTGAAAAAATGCTCCAATGATTCCACAACCTCAGATAGAGCTTCCACCTCCACCCCCAAGAAGCAGTAGGGACTTGCCTGCCCAGATTACAATGTCACTGGGCCCCTTGCTCACCTTGGACTGGACTGCATGGCCTTGTACTGGAAGAGGAGAAAGAGAGAGAGAACAAGTACGAGACGTCTCTTGTACAGGCGGCGGGATGGGAGGGTAGGAGGAGTGTTTCGAAAGCTCTTCTAAATTTAATTATATGTCATTTTCTAATTGTACTTCATAATTGTGTAATTATCCCCAAGTATTTTTCTTTAAGTAATAGAACTCATAATTACATGCTAATTGAAATGTGTAATCTCGTCATTAGGATATGTAAATACATAATAGTGTGAAGATAGGTAATTAAAATTCCAGGGATCACTCTACCATAAAAACCTGTAATGTGTTCCCGCTTCTGTCCCAGGATTCTCTGCTCCAACAGGTTTTGAAATTCCACCGGGACGGGAGAGATAAGCTCCAGGACCCAGGAAACACGGAATGAGACAGAGCATTTACCAACAAACACAGGCCATCAGGCAGTGAGATTGTCTGCCTCTCTCTGCACAATCCCAACCACCCCAAATTCCTCTCTGGGATTTCCCGCTTTCACACTCTTCCCCAGCAGGAAGGAAGCCTAGACTTCCAGAACAGCTAAATATGGGCTCTCTGATAATTCTACCCCACCTAAATGCAGAGCTCAGGGAAGGCTAGATTGGCCACAACACCAGACCCAGGTGATGCACAAAAAGAAGAATATGTATTCCCCCATATTAGTCAGGGTTCTCCAGAGAAACAAAACCAGTAGGATCTACATAGACATATTTAAGAGGAGATTATTATAGGAAATGGCTAATGTGGTTATGGAGACCAAGAAGTACTATGGTCTGCTGTGTGTGTGTCACCTGGAGAAGTGGGAAAGCCAGTGGTGTAATTCAGTACAAATCTAAAGGCCTGTGCAATGGGTGCTGAAGGCAAAAGTCCTGGTCTGAGTCTGAATGCCTGAGAACCAGGAACACCTATGTCCAAGGTCAGGAGAAGATGCACGTCTGAGTTCAAGTAAAGAGAATGAATCCACCCTTCCTCCACCCTTTTGTTCTATTTGAGCCCTTAAGAGATGCAATGACACCCACCTGTGTCATTTTCCTTACTCAGTCTACCCATTCAAATGCTAATGTCTTCTGCAGGAACCCTCCCAGACACACCTGGAAAAAATGTTTTACAAGCTGTTCAGGCATCTCTTAGCCCAGTCAAGTTGACACATAAAATTAATCATTAGACAACCCCCCCCACCTCCTAACCCCTAAATACCCAAACCAATCATGGATCAATATCTGAGACTTCCTTCATGGGTAGAAGCAGCCCCTTTAGGGCTCTCACCCTGTGAGAGGCTTCAGCCACCTGGATAGCCCCAAGAGGAAGGCACAGCACCAGGGACATAAATTATGAACAACCCGGTCAATGTGAGAGGACACTCATGGCTTCCCCTGTAGGGTGGCCGGTGTCCTCATGGAGTAGATTCAAGGCAAAGGAGGGACAGACAAGGAGGGCCATTTCCTCAGGGCAATGGGAAGGATGTAAGGACAGGCTTCCTGGAGGAAATGATATCTCCGTTCAAGCCTGAAGGGGGAGTGGAAGATGAACCTGGTGAAGGAGTCAAAGCGAAGAGGGTGTGAGTGGGGTGACGACATGCGCTACAGCTGGGAGGCGAGCATGTGTCTGGTTCAACTGGGTGTAGAGCATGAAGCGGAGGTCAGGAGACAAAGGCTGGAGAGGAGACAGGGCTGGGGTGAAGAGTGTTGTAACCTTCATCGAAGTTTGCACTCTCCAAATATAATGTTACTGGCTCTTTTGGGAAAAGTATATGGCTAGGAGGATGGAGTGATGGAGGATGAGAAGTTCTTGGGTATCACAGCAACCCTTCAGCGGAGCTACAAGCTGGCCCCCGCGAAGGCTCTGGTATTTAGTTCTCCTTCTGATCACCTAGCCTCACAAGACCAGTGGCAAAGAGGACCTTGAAGTCCTAGACCCAGTGCTCTCTCCAGTCTGTGAGCTCACCCTGAGGACACAGAGATGTTCCCTTCATCCATCCAGCATTTCTTACCTGCTCTAGTCACTTCATACACACACACACACACACACACACACACACACACACACACTCCACGTGCCCCACAGCACACAACAACACTAAAGACCCGACCCTTGACCTCCAAGTCCCAGAGGAAAGACCTCTCCAGGCTAACATACTTAAAAGGAGAATTTCTTAAAACCAGATATACAGATTGATATTTTTTTCCCCATCATCATATTTTAAAAATGAGGATTTCAGGTGCCTGGGTGACTCAGTCTGCCATTTAAATGTCTGCCTTCAGCTCAGAACATAATCCCAGGGTCCTGGGATTGAGTCCCACGTCAGGTTCCCTGCGTGGCAGGGAGTCTTTGTCTCCTTCAGCCTCCCGCTCCTCCTGCTTGTGTTCTCTCTCTCACAGAAATAAAATCTTTTTTTTAAAAAAATGAGGATTTCAAGCAAGCCGCTATGAGATTCAGGGTGTGACCCTCAGAAATCCCAGAGTAGGGCGCCTGGGTGGCTCAGTGCGTTAAGCTGCTGCCTTCGGCTCAGGTCATGATCTCAGGGTCCTGGGATCGAGTCCCGCATTGGGCTCTCTGCTCAGCGGGGAGCCTGCTTCCTCCACTCTCTCTGCCTGCCTCTCTGCCTACTTGTGATCTCTCTCTGCCAAATTAATAAAATCTTTAAAAAAAAAAAAAGAAATCCCAGAGTACAGGGGTCTACAGCCCAGATGTGACAGGGCAGATGCTCTCCTGGAAAACAGGTCACACACTTGCTTCCTGAGTGCAGGGCCTGTTGAAGTGTGGCTTGAGTGACAGGGAGGAGGAGGGAGGGTGGCTCTCCGCAGGGAACCCAGTGGAACCCCTTGGTGACAGCTTTGGTGTAGGAGGGAAGAGGAGGGGAGATTAATGTCAGAAATTGGAAAGAAGGTAAGTGGAGCCCCTACCTGTGTGTATTTTAAGCACTTTCTCTGTCTACCAGTTAGATGAGGGTTGAATTATGACTTGACTCAGTGTCCCCAGATGCCAGCAACCTGTTGCAAGACCCCTTCTAGTGACTTACACTGAAGAATGCTTATTACAAGTCCTTTTTCCTTTTTTCTGAGATGTTTGATTAACGTGAAGAACGCAGCCCATGTGCTCACAGAAATCCGCATGCCGATGGTGACAGCTTTGTTCCACCCGGATGTGCTGGAAGGCTGTGGATGAGGCACGAGAGCACAGGGACCCTCGGGATCCATCCCTGTGCTACGTGTACAAAGATAATGGGGACCTCTTTCCTGACAGTTTCTTGGAAGCCTAGAATCTCTACAGTCACTGACACCTCAAATGCCAGTCCTGGCCGGATGGCTTACACCCCATCCCGTTTGTTCAGAAAAGTAACAGTTGCCTTGGCTTAGACATATTCTTTATGGAGGTTTCTATAATTGGCTGTCTCCGAGACACACACAATGGGCTTACATTAGTAACAATACAACAGCATATTAAGTTAAATTACATTTCAAAAGCCATTATCCACCTCAGAAGTCTTTCCCAGTAGGTCTGGAAGAGGAGTCTGGATGGTTCCCAGCTGAGTCATTACCCAGGGCCTCTCCGGTGAAAGCAGCAGGTGGGAAGGCAGGAGCAGATGGGACAGAGGGAGTCACCCGTGATCTAAAAATGGAGCTGAGATCTTCAGGCATATCTTGTAGCCTGAGATCCTGTTGTTTAGCTGCGGTCCTCTGTCTTGGGTCATTCATCTCAGCATCCTCATACCAGAGGCCGTGGCTGTGACAGTTGGGGCATGGACTCCCGAGTCACACAGATGTGAGTTCAAGTCCTGGCTTTGCCGCCTCGAGTTGAGGGATGTAGAGAATTTTACTTTACCTTTCTGAACTTCCGTTTATTTCAGTAAAATAAAAATAGACACACAGGTCATCAGACTGTTGTGAAGATTTAGTTGGACAGTGTCTTTAAGTACCTGGCACATGATACGTATGCAACAATGGTCTTTTCTGGCCTCCACTGGACATAAAATATACCCTATCCTCAGGGCTCTTTCCTTGCCCCAGAAATTATCTCTGTCCCGTTGGCTTACACACCCTTATAAGAAAATGGCTAGTATTTACTGAGCAGTTATTATCAAGTTGTTAATAAGTTATTCACCATCCATAGGTGGTAAGTGATAAATCCGGAGGGATGGGGGGAGTAGTCAGCACATGATGTCCTACAGTCTCATAAATGAAGCCATTCAACATCCAGTAGATGATGAGATACAGGGGTTGAATGAGGAGGTGAGGGAGACTGTGGAGTGGAAAAGATCGGAAGATTCCAGAAACCATGCACCAACCACTAGCCTATACTGCCTGTCTTTAAGTGTTGGAGAGAGAAGACATGCAAATACAAGCCAGGTGCAGCTACAGGACGACGTGATTACGAGTAGCTGGGGGACCAGAACACTGGGTGCAGCCAGTGCCAGTTCAGGTGGCCAACATCTGGCAATGCAAAGACCAGAGGAAACAAGTTTGGGAAAATAGCATGACTCAATTATTGTGAAGATCTTTTACCTAGGTTTTGGTTCTCCCATGAAGCTGAATATAGAATCAGAATATAGAATATAGAATCTTCTGTCTAAATATAGAATCTTCTGTTGTTGTTGTTGTTTATTGAGAGAGAGAGAGAGAGAGTGCATGAGTGGGGGGAGGAGCAGGGGGAGAGAAAGATTCTCAAGCCCCTGGAGGGTAGAAACTATATCTTGTATGTCTGCCTTCCCTAGTTCTCAGCACTGTCCTGCTCAAGTTGTCTCATCTTTCTTCTCTGAGCTCACGGATTCCTATGCCTTCTTTAAGATCCACTCAAATGCTAACCCCTCCATCTATAGGGCCGGGCAATGTGAACCTGGCTTCCTACCCCACCTAGGGGGGCAGTGCTGTGGTTAGGAGCACACACTTTCAAATCTGAGTTCAAACCCAAAACTCTATCAACTCAAAAATTGTGTAACACTGAGAAATTTATTCAACCTCTCTAAGCCTGATCCTTCAAGGCACCTTTTATTGCAAATAAGTTAATACATGTAAAGCATGTAGCACAGTGTTGGGCATATATATTCAATGCTGAATCAGTGTTACCTTAATAATAACACCTCGTTTTAAGCTCCCTGAAAACAAGACCTGCATCTTGATCTTGGTTTCCCTGGTGCCTACACAATGCCTGGAATATAGTAGATGTTCAGTATACATCTTGGGCTGCATGAATGAATACGTATTTAATATTCAATAAATAGTGTGTTCGTTTATTGACTGTTGGTTGGTTGTTGGTTGGTTGGTTGGTTGGTTGGTTGGTTGGATGAATAGAGGTATGGATGGTCCAACAGGTACTTTGTTGCTGACTGGTTGCATGAATAAGTAAATCAGTAGTTATTCAATATATGTTAGCTGGTGAGATCATTGCTTAAAACGAATGAATAATAGGTATTTAATAAGAAGGTTGGTTGCTTGCATGGTTGAATTAACAAACAGATTTTCCACAAATAGCAGATGTTCATAAATGTTGGCTGGTTGAGTGAATGAACAAACATCCCTAAAAATATAACAACAGCCTGGAGCCAAAGCCAGAGAGGCTATAGCTAGAGGATTGGAAGGAGAGGAGGAGGATAGAGACTGCCCCCCATCAACGGCCTCAGAGGTGGTTCCCTTCTGCCTGCCTTTTCTGAAGCTCTCCCCTCCACCCCTCAGCTGCTTCTGCATATGGCCTGGGGCTCCAGTGTCTAGGCTATGGGAATGTGGGGGTGGGGAGAGGACTGGAGGTGGGCCACCCTGACCCTCTTCTCTCCACTCAGCCAAGGACCAGCCTGCACAGACCCCCGAGACCCCCAGGCTGGCCTCCCTGCCACCACCTTATGGGGGTGCAGGGCTGCACCTCTGAGCACAGTGGGAGTGAATTCAATATTCCCTCAGCCCCCCAGGGGCAGGGATGTCAGCTAATTGGCTCACATCCTTGGCCCCATGCCTTGGCCCCACTTTTCTCCTGAGGCAGCCCTAGCAGCTCACATCTCTAGTTAATGAATTATTTTGCAACATGTCTGGAGATGCATGAACTAGAAATCCTAAGCATGTTGGAGGATTTTGCCATTTCCATTAAATATGCCATTCATTTGGTGGGTAATTAAATGTGCGATAATGGGCTCTAATTTCCATCTTAAATGACTTCCTAGGAGCAGCAGAAAGGGAGATGCAGGGTGTTTCTAGAAGAGCCTTCCCCCAGCCCGAAAGCTTTTTTAGCATGCAGATGAAGGGAGAATTTGGTAAAATACAGTTGGTTTTCATCCTGTTCCACCTGTTGGGGAAAGAGACAAGAGCCTACAACACAGTAACAAACCTGACCCCAAAGCCCCAGGGGAGCCTGGGGACAGCCTGAAGTGGGGAGGGAGCCTCTCTGCAGACCCCAGAACCTCCCCTTCCTCTGCCTACTTCCCACTCCGCACAGGTGTGTTGGATGTAAGCACACACGTGCACATGCACACACGCAACACGGGACTGGCCTTCTAACCCTCGAAACCCAGGGCCTGAGTGAGCGGCAGGGAGGCAGCCAAGAAGCAGTAGGGAAGCAATGGTGTCCACACAAGGGATGAAAAGAGCCAGGAGTGAAATGCCCCCTCTTTGGGAAGCCTTTGGGCTCGGAAGTCAGAAACATCCGGGCTCCAGTTCAGCGCGGACACAGCGGGAGTCACTTTGCCTCTCTGAGCCCCAGGCTCCTCATCTGGAAGATGGGAGTAGTCAAACCCCACCGAGAAGAGAATTGCAGCGATCAAAGGATAAACCAAGGATAGAGGCCCGTGGTAGCAATTTCTCAATAAATCACATTCCTTCCTGCCCTTCTCCCCCTCAGCTGGCATCGAGGCCAGGCCTGCCTAGGTCAGCCTGCAATTCCAGGCCCCCAGCAGGCTCTCACCCTCTGGAGGTGCCCTGATTCCTCCCTACTCTGCGGCATCATCCCTCTGACCAGCCTGCCCTGGGCCCGGTCCTGCCCCCTCCTCGGTCCATCTCCAGGACAGCCCCAGCATCTCCAGGGGAATGAGCCTTTCAGCCTTTAAACCGAGGCAGGCCTGAAATTGCAGAGACAGGCTGAAGAGGCCTGGAGGAACTGGGCTCTTGAAGCAAACACGAAGGTTGCACAAGGCACGAGGCAGGGCTGAAAAGGCCAAGATCGGGCCATGGATTTTCTAGCATGGTCTGTTGTGAGTTCACAGACTTCCTGGCCAGCCCCCAGAGGCAGTCCTCCCTCGGTGACTCTGCAGAGGCTGATGTCTAGAGGCCTGGAGCCAGGCTGTCCTGAGTTGGGAGGGCCCAGCAGAGGGGCTGTCCCTGACTGGGTCTCTCCTCAGCTTGGCAGAGCCTGTGAGCGGGTGCGAGGGTGCCGGGACGGGGCTGAGGGCACTAACTCAGGCCGTCTCCCTGCTCCTCAGCTGATCCGCGCTTGGGGCATCTGGAAAGGAGATAAGTACATTACTCCAAGGACACCAGCCTCAGATGCTGTCTCAGGCCAGGAGATGGACTGCATAATGGCCCGGCTGGAAATAGACTTACGACTTACGGGAGAGGTAGAGTGAAGACAAAATGGAAAAAAAAAAAAAATCTGATTGACTCAAAGCAGAGGCTCCACTCGAATAAAAAAGGAGACACGGATGAAGCTGTGCTAGGAAGGGGCATGGAGTCGTTCCTGAGGTGAGAGCAGAGACTAGAGCTGAAAGGGGCCCCGAAGTCAGTTACCCCCCTATAGGGCCTGGGCCCCATTCACTGAGGTGAAGGGAGCAGCCCGTATCTTCCCTCAAGCCCTGCGGGGTCTGCCCCAAAGTTCTTCCATTTACTTATCCTTCCTATCACTCTTTGCTCCCTCAATTACTCAACTAATCTCTCGGGACTGTCAACTTCACACAAAGCAGACTCTTCCCATGACAGATGTCTCAGGTAATAGAGGCAGCCAGACCTGGGTGGAGTGTCTCTTCTGTCCTTACTGGTTTTATGACTTTGGTTCAGTTCCTTGAGGTCCCTGGGCCTCCGCTGGTATGTCTCTGGAATAGGTTTGTTGTGCAGATGAAAAGAGGAAATGCCTACAAAGCGTTGATCATGACGTCAGGCACACAGTTGTGTATGAACTGAGAGAGTAGTCATTGCCGTTGCTATGAATACAACACACTCAGAGGTTGAGATGCTCAAAACGCAATTATTCCTTTGGAAAATCAGCACATAGGAGACACCATATAAAATTGTGTCTCCAAGGAAAAGAGTGTTCTGTTCTTTTTATTGTCTCTAGCACGCCTGGTAAGGTTTTACACATAACAAGAATTCAGTAGCTATTTGATAAATGGAGTTAAATTCCTTAATGATCAGGGATGAACCATTTTGGTGACAGCTGATGGAGAATATGACCTTATTCAGGGGCACTGGGCTAGAGAGGCGGCCATTTCAGTTGGGGCATTGACACAGACCCAAATATGGACCAGCCATGAAGTCTACAACTGCACTGTCTCCAGAGGTGGTCATTATGGTGTTTTATTTGAATTTGTCTTAAAGATGTAGGACATAAAACATTACATGTAGGCTGCCAGGTATTAGCACTACAACAATCATCTCTTATCTTTTGTGCAATATTTAATCCTTCCTGGAGCAATGCTGATGTGCAAAGCAATTCCTCCTTGTGAAGAGGAAAGGAGAGGTGTTGAGGCAGAGCTGGGCAGATTTCATAAAGTCCTAGGGCATGACACAAATCTGGAGACTCTACCCATAATACACGACCATGATGGCAGGAGAGACTTAAGAGATCACTGCCATCCTTCCTGCTCATGTGACAGATGAGAATACAAGGTCCAAGGAGGCTCCATGATTTGGCCAACACCACTGGCCAGAGTATAGTCTCCAGCCTCCACTTTGATGATCTTTCCACTACACCTGGCTGCCTTGTTCCCTGAATGTGAATTCATCAGAGATAAGCAGATGACGTCTTCCCTTCCCAAGCAGGCCAGAGGGATGCAAAGAGCATCACTTAGCAAGGCAGAGCCAAACACAGCTCCTTATGAGAAGGCAGGCAATGCGGGGGGTGCACAGCTGTGCTCAAACAGATCTCTGCTCTTCCTAACCCCCAGCCACCGCTCTCTCCCCTGGTTTCGAAGGGATGGGCGTGGTTACAGGCAACTTTACATCTGCAACTAAGCCAGCTGCTCAGGGGACTTAATCGTAGACACAGAACTGACACCCGCTTTTAATAACAAAAACAATCTGAGGAATATTTAAGTGAGTCACAGTGCAGTTGCCACATTTAAAAAAAAAAAAAAAAGGAGGCAGAGCCAGAGAGATGGCCCTCAGGGAGGGCTAACGGCCACCAGGGCCAGGCTCTCCAAAGGGCTTCTTCCACATGAAACCAAACTCAGGAAAACCCACAGAGCCTCCATCTGCCCTCTCTTCCCAGTCCAGCCCACCAGGAAGACGCAGGAGAGTGTCAAGCAGCCCCAGAAGCAGACACGCTGGAGTCCTTGGGCACGGAGGACACTGAAGGACCTGGGAGCTACGTACAGACCCAGCCCCTGCCCGCCTACCCACACAGGGTCCCATTCCCTACATGGTCCCCTCCTTCCTCACTCTGCCTTGTGCTTCCCATTGCAAAGTCTCAAGTGAGGAGGAAGAGACGTCTTTCACCATTTGATGTCCAGAGGCTGAGACAGGTCTAGTGTGCAGTGAGCATTTAATACATGAGTGTCAAAAAACCAATAACTTTCAAGCACGGGCATTCATTTCCCTGGCAACTTTACAGCTTAATTCTATCACAGCCATTTTTACTTAAATATTTATGGCCTTTCAGATGTGGGTGGCTCTGGGCACCATTTCACAGGTGGAAAACTGAAGTCTGACTCAGGGCGGAGGACTTGCCCAGGTAGCCAGAGAAGCCAGAAAGCCAGTAGATCTTTTCCCCTGTACTCTTTCCGTCACATCAGGAGCTTCTCTGCCCTGAGCTGTTACACAAGAACAGCATTTTAAAGGGGGCGTGGCTCAGTGGGTTAAGTGTCAGACTCTTAATTTCGGCTCAGGTCCTGATCTCAGGGTCCTGGGATCCAGCCTCGGGGCTGGATCCCTGTTCAGTGTGGAGCCTGCTGCTGCTTCTCCATCTGTCCCTCCCCCCGGCCCCTCCTGCTCTCGCTCTCTCTCAAATAAATAAATAAAATCTTTTTAAAAAAGAAAACAGAATAATAAGGCAATTTCAGATGGTAATAAGAGCTGCAAAGATTGTCACAAATGAGGGATTTTAGGGGAAAAATACAGGACAAAGTGCATCAGCAGAATCGAGCGCCGGGCTGTATGAGTCAGACGCTGACGTGCTCAGATACTTGGGGAAAGGAGAAACACGGGCAGAGGATGTCTGGGACACTTCGTGGCAGAGGAGCCCCGCATTAGGCCTTGAACAAAGGTGAGAATCCAGCAGAGTGAAGGGCTCAGGAGCCGGGTCTTCCCCCCGCATGAAGTCCACAACAAGGGAAATGGAAGTTGGGTGGGTTTATCGAGCATCTAACTATTAAGCCAGATGCTGTCACATCTGTCACAGCTCATTCCACAGACATAATGTGAGGGCGCGGGCACTGGGGAGAGATAGGACTACCGCAGAGAAGGGTACAGTGAGCGGCAGGGTCAGAGGAGCAACAGTTAAGGTAGGCCCTGCCTGCTGGGACAGGAAACCACCCGTGACTTCCCAGGTGCTGCCAGAGCACTGTTCTGTGATCGTTCCATAATGGGAGCTAAGCCAGGAGTGACCTGAGAGCAGAGACCGTTCCCACATCACCACAGTGGTCCCCAGACTTCAGCATGCCCCAGGGGACTTACTCAAACCCTGACGGTAAGGCCCTGCTCCCAGAGTGGCTCACTCAGTAGGTCTTGGGTTAGGCCTGAGAATTCGCATTTCTCACAAGCTCCCAGCCTCACAAGTGGCCCTCGTGATGCTTGCTTCACAAGCGGGTTTCCTCCCACACTGAGCAGAGCTGGCTCGTGTGACCCACAGGATACCGTGGAAATGATGGCGTGGGACTTCCGGACGTGGTCACAAAAGACACTGCAGCTGGCCACTTTTCTCTCAGATACTCCCAGCCACCACACTGGGAGGACACTCCACAACCTTGGGGAGAGGTGCACAGGGGTTGGGACCAGAGCGTCCCACCAGCAACCAACACTCACACCAGCCGCATGAATGGGCCACCCCAGAGGCAGGCCCTCCAGGCCCTTTCAAGCCTCCTGCCTGCAGCCCCAGCAGAGCCATGACAGGCCCAAAGCCAGAAGCTGCAGAAACTGTGAGGGCTCAGAGACGGAGGCCACTCAGTCCGGGGGCCGTGGGTTAGGCAGCCACAGGCAACTAACACACCAGATGGGGCAGACGCAGCGGGCCCAGGAGCCACACTTGGAAAACGACCGCGTTATTTTAACCATGTACCTAGCATGTGCCTGGCATACAGGATGCACTCGATGAAGTTTTTTTCAGTCAGTGGGCAGGTGACTGAAAGACGGTGAGTGACTTAAAGCTACGAGCGCCGCGGAGCTGTGGAGTTGGGGAACACGAGGGCGACGGAGACGTGTGGGGCTACCTGCTGAGAAGGGTCTGTAGAGCTGTGGTTTGCTGAGGGGCCCAGACTAGGGTGCAGTGGGCACTCCAGTTTCCACCTTCTCTGTCCAGGGACTTGGCAGGCAGGGACGCCCAGGCCTGGGGACTGGTCTCTCCAGTCCTCCTCTGAGCCTGCGGAAGACCTGCCGGGACACCTGCCCAGCCCTGCCTTCTTCCTGCCATCGGGGTCTACCAGCCCTCTCCCCGCTCTCCTCTGGCGGCTCCTTTGTCTCCTTTGTCAGCTGCTGGCCCCAGGACAACTCTGCCCCCTCCCAGCCCAGGATGCTTTCTCCCTTCCACAGTACCCCCATGAAGCAGCACACAGCACAGCGCCACAAATATTTACCAAGCACCAGCCACCTGTGCCAGCCAGCACTAGACTAAGCATCTAGTGACAGATAAGACCCATTTCCATGTCTCTGTCTTCGCTCCAATCCCTCTGCGCCCAACTCCACCCCCCACCCATCCCCATTCAACGATGCCATCTCTTTGGGGCCGGTGTGGGGATGGAGGCTGTGACCAGCGGCATTAGCTAGGCGCCACCACCTCACTCAATGGCAGAAACATGCAGGAGTTAAACGAAGGCACTCTGTCAGAGGGGCACTCTCGTCTCAACCCTAGCCCAGGACAAGTTCTCTGCTCCTCTAAATACTTGATGATTGCATTTGCCGCTGGCCTGGAGTCTTGGAAGAAGCTGACTTCACTTTGATGTTTTGCCAGCTCTCTCTCTCTCTTGCCGTACTGGTCTCAGTCACTCTGCTGGGCTCTGGACTTGTTTGTTTTCCCTTGTATTTCGGCTCAGGGTGTTTGTGCAGCAGTACTCAGGATTCAGTTGGGATTTCTGAAAAACCCCGTATCTGATATATCTGATATTATGCAGAAGCTTGGGGGGTGTCTGGCTCACTTCTGAGCCGAGCCTGGGGTGCAGAGCCATTTATTTTTGGCATTGCTACAGCTGGCATAAACCAGCCCACCCAAGCCCCCTTCTCTCCTGTGGGGCCCAGAGGTCACTTTCCAGGATGCCCAGAGCCTCCAAGATAAGTGGAGGAAGCCTCAGCCTCTTCCAAGCCTTCCGCACAGGAGCTCTAGAGTTATCTGATGATCCCAGTCAAATTCTGGAGAAACTCTCAGTCCACGAGGAAGCCACCCACATGGTCCCACAAAGGACACAGACCACCCGGGTCAACTCAGGCAGTACCAACCCCAGAAACATTTCAGCCCTGCCTCACAGTCTGACTTCTCAGTCTGACTTCTGGCCCCTTCCCTGAGGCTGCTTTCTGTCACAAAAGCCCCTCAGACCGCGTCAGTCCAAATAAGAACATTTGATCTCTCCCTCTATCTGCTCACATTCATTAATATCGCCACCAACCAGAAAGTCTTTAAGCATTGGGAAGCTCCTGGTGGGCAAACGCTTTCCAAAACCCTGATGTTCACTTGAAACTTCAAATGCTATCATTGTCCACCCGTGTTGCTTCCCTCAACTTGCAGGCTCACTTTGTGCATTTTTGTTAATGTCTGCAAAATATCAAATCTGAATAACTATGGTTTTTCTGTCAATATATCTCGGAAGTAGAATGGTGTTCTGATTCTGAAAAAAGTGGCTAGTTCAGCTCACAACTCAGAATTCGAGGGCTTTTCCTAAACACGCCCACTGCCTTTCCGTGCGCAGCAGAAGGGCTGTAGGGGTGCTCTGCACAGGCTTAAAGTCTTGTCTGAAAAGTTGAGAGGTAATAAAATGGTACTCCATACCTTCATCAAAGATATGCTTTAGTGCATCTGGATGTCTTTTTTCAAAGGTGAGTATGTGACAGTGAAAAATAGGGTGGAAAACCACTAGAACGTTTTGGTGGCATTGCCTTGATCTGGGCCAAGGTGCCAGCGGTTTTATCTGTCACTGTTTTTGAAGTGGCAACACCACAAAAAGGGCAAATGAGATCTTAGTATTATCATGAAAAGAGTTTCAACCCTAGAGATCCTCTGAAGGCATCTCAGAGCCCAGGGGTCCTCAGACCATACTCTAGTACTGCTGGGCCAGAGCAAAAATGATTAGCTAGGACAACCAGATTCCCTCTCTGGGGGGTTTAAACCAAGAAATGCTTAACCAACAAGGTAGCTAGCAGCGAGAAGTGAACTGGAGAATGGTAGCATCCTCAGATCAGAGCAGCAGCACCCCCCGTCCTGGGTGGGCCTCACACCTCAGGGGGGCCAGTACTTCATCTCTCATGCCTAAGACCTGTGGTGAGGGAGGCTAGCAGTATCATCTAGAGGGAGCACCCCAAGCCTGGACTAGGACTTGCAAAGGTCCTGTTCTCTGCTTCTTCCCTTTGGGAATCTCACAGATCTTCTACCTCATATGTGGGATTAACCAGATTCCCTGAGAGCTCTAGGCTCATAGCAATGTGGTTGTCTTGGGCCCTCAGTCTGGTGAGAGGACTGCTTCTGTTAGCCAATGCAGTACTTCTTTCAAGGGATTACAGAAGGTTAGGTGATGGTATCATTGTATTTCTTTTAGTGACACTCACTCCTGTCAGGCACAAGATGAGTTTGGGACTTCAGGCTACCAAGGGTCCATCACCCATCCTTGGGCTCATGTATCAGCTCTCATCCATCTGTGTTCATCCATAGTACTCTCTTCGGTCTGCAGTACCCAAAGACAGCAGGAGCACTGATGCTCCCCCACCATTAGCATCTCTGCGTTCTGCAAGCTCCATACATATGTCGGACCATCCCGTGGGGATGACTGGGCCATCTCCTCCAACGGCTTTGGAGATAATGATTCCACCATGCCAACAGGCCATTCTTATCAATGTCTTCTCTTGATTCTGGTGGATGTGATGACATCAGATTCTTTCAGGTTAGTCTTCCACCATTCAAAACAAAGGACTTTCCATTTCTTCCACCTGTGTGTCCTTCATCTATCTTCCCTGCAGGGGACAGCGTATAGAATACTGGAGTGGAGTCAACAATGAAAGAGATCATATTCCAAAGCACCTGAAGAAGTCAAAAGAAGACATGATTGGGGATGTCTAAAATTCACCTTCATTCTTTAAGGCCACTTCATTTTTTAAGGACACGTGTGCTGGATATAAACTTCTTGGCTGACATTCTCTCTTTTAGGTTGCTGAATCCCACGCCTTTGGGCCTCCATGAGATCTCATGAGAAGACAGCTGTTAACCCCATGGAGGAGCCCTTGTAAATGATGAGTCACTTCCCTCTTGCTGCTTTCAAGGTTCTCTGTCTTTGACTTTTGATTATTTGACTATAATGCATTCAGGTGTGAATCTCTTGGAGACTGTCCTTCTTGGAGATTGTCAGGTTTTTGTAGGGATAGATTAATGTTTTCAGTCAAATTTGGTTTTGGCCATTATTCCTTTAGATTTTCTCTCTGTCCTGTTTCTGTCATTCCTCTCCTTCTGGGACTCCTGGTATGTATATGTTGGTGACCTGATAGTGTCCCACAGGTCTGAGCTCTGAGCTGAGTCAAATAAGATAAGCCTTGAGAATGGCTCTCTTCTAGGGAGCTTCCTTATGACCCAAACAATAACACTTCTTTGGGTACAGTGCTTTCGGTGAGTCAAAACTCATTCTGCCCTCTTCTGTGGCTACTAAGCTGCTGATTTTACAGGAAACATAGTTGTGAGGCTGCTTCTAAGGTTACTAAGTTGTGTGGCTGTTTCTAAGGTTACTGTGGAGCTGGGGAGAGGGGAATGGGAAGAGAGGATGACAAAAATACCACAAAAATATGGGGTTCTTGCTGACATTTGGCCATTTCTTGTGTAAATGATCCTCAAATTGTTGTAGATCTTGGTTAAATTCCAGAATTCTAGAAAAGTTGATTTTGACTATTTTTGCCAGTGTTCTCATTGTGTTTATGGAGAAGATTTTTGAAAGTCCCTCCTCCACCATTCTAGAAGTGCTTTAAACGGAACACCCTGTTCCTGGTAATAGCCTTATCTGAAAGAATGTCAGTGAGGTAGAACATGAGCCATGGCTCAAACCAAAGTTAAAGAATCAGAAGCTGAGTGAGATGAGGAAGAACAAGCAGAAGCTACAAAGCGGATGAAAAACATAGAGTATTGGGGAAACATGTCAGCTGGTGGAAAGCAGAATAAAGAGCAGATCCACGGAGTTGCTGAGTCACTTAGTGACCAAACATTAGAAGAAATGCACACACATTGCTGCTGCTGATGTCCCTTCAGACACCTTGAAATCAGAAACACCCACCTATTTCTGCTCTTCCTAAGATCTGTTCAGCCTCTCTTGGGATCTTTAAAATAAAGTCCCTGTAAAATGAAGTAATTAGAGTGAGTCACTCTTCCTTCTAACCAAAAGAGGCTAATAAAATAGCCAGATGGGGAAAAGGGAAGGTAATCCCGGGCAGAGAATTTAGCACAGACCATGGCACAGCCAAATCATAAAACAGTCTGGAATGTTTGAAAAGATAGACCATGAGAGTCAGAAAGGAAAAAAAGGCTGAGAAGCTGGAGAAAAGAAATAGGCAGAAGAACAAGGATTGTATCATTGTTGTGGTTAAAGGAGATGCTCCAGAAACCTGGGAAACGTGGGCTCTGGGGGTTTCTGTGAGGGCAAGGCAGGGCACACAGCTTTGCAACCTGGGTTTTCAGGCATACGCCAAGGTTTGATACTCCTGAAGCTGAGTTAATACCTAGAGAATCCAGACCGAAAGGACCCGTTCTTCCAATCAGAAATGCTCAAAATGTGCTGCCAGGACCAGCAGCACCAACACCACCTGGGAATTTTAGAGATGAAAATTCTCAAGCCCCCATCTAATCCTACAGAACCAGAAACTGCATTTTGAAATCTCTCCACGTGAATCTAATACATGCTAAAGAACCACAGGTCTGAGAGAGGTCTCTGCTTGGACCTAGTTGGGGAAAGTCTGGGTAGAACTAGAGAGACAAACGTGCCCACAACTTGGCAAGGGAAGACACTCACCCTCTATGAGCCCACCTGCATGTGGCTGAGATGGAGACCTCACTCCTGGTCACAGGACTCTGCGTCTCCATCACTGGCTTAGGGTGGAAGTGTGGAAGAAGGAGACAGAGCATTGCATATAATAAGGACAATGAACTTGAGCCCCTCATACATGGAAGGATCTAGAATATCCTCGATCCAAATTTATCTTAGCATTATTGCAGGATCCCAGCTTAGTCTTCTAGCTGATCAGAGCTGCATGTGCTGATTTCTACACCAACTCAAGACTGTGAAAGCAGGAGGCAGAGCCGTCCTCCCCTAGACTGTGTCCCTTATCCCCTCAACCTGGGACTAGAATGTTCCGGATTAACTTGGTCAATCCCGAGACAGCTCCACCTCTCCTCCTCCCTCAACGGCAGGCTTGCGTGCGGAACCAGCTTGCTCCTCAGCCTGTGGCAGCTTGGATCACATCGTTTATTGATCCTAAACATTAGAATCAATAGGGGAGCTTTCAAAACAACGTTTTAAGTCTTGAGTCCCGGCCCACAGCAATTAAATCAGAATTTCTGATGTGGGCCTATCGCTGGTATTTTTAGGGTGATTGCCATGGTGACTCTAAAACACAGCCAGGGTTGGGAACCACCAGTGACTGTGGTTGCCCTGGGAATCCCATCCTCCTGCCATGAAGGAGGAGCCTGCTGGGCAGGGGCAGGGCAGCTGGGACAGAACACACCAGGAGCTGCAGGTGCCTGGGTAGCCCAAAGGGTTTAAGAGCTGGAGCGAGGGAACTGGGACTAGATGGTGGAAGGACCCAGATTGTGCCGGAGGGTCCATACCCAGGCCTGGAGTTCCAACGTTATCCTGGGACACTGGAGAGCTGTAGACAGACCTGATTCAGGAAAAATCACAAGGTGATAGCAGCGTAGCATGAGGACCACAGGAAGGGAGCCGGTACTGAACCGTGTAGTTAGTATGTTTGGCTCAGTGCCGGCTACAGTGGAGATATCCCAAGAGCACTGGCTCCCTCCCTGCTCTTTACAACTAGGAGCAGTGGTCTGGCCACATGGAAAGAGACCATGCCCTCGTTCTCAGAGCCGCTGCTAGGTTGGAACCAGCTCCTTGTTGACGGAGAGGCCTGAGCTCGGCACACTCTGCTGGAGTTGACACCTAGAGTGTGTGGGCTGTGAGTCGGGGTATGAGATCTTGGAACATGATGCTCAGACAATCCCGGAGATGGGGGCGGCACTTGGGAACCTGAGCCCTCGAGGGTCACATGGCAGTCGTGACTTGTGTTCACGTGGGTGCGCAGGGAAACCAGGAGTCCGGGGAGGCTGCTGAACTTCCCCGTGGCGACCCCACAAGGTCAAGCAGCTCCCCTGAACCTCTCTATTCCCTTCACTGGCTCTTTTGCTCTCCACGCTCCAAGAACTCGTTAAATCCTTCCTTGATGTGATCTTCACTCTCTGGTGTGAACACCAGAGATAACAAGCTCTCCTAGCAAGAGATTCCTTTTGTTCATGCTAAAATAAACTCCAAATTCAGCTTTGAAACCCAGCCAACAGGTCAGCCGGCACCCTGGCCATGACCTGCTTCTAATGTGTACTGTTCCTGCCAATGCACCAGCCCTGACTAACGTGTCTTCATTTGTTCAGTCCGCTCAGCTCGGCATTTGTTCTCCAGAAAATCCAGCCCAGCCCCTCGGGACCTTGTCTTAATAGACTGGCTTTGCAATGGCTGCCCCCACCCTGCTGTTTCCTATCAATTTAGCCTCTTTGCCAACTCACTTTCATTACAATCTCCTCTAAAGCTTCTCAACCTCCTACTTTCGGTGGAGGCTTAATGGGCTGCTTCTCTTCACTTGGAAGGACCAGTGCCAGCAAAGGGTGTACCTGAGGAGAACCGGGGAGCCAGGACCACCCCTCACCCACAGTTTCAGCATTCCCCACCCTCTCTGTCCTGGGTCTTCCCCACCCTCTCCGTATATCGGATCCTGCAATTAACAGAGAGACCGAGGCTGCCTGACTCACAGACCCCTTGGACAATTTCGGACTCCCTAATACCTGATGCTTCCTGATAGGGCCCAAGTTCACACATATGTTAAGTCCCTTTCCCCCCTATACTGCCTATTGCACAATTTCTGCTAAAAGTCCACCTTGGACATCAGAAGAACCTATGTTTGGGGCACCTGGGTGGCTCAGTCGGTTAAGGATCTGACTCTCATCTCAGGGTGAGGAGACTGAGCCCTGTGTCAATCCCTGCATTTGATTCCAAGCTCAGTGGAGAGTCTGCTTGAGATTCTCTCTCTCTCTCCTCTGCCCTCTGCCCCTCCCCCCAGTTGCACACATGTACTCTCTTTTTCTTTCTCAAATAAATAAATAAATCTTTTTTTTTTTTCCCCCTTAAAGGTAGAAAAAGAAGAGCCTATGTTCTGTGACTAGCATGGAAGATATTCTTGGGAAAAATTAAGGGGCAAATGCAATGTTCATTCCAATTAAGAGGTATTTGAGCTCAGGCGTCTAATGTAAACTCACTTTGAAGAGGACAAGACAGCGCAGTGACTGGGTATGCAGGCTCTGGGGACAGACTATGGATTCAAAGCCCAGCTCTGCCACTTACTAGCTGTCTGACCTTGGGCAAGGCACTTCACCTCTTTGTGCCTTGATGGGGATAATGATTAGCAATCATCTCATAATTGTTGCAAAGGTGAAGAGTGCTGATACACGTAGGGTGCATGAAGCACACACGGGACACAGCAGGGGCTCAGTAAAAGGAGCAGTTAACCAGTTTCCTTTGGGGCAGTGGCGGGGGGGGGCGCTTTTGTGCTTTGCAGAAGTTCCATTAAATGTACACAGATAGAAGTTTCCCAATGGCCATGAGGTCTCTTGATAAACTGACATTTTGCTTGGGTCTCCCAATGTCCTCAAATCACGTATCAGACAAGTCCCTAGATTATACAGATGCCACATGCTGTTCAAAGGAAAGACGAGCCCAGTGTACCCAGTCCCCCTTCCCACTCCCATCAGTGCTGAGAAAAGTACCTGTAGAAACGTCCAACTAAAGAAGTGTGTATTAATGTAACCCTAACCGATCAACGTTGGCCATGGGGGGACCAGCTACTGTCACCCAGTGAATGACCAACACAAATAAGCCACTTAACACCCTTCACTCAGGGGAGGAATCATCTCGCATGTCTTCAGTTTCCCTACGTGGTTTGGGATTTCTCAAGTATTTCATTTAAATCTCACTTAAAATGTATTTTAGCCATCTAAACCATAATGAAAATGTGTTATATGCCTAGTTTTGGTCCTTGGGGACTACCAGCCCATTAACCTCGCTTACAAAATCAATTCATTTTTATACAGGCCTCTGAATGCAGTTTTCTTCCTTTAATTAAAGCTGTCCTGAGACTGAAAGTCAAGAAATGCAAAACCCATTCCCATTACTAAGAACTTCACCAGATAATTCAGGATTCCTTGGTGCTATGCAGCCAAAACCCAAGTCCGTAAAAAACCGTGATCCAAAGTAAATTGAAGCATTGCCCCGGACTTCAGCTTCTCACACTCATCCAAACAGCATCTCTGTTCACACCGATTCTATACTAAGTCAGTATGGCCAGTTGGGAATTATAAAATAAATGCATGCCCATGAAATGCCGCTTTGTGTGATCTATTTAAGGGCTCCAAATAAAGATGTTTATCTTTAAAAGCAGTCTGAAACCTTACACTAATGGTTAGTACCCCTCAAAGCCCACCTGCACGTCTCTTTCAGAATCACCTCACCGTTTTACACAATACCCTCATTATATGTGACCGTGGCGCTCTCCTGCTTCAGTAGTCTCCAAGACTCCCTCCCCCTTCCCAGGAGACAACCTGAGGACTCCTTGGCTTGGCTGCTGCACATTCACTGGTATCAGATCCTGTTCTGGGTCCACAATCATAGAACGACTAGCACAGAACCACCAGCTCTTTCCCAGGAAATATTGAGTATTTCTGTATTGCTGTTCTCTTGGTCCCAAACGCTCTTGTTCTCTCTTCCTCTCCTTGCTGTATCCCCCGCCCCTGGCCCAGCTCAGTTCTGACATTCATCTGTCAAGGCCCTACTCAGGCAGAGTCTCCTCACCCAGGCTCATGCCTTGTTCACGCTCTTGTAGCCCCTTATACCTGGCCCCGTCCTGAAATGGTTCGTGTACGTCTCTGAGCTCCCTGCCTGACTTGGAGTTTCTGTTGAAACAGGGAAATACTTATCTCTACATTCCTGCACACAACAGGCATGTAACAAAAACAAAGGAATGTCAGGTGCGGGTATGGGAGAAGGGAGGATGGACGGAGGGAAGGGGGGGTGGGCAGAGGTCAGCAGGATAGATCGGCGAGGACTGGCTCCTCCGTGGCGGCCGTCCTGACAAGGCAGACACAAAACTAAATGTGGCCTCTCGTGCCAGGTGACCGGGCCCCTGGAAGTGTGCAAGACCTTCCAGATGAAGCTTCTGGACCACCTGTGTGACTACCCTGCTGCATGCTCTGTCAAGATAATGAAGACAGACACTTTGGCAGGGCACTTAGTCTTTTCTACTAAAAACATGATTCAGCCAAGGCTCGCCTTCTTGTGAATCAGAGGCAGCATTTTGTTTTGGACTTTTGAATCAGCACAGATATGTTGGTATGGAAACCACACTTCTGAGATTACGATCGAAACATCATTTGCCTCCACCAGCTTTCCTGAAACCTTACATGCTGATAGCGGGTGGGAAATGTCTGCATTTACCACATCACTTCTTGCTGGCAACAAGCATCTTTCCGTAAATGGTTATAAAGTCATGGTAGCACACTCTTTCAAAATAGCTCATATTTGTGTCTTTCAGCAAATAATAAATATAACCAGTTTTCAGCGCTGGTCTGTTACCAGAGCATGAACCCCTTGAGGACAGCGCTATTTCATTCAGTTCTGGGTGGTCCAGGCTTATGATGGGGCAGGACACCAAGAAAACATCCAGTAAGTGAGCCTTGGCCAGCCAACCACGACAACTGGCAGATATGCCATATGTATCGGAAGCCACACCCTTCTCCATTTGCCTAGCTCTATGCAATTGCCAAAGCCTCCTCATCATTTAATGTGACTTGGTCTCCTGTCTACTCTGAGTTGCACTGGGCATGTCATTAGCCCCATTCCATACGGGAGAAAATAGGAACTCAACCAAGTCCAGACACAGCTGGGCTCAATAAGAAGTGATGAGGACTGAATCAGAACCCAGGCTCCGGGGCTCCCGGGAGCAGCACTGCCCTCCCTGCTAGTGGGCCTCCCTAAATGCCTCCCAGACCTGGTGCAGCAGATACCCAAGCCACAGGCCGCACGTCTGGCTATGACACACCAAGTTTCCTCTTGTATTTATGCTCTTGTTTGATGAGCATCTTCTATGGTGATTTAGTTTGATATTAATGGGTGAGGACTACTGTAACAGAAGATCGCAGGCTGCTTGGTTTAAAGGACAGAAATCTATTTTTCACCATTCTGAAGCCCGAAGTCCAAGACCAAGGCACCATCAAGGTCAGTTTCTGGTGAGAACTCTCTTCCTGGTTTGCAGGCGATCACCTTCTCAACGTGTCCTCCTATGGCCTCTTCTCTGTGCTTGGGAGGAAAGAGACAAGGCTGTGCCCCTTCCTTTTCTTATAAGAACGCCAGGGAAGACCTCACTTGACCTTAATTACTACCTCCCAAGGGCCCTGTATCCAAATATAGTCACACTAGGGGTTGGGGCTGTGACATATGCATTCAGGGAAGACAATCTGTCCTCACCTCTCTTGCCTCACCCTCGGCCTGCCCCTGCTGTCCCGGCCCTCTTTGACCACTTCCTCCCTCAAGGGAGAAACTCAAAGGGCTGAGGTCATGTGCCTACTCTGAGCCCACATGCCCCCTTCTAGATCCTAGAATTCAAGTGGCCCTGAGGCCACACAGGCCTCTTTCCCGTTGGGCACAGCCCTAGGCAGGAGGAAAGCTCACGAGGCTGTCCACCAGGCTCTGTGTAGGAGGGGCTGGATCAGGAGGTGGGAAGGAAAGGCAGCCCCCTGCTGGCCCTCCCCAACCCATCGAGCTCCAGAAATGAACCCAAGGATTTGGATCTGGTCTTCCACAACTTGAAGAAGGTTTATTTGTCATGGCAAAACATTTTAAATTTATCTATTTGCTAGTTTGATGTCTGACTAACCCTTTAGACAGGGGGTCTGTGGCCTTCCATCCACATTCTTGCCCTAAGACCCACAAATGTTAGTGTGGACCAGGCAGAAGCAGGCTTCAGAGGCTAACTTAAGAAGCCCCTGTAGGGAAATGACCACACACACACACACACACACACACACACATACAAACACGCAACTACAGGTCTTTGGTTCTTGTATATGACAACTGGGATGGTCACTGTGCTCATGATAAGGGCTATGAAGGATTACTTCCTAGTAATTTATGATCATGCCTGCTTGGGTAAAGTGTTGAGGTGGTGTGTGTGTGGTGTGTGTGTAGTGGGGAGGGGGGAGCAAAAGGTGGGGGGCCTGTACTTAGACACTGGCCAGAATTAGATCCACCTCTTCGGGGTTAGGGGACACATTCTGTGGCACCTCACACACAGGTAAACACACAAACACACACACAGGAGGGAGGAGCAAGATGGCGGAGGAGCAGGAGACTAAATATCATCGGGTCCCAGGAGTTGAGCAGGATAGTTATCAAACCGTTCTGAACACCAACAGACTCAACAGGAGATGGAAGAGAAGAAGAGCAGCAATTCTAGGGACAGAAAAGTGACCACTTTCTGGAAGGTAGGACGTGCGGAGAAGTGAATCCGAGGGGACATACGGGAAGAGAGATGCGGGGCAGTGGCCGGCTCCCGGCAAGTGGTGGAGCAGCAGAGCACAGAATCGGGACTTATACAAGTCGCCTCCACTGAGGGACATCGCTGCAGAGGCTAAGCAGGGGGTGGAGCCCTTGTGGGGACAGTGTGGTCTCAGCTCCCACAGGGTCACAGAAACACCAGGGGTCTCTGAGTGTGGCAGAGCTCCCAGGTACCAGAGCGGGGAAGCCGCTGCAGACAGAGCTAAGGAAGGGTTCTCAGCTCGGGGTTACCTTAAACCATGATCCAAGGCACAGTCGGGCCACTGCTCTTTGAGCAGGGACCCCACAAGTGGCAGATCCAGGAAAACCCCCACCTTTCTCCTCCAGGAGAAGCAGTGTGGGAGCAGCATGGTAGGAATCTGCTGGGTTTGGAGACTCCAAACAGGGCCATGCACTAGAGACAGAAACGCTCGGTTGAGCGGATGAGAACAAGGCTGGATGAGCACAAGTGCGGCCGGAGACCAGGGAGACGGGAGGGACTGACGGCTTTTCTCTGAGGCGCACTGAGGAGTGGAGTCCCCAACTCTCAGCTCTTCCGGTGAGATACAGGGCGGCCTCCATCTTCATTCCCATCCTCCAAAGCAGTACGGAAAGCCATCAGGGAACAAAAGCTCCTGAGAGCCGAACCCTTAGCCTGGCCCCTGGCAAGGGCGGTGCAATTCCGCCTCGGGCAAAGACATCTGAGAGTCACAGCAACAGGCCACTGACCCAGAAGATCAGCAAGAACATCCAGCCAAAGACCAAGTTCACCGACCAATGATCAACAAAAGTTGCGGAAATGTGTAAGCCTGATGATTCACAGACCTGTACCCCTGGGGCAAATAATACATTATATGTTAATAAAATTTTTTTTAAATAATAAAACATTTTAAAACTTGCTTCAAACTTAAGCTACTTCACATAGTAAATAAATTATGTGAACCTTAAAAAAAAAAAGGCCCACACACACAGAGATATGCACACAAACACACACACAGACCACACATACACACACAATACAGATCAGATCACTTCCCAGGGACCACCCCAGCCCCTCAGACTTTCCTTTCTTCCGCTGCCTCCCACCACCAGTTTTGACCCATTAGGACGACTACATAAAAAGTTGTCCATCATTTGTTGGCCCCAGAAGCAGTACAGTGTTGCCAAGATATGGGTTGTATCCCCTTGGACATGCACGTGGGGGTGACAGGGGACCCCGTGAAGGTTGATGCCAGCGGAAAGCCCCAGCCCCAGCCCCAGCCCCACCCAGCTCCAGACTGGGCTAGGCTGTGATAAAGGTCATATCTCAATTGTCATTACCAGGGCCATGAATGACAATGAACCCAGCCTGGAACCCTTTCTTCTGAGGTCCTCATGGGCAGCACACCCCTCAGGCCCACCACGTGCCTCTGGGTTTAGAGATTCTTGAACCCAAGCTGCTTGCTATGGGTTCATGCAGGCAAGAAGGTGGGAGAGGGGAGGGACCCTCAGGCCCCTGGTGATGGGAGAGTTAGCCTAGACAGCCCCTCGCAGCCTGGCCTGCAGCTCCCCGGAGTCCTTGCGGAAAGATGACCAAGAGTCTTTCTCCCAGAGTCCCAGCCTCGCTCCCACCTGCTCCAGCCCCTCCTCGCCCGGATCCGCTATGCAAATACAAGGCCACCTCGGACTGTGGGAACAGTAAATCTTCCCTCACTCTTTTATTCATGCCCTCACCTCTGCAGACAGTGCTGAGGAAAAACAAACCCCACAAAATCCCTGCGGGCTCCAGCAGTCTGGCAGTCTCTTCTTTGCTCTTCTCTGATCCCCTCCGGCTGGCAGAGGCTGGAGAAGAGGCCTACCGGCCTCCCGGGGGGACGACGGCACCCCTCGTCGCCTCCCCCAGTGGTGCTCGCTGAGCCTCGTATCTGCTCTGGGGAGCAGAAATCAGGGAGACCTGGGGAAACTGGGAAATTATTATTCATGGCTTCCAGGAGCAGCACTCTATCTACCTCACCTGCCCAGCCTCCCCCGTCTGCAGGAGAGCTTCCGGGCCTGGGAGCACCAGGCTGGCGAGGTGAAGTCCCGCTGCCCGGGCCACCATCTGAGGAATGGCCGCAGGGAAGGAGGGGCAGCCCCGGCAGCCGGGTCGAGGCAGCGTCTGCACAGCCGTCCAGCCCTCCAGAATTCCCAGGAAACTTCTCTTCCTCCAAATCTGGGGTCACCAGGGCAGGTTTCTTTTAAGTCCAGTCAGACTGAAGGAGGACTGGAGGCACAGACTGAAGGGGGCCGAGGGGCACTAGGTTTCACAGAATGCCTTTCATAAATACAGTGGACTTGGCAGGACCCACTGTCGTTTGCCCAGACAGCGGTTTCTGGGGACATGGGGCTTTCGGAGATAAAACCAGGAGCATTTTAGGCAAACTGGGAAGATAGGGTCACCCTGAGGGGCCATGGGAAAGGATTCTTCCTCCATGGGAGTGGTGGCATGGCCAGGGGCAGAGGACAGCTGGGACAAACGCATCCTGTTAACGGTTCTGCTAACCAAAACCTTTCCTCACCCCTCCTCCTCATGCACAGGGAGGGTCTGGGGAGCAGAGAGGGTCCTGAGGCCAGTTTACGAGCTGTCAAGAGAGAGGGCACAGAAGGAAAGTGTCCGTGGTCTTTATGAGAGGGAGAAAATTCCTTCACCGTCTTTCGGAGCTGGGGCCCCTGAGGCTCTACACGGAGCCTCGGGTGTCGGGAAGTAGCTGGTGGGGACTTGATACACTGCCAGGTCACGGGCCTCCACCTATCCTGGAACCTTGACCCCCATACACACAAACACTGGACAGACAGGCATGGGGGGAAAAATTGTTTCCCTGGTGTGGTCCCCACCCCCATCAGGACCCCGAGGGCAAGCCTCAAGGGAGAGCACCGGAAGTGCTGTCCTGGTGTGGGCCTGAGGAGCCGGAACGTGCTTGGTCCTTCACATCTGCCCAGCACCACCCCTCGGTGCTCTCCACGGTGGGGCAGGTGTCTCCAGAGGTAACAGAGGTTTGAGTTAAAGCTAAGGGGGCAGATCCGTGGAGACCACCTGGCCCAGGCTCCCTGTTGGACAGGTGGGAGACCAAGTTCAAGGACGGCGGAGTCCCTTACTCAGGGCAGCACACTCTTAAGGGGTTGGAGGACCAGACTGGGGCTCTACTCCATCAGATGCCACAGCCAAAGATCCATTAGAAGGGAGGAGGCTCGGAAGGTAAGCCCAGGCCCATGAAAGCCCCCGCTTTCCTGGAGCCCACACTTTGCTCTGAGAGAGGCACACGAGTGGGAGATCGGCGTCGTCTGGAGCCAGGACTGCTCTCTCCATTCTGAGTCCCCAGCTTGGTCTGTTCCAGCACCAACTCCAGGCAGAAACCTTCCAGCAGATTGCCCGGGACTGCTTTGCCTGAGGGCCTCTGGAGCTCTGGGCTGTAAGTCTACAGTTGTACTGCCTGCTCCACGTCTCACTTTCCAGGTCTCGGAATATGTAAGAAAGACCAGCCTTGCCCTCAGAAGTAGGAGTTCCTCCCCATCTGCTACTAGGAACCTTCTAGAGGTGGTGGTATTTAAGACCACTTAAACAGCCATTAACAACCCTGAACGCCAGTCGGTTAGCAGGAAGCAGAGTCCCAAGGGTGAGGCTCACCCAAGGAGTGCGTCCTGATGTGTCTGAGTCGAGAGGTGGGGGGTATCTGGAGCTCGAGGCTGGGAGAGGCTGAAGAGTGGCAGCAGGTGGAACTGGGCTCTCTCTTGAGTAGCAGGAGGGTCCTAAGTGCATGGCCAGGAGAGCGCAGGGCACCCAAAACAGTGGGAGGGCTGGGGGAAATCTGCTCCTGGCAGCTCCAGTACCAGCTTTTAGCACTTACAGCACTTCCAGCTTTGTCATTTTACAAGTGAGCCCAGCACTTCCAAAAGTAAAATGTAAGAAAGAGCCTGGGAAAAGTTCCCGAGGAATGGCAGGGCTGCCCCTTCGTTCACAGCAACCTTTCTAGGAAAAGCAGAACTCCACAGAAGGTCTGACAAGGAGAGAAAGAGCCTGCACCTGCACGGTACCCTCCAGCCCCCGAAAGCGTGGAGAAGGAGTAGACGAGCGAAGGAGGAGACCCTGGGCAGGGCAGCCAGGAGCGACCTGCTGGGGAAGTCCCAGGGGGCTTGCCAGCTCTGCTCAGGCAGGTGGGACGCAGACCCCTTTGACAGGAGAAGCAGGTTTCCTGCACAGAAATGCCCTGACTTATTCCACGAGAAGCCCTTGGAGCTCCCTTAGCAATTACTGCTTCGCCATGTAGCTTTGTGCCTGACTGGCCACTATAATTTATTGCAAATCAGTCTCATCACTCCAATAAGGCAGTCGGCTTTTCTACCTCTGAATGCAGCTGGGCACCCAGCTGGTCCCCCATTAAAATCCTTCTGGACCTGAATCTTCCCGCCTTTCCTTGCCCCCCATCTTTATCCCGGCACTCGGGCAGCTGGCCCAGGAGAGCAGGACTAGCCCCCACGGACATGCCTCCTCACCGTCCGAAGAGCTACATCAGCAGGTGCAAACAACTAAGTGCAGACGGAGCCTCGGAGTCTACAGACCCGACTGGTCGCCTGGCAAAAGATACCAGCAGCTTCTGTCGGGAAACAGGGAACTGCTATTAGCAAATTCTCTAATCAGGGTTCTCTTTATCGTCCTCCTGTGGAAGATACTCATTTGTAAGGTTTAAGGCAGACTGTGAAAATCACGGAGAACTGGAAATCTGTAAGAATATTGCCTGAGAAGGGTCTCTGGCAGGAGCCCCTTCATTTCCCAGGTTCTGCTTTACCACACCTATAAACAGCAGGGGCCACAATGCCTCCGGGCAGGCAAGCAACTCAGCTGTGTTCCAAGTCCACACTTCTGGGCGGCACTGGACCTTTCGCTCATCCACGTGCAGAACAGGGGTGCGGAGGCAGAGTGAAAAGCCCCGGGCTTCCCTGGCACCTCCTTGTGGTGGGTCTTGGGGGAAATACTCAATCTTTCTGAATGGATTTTCTTGCCTGTAAAGTGGCCGCAGTGATAATGATATCTTCGCCGCCAAGATATTATGAGATCTAAGTGAGATACACATGAATAGTGTCGATAAACTGGAATATCCCACTGTTCCTGGTTATTAACCAACTCTAATGACTGTGGTAAATAAAAACCTCCCTTCGAATAAGCCAAGGCTTCCAGGTGACACGAGAAACACCAAGAGGATCACCGCTGATGGATTTGTTGGTAACTCTTCCCTGCCCAGAGTGATCAGCTGCCCCGAGGCTGCCTCTGGGGAGGGGAGCTTAGAAGAGTCAGGGAGTAAACGCTCGAGCTCAGAGAAGTGGCTGGAGGACCACGAACACAGGGTGAGGCAATTTTCCCCCCACTAGGGCCTCTCTGTGCTGCTCCTGGGGTTTGAGAGCAGACCCAGCAACCCCCTCCCAGGTAACAGAGCCACAGTAAACTGAGGCCCCTCAGTTTTAGTGCACTTCATGGAAAGGGAGCAGACCCTCCAGGAAAAAAAAAAAAAAATGCTGATAAACTCACAAAAAAGTTGTGTTACTGCTAAACGCTCATTGCATGTCCTTGGGTAAGCACCATAAAAAATTCATTGCAGTTTTTAGAAACAAGATGCCAAGTGTATTTTAATTGCTAGGGTAGGGAGAGAGTCAGGGAGAAGCTGAACCAGGAAAATGCTAACTGGGCATAAACTCAGAAGGAAATCTCCCCAAGACGGGAGGCCCAGTGCTGAGACCGCAGCTCAGGAGACACAGGTCTTGGGAAGCCAGGCCCTCCTAAGATAGCAATGACTTAATGGCTCTCAGGCCTGCGGCTGTAGCCCACCCAGAGAGCTGGGGCTTTCTGCTGTAGATCATGTGGTGTGGACTTAAGAAATGTAAAGAATTAAATAAGTGAATGCTAAAATTCTAGAAAGATGAGCAGGAGCCCCGTTCTAGAGCTTTAACATGTATAGGAGGAAAATTAAAATTCTATATCTTAGCGTGTGTGTGTGTGTGTGTGTGTGAGAGAGAGAGAGAGAGAGAGACAGAAAGAGAGACTGAGAATGAGAGGCAGACCTAGACAAAACATCATTTCACTTTAATAACAATACGCCTTGGACCAGTTCGCAAAACTGTCATTTATAAACCAACACCCTATCCCAGTGCCAACCAGAGCACTCTTACAGGGCTCCTGCACCCCCACCCCACAGTGCCAGTCAGAGCCAGGAGGGAACAGGCAGTAGGTGAGAAAGACTGCAGAGTGGGGAGGGTGAGGGTCCTTGACTCCATGCGCTTGGCCCTGCCTTGAGCCAGGGGCTCCTCTAGGGTGGCACCTGCCCCGCAGGAGAGCACACGGAGAGAGTGGTTGCAGGGTGTCCCTGAGCATCCTCCCAAAAGATGTGCACAAGGTGGGGGTGGGGGGCAGAAGGGCAGGCACAGAACTGCTGCCAGTAGACTCTTGCTCTCCCATTCCTTCCGGACCCACTCCCAACGCCCCCCCACCTCCCAGCCCAGCCCCACCCACTCTCCTGTTACATGAGCAAGGCTGGCCCACAGGTGGTGACTGTCTTGTGTGGTAGGAGGTCCCGTGCCTTCGGCCTCTGAGGCTGCCGCTTCTCCTCCATCTAGTGGACCTGCCAGAGACCCAGGAAGCGTGAGGCTGCGTGCAGCACTCGGGGAGAGAGTCCTAGGCTGACAGAGGAAGGAGCCAGACCCGCAGCATGGCCCCACCACCTACTAGCCCAGTAACGTTTACTGTAGTAAATCACTTGACCATTTGGAGCCTTGATTTCTACTTCTATCAAATGCAGCTAAATATACCTGCTTCTCACGGTTTTCTGAAAGGCCTGAATGAGGAGGTGGGTGCCTGTGTCCCCTGTCGACTCTAAAATTTATTCCCTACCCGTGCCTGTGCCCAGCCCTGCAGAAAAGAGGCGTTTCTTCATCACGCCCTGCACTTGTAAAGCTCTTCATACACGTAACCCATTTCGTACACATTCTCCTGCTTGGCCCTCCCACCGAACGGATGGTCAAGAGCCTTGCCGGGTGTCGCGCAAGAATTAATCCCTTGCTGAACCCAAGATGCTAAATGCCACGCTCTCTCCAGAGCGCAGGGAATGCAGGCGTTCCTAACCACCGTAGAAACCAGAAGTAAACCCGCATGTGCACAACACCCAGACCGATGGTGGGAGGCCTAGAGCCAGCTCCGTGTAGCCACTGCTCAGTCTGGCCTCATTCACTCCACACAGGAGCAGTCAAGGTAGCCATGGTGCTATTACCAGGAAACTGAAGCTTGCCAAGGTTAGCGATTTGCCAAAGCTCACAGTCAATGGCGGATCTGAGCTACAAAGCCAGGTCTACTCGAACCTCGTGAACACTTAAATCCTTAAAAATCCAAGGGATTCAGTGTTACAAGCATCCCTTCCTCCTCCCACTCTCGGGACCATTCCCCAGCCCCGAGCAGGGCCCAGGCCTAAGAGGGGAGGGTCCCAGTGTCGGAGGGTTGGGTCCTTTACAAACCCACCCATCCTTGCCCCCACACTCACCCGCACAATGTCATGGATCCAGTCCAGGAACTCAGCAACCTTGGCGTAGACGCCCGGGTGATTGGGCTCCGCACAGCCACGGCCCCAGCTGACCACCCCCACCAAGTGCCAGGTGCCCCTGTCCAGGCACACCAGGGGCCCCCCGCTATCACCCTGAGGGCATGGAGACACAAAGAAAGAGGCAGTTAGTCCTTCCTGCTGGAGGGGACAGTGCCTCTGTTCCGGGTCCCTGCTGCTTCCAGCATGGGATCTCCGCTTGCCTCACCCCTCCATAAATCCTTAGCACACGACTTGACATGCCCAGGCACTCCTCCTTCTAGAGAGGCTGCTCGGAGCAGAGGTCAAGACACCGCAGGTCCCCCCATTCCCCCCAACACCACCACGGTCCCCCTCTGTGCTGTACCTGACACGCATCAGCCCTCCCATCCACGTAGCCAGCACACAGCATGCGGGGGGTGAGCGCCCCACTATACATGCAGGAGCTGTTGCAGAGCTCGGTGCTGAGCAGGGGCACCAGCGTGTCCTGGAGCGTATCTGAGTTGTGGGCTGCAGGAGGTACACATGGAGAAGGAGGGACACAGAGCCAGTCCGCGGGGCACAAAGCAAGGCCAGGAAGACACAACAACAAGAGGGAAGGTGATTAGGGGCCCTGGAGGCATTAGACCCATAGAGGGGAGCCCAAGGTGGGATCTGCGGACCTCGGGAAGGAAACGTGGGTCCATCAGACGTAAGAGTGAAGAGGAGTAGAACTCACACCCACACCCCCCCAAACACTGAAGTCACAGCACTCCTGGGATGGAGGGCAGGGGTGTCAAACACCTGGCTTCAGGAGATACTCAGGGAGTGTTCTCCCAGAAAGACCCAGGCCAGGGAGACCAGGGCTCCTAGGTCTCACCAACAGTGATGCCAGAGAAAAAGGGGGTGGACACCACCATTTGGCTGGGGGAGGTGGAGGTGGGAGATAGAGGGGCCTCACCTTGGCCAGAAGGTCCCCCCACCCCTATTTTACCCAGGGCCCTGGGAGCTGACTCACTGTGGCTGGGGTTGGTGTGGCCCCAGCCAGACACCCAGCACTGTGATCCCCTTGGGAAATCTTGCTTCTTGGCTGGCAGGCACACAGCACCCACGGTGTCTGTGGAGAAGCAGGTGGTCCTGGGTCCCACTTGGGCTTAGTTTCCTTTCCCCACCTCCTCACCCTCAGGTTGGGGGAAGAACCAGGGCTGGCAGGTCCTGTCACTCCTTCTCAAACAGTCCTGGCTCCCTGCCTCCACCAGCCAGGTCTCCTGAAAGGTTGTGCAGGTCGTACACTGCACCACATTGGCACGGAGGTCACCACTGACACAGAGGATGATGTATAAACCGCCGTGTGCCTGGTGCCTTCTAGGTTGGGCAATGGACACCCCGCACAGACCTAACCTGGGGAATGAGGGGAAATGGGAATTCCTTCTGGGCGTTTGTGCCCAACTTCTCCTAATGAGGACTCATTTTGCATTTTCCTTAGGGTATTGGATCCCTCTTGGGGCACTATTTCCAAAAATGTGTAGCAAGTCCTACAGGGACTTGAGCCCAAACTTGCTCTAAAGTAGCACACAGACATGCTGATGATAAAATAAACACTGAGTACCATGGGGAGAAAGGATTCCCTTCTCAGAGCTCTTTCCACCTCCGCAAGAGCAGCCAAGAGAAAGATTCCCTCCAGTGCCATTCCGGGGCTCCCCAGTCCTGCCAGCCTCCACCTAAACACGGAGAGTGCAGGCCCAGGCGCGGTGGGTCTGCAGTGGGCAGCAAGCTGGAGCCTCAGCGCTATCTTGTTTTCTCTCCGTGTTTCTACGGTTGTTACCTATTCGCCACAAATAATACGGGTTCTCTGGTTCAGTCGTAACTTAAAGCTCCCCTTTCAAATATACTGGAGTCATTCTAGAAATATTAACTGCTGAGCCAAAGTTCAGGGAGTACACATGCGTGGTAATATTTGTGAGGGGCGGGGGCGTGCAGCAACAGCTGCGATTTGGGAACAGCACGTGGGGAGATGGAACACCAAAGAAGCTCTGCCAGGTACTTTGAGGCAAGTCCCTCTTGCAGCCCAGCTATGCGGGGGGCCAGAACCTTCGCCTCAAGAAAGCCCACACACGTTGCTGCATGCTTCGGTCCAGGTAATGCCCAAGGCTACAGGTGGTGATGGGAGGGAGGAGCAAAGAGTGTGTGTCCACGTGTGCACCTGTGCATGAGTGTGTACGCATGGGAGCACGTGTGCACGTGTGTGCTTGTGCATGAATGTGTACGCATGGGAGTGTGCGCGTGTGTTTACTTGCATGAAGATGGCATGAGCGAGTGTGTGCGTGTGTGAGCGCGTGTGTGTGTGTGTGTTTGTTGGTGAGGAGGCAGGCACCCGTGCGTGCTACGTGCAGGGGTGGGGGTTTGAGAGCCGCTGCCGGAGAGAAGCCGGACCCCGGAGTCAGGACATCAGGCTCGGGAACAGTTTGCTGAGAGATCTTGTAGAGTCACTTTCCTCACTAAACCCTGTGGTCCTTCCCTGTTTATACCTGCCTCAACTACCTGTCAGGGTTAGACGGAAGGAAAGACATTTGGGAAAATAAAGCTTAATAACTGCGACATGTCCCACGGTGGCTGGGACCTGGGGCCAGCCTGGGGTTGGGGTGGAGCAGCACGTGGGGAGATGGAACACCAAAGAAGCTCTGCCAGGTACTTTGAGGCAAGTCCCTCTTGCAGCCCAGCTATGCGGGGGGCCAGAACCTTCGCCTCAAGAAAGCCCACACACGTTGCTGCATGCTTCGGTCCAGGTAATGCCCAAGATCACTGTGGTCATCCAATGAACTGAACGTGTTAATGTCTACAGCACTAGGAGGGAACCTCAGAAATGAGCTCACTCCTCAGGCCCTAGCCACCACACACCCCCCCCCCCACCTCCACCCCAGGGCCTGCCTCTCTCCCCACAGCCTGCACTTGCTCAGGCCAGATCAGTGCCTCACCTGAGAAGTTGAGTGGCGTCCAGAGCCGCAGGAGGGCGATGTCATAGTCGTGAGTCTGGCTGCTGTAGAGAGGGTGGGGGACAATCCTCTCCACCACAGCCCCCTGGTGAGGCCTGACGGCACTGTGGCTGACCAGCCCCACGTGGACCCGCCAGCTGGACAGGCGGGGGACCCTAGAACTGCACACGGGAGCCATGCTGAGCCCAGGGAAGGATGGGGTGCACAAGACTGACCTAAATGAGGTGGCAGTTGGGGGAAGCTGGCCAGAGAAGCCATTTGTGGCTGCCCCCATCACCAGGCTGGGAGCTCCCAGAACCCAGGCTCCACGCCTCCTAGTATCCTTGCAGCAGCTGGCAAGATACTGGGCATGCAGTAGGTGCTCCATAAATGCTCTAGACTGGCCAGAGAAGTAAGACAGTGTGGGAGATCTACAACTCCCACCCTCTCTGTCCGATATAAAACACCCTCCGTGTTTTAGAACAGACATCAAAGGGGCTTGTGTGATATGCTAACTGCGAGTCAGAAAAACCATGAGTCCTGTCTCTCCACCTACTGCGATCGTGGGGAAGTTGCCTCACCGCTCCCAGCCTCGGTCCCCAGCTTGTAAAATGAGGAGTACACTATCTGCCCCACCCGCCGCCGGAGGGAGAGGTCCAAAGAGCTCATTCACTCGTCATTCGTTCCTACATCCTACACTGCTCCAAGCTGTAGTTATGAAGCACCTATTATCTGCCAGGACTGTCCTTGGCCAGAGGGACATGGCCGCCGGAAAATCAACACAGAGACTCAGTGGTAAACAAAACTGAGAGTGTCAGTCCCCACGGAGCTTCCCGTCTAAAGGGGAAGCAAGACATTAAGCCAATAATTACATGGAAGGTGATTTAATTACAGTTGTGATAAACATTAAGAAGCACAGAGCACTGTGAATGGGAAAACATTTGCAAAACTTCAAAACTGAGCAAATATAAAGAAGCAATCTTTGTGTTATCACCACTATTCGTGCAGAGCTGTTCCCGGCAGGGACCGGGGAGAACTGCGCCATGCACGCCCCTCAGAATGGACGCGGGGAGGCAGACCGTCCGACGGACGTGAACATGTTATACGGGACATACCGCGGGCCAAACAGAAAAGGCTGCTAAGGCGCCCTCCTGGCCCGCAGCCCCGAGACTTGCCTGTGCACGCAGTGAGCGGCCGTCACCACCCAGTGGGGCGCCACCACGGAGGCCCCGCACGTGTGCCGGGAGCCCAGGGCCACACTGGCTTGCCAGGGCCAGCGCCCAGGAGCCACGGCCTGCCCACCAACTATCCGGGAGGCCAGGGGCCTCGCCCCACACGCTGCAAACAGAGAAGCACAGGGGGGATGGTTAGCCAGAAGACAGGTGGGTGTCCACATGGTCCTAATCCTCGGCGAGTGTGGCCCAGCGGAGACAGCTCTCATTTATTACTCCTGGCCCTGAGTTTGGGGGACAGGATGGTCCAAGTGTCAACTACACATCTGTCTGCCCCATCAGGCTACAAGCTCACTGAGAGCTGTGACCATGCTACATTGTCCTTGGAGTCCTGACACCTCATAAAAAGCCTGTTCCATGGGAGGGGTCGGAATGTTGGTGTATGGATGGATACACAGATATATGGAGAAATACAGATGATTGGGGGCACGGGGTCAGACGAAAGGAGCTCCACAGACTGTCTCCCATGTGGCTCCTAGTTTGCCCCCTTCCTTAGTCTCCTGAAGGTGCTAACTGGTTAGCAGCCAACAGTAATCCTTTTGGGGCTCTCCAGATTAAGGGGGGCGGGAGCTTCAGAAGTCAAGGCAAGTAGTCCCAGGAGGCGAAGCAGATCATCCGCCCAGATCAGTGACTGGTGGGGGACAGGACAGGGGCTTGGTCAGGGCTCTGTTGGGGCAGAACAGTGTCTGCAAGAAGGGGACCAGCAGGCAGAGGGGCAGGTGGGCAAGGAACCCCACCCCAGACCCACACTAAGGACGGGGGTAGACTCCCTCCTCCCACTGCCACCTTCCTGGACATGCCTGGATATGACTCACCAGAGCATCTGAGGGAAACGATTTGGCCGGAAGCGCAGCTGTTCCTACAAAGCAGAGGTGGCAGCAGGAGGCTGGGCAGGGGCCCACCCAATGGCTTGGAGGGAGGCCAGGGGCAGTCATCAGGTGCACACAGAAGAGGCCTCTGGTGCAGCCCCCATCTGCGTCCTGCCTGTCTCCCAGCCCTGGGCCCCTCCTCATTAGCAGCTCTCCAGGACAGGGTGCTATGCCGCCCCATCACCCCAGGAGGTCATGGCCCTTGAGGGTGGTCTTGGGCAGGGCCCAAAGTTACAAATCCGGTATCTGTAGATGGGAAGTCCAGCTGTGCCTACTAAGGACCCCAGAACAAACATGTGTCTGGTGGATGGATAAGGGAGCGAAGGAAGAAGGCGCACGTCACCCCACGCCCCTCCTGGGCTTCCTCTATTCTCTCTCCAACCCCTTCTTGCTCTCCCCTCTCCCTCCTTCTTCCAAGCAAAACTTCAGTTTCTGCTGGACCAAAACCCTCTTCTCTCTCATACTCATCTCAGGCCCCGGCAGCCCAATGCCACGATCCCTCTCATATCCCAAACCCTCAGGGCCCTGGCTCCCTGCCAGAGTCAGTTCCACTCACGTGAACTGAGTTTGTGATTTCTGATTGGGAAACGCTCCTGTGTCCCATCTCACACAGCCAATGTCTTCACCCCCAGGCTCCCACAACAGGAAGATTTTTGCTGAATAGTTCACCAGAAGGGACCTACTCAGCCTCCTGAGAAGTCCTACCTGGACTGCCACACTTCCTCCAGGAAGCCCTCCAGTCTGGGAGGGAGCTGAGCAAACCGCTGGGAGCTGTTGAGCTTGATGTCAGACAGGTTCACTCCCTTGAGGTGAGTGAGTCTTGGCGGAAAAGGGGAAGAGAACGGGAGGAAACTGATTGACTCTGCAGCATGGAGATGGCAATAATCACGACCAAGATGTGCCTGAGCTACTGTTCCCCCAGCGGTACACGGAGCGAGACTGACAATGACCTCTTCTCAGATTCATATTTGTTAAAGAGCAGGGATGCTCAAAGGAGAGAAACAAGCTGAGGTCCCATCATGCCCAGAGGGCAGGAGATGGCCAAAATGACCTCTTGTCAGTTCCTGAGCACATTGACAGGACAGGCAGATAAAGGTCTCCCCCTTTTCCCCTTCACCCTCACTGGGCCCCAAGCCTGCCCCCACCCCTTACCTGAGATGCCCCAGGCTCTGGCAGATCCGTACCCCCAGGGCAGGGTTCCAGCCCTCGTGGCAGACCAGGAGCCAGTCTGGCTGCGCTCTCACCTGTGCTTCCAGCAGGAAGTCCTCGCTGTTTATTCTGAAAGATACTGAAGGTACCGCATGAAGTCACATCCTACCTCCTGTGGGGCAGAGGGACAGGCTGGGCAGGGGGAGCTGGACATGGCCATGGGGGTCCTGAAGAGACCTCAAGATAGCACCTGGGTCACCCAGTGTTGGGCTCCCTGTCCCCCGGGGCATCAGGCCAGCTCTGAGAACAAAAGAACCCCTATTTATAGTGCTGTGTTCCAGTTTGGTGTTTAATCAAGTGCTTTTAGATGTGCTGTCACCTGTTGTCATGGCAACCGCCCAGGGGGTGGGTATGACCACCCTTCCACGCTGCAGAGGGACCACTAAGGCAGGGAGGGTAAGGGACCTGCCCCAGATCACAGAACCTGTGCATGATGGATCCAGGACTATGTCCCGTCTTCCGGTTTCAAATCTTGTGATCATCCTAGTGATGGTTACCGCTGAGCCTCTACCTTCTTCAGGCTCTGTGCTAGGCTCTTTTACCCATCAGCTCGTATTTGTCCCGTCTTCCGGTTTCAAATCTTGTGATCATCCTAGTGATGGTTACCGCTGAGCCTCTGCCTTCTTCAGGCTCTGTGCTAGGCTCTTTTACCCATCAGCTCGTATTATTCTTACAACTTCATGTGGCAAATAGTGGTATCTCCATTTTGTAGAGAAGGAAATAGGAGTTCCAAGAAGCAGTGTGGCCAAGGTCGCGTAACTAGCAAAAGGCAGGCCCCATGCTAATAACTGTAACTTGGGTAACTGATTCCAGCCCCCGCCTGGGCAGCTAATCTTCTGATCCTCGACTCAGGTTTGGCAAGGAGAAGACAACATGAAGCAAGGTTCCCTGGCGCTACACACTGGCTCCCCACACGCACCTGTTCCCCCTTCCCCATCCTCCTGGCTCACTCTGCCCCAGAGGGCAAGTTGCCATCCCTCCTCCCCGCCTGGGCTCCTGGCTGTGCCCACGTAGGGATCAAGACCGTCCCCATGGAGTGCTGAAAGCTCCAAATCCAAGATGGATTTTCAAAGCTGGACCACATCACTCCCTTCCCACCAGAGGAGGAGCCCCCACTGCTGGCAGTGATGTCAGGGCACTTCGTTCTGGTCCCCTTCCCCCGGCCAGAAGTGGGGATCCCAGAGCCATGAAGGGGCTCAGGGCAGGTGGGGTGGTCTGTAGTCTTGGGGGTGTGGCCCACCTGTTCTGGACAGCGTGGGGAACAGGGCTTCCGCACCGCTGGTCTCAGAGCAGCTCGAAGGGATCTCCTCATCCTGCAGGGTCCCAGGAGTGGGCTGAGAGGTCGCCGGCCGCAGATATAGCACTTCGGAGGACAAGGACAGGAGAGGGTCACAGAGAAGAGGCTAGGAAAGGGGAGGGATTCCCACATGAGAGGGTCAAGGGGCAGAACAAGACCCCTGCACCAGAGGGAGACCAAAGCAGCTGCCTGGGGACTCGCCCTCAACCACCCAGCCTCAGGCAGGTCCCCACCTAACACACTAAGAGGCACAGCTCTCTCTCCCTGTCTTTCTGTCTGTCTCTCTCTCTCTCTCTGACAGGGAAAGATTTCTAGAGACGGTTCGACTTCGGCCTCCCTGGCTCATCCATTCAAGTACCTTCCACTTCCCACTGCAAGACTAGAGCCTTCTGGACGCAGAGCCTAACTCCCTCCTGCTGCGGTCCCACCCCCGACCCCTTCTCCCCTGTGGGCAGTCCAGGGGAAAGGAGAAAGACGGGTCCTGGCTGCCTTTTACAGCTGCTTGTCTCTTCCCGCAAGGACCCCCCCAGACCCTGGTCTTCGGCCTTCCCTGGAGCACAGAAGGGTCCCCGCACTGACCGAGAAGCCAGGAGCCGACGCTCACACCAGCCAGCAGCACCAAGGCTCCCAGCCCCGCACAGCAGCGCTGTCCTGCGCCCCGGCACCCTGCCAGAGAGGCTGCGGGAGAGGGGAGGGCAGCGTCTGTGTGCCTGGCCCCTGCCTGCCAGCCTTCCTCTGCCCGAGGCTCCACCATGGGGCTAGACAGCCATGGGGCTAGGGCAGGAGCTGCACCCCACACTGAGCCTGCCCGCCTCCCCCTGCCCCATGCCCACAAGGCCCACAGAGCCACTCAACCCCCAAACAAGACACAGAGCAAAAGCAGGTCTGGGCTAAACTGTGGGATAAACTCGCCGTCGGCCACTGGGGGTTCTCTCAAGAAGGGTCTGGGGAATGTAGGAAGATTACCCATTTGCTGTCCCCACCCTGTCATTCCCCTATAGCCCAGTCCGGCCTACTGGGGTGCTGCTGGGCTTCGGGCCTCCGCAGTGGGTCTCTTGGCTTTGCTTGGAAGTTCCTGGGTCCTGGGCTCTCCTCTGCATACTGAGCCTCCATGTGGGTTTGGCCATCTGGCATCAGGCTCTGGGGAAATAACCATTGGTCACTTGGGATCCCCACACCAAGGGGAGAAGCTCCAGCCCCTACAAGACGCCACTCTCTAACCTTGGCTGTGCACTCACTGCCTTTTTTTCATCTTAGAGACTCTGTGTTTCCCACTGATGCCCCCCAACCAGGCCCTCTCTGCTCTCCAACCCCCTTATTCTCACACAGCCCGTAAGTACCAGAGCCTGTATTCAAACCCAGAACCAGCGCTCCTCACCATTCCCTCCCTGGCCTCCTGCAACCATCAAGGATGCCCTCTGAGTCTCTCAGCATCCCTCCTCAGTCTAGATGCCAGCTTTCTTCATTACCTCCTGTCTCAGAGGAAGAAGGCCCCCTGCCCAATTCACCGTCCATTCATTTACCCAGTAAATAAGACTTAGCCCAAGCGCTTCTGGGTGGCTCAGTGGGTTCAACCTCTGCCTTCGGCTCAGGTCATGATCTCAGGGTCCTGGGATCGAGCCCCACATTGGGCTTCCTGCTCAGGGGGGAGCCTGCTTTCCCGCCCCCCTCTCTCTCTGCCTGCCTCTCTGCCTGCTTGTGATCTCTGTCTTCAAATAAATAAATAAACCTTTTAAAATAAATAAATAAATAAGACTTAGCCCAAGTGCTAGGCCACAATGGCGGACAAGGTAGGGAGCTCAAAAGAAATCAACATGGAAAAATTCCAGGAATAAAATTACTATCTGCATGTTCAGTTTTTTAACTTATTGTTATGTTATGTCAGTCACCATACAGTACATCATTAGTTTTTGTCGTAGTGTTCCATGATTCACTGTGTAACACCCACTGTTCCATGCAACCTGTGCCCTCCTTAATACTCATCACCAGGCTCACCCATCCCCCCACCACTCTCCCCTCTGAAACCCTCAGTTTGTTTCCCAGAGTCCACAGTCTCTCATGGTTTGTCTCCCCCTCTGATTTCCCCCAACTCACTTCTCTCTGTCTTCCAATGTCCTCCATGCTATTCCTTATGTTCCACAAATAAGTGAAATCATATGAAAATTGTCTTTCTCTGTTTGAGTTATTTCACTTAGCATAATCTCCTCCAGTCCTGTCCATGTTGATGCAAATGGTGGGTATTCAGCCTTTCTGATGGCTGAGTAATATTCCATTGTACATATGGACCACATCATCTTTATCCATTCATCTTTTGAAGGGCATCTGGGCTCCTTCCAGTTTGGCTATTGTGGACATTGCTGCTATGAATATCAGGGTGCATATGTCTAAAATGAAAACTTATGATCACACAAAAAACTATATGTATATAATGTGCATAGTAGCTTTATCTGTAACAGCTAAAAAGTAGGAACAAGTCAGGTGTCCTTCAATGGATGAATGACATCACCCATCGTAATACATCCATACCAAGGAATAAAGAAAAAGGAATGAACTATTGACACGTGGGACAATGTGGGTAAATTTCCAGAGAATTATGTCAAGTGAAAAAAAAAAACAGTCTCAGAAGTTCACATACTGTATGATTCCATTTATGTAACATTCTTATAGCAATAGCATTAAAGAAATGAAGACAGATTCCTGGTTGCCAGGAGTTAAGGAGGAATGGGATTGGAAGGGAAGTAGGTGTGGCTACCCAAAAGGCAACAGGAGGGATCCTTGGGGGATAGGAATGTTCTGTATCTTGACTTTATCAATGTCAATATTGTCGTGATATTGTACTGGAGTTTAGCACTCGGAGGAAAAGGGTACAGGTGAGATTATTTCTTATAAGTGCATGTGCATCTATAATTACCCCCCAATAAGTTTAATTTAATTAAAAAAAAACCTTTAAGAACCAAACAAATAAAAAAATAAAATTAATTAAAAAATAATAAGGGGCACCTGGGTGGCTCAGTGGGTTAAGCCTCTGCCTTTGGCTCAAGTCATGATCTCAGGGTCCTGGAATCGAGCCCCATATCGAGCTCTCTGCTCAGCAGGGAGCCTGCTTCCCCCACCTCTGCCTGCCTCTCTGCCTACTTGTGAGCTCTCTCTCTCTGTCAAATAAATAAATAAAACCTTTAAAAAATAATACTATAAAGTAAAATTATTACTAAAATAATAAAGTAAAATAAATCAACATGAAACACTCCCCAACTGCCCCCAGAGAATTTGCAGTCGAGTCCTGACATGTTAAAAAAAGGCAGAACATGTTAAGTGACAGAAGAAAGCAGGAGAGCTTCTCACTGGGAGATCAAAACAGGCTTCCTAGAAAAGGCAGCCTGAGACGGTCCCTCCAAGATGAGCTGGGCTTGCACAGACATCCATGGGCACTGGGGGAAGAGGCAAAGGCACGGGGTTCAGAAAGCACAGAGCAGAGTGAGCCGCAAGGCTGCGAGATGCTCACGTTCCATGAAGAAGAGTAACGGGAAAGAAGATCTTGGAAGAAACCCCAGACCGGCAATGCAAATCTCGGTCTGCAGCCTCTTACGTGAGCTGAACTCAGCTCCTCTCCAAACTTCAGTCTCTAGCATCTGATTTCCACTCACTGTCCAAGCCGCAGCAATCCTCCTCCAATTCCAAATGAGCAAGTTGACCCCCTCTTTAAGGACCCAACGAATCTTTCTACTCTTTAAGAAGAATCCAAAGTCCGAAGGCACCGCCTACAAAATCCTCTGAGCTCTCGCCCTTCCTCACCTCTCCATCCCCACCTGCCGGCATGACGCCCTCCGCAGTGGAACTCGGACCCTAGGAACACACACGCCAGTCTTCTGGGCCCTCACGTGCTTTCACACCACAGAGACTTTGCCTCTGCTGTCCTTCTCCCCGCGTCGCTGACTCGTAAGACCCAGCTTAGACGTCACTTCTCCAAGAAGCTTTCTTCTCTATGAGGCACCTGTTGTGTCCCTATATTGCACTCCTTTACTTCTCTTTCTCTCCGCCCTTCCTCATTGGTCTAGGCTCCCAGAGCCCAGCTCAGGGCCTGCCACAAAATGGGAATTCAATTAATGTACATTGAGGACGAAGGGACACAGGTAGGGAGGCCACAAAAGATTATATAACCAAAAGGGTTTTATAAGTTATAAATCACAGTGCAAATGCTAAGTATCATAATAATATTAATAAGAAATAGGGGGCGCCTGGGTGGCTCAGTGGGTTAAGCCTCTGCCTTCAGCTCAGGTCATGATCCCAGAATCCTGGGATCGAGTCCTATATCAGGCTCCCTGCATGGCAGGAAGTCTGCTTCTCCCTCTCTCACTCCCCCTGCTTGTGCTCTCACACTCTCTCTCTGTCAAATAAATAAATAAAATCTTAAAAAAAAAAAAGATTCTTTCTCTCTCCCTCCCTTTCAGCCCCTCCCTGCACCTCGTCACCCGCACGGACACATGCACTCTCTCTCTCTCTCTCAAAAAAAAAAAAAAAAAGTTAATAAGACTTGTCTCCTCTGAAGACCACAGCTTACCCTGTCAAGACCCAGAGTGGTACCCAATGATCATAAAAACCTGAAACACTTGGCACCTGGGTGGCTCAGTGGGTTAAAGCCTCTGCCTTCGGCTCAGGTCATGATCCCAAGGTCCTGAAATCCAGCCCCACATCGGGCTCACTGCTCCGCGGAGAGCCTGCCTCCTCCTCTCTCTGCCTGCCTCCCTGCCTACTTGTGATCTCTTTCTCTACCAAATAAATAAATAAAATCTTAAAAAAAAAAAAAAAAAAAACCTGAAACACTGACTCCAAGACAATGTTGGTTTAGGTGGGATTTCCATCCATCAGATGGAATGTTCCTGTCACATTCCTCAGTCCTGTCTTTGTGTTCCATAGAACGTCCTCATGCTCCTGACCCTCTGCCTAGGAGGAAAAAAGGCCTTTGAAGACTCACCCAGATCAGTCACTTCTAAATCACCCTGGAAATCGTTCTACCAGACGCGTCAACACCCTTGCCAGCTCAGCTCGCAAGTAGGGCAGCAGCCCAAAATTCCGTATGAAGCAAGACACCACCCCTACCTACCTCCTATCCCCTCCCCTCCCCTCCCCTCTACCAGTTATGGCCCAGGACAGGTAGGCCTGGTCCTCCCACCAATAGGGCTTGCTGCTCCACAAGAAACATGGGGTCTTGGCTTGCCCCTCACCACAGACACTCCTTCTTGGGTCCAGAGATGAGGCTCAAGGACAAGAGCAATGAGACTGGAGAAGCACAGGCTTGTTAGAGTCAGTCGGGCACCCATAAGAAAGCACAGAAGTGACAACAGCATTTATGGTTTGGGTTTCTCCTCTGGGAACATGGTTTCTCTTGAACGGATGTTCTTCTGAGCAAAGAGGCAATGCTTGGTCTGGAGAGAATTCCAGGGCATGGTCAGGCTTCCTCCTGTCTCAGTATCAAGGGAGCTTGGCTTCCAGTTCAGCTCCTGGACTGACTGGCCTCACCCAGGAGTTGCTCTACCTCCAGACCCATGAGCTCATCAGTAGCCTGGAACGACTGGCCATCATGGAGCAGGACCTCCTGGTCCTCTCTTTGAGTATAAGTTCAGTGTAATAATGACTTGCTAAGCTCTGTCTATATGCAAAGCACCTGGATAGGCCTATGGGGGACAGGAGAGACTAACAGTCAGTCCCTGGGGACAAACATTAGCCACCCAGGGTCCCCTCTAGGATCTAGCCCTTGTGCAGAGCTGCCAGACAGGGCTCTTTCCACCTGCCTAGAAGCCCAAGTGTGGGGGCAGGGAGAGAGGAAGAGAGAAAGAGAGAGGCCAGGTCAGGGATGGCAGACGTACGTACGGCCTTACCATTCAGGTCAGTGGCACTGATGTAAACCCTCGGGGTCTCTAGGCAGGGTTCTGCTCCTGTTCTTGGATCAGCATCGATCAAACAGCCCAGCCCGCTTAGTCGGAGGATGAGGTCTCCCTAGTTCTCATACGCCCCTCCCTTTATCCTCCCCCTACACACACACACATATAGACATGCTCCAGAGAAACAATAAATCTGCTCAGAACCATGAATAGACCCCTTGTTGCAGGAAAGGGGGCCAAGGGCTGGGCTGGGCTGGGCAGCCTCAGCCCCTCCCATCTGCTAACTAGAAGCTTAGAAACAGAGAAAAAGGTTACAGGGAGGAGGGGAGGCCAGCGACTGTTGCTTAGCAACCAGGTCCCTTGTGCCCAACAGTGTGCCCCATGCATGCTAGCACAATCCCCCTTCCTGCTGACAGGGCTGTATCAGAAGGACGGTTATCCGCATCTGTGGAAATGCTTCTGAGCCCTCTAGATTATACCTCCTCTCTGTGTGGGCCGGCCTTCCCAGCAGGCTAGGGCTGTCACCGTGCTGGAATGGGGGAAATAAGGAGGAATCTTTGCCGTTTCTCTCCTCAGGGATGCACTTGTCACCCCAATGCTGGGGAACTACGGGCTTCTTCCCCCGGCTTTCCTGGGGGCCAGTGGCTGCAGGAGCCCTCGGCGCTCCCTTGCTTCAAAGCACAAGGCGGCCCAGCTGAGCCCAGGGTGGGCCGAACACATGGGAGCCGCACCTCTTCAGGGAGGCAGAACAGGTGCCAGGGAAGAAAAAGGCTTGTGTGGTCTCCCCTCCTCCCAACGCTCCTCAAGGATCCCTCAGATGGAACGGTTAAGAATATGGGCCTTGGAAGCCGGGCCTTCACCTAACCCCAGTTCTGCCCCTTCCCTTACACGGCCTCACGTGTAAAATGAGGATAACAGGACCCACCTCCGAGGACTGATGCTGGAACCGAATGAGATAGTGAGTATAAACCTCCTAGCCCGGCATGCAGAAGCATGGAAAAGACCCAGTAACTGTTGGCTGCCGGCATTATTATCACTGTTGAAGCTCATGACAAGGGCTCTGCCTCTGCCCTCTGCTTCCCTCAGACGCTCAGTCAGCTCTGAGCTTGCGGTAGGCACGCAGAGCTCCCCACACTTCCAACACGATGGAGACACGAAGGTCAGTTATGCATCACTGAAACAGGAGGAGAGAACTGGTGGCTCGGACTGAGACTCCCGGGCTAGGCTCAGAGATCTCCTAAAACAAATACCCCCAGCCTACAAGCAGGTATACTTGCTGTGTGTTCCAGAACCGATCTGGGCACAGACGATGAATAAGTCACCAACTAGGGAACGGCAGGCTGCGAGAAGACATGGGAACAGACACAAGTAAGTGAAAAGTGAATTAACAAGGCATAAACACAGGGGTATAGAAGACAAAGGAAGAGCTGACTCTTTTGCCTGGAGGACACAGAGAAAGCACCAGAGGGGGAGACATCTAAGCTGTGTTTAAGAAATGAGAACGCAATCATATAGAAGGGCATTCCGAATATACTATAGGTGATGTCAGTGAAAATGCCAGAGTAAAGACCTCCAAAAATGCTCTTCTCCATTAGAGCAAGGAGAAAGCAGACAAAAATTTGTCAGAATCAAATTTTTTAAAGTCTGGAAATTAACCAAAGGCTCACAGCAATATAGAAAGTGTTTATTCAAGGAAAATGACACAATCTCAGTAAGAACAGTGATCTTTGTGGCATTTTAATTTGTTGTAATTCCATCGAGCTCTCTCTTAGAAACCAACATCCCTCAATCGCTAGGAAAACCCGCAGCCTAACAGCAACAGGTAGAACGGGTCTGGAGTTCCTTTAGAGCCTCCTCTCCAGAGAGCTGCCATTATTTGAAATGTATAGAAAATCCCTTTTGTGAGACTGTCTTACTTTGACTAGACTCTGAGCCCAACAGCATATTATCAGGAGGGAACTCACAACTCTCAAATTTTCCCTGACGAGGGCAGTGTTTGGACCCCACATCTTGCGCTTCCAACTTTTCAGACTTCTGCCTGAAGGGCGGGCTCCCCTAGTGCCTTGTTCTGGGAGGGAATGGAGCTTGCATGCTTGATAACCGCTGTAAGATCTGAGCACCGTATTCATCTTAGAACTCTTTAAAGTTATAAACTTCGGGACTATCGTTTATAACACTGCAGTATATAATTAAAATTTGCTAAGGGTATATAACTTAAATGTTCTCACCAAAAAGGACGTAAATAAACATGTGGGGGGAATAGATGTGTTAATGAACTAGAGAAGAAAGAACCCTTTCGCAACACACATAGACATCGAATCATTAAGATGTACACTTGAATTTTACAATCACAATTTTGTCGATCATAAACCTCCAAAAAGCTGGGAAGAAAAAAAAAAAAAAGAGTGTGTCTTAGAGTAAACCAGGACTGGCCTCTCTATGGCCATCCTTCTCTGCTTTGCTACCTGAGAAGGCTCCCCTGTCTCTCTTCACTCCTTCCCTTCTAGGTGAGCTATTCTGAGTCCGCTGGCTGTTTCCCTGATCCGGAGAGAATACCCATCTCCAGCATAAGGCAGAGGGGCCTATAGTGCAAACTTTAAGGAGGGACTCACTGGTAAGCAGAGTGCCAGTCCCTGAATACCCTAAGAGTGATGCCTCCTTAAATTTTGTCCCTTGCGGGCACTATCTGGAACCAATGGGAGCATGAGCCCTCTGCATGAAGGCCCTGGGAGCTCTATTTTTACCATGGTGATTCGTATGTAGGCTCATTTTTAAGATTTTTTTAATTTTTTTTTTTTTTTTTTGGTAGGCTCATTTTAGTCCTGACCCTACTCTCTTACTTTCTGCCCCCTGACAACTCCCTGACTCCCAGGACCGTGTCTACGGATAGGCCTCGCCTCCTGAACGTTGAAATTTTGCTTTCGCTCCTCCTTCAGTCACTCTTCCCCAAAACAAGAAGGGCCTTTCTCAGCGGTCCTTCGGGGAGATCTCTCTGTTGTTGTATTTCTCCTGTAGACAAATGGAAATGTCTGAGTTCAAGTTATATAGAATTCTCAGACTTAACAAAGTTTGATGAAAGAATCCATCGTTCATGCCACAGGAAGTTGGAGGCCACCCAAACTCAGGTCCCCTGACATCTGGTGTGGGGTTTTGTCCCATTCCTACCACACATACACACCCCGCAAGTCACCTATTCACAGAACATGCAGGCTCTGAGAAGAAATCCCGTCTATGGACCGCTGCTCTGGCCAGTGCCTTCAGAGTTCCAGCCTCCTCGCGATGTTCCCTTCCCATCTGCTGGTAGACGACAGCTCCGGCCCTCCTTTGTGGATTTAAGCCTGCCCATGATCCTCCTTTTCTGACTGCCGGCCCTACAGATTTCAGACGTGCTTGCATGGCCCCCATAGTCATTCACTCTTTCTCTCCCAGAGAAAGGGAGTTTGGTGCTCTCGGTGGAGGTCATGAGAGCAGGCGTGGAACGAGCTGCAGGATGGAGATTCTTAACAGCTCTGTACATGCCCTCAGTGCTGTCCATTCCCCTCTTCACCTTCCTCTCGACCAAGAATGCGTCTCTTGCTCTCAGACCCTATCTGTTGCATAGTGCATCTGTATATACAATATCCCCGGGTCCCCTCAAACAAGTCCCAGCCCCTCCTAGTTGGGTTTGGACCATCACACTGGGGTTAATTCAAGCCACCAGACCCTCTAATGCCATCTCACAGCCTAATGAGGCCCAACTCCATACCTCCTTCCATCTCCAGCCCTCTGGAGAATGGTTTTCTCAGTGAAGAAATGAATGATTCCTAAGTCTAATAAAAGATAAACTTTAAAAAGTAAAAACTGGGAAAATGTGAGATCCAGTTAACTTATTCCAGACCATTACTGCGTCTTAAGAGGCAGTGAAGAAACCCTGACCGTCTGTTATTGTTTTGCTTGCTTGGAATACAAAGAAATGGATAAAAGAGTATTTAGGAGGAAAAGAAGAGCTCTGTGGTCTCCTATGGTAATGAGTTGCTTATTCATCAGCATACTGCTTTCTGAGTACTCCCTTCTGTCTTATTCTGACTGAAATCGAAAATAGGGGATGCCTAAGCAAGTGTGGAGGGCAGCTTCCTCAGAAGGGTCCCGGAGATGACGCCCATTCCGTCTTCTCCTTTCCCTCCCCCTCCCTCACCCCAGCAAGACCTCACTGGCAAGAAGTTTGACTCTTGCTCAGCAAATAGCAATCTTGAATATCTTGGGGTCATCTTCGCCTGCTTCCAACTCCTGACCTTCTGCCCAGCCATTCAAATCGGACACCTCTCAAATCCCCCCCTTCCTCCAGCATCCTAAACACCCACCGGCATCTTCCCCCATAACAGCCGCCCAAATGATCTCCTGCCTCTCGTGTCTTCCATCCTGATTGATATGTGCACCTTCCCTCCTTTCGAGCAAATCCAGATGCTCCACTAGCAATACGGAAGGGTAAAATAAATGAAAATGGTCCCTCCTTGGTACTCTGCTGCCAAAGTAACATTTCCTAGAGCAAAACTGAAAATAATTTAAAAACCTTCCATAGCTCACCGTAGCTCCCACAATAAAAGTATTGATTCATTTGCTCATTTATTCCTTCAACAAGTGTTTTATAGGTTCCTACCAAATGTAGGCATCTTCCTAGATTCTGGAATTACATCAGTGAGTAAGTCGGGCACCACCTCTGCCCTGGAGGAGCTCATGGGCTTGTTCTAGCAACCCAGCAGTTAGAACGCAGTCTCCGGCGGGGGGAGAACAGGGTATAACAGGGTATACCTAACCTGCACCCAAGTTAGTATGGCACAGGTTTTTTTCACAGGTTTACCCAACATACTTTTCTAGCCTCATTGTTTTTCCTCCCCTTTAACCTCCCTCCCATAAGCCAGTCACCGGTTGTTTCTAGAATATCCCCAGAACAAAACATTGCACCTTCGTTCATCCTGCTCTCCATTCCTGAAATGCCCTTCCTCATTTAACTAATTAATTATTTTAGCCCATCAATCAGCCAGTATGCATTCATGGAGAACGTACTATGGGCTAGGCACTGTGCCAATACTGAAGGTAAGAATGCTGGGCAAAACCAGACACAATTCCTGCCCTGAAGAGCTTACCAGTTAGTGGGAGGAGACACACACGAATCAGAGGACCACATGATGCACACACTTACAGCTCTGAGAAAAGCGCTATGAGAGAGAGGTACAAGCTGCTAATGAAAGCATGTAACAGGGACATGACTGAGTCTGAAGACTCGGGAAAGACGTCTCCAAGGAAGGGATGATTCAGATGGGATCTGGGAGACATGAGAGTGCTCCAGGCAAAGACAACAGGCAAATTCCCTGTCCCAGGAGAGAGTCTGCGGACACCAAGGGACCAAAAGAAGTGGAAGCCAGACCGCAGAAAGGAGACGATGTGAGCGGAAGCTGGAGCAGGGGTGGACCAGATGAGGTGAGCCTTCAGAGCTGAGGTAAAGGTTGGTCCTTATCCCTAGAACCATAACAACCATTTTTAAAGATTTCATTTATTTATTTGAGAGAAAGAGAGAGCATGAGTGGGGGGCAGGGGGTACAGGGGTAGAGGGAGAAGCAGACTCCCCACTGAGCAGGAAGCCCAATGCAGGGTTGATGCCAAGACCCAGAGATCATGACATGAGCCAAAGGCAGACGCTTAACCTACTGGACCACCCAGGGACCCCCAAAACCACCATTTTTTAAAAGCAGCCCATGGACATAATCAGCTTGCCACCATCCGTTAAGACCCAAGTTAAATGTCCCTCTAATTCCCCCAACAGCCTCCACACTAGTAGCTCATGAATCACATGCATGTGGGACATGATTGAGGGCTAACTGGGGTAAATCCTTGGACCAGAGACACTGTCTCTTCACCTTTGTCCTTTCAGCTGCACAGGGCCTGTCTGGCATGTGGTAAGAGCTCAGTAAAGGTTTGTTGAAGCAATTGATCAACATGTGCCAGTCTGTTTTATTACCTCCCCTCCACCATGCTGCCCACTCAGGAAAGTTCTCCCCACCACTCCCCAAGCCCCAACCCTACCTTAGTTCAGACTCCTATCATTTCCTGCTTTCTAAACAATCTCCCTGCCTTCCTTCTCAACCCCACACAACCCACACTCCATGTGGCTACGGAGTTCCTCCCCAAACAAAGGTCAAACCAGGCCACTCTGCTCCTCATATAAACCTTCACTGACTCCCCATTCCCCTCGGGGTCAAATTCAAATCCTTTAGTCTAATTATTCAATGTAGATCATGATCTAATCTCAAACTAATCTTTTCAGTCTCATGTTGCATTGCATCCTTTCTCCTCCTGTACCCTGTATTCCAACTATAGTCAAAGTCCTAGAATATTCCTCAAGTAGACCTGCACTTCCCGCCCCCACCCCCGACTTTTTGCTTAAACTGTGTTCTCAGCCTAGAACGTCCTTCACTCATTTTTTTTTTTTAAGATTTTTTTATTTGTTTATTTGAGAGAGAGCAGAGTGAGTGAGAACATGAGTAGAGGGGAGGGACAGAAGGAGAAGGAGTAGCAGACTGCCCCCTGAGCAGGGAGCCCAACATGGGGCTCGATACCAGGACCCTGGGATCACGACCTGAGCCAAAGGCAGAAGCTGAACCGACTGAGCCAGCCAGACACGCCGTCATGCAGTTTTCGTAAGGAGAAAATTGCAGGTGCTTCAAGATAGAGCTCAAATGCCAACCCATTATCAAACTTTTCACTAATCCCCCAAACCCAGAATTACTGGCTTCTTTCCGTACAGGCAGACCTTAGAGATATTGCTGGTTCAGGTATAGGCTACAGCAATAAAGCAAATATCATAATAAAGTGAGTCAAATGAATTATTTGGTTTCCTAGTGCAAATATAAGTTATGTTCACACTATACTGTAGTCCATTAAGTGTGCAATGATAGCATTATGTCTAAAAAGCAATGCACATACCTTAATTAAAAAATATTCCAAAAAACTGCTATCAACTGAGCTTTCAGAAAGCTGTAATCATGGATCACAGATCAAATATAATAATAAAGAAAAACTTTGAAATATTGCAAGAATTACCAAAATATGACACCGAAACGCTAAGTGAGCAAATGTTGTTGGAAAAAATGGTGTCATAGACTTGCTTGAACCTTTAATTTGTAAAAATGAAACAAGACAAAACAAATCAACAAAACACTATCTCCAAATCACAATAAAGCTAAGTGCAATAAAGAAAGTATGCCTGCATAGATAGAGTTATTCCTAGCATTTTACCCAGTAAACAGCACGTCATAGTCCTCAAATTAAAAAAAAATAAAAAATAAAAAAGCTCCCTCTGTCCTCCCCTGCACTCCCCCCACATTAGCCACTATGGCAGCCATAAAAAGTGAGAAAGACAGAAAAAGCGATTTTCTACTCCCCACGCAGGAGCATGCATTCCCGAGAGGCTAGGGAAATAAGGCCTCCCTTGTTCAAATATTCAGACAAAAAACTACCCAAGTTGTATTCTAGGAAATGATTTCTAAGCCTACAAAGATGCATCCATTGTTTCTGGTTGATTTCTCAAGCTCAGACATAAAATATGAAGTTTGTGATTTACATACTATAAATAAAATATCCCCCCTCAAATTGCTCATTTGTTTTTTTAAAAAACTTTGTTTAAAGGCCATTTACTTTGGGAGCCATTCACATTTCTATCTGAAGACTTACGCTTGCGGATTACTCAGCCAGATCTGGACTGTGAGAAGAATTCCCCACATGGTGAGTCGGTGGTGTCACTACTGGACAGAAAGGGCATTTTTCATCTGCTTTTAATTGAGACAAAAAGGAGAAGCCAAAAATATCAGCCATGGGGTTGATTAAAAGTACCTTCGCAAACATTTACTCTAGCTTAGCAATAGCCGTCTGACACTTTAGATCAATGTTTAACGACTGGTCAGACTGTAAAACCTTCATGAATCCGTGTGCAACCTGCTTGGACACCCACTTTGTCACCCACTTGTCTTTCCTTTCTTCTCCGAGACTGGCCTTCATCCATCAACCAAAGCCCATTCCCGCCTGACCACACGCCGAGCAGGGTGGGGCGCCACGCGGAGTTCTGGCTTCCTCGGCGGTCGGCCTAGCACCGACACAACACATGCCTGCATCATGACCTGGCCAGTCCGACAGCAAAGTGAGAGTCATCTTCGTTTCCTCATTGGCTTGTGTAGGGGCAGCTCCTTTGAAGTGGATTCCCTCTTCACAATCATCGTGGAAGGTGGTCCAGACAGGGACTCCTGTGTCCGTTTGGTAGGGGACCGCACTTAGCAGAGGAGCTAAATGGTTTGCCCAAGTTCACACTGCTGGGCCAAGAAGAAAATCGTGTCTTCTGATTTGGCATCCAGACCTCTCTTCCCATCTCCAGGGCCGCCCTAGCCCCCCACAGACTGGGGGAGGCCAGTGAGAGACTGACAAGTTCAAGGGCTCCTCAGAGCAAGAGGCAAGCAGGGTGGGGGGCGGGGGTTAGGAGAGGTTTGGGGAACCATGTCAGCTTGGATTGGGGGAGAAGGATGGAAGCAGCTGACAATGCCAGCAGCAGCCCAGGAAGGTTCTGCGGTAAAGGAGATTTGGGGAAAGCCTTTAAATTATGGGAGAACTGACTTGCTAAGTGGCAAGATGAGGAAAGAGGAAAATGAAACTGCAGGGTCTTGACTTTTGTTCTGGTTCACATTTAATTTTAAAAAATACATCCAGGGTAAAGAACCCCAAATGCCCCTTCAGCTTCTCTCTCTTTTCCTGCCAGAATAGGGGCAAAGTTGCTAGGGCCCGGGGCTGCACCGGGGATGCCTGGAATCAACAGTGAGCATTGCCCGTCTCGTCTCTGTCCTCTGCCGATCTGTGAACCAGGGTTACAAAGCAGCTGTCACAGGAACTTGACTAATTAAATTAGAGCCCACTGAATGCCTTATTGACCTCAAACTCAGTCCAGTGAGCAGGCCCACTTAAAAGGTGACTATGTTCATGGCTGTTAGTTAACAGATTAAATAAAACAGGCACAGACAGTGGTGGGCAAGAGGAAAAATCCTGCTACCGTAAACAAAGTGTGAGGAGCACAGCTGCCAGAGTGTGTGACCTGTAGATGTGTGCCGTGCGAGCGGGTGAACTGTGGCTCCCCCTTACACAAATACATACGTTGAAGTCCTCACCAAGAATCTGACCTTATTTGGATAGGGTTTTTACAGAGGTAATCAAGTTAAAAGAAGGTCATTAAGATGGACCCTAGTCCAATATGACTGGTATCCTTAAAAATGGGGGAAATTTGGACAGAGACACATAGATGATACAAAGAGACACAGACCGAAGATGGCCATCTGCAAGCCAGGGAGGGAGGACTGGGACAGATTCTGCCCTCACAGCCCTAGGTAGGAACCAGTCCAGCCAACATCTTGATTTTTGGATTTCCAGCCTCCGCAACAGAGACGATACATTTCTGCTGTTTAAGCCACCCTCTTTTTAGTTCTCTATTATAGCAGCTCTGGCCAACTAACACATCTGGAGACATCTGAGAGGCAGGAAGACCCCTGGGTGAGAAGGACTTTTCATGAAGACACTAAAAAGAGCACCAGCACGGGACTCAAACAGACCAGGGCTGGGTGCCTGACTTTGTGTTACCCACTGCGCGTCCTTAGGCAAGCTTCTCAACCTCTCTGTGCCTTGATTCATCATCCATAAAATAGGGATAATCATACCTTCCTCAAAGGAGCGGTTTTAGGATTAAATGTGAAAACACAGTCTTTGGTTTATACAGACCTAGGCTACACATGACCCATTAGCAATTAGGCACAATGGCCACCAGCAAATACTGATCGGAATGATCATCACTTTTGTAAAATAACAACAAAGTGCACATGACCCTGATAACCACGCTCCCACACGATTCTGCGAACGTGACTATTGACAAACATTCGCCATCTCTGTTCCTTCTGTCCCAGCTGAATTTATTGCACACTTGCGCCTTCTCTCTGTCCCTCTGACTAAAGACTTCAGCTCTGCTCCTGTGTCCCTCTCTTGCATTTCTTTCTCCTGCCAGACATGGAACAGAAGAGGAGTTTACTCGGCAGCCTCCAAAGCCTCTGTCCCTCATCACATCCCTCTCATACTCATTTCTGGAGACAGAAATACAGACTTTGAAAAAAAAAAAAAGTTGTTGTTGTTGTTGCCTGCTTTAAAAAGCAAAACAAACAATAAAAAAAAAGTTGTTACTTAACTCCTCCCACCTCCACCCAAAGATAATCATCATTGTAATAAAACTAAATGGAAAACCACTTCCAGTAGCAGTAGTAATAATAATAATAAGCTCACATAATAAAGCCCTATTTGTCCAGAATAGCTGGCAAATTGACCGATTGGGTTAACTGCCTATTCTATTTAAAAGTTGCCCCAAGTTGAAGACCAACTTTCCAAGAATGAGAACGTAAATCATGTATGTTAATTCCAAGTGCACTAGGATGGTTTGATCTTCGCCAGTCCGGAAGCCTTGCAGAACTTGGCAATGGTTCAGGGACACTGTCAGGGCTTCAGTTAGTGCTGAGGACTCCTGATAACAAGAACTGAAGGTAATATATGTCTCTAGGTGGTATAAATTCTACGAACAGTCTTTTAAACCTTTATGTAAATACAAATATCTACACACAGCCTACGGGAAAAGCCCCCTGGGGACCCCAAATCAACCCTTTCCCATGTTAGAGGCCGCACAGGTTACTTACAAGGGCACCCCAACTCACAGGGCAAAGGTGCCCCTTTCTCTCTTTATGTGGGCCACCATGTCACACGTCCTGTGGGGCTGACATCAAACCACTCCGTGATTATTCATTAAGCTTACTCTGCCCAGCTCTAGATCAAGAAGGTATTGGACACCATTCCTGTCCTCAGAGGAGTTCCAGTCAGGTCAGGGAACTGCCTACAACACTAAACTCTAAATTGGGTGCATTGAGCTAGAGGCGGCCAAACTGGTGTCAACGGATCTATGATCACTGTGCTGTGTCAGGCCTGTGCTGTGTGTTTGACCATGGATTATCTCAGTCAATCTTCTTAGCGAGCCCATGAGCTCAGTCACATTATTATCCCCACTTTACAAATGAAGATTCTGAGTCAGACAGAATCAACAGCTTATGTGAGGTCACAGAGCTAAAGAAACGTGGACTTGGGTCAAGCCAGGCCAGTACGAGCCCACCGCCACCCTCCAACCGCCCTTCCTTCCTCCTGAGTCCAGCCGGACCTGCTGCCCCCAAGAAGATCCACCAAAGGACCAGAACCAAGTCCCTTCAGTTTTTCTTCCTTTCCCTTTTATCCCCACGGACTCACCCACAGTTCCCACTAATCTTCCCTAAGATAAGATGGAACAAAAAAAACAAAAACAAAACAGAAAAACTAAGTCTAGAGGCTTTCTCGGGAGCTCATTTCTTCTACTCTGAAGCAAACTCCAAGGCAAAATTTATTTCAGTGCAAATGTAAAAAGGTGTTTACTATCTTCGCTTCATGGAAGAATAATACTGTTTTCTTAATGAGACTGTCAGTTTGCCTTTATGAAAAGAAAACTATCATATAGGTCTGCTTCTCCTCGAGCTGAACCACCCTTTCCTACTTACTGCTTTGCTGCCAGAAATTACTGAGACAAACAAAGGCCAGAAAGTTAAGATTCTGTGGTGTTCTCAGGACCCCAAGTGAAATGATTATAGGTTGACAAAGTGTATGTGAAGCAAGCAGGCATGGGAGATAAAGGGAAACAGAAAGGGGCGCCTGGGTGGTTCAGTGGGTTAAGCCTCTGCCTTCGGCTCAGGTCATGATCTCAGGGTCCTGGGATCGAGCCCCGAGTTGGGCTCTCTGTTCGGCGGGGAGCCTGTTTTCCCCTCTCTCTCTGTCTCTCTGCCTGCTTGTGATCCCTCTCTGTCAAATAAATAAAATTTAAAAAAAAAACAAAAAAACGGTGGGGGGTGGACAGAAAAAGAATCAGAAGTATGAAGCACCCGGGTAGTTCAGTCAATTAAGTGTCTGCCTTCGGCTCAGGCATGATCCCAGGGCCCTGGGATCAAGCCCCATGTCAGGCTCTCTGCTCAGTGGGGAGTCTGCTTCTCCCTCTGTCTGCCACTCTGCCTGCTTCTGCTCTGTTACATAAATAAAGTCTTTAAAAAAAAAAAAAAAAGTAATATTGCCACACGTGTGTACTACAGCACCACCCAGCTAAGTGGACAAGGAAGCTGGTATTTTTCTAAAATGAACAAAAAGTTGATACACTGCTGTAGGGGCTGTCAGCTCTCCAGACGCCTACTCAAAGTCCCACTCTGCTAAAAACCAGAATGTCCAATGTGTTAACTAGTAGTCTTGCTAATAATTGCTTTCAGAAAGTCAAAGAAGCAAACAGGGGAACTTTTGTCCAAAACATCCATTAGAGAACAATTGTGAATTTCACAACAGGCGCAGAAGAAATGATGTGGCCTAGACATAGGGCCCGGCTTTAGAAAAGCATAGTTCAAAGACCTCAGAAGCATATTTCATGGCCGTAGACTTTAAAAGAAAGACATCATTCTATGAATGAAAGTGGGGGGAGGCAAAGTTAAAAACTGAAAATCTGACAATATAATAAAATACAATTATATGAAAAAATGTGCTGCTATCATATAAAAACAGCAGTGTGGCTGCAAATGGAAACCAGCAATGAGTTCTACAAGACAACAACAAAACCAGCAAAAAACAAACGGAACCTTCATATTGCAAAAAATAGCAGAATGGCCTGGACAGAGAAAGATCACGTCAGGAAGATTAAATCCCAGTTTATGAAAAACATTATTTCAGGGAATTTGGTGGGGGGGGGGGCAGGGAGGGAGTGTTGTCCGTGAAAGGAAAGGAGCAGAAAGAAAGGCTCTGCTGGGAGCCAACAGGGTGACGTTAAAAGCCAACAGAAAGCAAGCTGAACACCTCCAACACCGCTGTGCTTCCACACCCATAGCAAGCAGAATTCTCTTTGGCCTGGAAAGGATCGAATAGAAACATAGTCAGGAGGAAAAGGAAGCCCGAGATGCGTGACAAGACAGGAAGAGAAAAACTGGGCTTAAAATGAGCTCACAATTCTCTCGCAGATGAATTCTATCCCATGGGACTTAATAAAAGAAACTGCACATGTAATCACAGACCCGTGCTACTAGTGAATGTGAGCAGGTGCCCCAACTTTGAGAAAGGGGAGAAAAGATCTACTGGTCCTTCAGACCCATGCAACTGAAGTTAATTTTACAAAAGAACCTAGGACACATTACTAAACAGATAGTTGGTGAACAAAAAGTCCGTTTTTGAGGTTTTTTTTTAGTTTTAAGTAATAATAATGTAGATACAGATGTGGCAGACTACCTAGATTTTGCACTAAGGAATAGAGCTTGGTATTGAAATGCAATGAAATTGATAACAGGGTTAATCTGACATACTTAATGTTATGCAAAAATTTTACCATACTGCACGATAATCAAGCTTTATGGAGCCCTTCGTGCAGATTAAAACAATTACTATTCTTTTAAAGCAGCATTACTAAAGTCAGAGAAATAGAGAAAGGGGAATGGGAGACAGAAGAAGCCAGGTAGTGGCTGTTACACCCCTTGTCCCACCCCCTACCCCCAGACAGACCTAGGGAAAGGGGGCTGCCTGGCCTTAAACCAAGCCAGTGCCGGACTCCAGCCAATAGCCAGTCCTTGGACCCACCAGCTGGAGCTGAGTCACTATGTCCTCTGGATTCTCTGTGAAAGAAACCAGGAAAACCTCATTTTAAGAGGGCAGAGGACATCATCTGATGAAGACAATCAGCAAGAGAGATGTCTTTACTGGGCACCTTTAGAACACCCACCAACTATGGGATGTCTGGGGCAAGCGGCTGGGGCAGAGAGGACTCGAAGGGAAGTGATGGCATAAGTCGGCTGTCAAGTGTGGTGGGTTTGGTGTTTGTTGGCTCACACCCAGTGTTCAGGGAACGGGGGTCGAGTGGGACAGGATGAGCCTGCGTGGAGAAGTAAGGTTGGGGAAACGGGGAGGGAGGCAGGCAGCTAGAGGACACTCCTGCCGGCACAGAGAGGGGGAATGCTGAGATCTGAAAAAGAAGGATGCAAACAGACAAAGCTTCAAAGGAAACAAAATTCAGACTTCACACAGGAATGAGCCCTGGGTTTGAAATGATACGCTGTCTGGCATCTGCTTCGGCATCCCGTGTTCGCGGGAGCAAGGAGGACAGAGGATCACAGGTGTTACACTGCCTGGATGATCGTAACTGTTGAAGACGGGTGATGGGTACCTAGGGTTTCACCATAGTATTTTCTATGCTTTTATATATGCTTCCCCCCACCCTTTCTTTCGAAGCTACTGAAGCTTTCCTACTTACTCAGAGGTAAAAAGAAACAAAACAAAAACCTTACGATGGAGTACGCAGTCGTACCTTCTCCTGTTACTTCTCTAACGTCCCTTCCTCCTACTCCTCTCCCTCACTCTGCTAGTTCTTGAGTCCACCAGGCACACGCCCACCACCCGAGGCCTTTGCAAGGGCTGGTCTGTCTACTCAGAATTATCTGCACCCAGGTAGCCACATAGCTCGCTGCCTTCTCAAGAAGATGTACTCTATCCTCTTTAGAATGACAACTCCCCCCCCCTTTTCTCCTTTCTCTGGAATTCTTGTGGGGTTCACATTTATCCCTCTACATTTATTTTTCCCATAGCGAAGCTTAAAATCTTCAAACATACTATCTAATCTACTTAGTTTATCACCTTTGTCACTAGAATTTAAATCACCAGAGGGACAGGAATTTTTGTTCCAGGGTGGGGGGGGTGGGGAGGTTGTTCCGTGACTAGGACAAGCCGGGGCACCCAATAAACTTAAGTGGGGGATGAATACAGGAAAATTCAGAACTGCCCGGAAGGCTGAGGCAAGGTACCAGTTTTCTTCCACCACAGTCTTTCACACTAAACAGGAAATCTAGAGCAGCTGATTTCTGAGGAGAAGCACAGAACTTAAACGGAGCTCATCAGAATTATTGCCCTCCTCCCAACCTCTGGGCAGAGATTTCATAACTTCATTTTGAGACATCTAAGTCTGTCCCCAGTTATGTCAGGTGACATACCAAAATTCTTAACCCCCCCCCCCAAAAAAATCTTAAGCCAAAACCCTCGTGACAAAGGGAAGAATTCTGTCTAAACCATATGATAATTGAAAACCTCAAAGTGGGGCTTTGTTACTTTCAGGAAATGTTAGGCTTTAGGACAATGTATATTTTTAGGAGGAAGTCACCACAAAACAAATGTTCAAAATCAAGTCCATGATTAGGAAGAATGTGGCCATCAAAACCTAATTTTAAAAGATAACTTTGGGGGCGCCTGGGTGGCTCAGTGGGTTAAGCTGCTGCCTTCGGCTCAGGTCATGATCTCAAGGTCCTGGGATCGAGTCCTGCATTGGGCTCTCTGCTCAGCAGGGAGCCTGCTTCCCTCTCTCTCTCTGCCTGCCTCTCCCTCTACTTGTGATCTCTCTCTGTCAAATAAATAAATAAATAGATAAATATTTTAAAAAAAAAAAAAAAAAAGATAACTTTGTGCCAAGACTTTTTGTATGTGAGACACTTTCCAACAGCTTCATCCTCTCCTGCATTTACAGTTACATCCTTTCCTGAAGAAGTTACTTCTATACAGAGCTTCATGTATCCATGCTACAAACTAATTGTGGAACTTGGGCAAACTCTTTTGGGCCAGTTTTCTTATAAGAAAACTACCCTCTGTGTGTGTGTGTGTTTGTGTGTGTGTATACACACACATACCACGCAGAACTTACAGATGATAGACAAAATCTTGAGACATCAAATTAACAATAAAAAGAAACCCCACAAAAGGCCAGGAATCATTGCCGTAAGCAATAGTGTAAGGGAAGCAGACTATCCACTTCTTTCACAATGTTACTGATGAAAGAAAACCCATTTGATCTACTCACAAGTGATGGGTCGGTCACATCTCACAGGTTACAGTGAGTACGGCTGCTGTCCGGAGTCTGAAGGATCTTCCAGGGCTGACCCAGGCCAACAATATACACCCAGGGCAAATTTCCACAGACCAGACCTACAGGCCTTGTGATGCTCCCAGGCCTGAAGTAAGAGTGCCATCTGGAGGATCTCCATTTTAGAGAGAAATCCTCGTGCAAAACTGACCGTAGAAAATCAGGAGGGAAGTCAACAATCCATGATCCGCATAGGGACAGAAGTCACTACCAAATAGATTCAGGCTGTTTGCCATCTCACCTTTTTAACAAAAATTTTTCTCCTAAAAGCTGGGGGAACCTTCTTGACTTTCACTCTTAGCGTCATTCGTAGAGTCCTGGTTGTTATTTGGAAAGGGGTTTTTTCTAGCTGGCCCACAGAGCCACTCAGTGAGTCCTCTGGAAGTTCCCTTCCTCCCATAATCTGCATGGTCTCTCTAAAAGCAGGTTCTACTCCCATTCCCACTCAGGTTCCCAATCAGAACAGGTACTTTCAAGGTCCCTGTAAGAGCTTCCGGACAAACCCAACTGCCAAGTGCCCCACTGGATGGCTTGTCTCTGCCCAAAATGAACGTCCACTTGATCACCAGCTCCCCACTGCCCTGGCCAAGGAAGAAGAGCCATGTGCCTCCTCTGTGTGTGTCCAAACTGTTTGCTAGGGGAAACAGTCCTGAGAGACACAGTCAACGCAGCCTCACAAGAACTGCAATGCAATTTTCTGTGCTACTGAGGGGAGGGAAAGAATGCGAAGTGTGCCTTTCAGTTACAAGAGATCCCACCCCCAAATTGCTGTACCTGTCAAGCAACAGGAATAGCTTCTATGAACAAAAGAAGCCCGCTCTTCAGTGTAATAGCCCTGGCATGCCTTTATTTCAGCTCTGTCCTTAGCTCCCCATTCTCTCACTTGCTGAGAGAAGAATGCTACCTGAAATTGTGCGAATTTTCAACAACAGATATTTTCTTCACCCGTGAAAACGGCTCCTTCCTCTCTCAAGAGAGACAACTCCTTTGTTCTCAAAAAAACTAAAGTTGGTTCAGGCAGTACTTTTTTCTGTGAGTTCTCAATGTAGGACGTGCTCGGTATAGACAAATAGCTCATCGTTAACCACAGCTGAGCTCTCTTATTAAAAACAAAAACGGCCTTCTTTTTTTCATTATTCTCTGATCCCTATAGTAGGTAAAAGAAAAACTAAGCAACCGGAAGGAGTAGGGGCTGAACCAGAACTGAGGGAGAAGGCAGGACACTTGAAGACAGGAGGAAAAATCATTGTTCTTGTGTACCAGGAATCAAGGGGTTAAGCCTAAGGAAGCATGCCCACTGTCCTGAAAACTTCTTCCAGGCTGTGTCTACCTGGACAGCATCTAAAAAATCACACCCTTTATTCTTTTCATGAGAGGAAACTGTCTTTCAGTATGAAGAGTCCTACAGAGGGCCAGGATAACCTGGACATCATGCAAACCTCCGATGGCTGAAAAAGAGTTAAAAACAGATTAAGCAGAGCTGAAGAATTGCCCATTTCAGCAAATCAAGGATTAGGCTACGGAGCCCAGAGTTAGTATCTCAGGGCATATATTATGTGACAAAGGAATGTGACCAATTTAAAACCTTGGCCACTTGATAAGGTACTGAAACAGTGGAGTTTAAGAAAAGGTGAAAAAAGATTTCCAACCAAAAAAAAACAGAATTTAGTTGAAATAGAAAAAATGTCAAAAATGTAAACTGAAAGGAAGTCCTAAGACTCCTATAAATTACCAGACAATTGAAGAAAGAAGATGCAATTAAGTCCTCTGTGAGAATCATGAATGTCAACAGAGAGAATGGTACAAAAGACCAGAAAACTCATTGGTCTCTTTTGTCAAAGCTCCTATGTTATTAAAGACAGTCACCCTTAACTCTGAAAAGCATTATTTATTGGAAAGAAATATTAAAGGAAGTCTTCTTAATTCTGGCAAGGACAGATATGGCTCCCCTAGCCCCCAAAATATACCTCCCATCTGCACACAAATTCTTCACCCTGACTCTTGGAATCCCTAGGATTCCTCAATCGGAGGCCAGGGTCTACATCTACAATGGATACGGTTCCCAGAAGGCCCGGAAGCGACATGAAATAATGCTACCCGACAGTTTCTTATCAAGGGAGGATGGCTAAAAAGTCAACCAATTGAGGTGCATCACTTGACAGTTTATATTAACGTCCAGTTCTTTAACAAAGCCTCATACAAGCCAGAAGGTAAGGCGTTCTTGGGTGAAATCAGACTTCCATGATATCCTGGTTCACCGAAACTAATGGACGATTCCAAGAAGTCTTTAAAGTAGTAATTACACCGAGAGGAATCCACACAGTCAAGACATGGCTTTCTTAGGAAGACGCAGCTATTTAATCTTAGCAAGGGCAGCTGCTCTTCTTTCTGTGTTCTGGAACAAGGCACGAATTAAAGCTCTTACTTCACTGGAAGAGAATGCAGCTGCCAAGGGCCCTTTTCCATCTGCCCACCTGCAAAATAAAAGATAAAATTCTATTTCCTCTTATGTCTCTGTATAAGCAAGATTTTAAAACCGCTTATTTATTCCCAAATGCTCATTTGTCTTAAATGGAAGTAAAACAGATCCTGGCATCCTTCCCCCTCTTGATGGCTCTACCACCAAATCTCTGTAACTTTTGCTTCTCTGAGTTATTTTGGTATCAGCACAGTTAGATGAAGAGATGAGGTTAGGAAGATAACACTGTCCCCCCTTATTCTATATTCACTAAGTCTTGCTTGAACTTGAGAAATATGGCCACATCCTCATATGGTTAAATGGAATCTTGGGATCGGTAACTATTTTTAAAAATGAGCCACAGGCAACAAACTTTAACCAACAAAGGACTGGTATAAAAAATACATAGCAAACTTCCCTGAATCAACAAGGAAATCACAAACAATCCTATAGAATAAAGGGCAAAAATCATGAACAGGCATTTTACAATAGAAGAAAAACAAATGATCAATAAAAAGATGCCCAATATCATTAGAATTTAGGGAAATTTAAATTACAATGACAATGAACTACCATTTCACACTAACAAAAATTTTAGAGCCTGATAATACCAAATACCAGGGAAACTATGACGCAATAGGATACATAAACAACGAAATAATCTGTACAACAGAATCTGATATAGCAGTGAACACAAACTACAGCTCTGCATACTCTCGTGAATTTCAAAAACAGAATATTGAACACAAGCAGCAAGTTATGGAAGACTCCGTTTATAGAAAGTTCAAACACAAGCAAGACTAAACTCTATTGTTCAGGGATATGTGCAAATGTGGCAAAACTCTAAAGAAAGGAAAAGAAGTAAGTAAAATTCAAGATAGTGGCTGCCTATGGGAAGAAATGTCTGGAGAGGGGCACATAGGAGTCTTCACGGTACTGGTAATATTTTTCTTAAATTAGGTAATAAGAACACAAACATTTTACTTGTTTCCTTTAGATTGTAAATATGTTTACATATATTTATATATATGTAAATTTCATAATATTAAAATATTTAAATGTATACATACGTATATTTCATATATATATTTTATAATATTAAAAGATTTAAACTATATAACTGCAGGTAGTTTCCTCAGAAAAAAATTACCCAATTAGTTACCATTCTTAGGTTTAAGTGAAATCTCTAGGAGAAAAATTCTTCCTAGGGAGAAAATACGAAGCTAAGATACACCAGTACTTCTTCTCACAACAAAGTATTAATGATTATTGGGCTGCAGGAGGGTTAACAGCAGAAAGAAAATTTCTTATCTGCTGCCCTCTGGAGTCTTACCTAAAGACATTACCTACTAAGGACTTGTAAATAACAAATAAATAAATCAAATTTTATACTAAGGTAGTATAGATAGTATAGTTAGTATAGAAATCTCATTTTCCCAGTTTTAGGACAGACAGTATACACTGAGAATAGCTCAGGCACATCGGGATGACTGGTCTGATACAGTGGTGCATCCGTAATGAACTAGTAAATGAACTAGTAAACCAGGCTTAAACAGGCAGACAAGGTAGCTCTGAGGATGGAGATGGACCTGAAGGCCGACTCAGGGAGCTCCCTATGTAAAGTACGCATACTCACATCAATAATTACCCAGACAATAATAAAAGCACCCACAAATGTATAACTAACCCATATCTATCCTCCTCTGTGCAGCATCAGTGACCTCCGCACACCAAGTATGATACAATAAAGCATGTATTTACTGCTCACAGCAATGTTAACAGATGGTCTCTGCTGTCGGGGAAAAACACCATCCACTTTATTTCAGAAAAGATGAATCTTCTCTATGTGTATGATGCTTAATCTCTAAAGCCACTGTACTCCCTGCAGAAGAACTGCTGATCGATCAAACTGTGGTTTGATGCTGAATATTCCATTCAAACAAAAGTCACTTCACTTTTAACAAATCAAAGTCAATCTTACAATGTATCTACTTGGGGCACCTGGGGGCTCCATCGTTAAGCCTCTGCCTTCAGCTCAGGTCATGATCCCAGGGTCCTGCTTCACCCTCTCCCACTCCCCCTACTTGCGTTCCCTCTCTTACTATGTCTCTTTCAGTCAAATAAATAAAACCGTAAAAAAAATTTTTTTTAAATAAAACGTATCCACTGTTGGTTAAAATGGGCAACAATTTCCACCCAGGTGTCAGAAGGTTGTCCTTCTTAAAAATGCAAGATTATTGGCACAGCCTGCCAGAATATGTTCAAGACCAAAGTAATATGAAACAAGAAGTCTTTATGTTATCAAACAGGAGAAAGTGGTAATGAGATCTACACTATTACAGATCATGCAAAGGCCCCAAATGCTGTGACTCAATACGAAACTTTCCTGAGCAAAATCAAGAAACGGAGAAGAGCACTGCTATCAATGGCACCACTACTTTGTAACTATCTTTGGAGAGACAAAGAGACACAGAGAGAGAGAGAGATAACCCTCTATAAAAGGGTTATACCCACCGATCCCCAATTTCTTGCAGGCTGGCTTGTAACATCATCATCAATTCTTTAAATGGCATCCACTTTGGCACAAAGACTGGAACCTCTTCTTGGTATTTCTTGTTCTTGCTTTCTTCAGACAGAGGTGCAAATACTTGGGGTCCTTCATCCATCACTGTTTTGCATAAGGAATACAATCTATCAGCATCTTCAGTAGAGATGTCCTGGTTTTGCCGAGAGGGAACACAAAAGAAAAGAATTGGGCCAGCTTAGCCGTCAGGAAAATCTTTGGTGCATGCTGTCCAAGGGTCAGATACAGCAACTCGTTTTCCAAGCACCTAAGCACACCTTAGCAGACATGAGATATCATCGGCTCTCTGACAGTACTCCTCACGCAAGAATGACACAAAGTATGTTTCAACAGAATGTCAATAACTTAGTATGCCTACACGAAGAAGCCCATTTCTCTGGGAGAAATGTGGCATGGCTTGCTGAAAAGCGGGGATATTTTTATAAACGAGGATTTGGCCAATCTATGCTGTAGAGACATCAGCCGGCAGAGTCCAGGCAACCTGCATCTAGGTTCACATATGTAATCCCAACGGCAAGAGTGTGCTGAAAAGTGGTATCGGCACCAGGCCGCATCTCACTTTACCAAATCATTTAGTTCACTTGCAAATTAAATAAATATATGACTTCACACTTTACAACACATCTAAGGACTACACGGTTTCCAGCCTTCTCATTCATAATTCACACTATGCTAAAGGGAGAAGCAGTAAATCCTACTTCCTTATATAAGTATAAAAGATAGAACTTAGCAAGTCTCTAGCGAAACAGAATTAAGATGGAACTGAAATAATGAGTTAGACGTTAAAACATGAGCAATCTCTTCTACCATCTGTGTTGACTAGAAATGAGATTTCAACATCATTTTCTTAGTAAAATGACACTCTGAGACAAGGACCGCCCTCTCAAGTCTGGCGAGCATCTAACGGCCCTTACCTCTAGAACAGTGATTCTGCCGATGATCTCAGAAATTGCTGTATTGAGTAAAGTCCCCATGGCCTTGCAGTATATATTCACCGGCAGGACATCCTGCCACACGATTCCAAGTCTCTTCAGCTGGTGTAGTACCTGTCAGAAGAGTACAGCTGCTGACCCGAAAAAGTTGTCAATGTGCCAACTCCATTCTGCACATTCATCATAGGAAGGGGAGGTAAAGTCATCAAAAGAACAAGCTTCTTTTGAAGATGTCACCCCAGTGATACCCCTGCCAGATGAAAAAGAGACTTATCCCAAGGATGGGAAAACCACTGCAAGATAAACCAGACGCACTGAGAAATGGACAGGATTGTGGACTTACTACATTGTATACCTGAAGCAAATATAATAGTGTGTATTAGCTTTCACTTCAATAAACAATAAATAAACAAAAACCATGTGCTCAAAATAAATAAATAAATAAATAAATAAAAAGGCAACGACAAATCATGTAGGAGAGAGAGGGGCACGGAGGTAAAAGCTATTATTTCAGATTTCCCAAACTCAAGTTTGTGGATCAAAACCTTGCTAGGACACTTATTAATAACTAGTCATGTTATTGGATGGACAAAAAGAAAGATAGCTTCCTATTGGCTTGGTGGGATAAGGAAAGGGAAAGATTGTAAGCATGACTATAAAAGTACCCCTATCTTCCCATGGGCGTTATAGAAAATCAACTGAGCTACCTACTGTGCATTCTTTGCTGTGTAAAACACGAGGGGGAATTATCTAGTGGAAAAGTACAAATCCCACAGCTAACAGCAGCTGCCCACCTGCCGGACTGCTTTACTTGCTGCAGAGTAATTCTCTTCATCGTCCATGTTGGAAAAGTTTCTAGCACTTGACAGTCTTTCCAGAAGTTCTCCTTTCTGTGCCCTCATTTGGCCCAAAAAACACTCTGTCCCTATGGTGCGGAAATAGAAGAAAGAATTCTAAAAGTTGTTCCGTTGCATACTAGAACTCCAGGGTGGAGGAAGAGAGACAAGCATGAATCATCCATAATTCTGCTTATTCGAAAACAACTGCTTGCCTGATGACATCATAAAGCTGCTATAAGGTTACTAGAAATAATCACTTCTAATACATTAGCCAGTCCCTCCGAACCCACTCTCCAGATAGTAAGTCTTTCCCAGTAGTCTGTCCAGGGTCAGATAAGAAATATTAGTTATTCCAAAGAAGCAGCTACTCATTTTTCTGATAGATCTATACCACCTAAGTTAGAAATCAGGAAGTAAAAAGCTAAGTGAATCATATACAGTCCCTGCTTTTCTTAGAATATCATTATAGTAAACATATTGATTTATTCCACATTTCATTTCTTTTGATTTTTAATAATGCCAAGTAAACCTAGGTAGAAGGGCAGAGAGCTATCTTGAGGTTTTGCAAAAGAACAAGCAGTGACATTAGTAAGCAATTACCGACAATGCTAACAGAATTATCACAATCCAAATCTCATTATGTGTCATTCTACTGACATGACTTTGATTTGGTGAATTCACTGCACACCAGCCATGCAGCCTGGATCTCTAATGTACCATGAAATCATGTCATAAAAAGTAATATTTCCACAAAGACTGCATTCACTTTATAAAATTAAATAACCGGGAACAGTTGCAAACTAAATGCTCTCCCATTTCCAATATAGCTCAGGACCACCACCTAATTTCTAGCTGCCTCATTCATAAGTTACAAAGACACTAGGCTGAGAAGCTGCATGATCACTCTGTTTTCCTAAAATGAAGGTATCGTTACCAAGTCTCCTGAAGCCAGGTACGAGATCCACAAAGGTCGTGGTGCCATCACAAAGAATGGGGGCAAAACGCGATCTGAACTGATGCCCAAGCGTCAGCAGGTGGTGAGCAATGTACATACAGTTGTTGTGGTGAATAGCGGCCAACTGGGGCAGTTTTTGAAGATTCTCCCTAGGCCAGGAGGAGGGGGAGAAAGAGAAAGAAATCACAGGTTACCAAGGCTGAGACAAGGTCCAGTCTCATCACTCCCACCCCAGTCAGTCAGAAGGAAACTATTCTGCCCGAGTGCAGCCTGATCCTATAATCCTACCCCTGTAATTAACAGGAAAGAAGGAGCAAGGGAACCCAGATGTTGACCTGTGCTGACTCTGTATGTAAACCAAGCAGAGCTGTACCCAGTCATTCCCCTCAAACCCAACGCTGACCAGTCAGACAGAGCAAGTAGAGACTTGCTGCCCTTCTGCCAAATTCCTTTTTCACTTAGACAATGAAGCACTAAAACTCTTCTAAATCACTAGTTTTCAAATTGGCTACAGACCAGAGCCACTTGGGAAAGTTTTAAATATACAGATGTTTAGACTTGAGTAAATAACCAATATTCTCCCAACATGATTTTTTAAATGGTTTATTGCGTTTCATTCTGAATTTTAGTAACCAAAATATTTTTGGTGGGAACATACAATTACTGGCTTTAACCCCACTTACGCCTCAGATATACAGAACCATAGAGAAATCAGACACAGTGGCACTTACTTATGGTATGTTGGCACGACATCATGGAACAAATGGAAGATATTCCTCACTGAGTAGAAAAGTTGAACAGCACTGGAGGAAAAAAAGTTTCAACAGGAATACATAAGGATACTGGCAATGAGAAAAAAAGGTCAAACTAAGTGCACATTAGTCATCAACCAAAACTACAGTTCGAGAGAACACCTGCCCTGGTCACTGCTGAAAACACCCTTAATCTAGATGGAAATATATTCTCAACCAGTATTTACTAACTAGATCGCAGTTCGAAAAACCTAGATCTATTAATAATTTTCAGAATAGCAGCATTAACCCAAAGCCTCTTTCCCATTATCAATTTGCGTTCTGCCAGTACCCAGAGTATCCCTTCAGTAACAAATGGAGCTAAGCCTCAAGCAAATGTCACGCTCTCACTGACACACTCTGCAAAGGGCAAGGTATCAATAAAGGCATTCACTTGGTTCTTTTAGAATCAGTCTGACTTTCAGCTTTCACCTTTTCTCTTCCTTACCCCAATGCAAGGAGATGAATCAACATTTCTAGGATAGACTCTAACCTCAAAATTTCTTGCCCTTTAAATCTGGCCTTGGAACACCTCAAGATTATTATTAAAATGCACTTAGAACATATATTAGGTTTACACAGCTTATTCCACATCAGACTATCTTAAACTGTGTACCTTGAATAAGTAACAGGAATTCCACAAATATTTAGAAAAACAAGCCACGGTTACTATATCTTGAAACACTGTTATTACTTGATTACTATTTCATTTTACTTTGGAGCACTTGTTGCTATTCAAGGTTTGGTGTGAGGCGAACGTGATAACCACTACACTACGGAAACTCAAGGTTTGGTAATGGGGAAGTGAGTCATAATGTAGTTGTGTTTCTGCTTGTCCTATTTAAAACTATTTCTTTTGGAGGAAAGAATGCATATAGATATGCAGTATAAAAACTACTGTTCAGTGTTCTGTTATCAAAAAATTGAGGAAATACTGCCTTGCCTCTCTAACTTCTGGTCTAGTATGTTTCAGGTGAAATAAGAGTTACCCCTAAATTTATTTTGCCAAAGGAATATATATATTATATATATATATATATATTTTTTTTTTTTCTTTAAGGAATATATACTTTTCTACATGTTTGTTCTTCCTCCTTATATTTAAAACTAGATGGGCTTATGAACACAACAATTCCCTGAAGTCATGGAAGTATCTTAGTAAACATGTTCTTTCTAGAGCAGAATAAAATAAAAGGGTTTGTTTGCACGGGGAGATAAAAACAAAAACTCTGGAAGCCAACCTGAGAGGCAATGTAGTTGAGTCAGGCCCTAACTGGGACAGTTCTTTCCTGTGAGGACAAGAAGTAAAGAACCGCTACCCACAGACTCAAACTAAAGGGGCTTTTGTCAGTCGACTCTACAGCCTGGGCTCCAGCCTGGCATCTTCTCCTCAATTTTGTCTAGGAGTAGGAGAGGAGCTCATAAAGCAGAGAGGTTGAGAACAAAATGTGGACTAGAGCCGGAGGTACCCTGAATACAGGATAGATTAAGAGAAATCATTATCTTGAAATGATAAAATCCGATCTTCAGAACATTCTATGCTTTTCCTTCTACCTTTGGCCTTCCAACCAACCATTATTGCGTCAAAAACAAAAAGGTAAAATAATTATAATTAGGGACTGGATTTCAAAACGTAAAATGAATGCTAAGCTAAAAGGCCAGGGCAGGCTGCAGCAGATGGTGTAACAACCACTATTACCACGGCCACCAGTAATAAAATGAATACTGGAGTACTGATCATTGTCCCGGAAGTATTCTAAGTTCTTTACAAGTGCTTCTTCATATAACATCATTCAACCCCTATAAAAAGTAGAAATTAAACAAAAATTAAAAGAGCTTTTTGTAAAAAAGTGATTAACGTATTTAATGTCAAAGAAACTCCATTCGTTCATCCATACACATGCTTCCATTTCTAATATATGCTCTGAGAAGTACATGTTATTGCAGATAAAAGTGAATTATCAATATAGATCTATCTGCTACATTGTTTCTCTAGGGGAAAAAAATACTAACTAATGGGATAAGAAAACCCAAAGAATTCCGCTAATTTTCTCAATAAATGTCCTAGTTTAGATGTGCATATCACCACATCACTGCCATTTTCAGAACTCTTACCACTGATCACTGCTGGTTATTGCCTCTAGTAAAGTCTGATAGGCAAGTTCCATTAACTGCTTCACAGATTCACTGATGCGGCACGTGGGCAAAGAGAAGGAATGTTGGTCCAATGTATTTTCAGGCTCTAAATTCACCACCTCGTTGTACTGAGTTATGGACATTTTCTGTACTTCTGGCTTCTCATCCTCCTCAGGACGGGGCAAGTCCGGCACACTTACCTTAGAATCAGGAGTAATCTAAGATTCAAACATAAAACAGAGAAGATGTATTGTCCTCAGAATAATTCAAAGCTGACAGGAGTTAAGATACTGGTGGACGTGCATGATGATCAAGTTTTGGCTCTACAGTGTAATCAAAAGATTTGAATAAATATGAAAATTATTTTGACAACTGCTTGATCTTGGGTGAGAGCATATCCTAAGAAACCAAGAATCCCCTTTACTGTACCATTCTTCCATTTCTTCTTTGTACTCTTCATATTGTTGGAAAGAGCAAAGCTATAAAACTGGCCCAAGATTTCAGGCAAATAAAAGGACCTTCAAAAATCATCTTTCTCAGACTAGACACCTAATTACTGAAGACCAGTCTAGTTTTGTGTTCTGTTGTCATTAAATTATTCACCATCAGTAAGATGTATTGGCTTAGTCTAAGAAATAACCCATTCAGGTTACCTCTACTAAACAAAACAGAACTTCAAACTAAAACCAAAAAAGCTTTCCTAACATTTATACAGAATGAAAACTCCAGGGCACCTGGGTGGCTCAGTCAGTTAAGTGTCTGCCTTCGGCTCAGGTCATGATCTCAGGGTCCTGGGATCAGGCCCCACATCGGGCTCCCTGCTCAGCAGGAAGCCTGCTTCTCCCTCTCTTTCTGCCTGACACTTGCCCTGCTTGTGCATGTGTCACACTCTCTCTCTCCCTTTGGCAAATAAATAAATAAATACATACATAAAATCTTTAAAAAAAGAAAGAAAAGAAAAGAAAATTCCTACACTTATCAAAACCTACTGAAAGAACACTAGGCTACTAGCCTGGAAACATCAGTGATATTTACCTTGACTTTTAACAAAGTCATTTAACCTCTCTGGACCTCAATTTTCTCATCGTAAAATGAAGAAACTGTGCTACAGTAATGGTCTTCAAACCTTGTTTTCCCAAGATGCCAGAGGGGCCGAAAACCAAAGCAACCAAGCAGGCGGAGCAGCAGGTCTGCTCTGTACATGCTGACCTTCTCCACAAGCCGCTAAGAGAAAAAGCTCCAGGTCTAATAAAAATGTTTATGTCACCAAATTTGCCTTCCTGATCTACAAAATAATATAATAATACCCATTTCAAAGGGCTATTAAGGAGTTTAAATGAGAATATAAATGTCTGGGAGCTGGCAGTCAAATTTATGGCAAAGATAGAGAGAAGAAAAAATGTAATTAGAGAGATGATTAAAAAAACACTAATGTCTGTCTGAAAAATAGTGGTCCCAAAATACACACAACCCAGTGAAGTGACTTCCTGGGGAAGCTGAAGGAACCACGATGGAAGAATATAAGATCTGGACAGTTAAAATGTCAAAACAACAAAAAGTAGTTTTAGATCTTTTGGGAAAAGAGTGGGTATATATAGGGAATTGTTTAGAGAGAATTTAGATGAAAACCATTAAAGGCAATTAAATTGAAAATGGCTTTCAGAAAAAGGAAACGGAGCTTTTCAAAGTTGAGCAGTTTAGAAGATCTAACCCGGGGCTTAACCGCCAAGAGAAAGAACCAGGATTGAATCTAGAGCAGTGGTTCTCAATTAGGGACAATTTTGCCCTCTGGGGGACATGTGACAACGTCTGGAAACATATTTGGTTGTAACAACTGGGAGAGGTGCTACTGGCATCTAGTAGGTAAAGATCAGGGATACAACTAAGCATCTTGCAAAAGGGCCACCAATAACAAAGAACTACCTGGTCCCAAATGTCCACAGTGCCACTACTGAGAAACCCTGACCTAGCGCAAGCTACTGTTGGGATTTGAGCTCTTGAGGAAAATACAGTCTTAAAAAATGTCAGAGCTAGCTGAGTAGGGAGCTCAGAGATTACCTAGTTCCATTCTGTCACATTAAAGAAAGGAAAATGAGGTCCAGCAAGGTTAAAGATTTAGCCCAGGGTCACAGAGCAATTCAGTAAGGATCCTATTTATATCAAGAAGTTATGGGACAGGAAAGTGAGAAATACATTAATTCATTTACCAAATGTTTACTCAGTACTAAGTTTACAGTATTATGTACAGGTATTTTCTTGGTGCTGGAGATAGAAGAGTAGTCAAAAGGGTGGCGGGGCGGAGCGGGGGGAAGCCCCATATGGAGTTTATTCTCTAAAGAGAAAGAAACAGTAAGTAATTCATTGGGTATGTTTGTTGATAATAAGAAATTTGAAGAAAAATAAAGCAAGGAGAAAACGGTGCAGGATTGGGGGAGGTCACAATTTTAAAAAGAGTTGCCAGAAAAGGGAACAAGTCATCCAGGTATCTGTAGTAAAAATGTACCAAGCAGAGGGGACAAGAGACTCAAAGGTTCTGCAACCAGGTGGGCCGAGCAAATTCGGACAACAGCAATGAGGCCAGCACGTCTGCAGCCTGTAGCTGAAGAATGTAATAGCAGAGCGGGTCAGAGAGGGAATGGCAGAACAAATCCTACAAGGCTTTACAGGCTACAGTCAGGCTACTGGGTCTTTTTCTAAACGGATTTTGTGCAGGAGAATTACATAATCAAGGAGTATTTATGTAAAAATAAATAAAACCCCACAGCACAGCTGCTGGCACTGAGTGGCCTATAGCTCCTTAATAATCCAAAATACCTCAAAATGTTTTAAAATCTGTGCATCTCAAAGGGCTAATGAACTGTTTTGCTGGGTGGACACTGTAACAGGGGACCCCCAAGAAAAAGGGAGGATCGCAAAAGAAGGGAGAGAAGGAAGAAAAGCCTAGTCCCTATCGCTGTGACAGGAGAAAAAATGGCTGAGGAATTTCCTATTCAGGGACTACATTCGTCTGTTTTACTTTAATCTAAGTAACACCTTACATTTACCAGATATTTTATATACACAAAACAAAACAAAACAAACAACCCAGAAAAGAAAATACACAGACTTACCTAAGGTCAAAGGAGTAAATTACCTTTCATGCAAATTAAAGAGCCCACTGACTTTGCAGATAATTGCTGAAAGCCTACAATAATTATCTTTTTTGTTTTATTACTTTCACTACAAAACTAGTGCCTCTGTTAGCCAAAGACATGAATTCAACACTTTCACAACACGGTATAATCTCTGGACATAACAAAACCCAATCAGGGCACCTGGACGGTTCAGGTCATGATCCTGGGGTCCTGGGATCTAGTCCCACATAAGGCTCCCTGCTTCTTCAGGAGCCTGCTTCTCCCTCTGCCTCTCTCATGAATAAATAAATAAAGTCTTTAAAAAAAAAAAAATTGCAGGGGTGCTTGGGTGGCTCAGTTCGTTGGGCGGCTGCCTTTGTCTCGGGTGATGGTCCTGGCGTCCTAGGATCAAGTCCCACATAGGGCTCTCTACTCGGCGGGGAGTCTGCTCCTCCAGCTGACCTCTTTCCTCTCATGCCCTCTCTCATGCTCCCCTCTTTCTCAAAAAAAATAAATAAAATCTTTTTTCAAATAATTAACTCATTAATTCATTAACTTAAAAAAAATTACACCTGTCCCAAAATTGTGTACCAAAAACGCAAGTAATGAAATCGAGAAAAATCTACATAGGTTGATATATGGTCTAATTTCAGCAACAGGGATCTCTTATATTTACATGGGCTTTTCAATGTCCACAACGCTTTCATGTACACTGTCTCATCTGGGCCCCACAGGTATCCTAGAAAAGACGCAGATATCAGGACCACTTGAAAGATGAGAGAACTAACTACTGGAAGATGAATAACCTCCCAGTGCCTCAGCAAATGTAATGCTCTTTCACTCTACTAAATGTGTCTCAAAACTGCATGCCCCTTCCTAAATACAACAGAACACGAGATAACTCCCCACCTTCACAGTGTTGTGAATTTCAGAGGTCATTAGGTTTCTGGCTGCCACAATCACATCCTGACATTTCTTGTTAGCAAAATGAGAATTGATGTTACGGGCATATTTCAGCAAATCGGTAGTATCTCCTTTTAAAAACCTCATCTCCTTGAGGGCATTTTCAAATTCTTCAGTAGACTGTATGATCTGAGAAAGAAAGAGAAATGGGAAAAAGGTAAAAAAAAAAAAAAAAAAGAATTACATACACACAGTCTATTCCAGTATTAAAATTTCAAATCCAATGTAGAAAATATAACAAGGACCAGCTGGTCATTTAAGTTTTACAGCAAACCAGCAGCTTGAAGGTATACATATATTAGACATTCTTTCAGCCCTAAGTTGATTAGGAATAGTACCTTCAATATAAACTTCTGATCTACTGAGTAAAAGTGGGACGAGCTCTAAAATAAATACACTTATTTTAGTGTTCAAGGAAATGCTAAAAAAAAAAAAAAAGCAAAAAAAGTAAAATGTCATATAGTAACTACTATGGTTGATGAGTATAAAAGAACAATGGTTTTTCAAAAGGTAGCTCACTCACAAAAATATACTTAGAAAGTAAACACTCTTCCCAATCAAAAGGTAGAAAGCAAAGAGAGAAATGAAGTAACAGCGAATTTGCTTCCCCTCCCTATTAATAATTTCCTTAAAGATGTCACTACACAGCAAAAGGTCTCCCAGGAAAAACAAGACACTGAGAGGCACCTACAGTCTCGTATAACCTTCTGTGGCATGTCTGCACTCACCTCCTCATACTGCTGTAACTTGCTGCTGTTAGTTGGGATAGAATAAACCAAACAGTTTTTAATGAGGCACTCGGACAAGTCCTCCCAGACCACGTCACCAAGCATCTCAGCCAATACGATCTTAGGTGTTTTTTCATTTTCTAGGTCAGTATCAAGAGGTAAATCTGAATCAAAAGAAAAACTTTTAAAAACAAGAAGCCATTCACAGTTCAGATTATGCGCAAGTTCCCTAGTTTTCTAGAATTCTTTCATTTTAGGATGAGGAAGAACACAGCACAGACAATTCTACAGTTATCTCAAGTACTTGCGTGGGACAAAGCATGACATACGATGATTATTTTCAGTGCTCAGCTTAAGAGTCTGCACTGTATTACTGCCTGCACTCTACAACAATGAAGTATTAAGCCATCCACATTATGCAGTAATCATCTACTGCTAATCTACTGATCTGATTATATGACAAGCACTCAGAAGTTCTGTATGCCAAGTTGAAACTCATTTAGAATTAAATCCCAGTTCTTTAATAATGAATAAACATCCTCTGTCATCTCTGCCTAGGATCTGCATGTTTATCCTAAGTAAAATATCAATAAACATCTTATATTACAGTGTAATGCGTAACCTGGCAAACGAAATACTTCAATGCTTCTTTGCAATATATAGTAAGGTGGGTTTTTTTTTCCCCCAGCACATTTTCAGGGAGTTTTTAAAAATATAAGATTAATTAAATAATCGTTAAGAATCAGTGACCAATGTAGAGGGAAAAGGAATTATTAAAAAGACAAGCTATTTTTTTTTTAAAAGATTTTATTTGAGAGAGACAGAGATGGCCACAGAGATAGTGAGAGAAGAGACAAGGGGGGAGGAGAGGGACAAGCAGACTCCCCGCTGAGCAGAGACTCCCCCCAACCCCCACTAACCTGGGACTCAATCCCAGGAACCTGGGATCATGACCCAAACTGAAGGCAGACACATCACCAACTGGGCCATTTAGGGGCCCCAAGAGACAAGCTATTTTTAACCTAGTTCGCATTCTCCAAGGAAGACCTTAGGGTATGAGAACCTTGAAAGAAAGTGAAGCATATTATCTCAGAGCCTTGAGAACTTTACAATGTCTAAAGTCTACACCTCCACAGCCACTGGCCACATTTTGCTGCTGAGCACTGAGGAACTGAATTTTTTAAATTTTTAATCGTTTTCAATTTCAGTTTAAAAATGGAGCCTGGGTGGCTCAGTCGGTTAAGCATCTGACTCTAGATTTCTGCTCAGGTCACAATCTCGGGTTGTGAGATGGAGCCCTGCATCTCTCTCCCTCTCCCTCTGCCCCTTACCCAGCTTGCATGCTCTCTCTCTAAACAAACAAATTAAAAATAAATAAACAAAATCTTTTTTTAAAAAAATGGAAGCAGGGGCGCCTGGGTGGCTCAGTGGGTTAAGCCTCTGCCTTCAGCTCAGGTCATGATCCCAGGGTCCTGGGATCGAGTCCCACATTGGGCTCTCTGCTCAGCAGGGAGCCTGCCTCCCCCTCCCTCTCTGCCTGCCTCTGCCTACTTGTGATCTCTGTCTGTCAAATAAATAAATAAATAATCTTAAATTAAAAAATCATTAAAAAAATGGAAGCAAAAGTGTGTGATTATAGAGGTAGCGTAAAGCAGCTGTGGTGCTAGAACAGTCCGTATCCTGATTAAGGTGGTAACTACAGGAATCTATGTGTGGTGAAACTACACAGAACTACATACACACACACACACACACACACACACACACACACAAGAGTGCAGGTGAAATCCGAGTAAGCTCTGTGAATTGGACCATCGTCAGTTTGGTGGGTTTGATATTGTGCTATAGGTACACGAGATGTTAATACTGAGGAAAATGGCAGAAGAGTACATGGGACCACTGTACATTCTTTGAATAAAACTCTTAAAGTAAAAAAAAAAAAAGGAAGTAGTATAGTTTTCTGTTAAGGACAGCTTCGTTGTTTCAATAAGACTGCAACGTCACTTGAACAACTGTACCATGTAGGCAGTTACATTGTCTGTACTGCTCCTGGCTGGCACACACATCATTTCCAGAACAGCACACGAACACATCACCAATCCCGTCCGTGTAAACAGATTCATTCCATTCGAATTATTGTTTTCCTATGCACCAATGTAACACTATAATGCATTTATTTAAATACTTATGCATACAGCACAAGCGACAATGGTACCTATATAAACTGTAAATGGCAATTAAATAGAAATATTTATCTTATTAATCATGGTAGAATTATTTTTCGAAGTTTAAGAAAAATAACTACGGACAAGGTGTACTACCGATGCAGAATTAAGTGAAGATGCAAAAGCAAGTAGAATCATGGGAACAGGAAAGGAAAAAAAGAGAGACTGGAAGAAAAGATGTCACAAATTTCACAATAAATGGCAGCTTCAATTTACTAACACAGAGCGAAACAAAAAACCTGTCCTTTTTTTTTTTAAGATAATAAGGTAAACAATATTAAGAGACATTTTCGGCTAATATCAAACATTTCACCATCCTACAAAAAAGTACTCTATTCTTATTTTAGTTTTTTATTAAGAAAGGGTACTGAGTTTTGTCATATTTTCCATATCTAATGATGTAACCCCTCTTAATATGCTGACATAATAAACTGGCTTTCTTGTGCTAAACACCTCTGTACTCCTGGAATAAACAATGTCTCCTTTTTAAAGGTACTGTTGAATTTAATTTACATATTTTGTAAATGTTTCCATTTATAAGCCAAAGGTAAAATCAGTCAACAATTGTCTTTCCTGTGTGTAAACTATCATTATTACATTTTGGCATTAAGTTTATTCTGTTTGGGTTTTTTTGAGATTTGATTTATTTATTTGAGAGAGAGAGAGCATGAGTGGGAGGGTCGGGGGGAGAGGGCAGAGGGAGAGGGAGAAGCAGGGTCCCTCAATGAGCAGCGAGCCCAATGCAGGTCTCAATCTCAGGACTCTGGGATCACGACCTGAGTGGAAGACAGACGCGAAAGTGACTGAGCCACCCAGGCACCCCTATGCTGGTTTTTAAAAACTTAAGCAGAACATACTCATCTTTGTTTCTAATGACCAAAAGAGTTTAACACAGAATTATCTACAAACTGAAATAGACACCGAATTTAGCTATAAACTTTCTGTGCCTAATGGTGGGCTTCTTAGTGGCAAGTCTTTAACAACCTTTCAAATTTCTTCTATGATTATTTGTTTGCTCAGAGTTTCTGCTCCTTGGTAAAAATCTGTAATTGATACTTTCTAGAAAATCATTCATGGGAAAAGCTATGTTGAAGCCTTAAACCCCCAATGTGACTGCATTTGGAGACAGGGCCTGGCCTTTAAAAAAGCAATTAAGGTTAAATGAGGTCATTAGGGAGGGGCTCTCTAATCCAGTGTGACTAAGTGTCCTTATAAGAAGAGAAAGAGACACCAAGGATGAACTCTAATAGTGGAGAGACCAGTGAGAAGGCTGTCTGCAAGGCAAGGAGAGAGGGCTCAGGAGAAACCAAATCGGCTAATACCCTCATCTTGCACTCCCGGCCTCCAAAACTGTGAGAAAGTTGGTTTCTGTTAAGTCACACAGCCTATGGCATTTTGTTACGGCGGCCCCAGCAAACCAATACAATATTCATATAAGGGACTGCTTTCTTTTTTATAAAAATGGGTTCATGCCATAGATTTTATACTTTTTTTTAATCACTTAACAACAGATCATAGCCATCTCTTAAGTCAACATAGCTAGCTCTACTTCATTTCTTTCCCATAGCTGTAAAATGTACCACAGTATGGCTCAAACATAAGTTATATAACCATTTCTCAAATGAGGCCCAGTCCAGTGTGCAAGGATACATTACTCACACACACAAACATAAAGCCTATTGCTATCACTTCTGTAAAGAATTAAAAAGTGGAATACCTACCTCAAAGGATTGCATATTTTAGATTTTACTATACATACACAGTAGTAGAGCTTCGTATTATTTTCTACAAAGCACGGACAGAAAGCAATGAAGGAGACTATCGTTCCACTTTCTTGGCAGAAGTGTCTCCCACTCTCTGAATGTCAGCCCTAAAGATCACAGTTCCCCTTGAGGGTGTGATTTCCATTCCTCTACTGGGGAGGGTAAGCAACACATTTTTAGGTTTATTAACAAATTGCACCTTTTCTTCCATGAGTTGCCTATTCAAATTTTTTGCCTATTTGTCTATCCATGTTTTTTCTTCGGAAAAATGTCCTTATACTAACGCCTTATCTGTCAAACATTTTATAAGAATTTTCTCCCACTTCACTATTGTCTTTTGACTTCCTTTACAGGATTGTCTGGCACATGGAATTTAACATTTATACACAGTCAAATTTCTCAGTCCTTCTCTTTACGCATTCTGAGCTTCCTCAGCCTATTCACAGCTCCTAAATTTTCTTCTAACATTTTTATTGTTGTTGTTGTTGTTCCACAGAGAGGGCTTTAATTCACCTTGAATTTACTTCGGCATAAGTATGAAGCAGGAATCTAACTTTGCTTTATCACACAGCCGGCCAATTTTGCCAGCACCATTACTAAATGAACTGTCTGTCCCGCTAAACTGAAATGTGACTTTGATCAAACATCAAGTTCTCATTTATCCTGGCTCTACTTCTGGACTCTTGCATTCCCTTGATTTCCTTGAACCAAGAATATGGTTTTAATCTTAAATTATCCCACGAGTATTTCTTAAATCTTTACTGGCAATTCTCCAAATCTATTTTTGATAAGCTTTAGAGTAATTTATGGAGTTTGAAAATTTATTTGGTTAGAAATGTATTAGATTTATAGACTGTTTTGGAAGGAACTGACAATTTTATGAGACTTCTAATCCACAAAAGCCATCTTTTATTCAGGTCTTACTTTATGTCCTTCAAAGATTTATGGTTTTCTTCACGTATGTCCTCCTCTTTTCTCTTATTATAACTTATCTTTAAGAATTGTGTAGATTTTGTTAGCATTATAAATATCTTTATATTTTAATATAACAGATTATTATTAGTGCATGAAAATGTTACTGATTTTTATATCTTCATACTGTATCTAAATAATTAATAATAATTATTATACCACAAATTTAAATTAAATATAAAGAAGTAGTATAATTTAGATTAAATTATGGGGCGCCTGGGTGGCTCAGTCATTGAGCGTCCGCTTTCCGCTCGGGGCATGATCTCCGGGTTCTGGGATCGAGCCCCACATTGGGCTCCCTGCTGGCGGGAGACCTACTTCTCCCTCTCTCTCCCTGTTTGTGTTCCCTCTCTGTGTATCTCTCTGTCAAATAAAGAAATAAGATCTTAAAAAAAGAAACCTTAAAAAAAATAATTAAATTATGAATTTAATATGATTTATAATCATGTATGATTTATAATTGTATTAATTATAAAAGTTTAACCAGAGTCTTTTGGCTCTTATGTATGCAATTATATCATTTATACATAAAGATAATTTCTTCTTTAAATATTCATACTTATTTTAATTTTTTCTTCTTTGCATTAGCACAACCCCTAAAAAAGTAATACCAAATAATGATAGTATGCATTCCCGATTTATAACTGGTTTTAATGGAAATAAATCCTTCTTTTTTTTTTAAGGTTTTATTTATTCAACAGAGAGAGACAGTGAGAGAGGGAACACAAGAAGGGGGAGTGGGAAAGGGAGGAGCCAGGCTTCCCACAGGGAGCCCAATGTAGGGCTCAAGCCCAGGACCCTGGGATCATGACCTAAGCTGAAGGCAGAAGTTTAACGACTGAGATATGCAGGTGCCCCAAGTATTTAATCCTTTAATAGAATGTCTGTTGTTTGCTTTTTAGAATCAGTTAGTTTTAAAACCAATCATTACTTAAAGAAAATTCAATAAAATAAGTATAACATAATTAAGTGATCTATTACATAGCAATATCATTTACTTAATCATTTACCCATTCTTCAAAATTTTATTACTTTCCAGTATTTTAGCATAAGTAACATTATGATGAACAACCTTATAAATAGTTTTATATATTTAAAATTATTTCTGTAGGGCAGACTCCCATAAGTTGAAATCTTGGTTCAAAGGATTTAAACATATTAAGGCTTTTTATGTATTTTGCCAAATTCTTTCCAAATGAATTTTCTTTTTGCTTTTTTAAAAACTCCTTTGTGAGAGGTACTTAGGTGGCTCAGCAGGTTAAAGCGTCTGCCTTCAGTTCTGGTCATGATTCCAGGATCCCAGATCAAGCCCCGCATCTCAGCTCCTCACTGAGCCAGAAGCCTGCTTCTCCCTCTCTTTCTGCCCCTGCCCCTGCTCATGCTCTCTATCTCTCGCAAATAAATAAATAAAATCTTAAAAAAAAAAAAAATTAAGGGGCACCTGGGTGGCTCAGTTGTTAAGCTTCTGCCTTCAGCTCAGGTCATGATCCCAGGGTCCTAGGATCGAGCCCGGCATCAGGCTCCCTGCTCGGAGGGAGGCCTGCTTCTCCCTCTCCCACTCCCCCTGCTCGTTGTGTTCCCTCTCTTGCTGTGTCTCTCTCCATGTCAAATAAACAAATAAAATCTTAAAAAATAAAAAAATTAAATAAAAAAATAAAAGCTTCTTTGTGTACACCTGAAATTAATATAACATTGTAGGTTAAACATAAAAATGAAACTAAATAAATAAAATTTAAAGTAATAAAAGCTTCTTTGTCATTGGTATAACAATGCTTTCTAATAAAGAAAACTTTGAAGGAAAAATACAGATTTAAAAAGGTGAAAAGAGGGGCGCCTGGGTGGCTCAGTGGGTTAAGCCGCTGCCTTCGGCTCGGGTCATGATCTCAGGTTCCTGGGATCGAGTCCTGCATCAGGCTCTCTGCTCAGCAGGGAGCCTGCTTCCCTCTCTCTCTCTCTGCCTGCCTCTCCATCTACTTGTGATTCCTCTCTGTCAAATAAATAAACAAAATCTTTAAAAAAAAAAAAGGTGAAAAGAAGAGTATATAACCAAAGGCCAACATAAGAGGAAGGGCAAAAGCCCTTAGAAAGGGCTTAGGAAGCCATTAGGAAGTTTCAGAATAACTAAAATCCAAAGAAAATAGAGGAGTCCAAAAAGAACTAAGGACTCAAAATGGAATTTTCAGGTTATATTTAGATCAAGAAGATGAAGGAAGGGAATGAATGCTGACCAACAGGTATCACAGAGAACAAAAAATTCCTGAACTCACTCTGATACCCTCTTCTTTGTCAAAGACAGTGATCTCTAAACCAGAGGGGAAAGAATAAATAGTAAAAGAGAAACTAGAGTCTAAAATGCATACAAAGAGATTAGAAAAGCACCTGGCAACACTAAGTAAGCTGTCTTCTGCTCTGAATATCCTAGATATAAGAAAACTTACAAAAGAACAACAGGTCTAGTACTGATTAATTTAATGGAGCAAAGTAAAATTGTAAAGAGGTCCATGCCAGAACTCCCCAGAGCACCCTCTGACTGTGACCCAGACAACAATGTCATTGCTGACTCAGATTAAACTACATGAAAGCTTGGGTGTCCATCATGCCCATGACATGAAAGGGAAAGGACAGGAAACACACTGCAAAATTTTATCAGGTAAAATTTAACAAACTAAAAAGTCAGGTCTAAGATGGGAGAGCAGCAGTTTGCATTGCATTAAGTATGACAGAGGATGTTCATTTGGATTGAGCTCAGTGAGTTAACTGTGTAATAAATAAAAAGCCTTTCTTTGGCTATACTCACAGAAGCATGGAACTGAGAATGAGGCCATGAATGCTCCCAAACTATGCTGAATTAGTTCGCACTATACCTATAAAAGTTTGTTCTGTTCTGAATATCATACTTTAATAAGACTACAGAAGAAATGGAATATATTCATAGAAAATCAATGAAAGTAAGAACTTAAAATGTTATTCAAAAAAAAAAAACCTAAGGATGTTTATACTGGTGGTAAGATATAAAGGAAGTAACAGCTACTGAAAAGAGTTTAAAAGTCCATCATATGTAATGGGAATTTAACATGTTCTATATATTAAACAAAGTAGAAATAGCATCAATAAAGCAGGCATTACAGAGCACTGTATTTTGAACAAATTTTTTAGATAACTACCTTGAAGATTCAATTTGCAACATGGAGGTTATTTACTACAGATACAGGAGACATGATTTTTAAAAAACAAACAGAACTCCATACAAATCAGAGCTGCCCAGAGGCAGGGCAGAATACATCAAGAGGAAGGGACCTCCCCCTCACTAACAGTGCTCAGGCTGGCTATGTGACCCGGAGAGACTCAAGCATCCGAGATCTCTAGTTCCTTCCAATCCTTTGTTTATTTATATGTATGTTTATTTATACCTATGTATTATTTCCCTAAGTGAAGGAAGAAGAAAACTACCTTGGATTTCTGCAGTTTACACAAGTCTAAAGACTCTTTTTTTCCTTCTCTGCTATTGTTAAAACTAGAACCAATTCCTTCCTTTACACAGAAATTATTTTACGTAAATAAACTAAATGACTGCTAGGAAAGCATATAAACAACACCAGCATTTTTTAACTTTTTTCTACATCAAGAATGCTTAACTATTCAGTAAGACAACTGAGAAAAGCATAAAGAAGGTAGTCAAAATAAACAAATAAATATTTTTTAAAAAGAAGGTAAATCAAGTAACTAAAAAACAGTATTAAAACACAGAAAAACTTTAGTAGTATGACAACCGAAAAAATTATTCAAAGAAATATAGAAATTGGTTATTTCAATCATGAATATATAAAGATCTAAACCACAGCCTAAAATGGAATGTAATTTATTTATGTTAAATCTGGTTTGTTTCTATCAGATTAATGGAGATTTTCCTACTGAAATACATAGAACTTGGTTCAGGCCGCCTAGGGGGCTCAGATGGTTAAGCGTCTGACTCTTGATTTTGGCTTAGTCATGATCTCAGGGTTTTAAAATTGAGCCTGTACTGGGTTTGGAGCCTGCTTAAGATTCCCTCTTTCTCTCTTTCTGTCCCTCCCCCCACATCTCTCTTTGTCTCGCTCTCTAAAAAACAAACCAAAAAACAATACTTAGTTCATCTCTGCTTTTCCCATAATTAAAGCAAGAGTCCCAAAGTGTGATTTTACTAGAAGTCCGGTGAGAGAAGTATATCCTAAAATTCAACTAAATATTACAAATACAGAATCTGGGGTAGCACTGGTGACCCTATTTTCAATATAGGGAGGAGAATGAATGTAAAGCAGAGCAGGAAATAAGCAGGTGATAACTTTACTTCTTTGGCATCATTTACTCACCTCCAATTTCTCCAAACATCCTTATTAGGGGCATTTTTATCTACTTTAAAATAATGTTTACTTTTAAAAACAATATCCACTTTTCCCAGACATAAAAATAGAAAGCACAACCTGGGAGATACAGACCTAGAAGTTGTTTCTGGAGCATTTCCAGTACCAGTCTGATCTTCACAAAAACCTCAGTCGGTGACGGATGTTCCAAGTCAGTCATCACAGATTCAAAACGAAGAATAATGATGTTGGGCTGGCTTTCTATAATGGCATGAAGGGATGGGCAAGATGCCAGAGGCCTAAGGATATACTTCAGCAGCATCTGACCTGAAAAATTGTATGAACATTCATCACAAATCACTGGAACAAACTTAAAAAAAAGCAAGCATGCCCCCTCACCACCAAAAAAGATCTTTGAACCCAACCATAAAAATACATATCCTGTGACATCACACACCACTAATGAGTGTACAGATTTTTATTTAAATCATTTAAAAAGTCAAATTAAATAAATAGCAGTAGCTAGTTTATAAAAAGGAAAAAAGGAAAGTCAAGAAAGGATCCAAGCCCTTAATAAAAAGGGTAGTATTTATGAGAATTCCATCTGATGAATCTTAAGGTCAAACCCTAAGATCCACCATCAATATTATCTAGAGAATATTTTATAAATCTCCCTGTCATTCCTTTAATACTAAACATTCTGAGATGTCACAAAAATGAAACAAAGTAGTATGCCTTACCAAATGATTTAAGCTTCATTTGTAGCTCCCCAAGAATAGAAAATGCCAAGAGGACAGAACTGATCGGTGGTACAGGTGTCTTCTCTTCCTTCTGAGACTGTTCAATGCATAAATGAAGTTCTGTTTGCAGGCAAGATTCCAAGTTGCTGGTATCTAAGAAAAAGGAGGAAAACATCAGCTGTCTCAGCAATGCAAGTTATTTCCACTTCTACTCCTCAGAGCTCATTCTCTACTATGATTCCTAAATATGTGGTTTTATTACAATACACTTCTAATGTAATCAAATTTTAATTATGACGTACATGTCCTTGGCATCACTTTAAAACAGGAAATGACTGTATATTATATAGTCATATTCACAGAATGTGAATATTCATGTTGGTATACACAGAATCAAACTAGGTGCAAAAGCAAGACGTGCCTAATAAATGGCTTATTAAATAGGTATTGAACGGAGGTAAGGAATGACAAGTAAGGTCCTCGTTTCAATGAAGACCTCTTTTTAATGTTTCCTTGAGTACAGAGAAGTGTCTGCCTAGTAAGTTTAACAAGAAGGGTGTATTATAACAAAGAATTAACATGCCTGCTATCTTCTCTTAATTTTATTCTGCCTGCAAATAGAGTCCAAAATTGTCTAGATGACTTCCTTCGAAATACCTGAAATACATATGTGCGTGTGTGTCTATATACATACATGAATCTGAAGGCCTAAGTGGGAATGGGAAAGGGGTTGGAGGAGACTGAAAGAAACTAAATTTCAATACTAGAAAATATAACAGGGGTAATGACATGTTCTCTACATATATTCTTAGGGCTTTGCTATGTGTAAACAAGACATCAAAGGCTCACACCTAGCAGTGAGCAGAGAGCCCCAGAGCCAAGCAGCGTAAAGCAAAGCCAGGCCAAAGTAATTCTATTTTTTTCATCTTGCAAAGCACCCCGTATCTCGTGATTTTGCCACCGTTTTTTCCCCCAAGGACTGAGAAAAACTGAGAAAAACCCCTGTCTCACTGAGTCCCCTGCCTTCTTTCCTCACCAAGAGAGAAAACGGATGAACAGCTTTTCAAAGCTTCCTGGCCAAGGTAAATGGCAGGGATTGGGGCTGTTGGGAATGGGTGTACCTACAATGCAGTGAAAACTCTGTGTGGTCTTTAACTGCTACTGCCTCCTCCACCACACCCTCATCACGTGACTCCTAGCCACCCAATCATCTCCCCCTGCTATGCTCCTTCCTCCAGAAGGGAACAGAGAGAGACGGAAGGGAAGTAAAGCGAGGAGCTAGTCCTAACATGCATTCTGCTTAGCAGGAGAACTCAGTGCAGCGGAGACTGAGAAATCCACCAATATAAAATATTTAGAATACATTCAGAGGCCACACTGGTTCAGGCAGATTAAGCAAAGCAGTCCACCTGAGGTCAGCAGCACCTTTTGATGGTGGGAACTTCCACACAATCAGCTTCTGCCACTCTTCTCCAAGGTGATAAAGGATGTTCTGTTTCTGTATTGTGAGCTCCATGCTGAGAGATTTCAACATTTTTAAATCAAGGCATTTTCTGGATTTCAGTAACTTCAAGCATTTCTGTGCCTGGCAGTGAAATGGAGTCATCATTAGACATTCCATCTGGACTCAGGGTAAGGAGAAGGTATTGGTATAAAAGGAATACGTGGAACACAAAATTTACTAAAACCAAGAAAGTACTGATTGCTGGTACTGTGGAGAAACGTTCAGTACCTCTTCCAGACACTGAGCCGCAGTGACATACTTCTTCTCTGTTAATGCGCAATTGTATTCTTCAATAGCAGCAGAAAACTAAAACGATAAACACAACTATCAGGTATTTCATTTTATACATCCTATTATTTCAAGTCTGTCTGCTTGTTTGTTTTTAAAATACAAAAAAAATCTTAGAATCGGAGGTATACACATTTAATTATTAATCGGAGGCCAACTGGAAAAAATTACTTTCTCACCAGCAAAACACTCAAGTTTGAGTTGAGTTTACTGACCTGCTGCAGCTGCTTAAGCAAACTTAAGACAACGGAGTCTCTTTCCAACTGTTGCTTCAAGTCGGTAAATTCAGCTGTTGATACATGAAGATCCCGGCGAACCTAATTCACACATCAAAGGTAAGTACTCTTAAGTTATACTATATCCAAGAAATAAAACATTCAGAGCTAAGCAATAAGCTTTATTAGGTGAACATAATTCATACTGAAACTTAAAGGCTGGTCAGGATTGGAAATAACAATAAAAAAAAAAAATCACAGAATGCATTGGGAAGAGATCTTAAGCGGTTTGCTTAGTCCAAACCATTGCCCTACGCAGCAGTTCCCACTGCCATCAACATAACAGGCTCATGGCACCATCTAGCCTTAATTTGAACCGTATTTTTCACCAGAGAGCTCACCCACCTGGGTGACTAGAGGGGTATCCCCACCGGCAAGTGACAACTCATTCTACAGCTGATAGCTCTCACCATTAGAAAAATTTTGTGCTGAACCAGAATCCACCTCCCATTCTGTCCTGCCTTTACAGGTGCAAAGTCCCTTCTTTTCTGTATCTCTACCTCTTCCTAATTCATTTTTCATTCATGAAAGACACACTCGATACCCACTAGAGCAAGGCTCCTTCCTTCAGGTTTGAACATGCTGAAATTTCCTCCATCTTTGAGGAAAAACTCCCTCTACCTCAGCAACCCCATTTCTCAGTGGTTACCTTGTTTTTCTCCTCTCTCTCATGAACAAGCCTCTTGCAAGAGTGACTCATGTTCACTGTCTTTACCTTCTCAATTCTCATTCATCCTACAACTCACCGAGATCTGGTCTCTATCCCCACCATTTCAACAAAACTATTCCAAAATAGTGCCCCAAACACCAATCAATTCCTTGTTGCTAAATCCAAAGCAAACATCGTCAGTGTTTAACTATTTATGAGTACAGTTCTTTTCCTTCCCTTAGTTCCCTGAAATTATTCTCCACTGATTTTCCTCCTAGTTCTCTGGCCATTCATTTTCTTCATGGAACTTCATTTTCCCTCTGACCACTTCATACAGAATGACAATCCTCTCTCCCTGGCCCTCCTCCTACTCTGAACCACTGGTTCTCAAAAAATAATTGTATTTTTTCCCCCACTCCCATCTAGGGACATCTGGTAGTGTCTGGAGACGTTTAGGTTGTCACAACTGAGGGAGTTCTACTGGCATTTAGGGAGTACATACCAGAGATACTGTTAAATATTCCACAAGGCACAGGATAGCCCACCACAACAAAGAACTATCCAGCCCCAAATATCAGCAGTGCTGACGCTGGGAAACCCTGCGCTATACACCCTCTCTGGACAATCAGTGGCTTCCATTTCTAAAGACTCCTATCTCAAGTCCGCATCACCTTCCTAGGCTCCAAACATGTATGTGGATGGGTCATGTATAAATTGTCCACTAACAGCTGTTTTCCCGTTCCCCACAGTAATAGCACATGGCTATCCGACGAGACTCTCTCAGTGGAGCGTGACCATGTGTCTAAGATCTCACCAATGAAATACAAGCAGAAGTGATGTGCACCATTTCGAAGTCTGGGTCAAGCAAACAGATGTGCCTCCTCTGTGCCCTCTCTTTGTTCTTAACCTCTATACAAAACACCCAGTCTGCCCACTGCTCTGAGTAATAAACTGTCTTTCATCTCTCACCCAAGGAGTCTTATGTCTTCTAATGGCGTCCATGAAACTGCGGCAGGCTAACTAGCTAACCTGCAAGTAGATTAAAATCTCAGATCCCCTCACAGTTCTGGACTGTGTAGAATTGGCCTGGAGGCCCAGACTACTGCATTAAAAACCATTTGAGCCACTGCATTTCAAGGACTGCCTCTCCCTCACTCTCTCTCGTCTCGTTTCATTTCTTTTTGAAGCCTAGCCTTCATCTTTATACACTCCAACTGGGCAGCTCCATTTGGATATCTCACAGGCACCCCACAAAAACCTACTCCTTCTCAAGATTCTCTATTTCACTGAATCAGTGACCTTGTTCTCCATGATCCTTCACGCCCCACATCAAGTCCCAAAGATCCCACCTCTTAAATGTCACTAGGATTCATCCTCATCCTCTTCTCCATCCTCATGGCCACTGACCTTACAGCAGGCCCTGTTCTTTCTTCCCTGATCAGTTTAACTGCCTCCTAATGCTTTAACTGCCAGCTCATTTCCTTGTCTCATTCTCAAGTCCTTTCTTCAAGTTGCCAGCAGAATGGGATTCCTGAAATTCAAATCTGATGCCATCAAGATAATGTCCACAAGGTCCTTGCTTACCTTTCTAATCTTATCTCCTGTCCCTTCCCACCAAGCTCTCTAAACATGAGTCATATGGAACCCTCGCCCCTCTCTGAGCCCCTCTCTGAAAGCGTCATCTCTCCATTCCATCTATGTCTCTGTAACGCTGTCCCCAGTGTCCACCTAAAACGCTCTTCCTTCCTCTTTGCCTAACTACCTATCACTTGAGGTTTTGGTCTGATGCTATTTCCTACAGGAAGCCAAGCTCAGCTATATTTTCTATTTGAATTATTCCTATTTAATGGATATCATACTATTTTAGTCATCTACATTAGGCATGAGATTCACACTTCGAAATTAAAAAAAACCATCATTACTGTTCAGTAACCAGCACAGTATTTGGTGCCTTGCAGATGTTCAGTAAGCATACCAAATGACTGAGTGACTCTATAATATCTACCTATTAAATCTCATTTTCAGTCTCCAGCCCTAAGTTTCAATCTTACTAAGGCTAAACGCCCTCAGTTTCTTTCACCATTCTTCCGATGACAAAATGTTTAAGTATGGACCTTCTCATTTAGACCAGGCACTTTTCAAAATGCAACCACCGGAACTGAATAAATTTCACCAACCATAATCTGGTCAGCTAAAGGTATAGACATGACTCTCTTGTTCCAGACACTGCATTTCTAATAGTACAGTCTAAGACTGACTATTGACTCACAGATCAAACAATCAACTAATTACAAATATACTTTGAAAATATTATTTGAACTGTGCCAGAATTGTAGAGGAACAAATTTGTTTTTATTAAAACCTTGAATCAGAATGATTGATGAACTGGCTGTTAAACAGATTTTCTAGGTACCTAGAAATCCCCATTTGTGCCTGAAGTTTTATACAGAACTTCTGAAAAACGTATCTACTAACTTTCCTTCTTTAGTAAATCACATAGAGAGAAAAGACTTGGGTGTCTTTCCTTAAGGACTTTGAAAACATTTCACCATCTTGATCTGAGATAACAATGAGCCCTGCCCAATAATTTAACAAGATAGAGAAGGCCTCTAAGATTATGCCTGTTTAAACCTCTAATATCACTGCTTTCCTTGCTTCAAATGACTATGTCTCCTAAAAGTAAAAAACAGGAAAAAAAATTCCAGGTGAAATAATACATGTGAAAAATGTTTTTAAGATTACAATGTGATGGGGGCGCCTGGGTGGCTCAGTGGGTTAAAGCCTCTGCCTTCCGCTCAGGTCATGATCCCAGAGTCCTGGGATCTAGCCCCACATCGGGTTCTCTGCTCAGCAGGGAACCTGCTTCCCTTCCTCTCTCTCTGCCTGCCTCTCTACCTACCTGTGATCTCTGTCTGTCAAATAAATAAATAAAATCTTAAAAAAAAAATTACAAAGTCACAATTTTTGTTTCCAGAGGCTTGTTTTTGTGATGGCAGCACTCCAGCAAACACGGTAACCATTTCTAAACCCCACCAGACTTTGCCTAAGAAGCAGAGCAAGCACTGACCCAACACAGTGACATGATACAAGACAGGCAAGGATTCTTTGTGTGTCCAGATAAAGAGGCTCAATGACAAGCAGTAGAGTGGCTGTAATTGGCAAATCAAGCCAATTTTCCAGGAGTAGGCCAAGATTATGCTGAGTCTGGAAAGTGTGGAGGCCAGCCATAGATATAAGAGAATGCTAGCCATTAAGAGATGCAAACATTTTAAACTAAGAGACAAGAAAAGGCCAGATGATTCAGCTTTATTTTGAAGACTGTAAAATTCTAAGATTATTTTTTTAATTTACAAAGTGCTATTCAAATGCAAAGTTTTGTTATGAAAATTGTTTATAGTTATAGAAAATATTTCTATTTTAAAATTGAAAGTTACTCTAAAGTTATCTAATGCAACTTCCAATGTCCAATAAGGAAGGAAAGTGAGGTCTTAAAAACTTACACACAGAGTTGAAATGTCTTAGGACTCAAGAAGCTGAACTACCACCCTACAAACCTAACCAATATAATGAACCATTTTTACCTCACTCTCTATCCTGGATTTCAGCAGGTCAATGTCCTCAGATAGCTTATCCACTTGGGTAACCAGGTCCTGGGCACTCTGCATGCTGGGCAGGAATTCACTATACTTCTTGCTGATCATAGTGCACACCTCACCCTATAAAATAAGACAGAAGAATTACAGTGGGATGAGTAGAGACCTCTATTAAAAATATTCAGCTCGGGCGCCTGGGTAGCTCAGTGGGTTAAAGCCACTGCCTTCGGCTCAGGTCATGGTCTCAGGATCCTGGGATCGAGTCCCACATCGGGCTCTCTGCTCAGCAGGGAGCCTGCTTCCTCTCTCTCTGCCTGCCTCTCTGACTACCTGTGATCTCTGTCTGTCAAATAAATAAATAAAATCTTAAAAAAAAAAAAATATTCAGCTCATCTTTCATAAGGAATCCTCCATGTTGGAGCCTTCTTGCCAGTTACCCACACCCCTTTACTTTTCCTCCATGCCAGTGGGTTTCTTTGAAAAACACATTCCTCCCACCCCTAAGGATCTTGCTTGTAACATTATTACGATGCAAGAAGACAATGATCACCAAATTCCACCAGTCCCCAAAAGTTATACAAATGCTGGAAAAGAAAAGGGGAAGCCAGAAGTTCTCATAATAAACTAGATTAGCTCTGACTATAGCCACCAACTTTAATCATATAGCTACTAGAAAAAGCAAATGGATAAATTAAATCCACAATCTGTATACTTCAGTTCATGAATTTCTATTTTCTTGCTTATAAAATTTTAAGGCCTAATCCTAAAACTCTAACTTAATTTGAGCTTCATCAATAAACAAATTATTGAATACTTTGCACTGAATGCTTTGGAAAATACCAGAAAAAAAATTATGCCTGCCCACATATAAGTTATTTTAAGCAGGAAAAATACTATACACTTAAGTAACCAGAATATAAAAATGTAATATAGGAAAAGAGTTAATGTCCTTCAGAAACACAAATGAGAAAGAGATCACCTCTGCTTGAGGGAAAAATGGATATACTTTTCATGCACAAAACTACGTTTGAGATAGGACTTAAAAAATGGGTAGATGGGGCACCTGGGTGGCTCAGATGGTTAAGCATCTGCCTTTGGCTCAGGTCATGATCTCTAGGTCCTATATTGAGCCCCTCTTCGGGCTCCCAGCTCAACAGGGAGTCTGCTTCTCCCTCTCCTTTTGCCTCACCCTCTGCTTGCTCTCTCTCTCTCTCTCAAATGAGTAAATAAAATCTTAAAAAAAAAATGGGTAGAAACACTATATGTAAAGATGAAAAACACTATAGGTAACACTATAGGTAAAGATGAAAAAATGGCCACATAAGCAAAATCTGGGAAACAGGAAAAATACTGGGTCTGCTTGGAGCATAGAAAGTAATTGTCCGTTGGCTGAAGATCCTTGGTGAAGGAAACCCAGTGGAAGGAAAGCTAGGTCCAGAACAGTAAGAGCCTTGAGTGCCATGCTAAGGTCGCTCACTGGTCTTTCCACCATATAAAAAGTGTTGAAAAACCCTAAACCCATGTTAAAGGAGAGATGGAGGTAACATGACTACTTACAAGTCAGGAAACCATTTTTGTAAAATCAGGGGTTGTCAGGAAGACCTACTTCTTGTGCCTTTATGACAGGGTTGCCAAACTTGCTCCCTGAAATCCAGACTTAACGCCAGACTTCAGTCCTAAACGAACCTTTCACAACTTCCAGACTTAAATCCAAACTTAAACACTCAACTTTAAATGAAAGCCACAAAGATGTGAACAAATACTGGCAAGGGAAGGATACCAATACAGAGTGAAACTGTGAATGGAGATGTGCTTTGGGGGTTTGTATCAATCGCAAGGCAGCGGGGTCCACCGAAGCGTTTTTTGTATGTTTTACAACACTCAGACCAGCCTCAAAGGACTTGGGGACAAAGACCAGAGTTTCATACACACGTTGACAGGCTGGAACAACAAAAATTTCAGAGGGAAGGACGGTACAATTCTCCCAGCTATTTTATTCACCGGCAAATGGCATAAAAAGGAGTGGGCGGGGGAGATAAACACAAATCAGGGAGGTGGTCCTGTCCGCATTTCTCTTCTCACCTGCAACCTCCCCGGACACCTCCGGGCTTCCGGTCCCACCTCCCCTGCTGGTTTCCTCAGTCTTGCCGCAAAGCCCCCGACCCGACCGATCCCCACCCTAACCCCAGAGCCCAGCACTCCCGGGCCACCGCCTCCTCCTCCCCTAGGCTCCAGGCCTCCGCGCCTCCTTACTCCCCAACTCCTGCCGGGGCTCCCCTCCGTGCCCCTCCCCAATCCCCACACCTGCCGGCCCCCCTACTTCACATTTTCCCCCTCAGCCCCTACACCTGACTCTGCTCATCACCCCTCTCCCTGCCCTTAGCCCCCACTCCTTGCCCCGTCCCCCCAAACGGACCCGGCGTCCCTTTTCAGTCAGCCTCCCGCTGCCCGGCCTTCACCTTGATCTCCTCCACCCGCCGGGTCAGGCGGCTGATCCGAGTGCCCAAATCCTCCTTCTCCAGCCTCCCCGAGTGTGCCAGAACCTCCGTCACGAAAGAAGCCATCGCCACGACAGGAACCAACACCGACGGGGTCCCTATCCAGCGGCCAGCGCGGCAGCCCCAGTCCCGCCGGCGGGATTGGCGCGCGGCCTGCCGGGAAACTGAGCCTCGCGGGGCCCAGACTGTGGCTCTGAAGGCGAGGCCGCACTACAACTCCCAGCAGGCACCGGGACCGTCCTAGGTTGGAATTCCACGGTGTCCCTTAGCTGGCAAACTGGGTAGACGCGTTTCTTTCCCTGGCTGTTTTCAAATAGTTTCTTCCCGCCTGTTTTTCGCTAGAAGAAATGAAATGTTTTTACTTAAAAACCAGTCCTAAATGAACCTTTCTCAACTTCAAAACGCTTAACTCTGAAATTTATCGAGCCGGAATACCGGAGGAACCCACCTTTATCTTTTTTCGTTAATTATTCACCCTTAAGGGCCGCAGCTGCCAGCAGAGTCTATACGAATAGAGCCCTCTGGAGTTGTGCAAACGACGTCGCATTACCTCATAAAAAAGTCTGCCTAAATTGCCCTCCTTTTATGTTGCATAGTTTACAATGCAATCTATGGACATATATTACATTGCGTACAACTATGTGCATCTATTACATACATACTACATCTGTGTAACAAATGCACGTGTTTCTTCTATGTAATACATTACATATTTATAAATATATTTTTTAAAGATTTCATTTACTTATTGGAGAAAGAGTGCACTGGTGAGCACAGAGGAAGAGGAGAAGCAGACTCCCTGCTGAGTAGAGAGCCTGACCGGGGCTTGATCCCAGGACCCTAAGATCATGACCTGAGCTGAAGGCAAATGCTGAACCAACAGAGCCACCCAGGCGCCCCCATTACATATTTATATTGTTTATATGACTTAAGTATAAATAACATTAGAACTGTGTAGACTAGGGGCGCCTGGGTGGCTCAGTGGTTTGGGCTGCTGCCTTCCACTCGGGTCATGATCTCAGGGTCCTGGGATCGAGCCCCGCATTGGGCTCTCTGCTCCTCAGGAAGCCTGCTTCCCTCTTTCTCTCTCTCTCTCTCTCTGCCTACCTCTCTGCCTACTTGTGATCTCTGTCTGTCAAATAAATAAATAAAATCTTTAAAAAAAAAAAAAAAGAACTGTGTAGACTAGAGCAAAAGACTTTTTATTTATTTGACAGACAGCGATCACAAGTAAGCAGAGAGGCAGGCAGAGAGAGGAAGGGAAGCAGGCTCCCTGCTGAGCAGAGAGCCCCATGTGGGGCTCAATCCCAGGATCCTGGGATCATGACCTGAGCTGAAGGCAGAGGCTTAACCCACTGAGCCACCCAGGCGCCCCAAGATATTTAACACTTTCTATCAGAGGTTACAAATCAACATTATCTGAAGTTTTTAAAAAATTGATCCATATTGAAAGATGTTCATTATATACCATGTAGAGGATGATTTTTTAAAAAATAAATAGATATAGATACATATATAGAGATAAAGGGTATACACCAAATTATCTGAGTGGCAAACTTATGATATTTTTTTTCTCTTTTTTGCCCTGTTTTCCTATTTTTCTGTCATAAACATGTACTGCTTTGATTAAAATGTCATCTCTGATTTTTAAAAAAGTATCTGGTGAGAGTTGACCCCAGATAGATGCTGACCCTAAAGTCCTTGTCAATTTTAGGTGTCTGTAGGACTATCTGCTTATCCCATTGAGCCAAGGGCAGCTTTCTGTGACACAAGCAAAGGAAATGAAACAGGGGTTGAGACAGGAAGCACAAAGGACAGCCATAACATGCTGGAAAGGCATCCCTCCCTAGAAAACCAAATTAGTTTCTGATCAGTAGACCTGTCAGCCACACTTTGAATTCTAAATGCTATGACTACTACATGCCCAGTGAGAAAGAAGGACCTGCAGGGGACATTCCTGAAAACTTACATTCTATTTAACTACATATGGCAGACATTGGGCTAGGCTGGAAATCCAAAATATGTGAATAAATAATCCCAGGAAATATGATCATTGCCATCTTGAAGGTAAATGAGAGATCAGTCCAGATTTTGGGGGGGCCTAAATCTTACCCAGTTGCTGGGATGGGGAAGACTCTTTAAGGAAAAGTATATAAAATAAATTCAAAGTTAGGTGCAGGCCTAAGAAGGGACCTGTGCGAGTAACAGGCCCAGAAGCTAAGTCAACTCTGAGGAAGATACAAAGGGCAGAGGAAATAATGGAGTAGGCTGTCCGGCAGTCTGATTGACCCAGAAAAGTTTCATAGTAAGAAGGAATCTGAACTGAGAATGGAAGGAGGTACCACTTTGAGGTTGAGGTTCTGGGATCTTCTCCAGGAAACCAATCCATGGGTCAGACCCACAGAGGCAACTGCAGAGCTTTGCCTCTCCCTGGGCAGAGAGGCCATTGGATAGGCTGCAGACAGTCCGTCGCGTTTGCAGGCAAAGGCCAGGAAGAGCCAGAGTTAGACTGAGGAAGGAGAAGAAAGAACATAGAGAATGGAGTGGAGTTGCTACATACACACAGTGCATGCAAGCGTGAATGAATATCTGCATAAATGAAAAAAATTAATAAGATGAATGCATTCTCTTTTCCCTCACTAACCTGACCTCCCCCATGGTTCACACTTATCATGATTTATATGTCTCCCAACTCACAGATTTTCACAAATTGTCAAGAAACAGTCCTGAATGGGGGGGAGGGGGCACTGGGTGGCTCAGTCAGTTAAGCTTTCTACTCTTGATTTCAGCTCTGGTCATGATTTCAGGGTAATGGGATCGAGTCCTGAGTCAGGCTCTGCGCTCACCGAGGAGTCTGCTTAAGGTTCTCTCTCTCTCTCTCCCCCTTTCTCCTTCCTCCACCATGTCTACACTCTCTCTCAAATAAATAAATAAATTTTTTAAAAGATTTTATTTATCTTTAAGAGAGAGAGAGAGAGAGCACAAGCCAGGGGAGGAGCAGAGGGAGAGGCAGAAGCAGGATGTCCGCTGATGCAGGGCTCAATTCCAGGACCCTAGGATCATGAGTGGAGCTGAAGGCAGACAGTTAACTGAGCCACCCAGGTGCCCAGATAAATTAATCTTGAAAGAAGGAAGGAAGGGAAAAGAAAGGGCTCTGAAGAAAAAGCAAGGTAATAAGGATAATTCTTCCTGACCTCAGAGCTCATACACCTGTAGCATGCCTGTGTTCAAGAAGGAAAATGTCAAATACAAACCTGAATGAATAAAATGCAAGCAGACAGCATTTCCAGGGAAGCATACTATTTTGCCATTGTGTTGATTAGCAAGAGCTAGATCTGTTGCTTACCAGCTGGGGGACCCCGGCATGTTACCTAACATGCATCTCACAGCAGTGGGGTGAAAATTTAATAAGGATAAAGTATCTGGTCAAAAGTCTGGCATTTAGCCATACTCAGTAAATGCAAATTATTTCCGTTGCTGTCAGAACCTGCCTTTTGGCTGCAGCAACACATAGGAACGGAAGTTGGCATGAGTAAGTACCACCTCTTACAGCTACTGTCCTACAGCAGCGGGAGCTTGGTGGCAGCTGGGGGGGGGGTGCATGTGCGGGGGGCACATCCCTCCTGGCAGATTCTGGTCTGGATTGCTTCCTTGGATGGGGCATTTTCCATTTGTTTCCTGCTTACAAAAATATTAACTGATACACTTACAAAATGTATAAAATATATAGATAATCACAAATAAGGAAATAAAAACTATCCATAATCCTTCCACTAAAACAACCACGATTAACATTTTGTGGCATGTGATACGTAGATAAAGACATACACTCTTTTTTAAAAGTGAAATTGTGCTCTCCATGCTCTATACACTGATTGGTCACTTGCCTGTCTCACTTAACGATGAATCAAAAATATTTTTCACGTCACTGAAATTCTTTCTACATCACTTTAAAATGGCTGCCCAGTACTAACCAATATTTCAAATGGGCATTTTCATAATCTTTGTATATATTCACCATAAATTAGGGTCAGTTCCTGCAGGTAAGGTGCTGGGTCAAAGTAAATGCATATTTAGAAGTATGAAATATGAGGGATGCCTGGGTGGCTCAGTGGGTTAAGCATCTGACTCTTGGTTTCAGTTCAGGTCATGCTCTCAGGGTCCTGGGACGAAGCCCCATATGTGCCTCCATGCTCAGCGGGGGGTCTACGTAAAGATATCTTTCCCTCCCCATCTGCCCCTCCTCCCTCTCTCTCGTTCTCTCTCTCCCAAATAAATAAATCTTAAAAAAAAAATTAAAGTATGAAATATGAAGTCGTGTTACCCTCCAGAAAGATTACACCAATGTATATTTCCAGAACACCATTCTCATCAACTGGGAAGTGATTTTACTTTCAAGTTTATGAATTTACTCATCAAAATAGATATTGATAGTCTACTGTCTGGTTGGGGTTTTTTTGGAGTTTGGGGGTTCTTTGGTTTTATTTTGTTTTGGTTTGGGGTTTTTTTGGTTTTGTTTTGTTGTTGTTGTTGTTTCTTTTTTTTTTTTTTGCCTCTCAGGAGGCCCTCCCCCAGAACCCACGCCCACATCTGATCTTGGGCACACCCCCCTAAACCCAACCTTGCCAAGTTCCTAGCACCTGCCTCAGCTGCTGCCTAAAAACTGAAACAAGAGCCCTCAATGAAAGATCTTCCACTGGGCCACCCCCAAAGTACACCCCGCTAACCCGTCACCAAGCCATCTGTCATTTGCTTTCTGCCTCTGTAGCGGGAGCAGCCATGGCCTGGAGTCTCCGCGGGAAAGCCCAGCTTGGAGGACTGCTCCTCTCTCTCCTTGGCTGGGTCTGCTCCTGTGTCGCCACCATCCTACCGCAGTGGAAGACTCTCAGTCTGGACCTGAACGAAATGGAGACCTGGGTCATGGGACTTTGGGAGGTCTGCGTGAATCAGGAGGAAGTTGCCGTGTGCAAGGCCTTTGAGTCCTTCTTGTCTCTGCCCCAGGAACTCCAGGTATCCCGCGTCCTGATGGCAGCCTCCCACGGGCTGGGGCTACTGGGGCTTCTGCTCTCTGGCTTCGGGTCCGAATGCTTCCAGTTGCACAGGATCAGATGGGTATTTAAAAGACGGCTTTGTCTCCTGGGAGGGACTCTGGAAGCATCAGCTGCAGCCACTACCCTCCTCCCAGTCTCTTGGGTGGCCTACACCACCGTCCAAGACTTCTGGGATAATAGCATCCCTGAGATTGTGCCTCGCTGGGAGTTTGGAGATGCCCTCTACCTGGGCTGGGCTGCTGGGATTTTCCTGGCCCTCGGTGGGTTAGTCCTCATCTTCTCAGTGTGTCTGGGAAAGGAAGATGTGCCCTCCCTCCAGATGGCTGGCCCTACAGCCCCACCATTCTATGCCCCAGCGGACGAGTCCAGTGCCTCCTTCTATCTAACACCAAGACCCAGGAACCTATTCATCTAGGAACTGCTCCTGCCAAGGAACATGTGGAATAAAGGAATGTCGGTAGAATCTTTTCTCTTCCTTATCCTCTGCCACTCTACATTTAGTTGCCTCACATGGGGGTGGTAGTCACTGTCCCATTGGTTAAGGATTTGACTATCTTGGTGATATGGTGATCCATAATTTTGGAATAAAAAATCAAGGCACAGGGCACCTGGATTGCTCAGTCGGTTAAGCGTCTGCCTTCGGCTCAGGTCATGATCCCAGGGTCCTGGGATCGAGCCACACATTAGGGTCCTGCTCAGCGGAGAGCCTGCTTTTCCCTCTGCCTCTGCCTGCCTCTCTGTCTGCTTGTGCTCTCTATCTCTCTGTCAAATAAATAAAATCTTTTTTAAAAAATCAAGGCAGAATTTCTAATGAACATGTTTTTCTGACTTAGATTTTACTTGTTTTTAAATGCTTTTAAACTCATAACATTAATTATATACTCCATTCATTACTAAATATATTGCAAAATTACAACTATCATAGGAAATCTAGTGTGAATAGCCACTATAGATATGAATGGAAATGCTGTGGGGTGCCTGGGTGGCTCAGTCAGTTAAGCATCTGCCTTTGGCTCAAGTCATGATCTTGGGGTCCTGGGATAGAGCCTGTGTCAGGCTCCCAGCTCAATGGGGAGTCTGCTTCTCCCTCTCCCTCTGGCCCTCCCTCCACTCACAATTGTGTCCAGGCTCTCTCTCTCTCTTTCAAATAAATAAAAACCAGGGCACCTGGGTGGCTCAGTGGGTTAAAGCCTCTGCCTTCAGCTCAGGTCATAATCTCAAAGTCCTGGGATCGAGCCCCACATTGGGCTCTCTGCTCTGCGGGGAGCCTGCTTCCCCCTCTCTCTCTCTGCCTGCCTCTCTGCCTACTTGTGATCTCTCTCTCTGTCAAGTGAATAAATAAAATCTTAAAAAAAAAATAAAAATCTTTTTAAAAAGGAAAAAAAATGAAAGAAAGAAATGTTGGAGAATATGCCTTGGCAAATGAAACGAATTATTGCCCCAGGATAGCACCTTAGCATAGGAAGCTTCCTTGTGTTCGTTCTCTTTCTCAGGTACGCCATCTGTAAGGGGAGCATCACAATAGCTGTGTGGTTCTGTGGATTCTTAACATCCCAGAGGGAAGACGAGTTCTTGTTTCTGCTGTATTATGAGGCTGTGAGTGGTCAGCTCTGTCTTCCCAGAAAAATAGGGTGAATGAGCCGTAGGGTGAATAGCTGTCCTGGTTTGCCCAGAACTTGGCACTTGCAGTGCTAAAGCCAGGAGAGTCCCAGGCACACTGGCACAAACTGATTACCACAGACTGGCTGTGCCCAGGAACGGCCCAGTGTGGGCACGGATGTGGAGAGAAGTAGCAGCTTCTCAGAAATGTCTTCTATGCTAGGCAAATTCACATTACACTTCCTTTCAAGTGGAACCCTCAGGTCAGCAGATCTACCCAGGCTGTGGCTACAAATGAAGTCCCCTTCACAACAGTGACTCCAGCTCCTTTGCACCTGCCCTGGCCAGTAGTGGGCCTGACTACCCCGCCCCTAGGTCTTCAGGCTTTTGTGCAAGTCCTCAAGTGGGAGCCTCACGCTTACTTAGGAACCTGCGTGTCGGCTGACATGACCACACGTTACCCACCCTGATCCAATCACTGCCATCTGTCCCCCACTCCCTTAATCAGTGGAGAATGAGTCCGTGATTCCTGCAGGAGAATAGAGGTGCTGGCTCCCAATGTCCCCCCGCGTGGGTCACTTCCCCAGGCCCAGAGGCAGGCCCAATTGCTAGCAGAGCCGAAGAGAGACGACGTCCCCCAGGCCAAGCTCTGGGTATGACCAGCTTGTGGGCCTTTGCCTCTCGCTCCTCCATCAAGCAGCCCCGGTGTTTTTAGGGAGCCGCTGCAAGAGCAAGAGGTACACCAACATGAGTGTAAACGAGTTTGCCAACATAGCCCAGGCCGCTTTCCTCCTTAGAGAAATAACGTGGGTTTTTGGTTGGTTTTCCTGAGGAAATGAGTCTGTCCAGGTGCAACTTCATTTCTGGCAACATCTACCTTCTTACCCAGAGTGGGGGGTCTCTCTAGAAGTCATGCTTTCTCCAGAAATCTCCTTTCCCTTTAATGCATGTCCTTTTGTGTATATGTCCACTTGATGTCCACAAATCCAAATGACTTTCAGTAGATAAATTTCTGGGCATAAAAGGACAGTTTGCACCAAAGTCATAGTCTGGCTCTCTGTGGCCCAATGCCCATTTCGTCAACTGCTCCTTCTCAGGACTGAGCCTCAAATATCCAACACTTACGCTTGGGTCTCACCAGATCTCCAGGGTGGATCCATCTATCATTCATCCACCTGGTCCCTTGTTCATTCATTAAACAAATATGCACTGAGCACCTACCATACTCCCGGCACCGTGCTAGGAGCCAGGAATAAAATGGTAAAAGACAAAATTTATCCCTGCCCCTCGTAGAGGCAGAGGGGGAGACAAATATGAATGTGAAATCACTTAGATAAAGGGAAATCGTGATCATTACACGCTCGACAAATTCGGAACAGTACGTGCTTCTAGATCACGCAACAGGAGCAACTGTAAGGTAGTCAGGGGGTCACGGACGGATATCCTAAAGGGGCGATAACTGGCTGAAAGGTAAAGGATGGAGAGCAGTTCTGGGTGAAGAGAGGAAAGTGCATAAGGAGCGTTATGGAGCTGTCTCTACTGTTGGGACCACAGGAAGCCGAGCCTGCGGCCAGGAAGTGGAACTCAGCCCCCAGGTGATCACTGCTCCCCCTCCTGTCACACCTCATCCCCACACGGTTTCCGGATGACACAGTTGTGCAAGGCGTCAGAGTTTATGAAACACTCCACGTATCGTGGGAGTTTCACTGAACACATCTTGAGGGCTGGGGTTTATTGTTGTTGTTTTCTTTTGTTTTTGTTACTTGAGGTCAGGAGAGCTAATATGCTTTGTTTTGCTAAGGAGGAATGTGAGATGCAGAAACTGTGGGCCAGTGCGCTCCGTGAGTCCTGAGCTGCCTGGGACAGGAACCCACTAGGGCCGTGAAATGAGTCTGTCCTGAGGAAATGAGTCTGCCAGGGCCGTCCGTCTCTCTTCGTACCATTCCTGTCGCTTCGTGAAGTTGGGTTACTGGGACAGTCTGTTGCTGACATGGTCTGCCAGACCGAAGGAAGAGTTAGCACTGAAGCAGAAGAAAAACAAATCCAAGATCTACAAAGAAAAATCATATGCTTTGTGCTTTTGTTGAGGCCTAAACAGGGTTCAGCTGGCTCACCTGTTCCGGCTGCTGGCTCACGGCGATCCTCCTAATCCCATGTTTGCATGTTTGCAGGTGCTAATGGGATACTTACCACCAGCATGTGATTACGGCTTCCACTGCCAAAAAAAAAAAAAAAAAAGAACACAAACTACAAGCCAAAGATTTGTTAAGAAAATATTTTGTCTTCCTAATTCTTATAAAGGACACAAAGGCACTTTTTAAAAAATGGGGATGGATGGGGATTGTTGATTGATTCCCAAGTAATCAACAGCATGTCATCTCCCAGAAGGGAGTGTGAATCCACATTTAGAGAAGGAGTCTGAGGAAGAAGATCCGTTTCACTTAAAACCGCCACTGTTTGTTTTCATCTACCTGCTTTGTAGGGAAAATAATGAGAAATAAAAATAGAACTAATTAAATCTTAGTTTCAACTCAGCCTTTTTTTCCCTAAGGACTCGCAGCACATTATCCTAACATTAGGAACATTTCCTTATTGTGGTTACCCATGGAGAGCTGTGTGTTGTCATGTGTATTAGAAATAGCAAAGGATACCAGTCAATCAGAATTCTAAGTCAAAAGCTTTTGTTATATGCAAAGCACTGTAAGAAAATAACTCAGGGACTCACCAAATCTGTTGTCATTGGATTTGGTTGTGCCTCAGTCCTGTCTTCTCCAACAGCCTGTCTTTGGGTCTGAAACTTCATCATGAATAGCTAAGGCAATCCAGAAGGCCCCTGTTAAGATATTCATGTGTTGGGCACGTGGGTGGCTCAGTTGGTTAAGCATCTGCCTTCAGCTCAGGTCATGATCCCAGGACCCTGGGATCGAGTCCCGCATCAGGCTCCCTGCTCCATGGGGAGTCTGCTTTCCCTTTTCTCCCCTTTCATGCTCTCTCTCACTGACTTTCTCTCAAATAAATAAATAAAATCTTAAAAATAAATAAATAAAATACTAATCTGTTACCCTGGGACGGGAAACCACTAGGGCGAGCTTCTGAGACTAGACCTAGAGAAAAGGTCCTAAGGGAAGTCGATGTGGGTTAAACACATTTTGGGATGGGAGAGAAGTCAGAAATAGTTTCATGAGCTTCTGGACAGGAGATGTGTCTTAGCAGCCAGGACTAAGACAATAAACCAGAATTAGGAAAATGTTTGTAGTCACCGGCCTCAAGCACAGAATGAAAGACCCCAGAGGTTACTTTCCACTCTGAATATATTTTAAAAATAATTTTTAAAAATAATGACTTATTTTTTAAGCCATTCTTCTTGCTATGCCATCCATGTTTATGTAGAATGGACTTCTCTGTTGCCCAGAATTTTTAATAAAGCCTCAAAGCCAAGGCCCATGGATGCCATGTGGCCCCTAGTCTAAAGACAGAGGCTCAACCACTACTTCCAAGAAGGGGCCAAGCTGGCCAGCCCCACACTGACAGCCTAAAAAGAGAAGCACACAGATTCATTAGGGAGGATTCTGGGAAGGGAATCTGTAGCATTGCTGGGTATGGTGGTGTTCCCTACCCTTCCATGTGAGGAATGGGTGGAAATGGACCTCAAGAGAATGACGCAGAGACAGGGGCTCTTTCTAAGAAGGAAGATGGTGTCTGAAACACACCCATCCCACACCGGTTGAGCTCCAGAAACTCTATAGTCCCACGCCTGCTCAGGCTCGGGATGGTGCCCAAGAAAGTTCTTGAGGAAACTGGATCTGAACTCTGGAGGCACAAAGAAGGGAGCCTGATGCCCACCAAGTGGTCTGCGGCAGGGGGCTGGCTGGAGTGCGGCATGGCGGCAGCAGCTGCACTTGACCTTTGTGGGGCAGGGGTGCTGAGCTTCGCACAGCCCAAGTGGGTGTCGGGGAAGCAGTCTGGGTGACGCTGTGCCAGAGCACTGCTGGGAGGCGTGAATGACTTAACTAGGCACTTAGGAGGTCTGCAAGGGGTCAGCTAGGAAGTCCAAAAGCCACATCAAAGGACAGTGCGGAGGTTTTCTATGGGCTTCTCTCGAGAACCCGTAAAATAGCCCACACAAGAGCTAATAATCACATTTCTGACATAACAAAGGACGTTTGAGAACCAAGAGGGCATTTCTGTTTTTATTTAAAAAGTAGACATCCTTCGCCTTCTCTTACAAAGCCTCCTCCCGCAGGCTCTAGGGGAGCCAGGATTTGGGGGTGAGGAAGGGCATGGAGCGGGGTGAGGGGGAGGACACCCTATGGCTCCTTCCTTACTGCTAGTCCCTGACCTTCAGGCCTTGGCCTGAAGTCAGGTGAGAGGAGAAGCACTTGAAAACGGATGAGTAAACTTTTGCTCTAGATTGGTCTGGGCTCTGCCATATAGGAAAATCATTGTTTTAATACTCCCACATGCCAGGAAAGGTACGCCATCTTCCTGAGACGCTGTCAGGGGCAGGGAAGGAGATCCATAGGATCGTATTGGAAGGTGTCAGTGGAAATAAAAAGGAAACTACTGTCTTGCTGGACTTTATTGAGTTCAAGCCTTTCAATGACATGATTAAAGAGAAAAATGTATCTGAAACAGGAGAAGAATCGGATAGAAGATGCCGTGATTCTTCTCTCCGGCATAAGTTCCCTTCAGTGTTTCTTTTTCCCAGACTGGCCAATGCAAACACTTCTAAGTACCAGAGCCCCATAACCCTTCAGATATCTAGCTATGCCCTGGTTATTTAGAACCCATCTGTGGGACATACACAGGCCAAGCCGACTCTTAAAATTCTCACCCTGTGACAGATTCCCCCACGAGAACTGCATCTAGGGCTCTACTCATACTGAGTCATTGCTACTTCTCTCTTCTTGACTCTTAAAATATTACTATGAGGTAAGTATTTTCCTGTTTCATAGCCTGGGAAAACAGGTTCAGCCAGCATTTGAACTCAGACATGTCAGACTATAATGTCAATATTTCCATGGAACATCTTTTTGTTTTTTACTTAAATTCAATTATCCAACATATAATTGAAGTCGTCTTCAATAAGTCATCGGTTGTGTGTACCACCCAGTGTTCATCACACCACTTGCCCTTCTTAATGCCCACGACCCAACTACCCCATCCCTTCACCCACTTCCCCTCCAACAACCCTCAGTTTGTTTCCTATAGTTAAGAGTCTCTCCTGGGTTTTCTCCCTCTCTGATGACTTCCCATTCAGTTCCCCCCCTTCCCCTATGATCGTGTGCACTGCTTTTTATATTCCACGTGAGTGAAACCATATACTTCCTTCTCTGACTGACTTATTTCACTCAGAGTAATACCCTCCAGTTCCATCCATGTTGATGTAAATGGTAAGTATTCATCCTTTCTGATGCCTGAGTAATAGTCCATTGTATATATACATCACATCTTTATCCATTCATCTGTCAATGGCCATCTTAGCTTTTTCCATACTTTGACTATTGTGGACAATGCTGCTATGAACATTGAGTGGCACATGCCCCTTTGGATCACTACATTTGTATCTTTGGGGTAAATAACCAGTAGTGCCTTTGCTGGGTTGTAGGGTAGCTCTATTTTCAACTTTTTGAGGAACCTCCATGCTGTTTTCCAGAGTGGCTGCACCAGCTTGCATTCACACCAACAGTGTAGGAGGGTTCCCCTTTCTCTGCATCCTCACTTCCCTGTTTCCTGACTTGGTAATTTTAGCCATTCTGACTGGAGTGAGGTGGTATCTCCTTGTGGTTTTGATTTGTATTTCCTTGATGCCAAGTGATGTGGAGCATTTTTTTTTTTTTTAATGTCTCTTGGCCATTTATATGTCTTCTTTGGAGAAATGTCTGTTCAGGCCTTCTGTCCATTTCTTGACTGGATTATTTGCTGGGTATAGAGTTTGCTAAGGTCTTTATAGATCTTGTATACTAGCCTTTTATCTGATATGTCATTTGCAAATATCTTCTCCCATTCCTTAGGTTGTCTTTTAGTTTTGTTGACTGTTTCCTTTGCTTTGCGAAGCTTTTCAGCTTGATGAAGTCCCAATAATTCATTTTTGTTTTTGTTTCCCTTCCCTTGTAGACGTGCCTAGTAAAAAGTTGTTGTAGCTGAGATGGAAGAGGTTGTTGCCTATGTTTTCCTCTAGGATTTTGATGGATTTCTGTTTCAGATTTGGGTCTTTCATCCATTCTGGGTCTATTTTTGTGTCTGGTATAAGGAAATGGTCCAGTTTCATTCTTCTTTTTTTTAAAATATTTTTTAATTTATTTGACAGAGAGAGGCGAGAGAGGGAACACAAGACGAGAGAGGGGGAATGGGAGAGGGAGAAGCCGGCCTCCCGCTGAGCAGGGAGCCCAATGTGGGGCTCAATCCCAGGACTCTGGGATCATGACCTGAGTCAAACGCAAATGCTTAATGACTGAGCCACCCAGGCGCCCCCAGTTTCATTCTTCTGCATGTAGCTGTCCAATATTCCCAACACCATTTATTGAAGAGACTGTCCTTTTTCCATTAGATAGTCTTTCCTGCTTTGTCAAAGATTAGTTGACCATAAAGTTGAGGGTCCATTTCTTTTTACAAGAGACATTGGTTCGGCAGTGATTTATAAGTCAGTCAAGATGGGGACCTGTTCATCTTGTGGCTATTCCTTAAGCAGGGACAGTCAAGATGACTTAGTGAATGAGCGGGCCACTTTCAGGTCATCACTGGGTTAGATGCCCTTACTGTTGACATCTGAATGCTAAATTGGGAAGATCAACTCTGGCACACAACACTACCTCTAGTCTACCATCAGGAGTCTAGACAGAACACTGGCCATCCTTCCATGAATGTTAACACTAAGACTAGCACATACTTAATTTTCAAAGCTCAGTACTGGCGACTCCTGGGCACCACTCTGTCCTAGCATGTCAATCCCAAGTCCCCTACATTCTACAGAAGGTCTCTCCCCTCCTTCTACTCAAACTAATATTCCTGTTCATTGCTTATTATCACAATTTCTCATCCTCCTGGTGTCATGGGAACGTGGTGTCAAAGCTGATCTTATTTTGAGAAGGGAAGAGACTAGGTCTCTGTCTTATAGGACCCATTCACCTGTCTGTAAGAGGTCAATAGGAGGTTGAGGGGTCTTCATAATTAGTCAACAACCTCACAGGCGAACCAACAAGCAAGACAGTTACAAGGAGGAAGACATGGAAATGTCCTGAAAAATCTCCCTTAAGTCAGTTCTACTCCGACTTGCAGTAGATTAATAGGTCAGTTTATTGCTCAATAGCTTAGAAAGAAAGTGGATAATTTTTTTCAAGTTTCAGAGGAAAGTAATGTAATAACAAGCAGCTGAGGGGTGCCTTGGTGGCTCAGTGGGTTAAGCCTCTGCCTTCAGCTCGGATCATGATCTCAGGGTCCTGGGATCGAGCCCCATATTGGGCTCTCTGCTCAGCAGGGACTCTGCTTTCCTCTCTGCCTGCCTCTCTGCCTACTTGTGATCTCTCTCTGTCAAATAAATAAATAAAATCTTAAAAAAAAAATGACAAACAGCCGAGAAGTTCAGCTTGTACAAACTTTAAGGAACTGATGTTTTTATATGAATTAAAGGCAAATTATACAGAAATACATTTTTCTATAGCTCTATCAGCCAAGTGCAGCACGAGGAATGCAAATATATAGTAGTTCAAAAAGAATGGCGGCCTCTAAAGTCTCCCTGAAGGAGGTTCTACAGATTTTTTGTGAACCCAAAGAATTCGGGTTTGTTGTGTAAAAGCCACTTTCTTAGCAGACACAGAAGTTCTTTGAAGGACTAGCTTGACTACCTCTCAGCTGTGACTTACCTCAAAATCACCTGCAATGCCTTCTAAGCGTGAACAACAGGGGCCCAGCCCGGATCTAACAAGTCAATATCTGCAGGGTTGAAGCCAGTGGCCGTCTTTTTTATTTTTCTTAAAGCGACACAACTGACTCTGGATTAGCAGCCAAGGTTAAGAACCACTGCTGAAGAGCTTTGGGTTAAAAAAAAAAGCAGGAAAAGAGGGGTTCCTGGGTGGCTCAGTCATTAAGCATCTGCCTTCCACTCAGGTCATGATCCCAGGGTCCTGGAACGGAGCCCCTCGTCCGGCTTCCTGCTCAGCGGGAAGCCTGCTTCTCCCTCTCCCACTCCCCCTGCTTGTGCTCCCCTCTCACTGTGTCTCTCTCTGTCAAATAAATAAATAAAATCTTTTTTAAAAAGGGGGCAGGAAAAGAAACCTACAAAGTCTTACAAAAGAGATACAAAAGCAAAATACAGTTCTTTGAAAAGACTAGTAAACCCCTGATAATACTAACCAGAAAAAAGATACATGTCACCCAGCATCAGTAAGAAAAAGAGGTATCATGAGAAATCACAGATCCTACGGTCATTTTAAAAAAAAGAAGAAAAAGAAAAATAATGAGGTGTTATGAACTTTCTGCCAGTAAAATTTAAATTTTAGATGAAATGGAAAAATTTATAATAATTTCCAAAATTCACATACGTAACCCCCCCAAATATGAAAATGTTGTATATATGAAAGAAACTGCATCCATAATGAAAAACATGCCTACAAAACACACAATTCTAAGCTCAGATGATGTCAAAAACAAAGACATTAAGGAAGAAATAATCTTATCTTATCCAAACTCTTTCAGAGCAGAGAAAATGAGAGACTATTTCCTAATTCATTCACTAAGACCAGAAAAACCTTAATACTAAAATCTTCACAAGGGCAAAATAAGAAAAGGCCAATCTCCCTCATAAATATACATGCAAAAATCCTAAAAATAAGAAAAATTCCATGTACAAATAAAAATATCATGATCAGTGTATTTTGGCAACACGTGGTTGGTTTAACATTTAAAATTAATAAATGTTACACATGAACAGAAAAAAGAGAAGACACATGTAATCATTCTAATAGGTACAAAAAAGCATTTGATAAATTTCAACATCCACTCATAATTTTTAAAAAAACTCTTTGCAAAACAAGAATAGAAGGAATCTTTATTATATAACAAATGGAATTTATAAAAAGCCTACAGCATACTTAATTGTGAAATGTTGAAAACCTTCCCCCCTGATATTAGGGGACATTGTTTCTAGATACCAGCAATAAGCAATTAAAAATGTAATTCCAAAAATGACAACATTTACAATCGCTTGAAAAACATCAAAGGTCTAGGAATTGATTTATTAAAGATATGGAAGAACTTAATACAGAAATTTAAGAAAAACTACACACACAGGATATATTGTGTTCCTCGATTAGAAGATGTCAATTCTCTCCAAATTATCTATAGTCACTGCAAATCTAACCAAAATCCTGGAAACTGACAAACTGATCCCAAAATTTATATGGCGAAATTTTGATTAATAATAGACAAGACAATCTTGACTTCATCTTGACTTGAACTTGACTTCAGTTCAAAACTGGAATATTTATTGTACTGGAAATCAAGACTGATAAAAAGCTACACAAATTAAGACATTGTGATGTTGGTAAAACCAGACAAACATACTAATGGAACGAACAAAAGGGCCCAGAAGGATACCCCTACAGAGACACTTGATTTATGACAAAGGCACAGCACTGGGAAAAAGACAGTAGATGGTGCTGGGTCCATCAGCTAACCAGGAAGGGTCAAAAAGCAAAACTTCTGGGAGATAACACAGAATGTCTTCATGACCTTGGATAATGATTAGAAGAATAGGTAGATTGGACTACACTAACATTAAAAGATTGTTTTCATCAAGCCACCAGGAGCGAAAACCCAGAGTGCGAGAAGATCTATGCAATGCATATAACTCAAAAATTTCCACAACTGGCTCTTTTTAAAAAAAAAAAAACTCCTACAAATCAGTATATAGCAAGACAGTAAATCCAACAAAAAGGCTGGCAAAAGACTTTAGGTATTTCACAAAAGAGAATAGCCCAAGCAATAAGCATATAAAGAGATGTTCAGCATTGTTAGTGTGCAAGTTCAAATTAAAGGAACATCACATGGTCATAATGGCTAAAATTTAAAATACTGACAAAACCAAATCTTGACAAGGATACGAAGCAACTGGAACTTGTAAACTGCCAGGGGGTGGCAGGCAGTCTCAGTTGGTATAACTGCTTTGGGAAACCATGCGGCAGTGCCTAGTAAAGACACAGTCCTCTATTCCTATGACCCATACACCGTATGACCCAGCAATCCTGCTCACAGTTCCATGACAGAAATGCCTTCGTGTGGGCGTTGAAACACATGCACATGAATACTCCTAGCAGCATTATGGGTAGTAGACAAAAAACTGGAAAGAATTCAAATGACAGCTAGCAGAATAAATTGTAAGGTATAGTCGTACAAAGAAAGAGCAATAAACCAAGCAATGAAAATGGCTAAACTCTGCTCCCGTGAATCTCTCCTTCGATCCCAGCTCTGTTTCATCAGCCTTCCTCAGGTCTTGCCTCCGGTTCATTCACTTTGTGAAACTGTTGTGTCTTTCCTCTCACAATTCTTTCTTGAGGCAGGGAGGGTAAAAACGAGTTTATACAGCTTGGAGTTCTTAGAGGAGCTAACAAATCCAAACAGAAGCAGGTTGTGATTCCAGCAAGCCACAGGAAGTCTAACCCCCGTGTCAAGGGAATTTACACTGAGGTCAAGTGTCCTGATAAACCCTTGAAACATTTTAGGTTAAGAGTCTGGTAGGTTTCTTCCCCACACAGCCCCCCAACTCCACCTAGCCCTCATCCTTTTTGGTGATCCTTCAAACAGGTAAAAACCCTGCTTACCCTGAGGCAGTTTGTGGACTCCTTAAGAAACCAGGCTGTCCCTAAAGCAGCCAGCAGATGTGAGGAGAAAGGACTCCTCAGCACTCCTCCTGCGGGTCTGAAGTGCCCAAACCACACATACAAATGGCCATCTGTTCCTTTCTTGGTCAACTATAGATTCCCAACAGCTGACCAGGAAGTAGCAAATGTGCGAAGGTACAGAGCAAAAGATTTTATTTATTTATTTGAGTGAGCAAGAGAGAATGAGAGAGGGCATGAGAGCAATAAGAGAGAGGGGAGAAGGTCAGAGGGAGAAGTAGACTCCCCGTGGAGCTGTGAGCCCGATGTGGAACTTGATCCCAGGACTCTGGGACCATGACCCGAGCCAAAGGCAGTCGCCCAACCAACTGAGCCACCCAGGCACCCGAGCAAAATATTCTTCCTGACTACTGAGAGCAGCTGAGCAGTTGTTAAAAGGCCATGAACGCAAACTACCAAGACTTAGCATCCTGGCTCTGCTCCTTAAAACATCTAGGACCTTGGACAAACCAGTCCCCACCAGCATCGCAGGACTCCTATATGAAGCCAAACAATTTCACTGTGCACAGCACTCAGTCATGACAGAGATGAGAAAAGGAACAGCAAATGGTGGTTGCAAATCAAAAGTAAGAAAACTGATCAATTTCCCATGAGACAATTATCTCTGCAGTGAGCTCTGAAACGCAAAAGCACTTCTGAAATTCTGTAAAAGATGGCCCACCACAAATTAGTCAAAATGTAAGAAAGTCCACCTTAAGAGAATAACTTTTTTCCCTCCTAAATTCTACAAATTACAGGGGCGTCTGTGTGGCTCAGTCGGTTGAGTGGTTGAGTGTCTGCCTCTAGCTCAGGTCATGATCTCAGGGTCCTGGGATGGAGCCCCACATCTGGCTCCCTGCTCAGCGGGGAGCCTGCTTCTCCCTCTCCCTCTGCCTGCTGCTCCCCCTGCTTAAGTTTTCTCTGTGTCAAATAAATAGATGAAATCTAAAAAAAAAAAAATTCTATAAATTAAACAGTAGACAGACTTACAAGCATTGCAACTGGCAAATGGGAGGGAAGACACCAGCCACCACTAGGTGCTGCCCAAGAGTCACTCTCCCCCATCAAGATTCTGAACACTTTCCTCTGCTTTTCTCTTCTAAAGAAGTAAAACTTCTTTAAAATGCTTACGGAGTCCGCCTAGTTCCGGAAGTATGTTTAAATGAAGGCCATAGCACACACCAAAGGTACAACAAATACTTTTATTGCACATTTATAAAATCTGCATAGTTGTATCAAGTGTTCTTCCTACAAGCTCTTCCCTCATTCATGTTAAAATTTGGTTAAAACACAATATCCAATCTGGAGCCTTTTAAAAATGGTCAGTTGGGGATAGTTTTCTCTCTACATATACATATATATAGATACTTTTTTTTTCTTTTTACAAACCCACAGCCCTTATCTTTTCAAAGCAAAAACGGGGGTGGGGGAGGGGGAGGGGCATCCAAATGTTCTTTCGGGCCAGCAGCAGCCTTAGACATCTGTTGTTGACAATTTTTGGACACTAGGAGATTTCACTGAAATGGGGACCAACGCTCACAGCGCTCTCCTGTCTCGATCACGTTTCACCACGCCGTTGCGTCTACTGTCCTTAGTGCTTTGCTTTCTTTCACTCGGGACTGAGTGTGAGGTTTTCTGGTTTATTGAGAAATATAAAATAAGAGAGAGAGAGAGGAGGGGAAAGGCAGCTTTCTTTTGACTTTGCAGCATCCTGCTGCCACGCGCCCCTGTGTTTCTACCCACATGTGAGGCTGGCAGTTCATCAGCAACCCACTGCCATCTCCTGTCAAGAGACAGGCAGAGACTTCTCATCTCTTGCCGTTAAGAACTTTCAGATGTCACCTGTGTTTGATAAAATAACTAGTAGCTGTTCATCGGGTTCAGGTTCTGACGATCACCCTTCTATTCCACTGTCAAAAATATTTATGCCTCGGGATAATTTTAAAAGTGGCAAGAGGCTTACCGAAGCCCAAGCACGCTTGCAGGCTCAGGAGGCATTTCAGGTCTTCTGACATAATTCAATACCTTAATATACAACGGTTCTTGTGTTTTTTTAGTGAAATTGCTTTTCTGATTCTTTACCTAAAAAGTGCAATTTTATTTTCAATCCTTCTTTACACGCAGAGCATGGCTGGGGTCTGGATCTGAATCTTATTTTCCCGCTTAATCCCTCCCCCAGGGGAAACACTGTGACAACAGACTTCTGTGCAACAGGCCGCCGCAAACCAAACTGGGTCTTGACCCCGAGGGGGCTTATTTCACTGTTACAGTTGAAACCCCCTGAATTGACTCCATGACAGCTGCAAATCGGCTACAAAGGTCATAGGGAGAATTGGGTCGAATGGTCGGAGGCTCCTTCAAAACAATGATTTCTGCAGAAGGATCCAGAAGCCTGGGTAGAAACTCTCCTAAGCACAGCTGTAGATTTTCTGTGGAGGGAAAAGGGATCGTTATGTACACAGCGAAGCAGGTCTCTGAGTAAAAAACAGCTAAGTCTGCAGCCAGAAGGTCTTCCCTAGAGCCCATTCATTCCCCAGCCTCAAAGGTCAAAGCATCATGCTGGCCAGCTAACAACAAATGATTCCTTCACTTCAAACCAGGAGTAAAGACTACTTGCCAGATATACCAAAGCGTTAGGTCACTGCTTTAAACCATGTGATGTGTAGCAGGAAAACACTAAATATTCATTTCACTGACAGGCCTTCTAATCCATCCTTTTAAAACTTGAGAAAGTGGATAAGATACTCTATGCCATAAATATAATGATGTCATCTCCTTTCAATGATTAAAACACAGGTGCATACGCATGGCGCTGTAAGTAAAGCTACGTGTCACAGAGAGTCTAAAGGAAAACTGAAGACATTAAATAGAAATTCCTAACTACTAATCATAGAATTTTCCACTCAATATTATAAACATGAATACTCAAGAAGTCAATACAATATCGTTACGTCAATGAGGAACGGACAAAGAGGCTTCATATTAGAACACAGACCAACTTTCTAAGGCTACCAGAACTCACCTAAACATGACTAGTTTTAGGCTCCCTCTCCAAAATGCTTTGAACAAGCTAGGCCATTCCATTTCTCATTTTATGAACCTTGAGGGCTTCGTAATTAGTAACCACGCTCTGTCTTGCAACTTCAAGTCACTGGAAAATTTAGTTATGGCCCCACCAAGTCATCAAGTTACATAAATAGATTTTGATTTCTAAGCTACAGAGTTTCGATTCTGGCAGAAGGTGTGACATCCCCGAAGAGGAATCATTTTATCAAACAGGCTTGCAGACTGTCTATGGGGGTGTTTCAGCAGCCAAGGGGGAGGTAAGGAGAAGCTGAGAGGGACTGAGGTCCAAGATCCTACCCCTTGTTTCAGTAGAGCAGAGCCACTCTTAACTCACTGACACATATCAATAAGCCTTCAAAAAGGTTTGAGAACCAGTGCCAGAGTGAAAACACTGTAATTTCTAAAAGTCTGAAGAGCCACATAAATCATCACAAGTGCCAACCATAACCTACCAGCGATGTCTTGCCCGAGGTAAGAGCACCAGTGGTTTCTCATGACCTCGATGGCATGTAGGTCATCCTTGGAGATGTCGTTATTAATGATAAGGTGAATGCAGGGAATGATCAACTCATTCATCACATTAATGCCCTCCGTTACAGAATGGTCGTCGTTTGTTTCAAAGAGAGAAGCTGCTTTGGCGTTCAGCTCCTACAGGGAAAAAGCAGAGTGGGGGGAAAAACATTCTGAAAAAGATAAATACCTATTTTAGAAGAGCCTAAACAAGTGGTTCCCAAACTTTACTGCATACTGCCTGGGAATCGCCACAGACTACGGACGCCCCACCCCAGACATGCTGATTTGATTGGCGAGCAGGTGACCAGGACACTGGGATTTTTTAAAAAAGCTCCCGAGGTGATTCTAATGCAGCAAAGTTCGTGACCCACTTACCCAAACTTCCAAGTCAAGGTCTCGCCTACCACTTGCTTCTACTATAAGGCTTTATTCAATAGCTGCCAATCTCCACTGAGCTCGGAAACACCTGCAGAGCACACGCTGGTGCCCAGGCCCCTCCCCAGCCTCTGGTCCGAGAGACTCACAGGCACACTGGGGATTGTGAGCCAGTGATGGGAAGAACCTCAATCACTATTACCACTGACCAGCAGAAGATGAGCAGGACATTCCGGACATAATCTGTACTTGGGGATTTAAAGCATAATAAAGTTCAGATCCATCAAATCTACCAGGCCCTTTTTCCAGCTTCGAAATGTCCTGCCACGCCCTAGAACTGATACAGAACTCAACATACACGTCAGAAAAGGAAGCCCTTGAGATGAATGAATGTCATGACTTAACCTCCTCCATTTGGTAGTAGCAAGGCAGGGGCAGAAATGCTGGCTGCACTCTTCCCAGGACAGGCAATCCTGCCAGGCGGCAGGGAGGCCCAGGGCAGCTCACAGGCTAAGGGCCAGCCAGTGCGCTGTAGTTCTCTGAAGGACCAGCACATGTATAACCCATCTGCTAGACTGACAGAATATGGGTCTGCCATTCCCCGTGACTGCCAAATGCAAGTGAGGCCAGGCCAGACCTCCAGTGCTGTGCGATAGTGATAGTAACAGAACAGCAGAACCAGTTCTTAGGGTTTATACCATTTAAAAAAACAACGAAATATCTCAGGAGCTACTAAAATTCTCATCTAATAGCTTAGCAGGGAACACTGCATAGAACACAGAAAAAACACTGCATTCCTTCAACACATATCCGTTGCACGCTTACGATGTGCCAGCTACAGAGAAAACAGCCAAAGAACAGGGTCTGTGCTCAACGAGCTCACGATGCGGTAGAGCAGCGATGTGATGATACACACCGTATTGCAGATGTCCGAGAAGGGCCCAGGAAAAGTAAAACACAAACTGATTCTCACCCTAACTTCAACCAGGGGTCGAAGAAGACTGATATTCATTTAAGTAACTTAAAATCATCTGTTTCAATGTACAACTACTCTGAAGAGTTTAGAAAAATCTAAAAGTTATTGAAGATTATTCTATTTTTTAAGTTGTATTTCTTTGTGGCTTCAAGGAACAGAGGTGAAGACAATAAACTAACACAAATCGCGGGGCGCCTGGGTGGCTCAGTGGGTTGAGCTTCTGCCTTCAGCTCAGGTCATGATCTCAGGGTCCTGGGATCGAGCCCCACATCAGGCTCTCTGCTCAGCTGGGGGCCTGCTTCCCCCCCTTCTCTCTGCCTGCTGCTTTGCCTGCTTGTGATCTCTATCTCTCTGTCAGGTAAAGAAATAAAATCCTAAAAAAAAAAAAATTGTCAGGTTCTACCGACAATACATACCAGAAGGCATTTTCTTCGGTATAAAGCGATGACTGACTCCTTCACCCCGCGGCGAGGCCCCTTCATCAGGAGAGTGGCGTTGCTCTGATATGCATAGACCAGGTAGGAGAGCGCCTCTTGGTACCTGAGAAAACGGCAGATCAATTGAGGGCTTTGACTTCTCTGTCCCCCCAAGGGCAAATATTTACAAGGTGGCCGTTAATGGAAGCCCCCAAGGACAGAGGCAGCGCGGTACGCTGGGAAAAGCCTGAGAGCCAAAGATGGCGGCCACTCTCGGCTCTTCTGCAAACTGGTCAAAGTGCTTCATGAAACTTCCTGCACTTCCGTTTTCCTCAACTCTAAAGAAGGGGACTGCATGTTTACTAAGGTCCATTGTGACTCTAAAATTCATTTTCTGGGTTCATCTTCATTATTCAAAAGGAAAATCTGGCCATTACTTGTAACACAAGTAACACAAATCTTTACCACCATATCCATCACTACGTGAAGGATGAAAAACCACGTGTGATGCTTAGTGAAACAGCGGGAAAAGGAGAGGTGCCCTGGTGCATGAGGCAAGGGAGGGGAGGTACGGCTATGGTTCTCAGTACTCCCAGCTGGGGATCTGTTAACAGCGCCCTGACCAATAATCCAAGAGACGTAAAAGGCCCACATACTTTCCTTTTTGGTAGAGTTCCAGGCCTGTGAGGAGATACACAGACACCTTTCGAAATAAACTATAATCTTCATGCCACTTCTGAAAAGGAATGAATGCCATTAGCAACTATGGTCACCATAAACGATTCCCTCACTTGCCACTGTGGTCAGTGTTACGTGCCATACAAATGCTTATTGAGCACGAAAACCACAAACACGAAAGCTTTTCGATAATGATGTATTGACCATTCACGATGTAAGCCCACCGCTGACCTTCATTTTCAGGGACCTGTTACTTCCTCTGAGAAACAGAAATGTTTACTTCACGTGAGCTTTAGAATATATCATCTTAATTTCCAGTAACCCTGTCAAAGTCCTGCAGCTCTGGTCTGAACAGATGCCTGTCACGGTTTCACAAGAACACGTGCATGCAGGGAACTCAGATGGACAAGGCTGTTCCAATCGCCTACAATAGCCCTCAGCTTGGCAGGTACTGGGGTACCCCGAGGTGTCACAGAGCACTGTGTTACTTGTAACACAAGGCTTTATTGGGAAATTTGTATTTTTCCACACATTTTAATGCATGGAAATTTCACTTCAAATATAGAATTATTCAGAAGATATTATTTTAAAACAAACCAAAACCACAAATCAAGAATTTGATTTCCTAGATCCAAGGCTAAAGTAGGTATTAAAAGGAAATAAAGGGTTAATTTATTCTAACGGAAGAATGGACAAAGAAACCGGTTATTCTGAGGGTCAGAAAACATCATTTACCTCTTCTCACCCAGTTGTTTTTTGGGGGGTTGTGGGGGCAAGGCAGTCTGTGATGACGTGAAATTGTTAGTCTGGCCTCAAGAATTCATGTTTTTGTTTTGCAGACTTAAAGAAAAGACTTCACCTTGTACTCTTCCATATTCATGTCATCGGGACCAATCTCCTTCAGTTTAGCTTGCGCCACCTTCATGATGCTGATGGATCTGTGTGGCACAAGGGTCAGAGGCCGTGAGCAGGGCAGGGCGCCACCTCCCTGTCAGAGCCGGTCACTGGGCCCAACCCAGAAGCGGTGGGTGATGTGTCTCACCTTTCATCGTAGCTAAGATTCTTATCTGCAAACTGCTCCAGGAGGGTCCGTTCTACTACTCTTTTGGGCGCTTCATTTTGGAAAAAGTAGACCAGCACGTGCTGGAGCCGAGGGTCGCTGTGAGCAGTGGGCGTCTCTTTGGCAAGCTGGTAGAGCCTGGAGTATTCTTCATGGAATGCCTGGGAAGGGCAAGACTGGTGATCAGAACAGGGCATGTTCAGGGCTTCTGCTCATAGAACCAGATGCCTGTGTGCTACAGAGGTTCTCATAACTCCAAGGAGACTTCCAAGAAACTCATATTGGGGAATCACGGAGGCAACCACGGAATCTGTAAGCTGTTTACATTCCATGAGGGACAGAACTCCTGTGGTGCCAACGATGTACTACACTTGGGAGAAATTCGTTTTTCTCATAAGGCTCTAAGAAAAACAAATATTTAGTTTTAATTAGTATCCTTGAGTCCTGAGGACTGGAATTTTTAAAATGCACATAAATGCAATTTATTCAAGCACCTTAAATTTTATTGAGGTGCCTTAAAAAGCATGGCCTACTTTCTTGTATTATGGCTCCCAAACCATAAAGACAATGTCTCCTTCCCAGTTTTATTAATAGATATTTCCTAAGGACAACAGCAAGCTCTCTAGGTGGGGCCTAACTTAGTTCAGCACAACTCACCAACGCTGCGCTAGCATCGAGGGGAGGCGCTATCAGTACCATGAGAGGGCCTGTCCCTTAGGTGGCAGGCAACAGAGTTTTGGGTGTTACTTTAAGGGACAACATTCTTCATCTCATTTTTTTCTTACCATCTAATAAAATTAAGTCCCTGTTATAATGATACTTGTGGTATAAGGATTAGATTTTTAAAAAGAGATACCTTAATAAGCCCTGCTTCAGACCCATCTCGGTCAAAGGTCTGACGGGCTTTAGCTATGGCCAGGATGACCCCTTGCATGGCGGGGCTCAGCATCACCTACCACAAGAAGGCACAAAACACAGAGAGAAAAAGGAGAGAAAAAAGTTCAAGAGAAGACTGAATGGAAGAAAGGCAGGCAGGCTGCTGAAGGGAAGAGTGGCTGTGAGCCCGGGACCAGCACCTGCCGCCAGCCCAGACTCACATACCTGTGCCCACAACCCCCCCACAGCCCTGTCCCTGTGCACCACGGCCAGACCCTGCCCGGGAAGAGCTATTCCTACAAACGCTAATGTAAGCAGATAAATAAAGAGGGACATCGGAGAATATTTACAAACGGCACTGCTAAAGAATCAAGTTAAATGATCGCTCTCCCAGGAAGTGTTCCCCGTGAGAAAGGCAACAGGGTTCTGTAATTTGGCTGTCTTGCCTAGGACACAATTATTTCAGAGTTTTATTAAAATGATCGGTACTTTTAAAACAGTCTGGAAATTGGGTGGTATACAAATACGACTTCATAAAGTCAAAACCTTTCAATGATCTGGAGAAAAAATCCCACAGGAAGAAACAGAACCCTGCGGGACAGGATTCACGACTGTCTCATGCAGTGCCAGCGTAAAGGAGACCAACCGTAAGTAACTTGGGATCCCACAGCTTCTTCTGAAAGTTTTAGGATTAAAAGCAACTTCAGCTTTAGGATTAAAAGCAACTTTTCATTTGTTTGGCCCACTAGACAACTGGGAATTTTAGATTTGGAGAAAAAACAATGGACTAATATTACCAAAGTCAGAGGTTCCTAATTTAAAAGGCATTTTTTTCCCCTCATAATACCAAGAAAGGAACCAAGTGCTACGTTTCTGAGCCACCTAGCACCTGCAGTGCCTCCATCAGTATACGCCTGGGCAGACAGATACCAGGGGCAGCATCCGCTGGGAACCATGCGAGCTTTTACAAGACGTAGCTGAGGTCAAAACCAGGCGGGCCCTCCTATTCATTATTTGTTCCCATATTAACTATTGCCAGACACCTTGGCCAAGCATATGGGGTCAGGTGGGAAGGAAAGAAGGCTGGAGAGACGGCGGAGTCCTGCACTCGTCTCTGTACCTCCTCATCATATCCATCTGCATCAGCTCTAACCAGAATCCTCCCCACACTGGGGATCTCGACTTCAGACGCCTCAGAACTAGGAGGGGCGGCAGACTCTGCGTCCTTCGCCTTTGGGGGCTGCTCTGACTGCTCTGCAAGGGTTGTTTCCGGGGGCATGGGCTTCTTGGGTTCAGCTTCCTTAAGCTGTGGCAGTAGAATGGAGAGAGAGAGTAAGAAAAAACAGGAGAAAGAAAGAGCGACCGGTTAAATGCAGCTGAGACACAGAGTAACGGAAACGTGAGAGACTGGGGGTCTCTGCTGCGAGCCCACCCCTCCTGCCCACCCGCATGGGGGTGGCCCGCCGGTCACCTCATTCAGTGCCGCCTCGACGCCGCTCCTCTCATAGGCCTGCGCGGTGTTGGCAATGGCCTGCGCCGTCTGCTCCTTGACAATCACCGCGTGCTCCGACGCCAAGCAGCGGGCTCCGTGCAAGGAGGCTGCCGAAGGCTCTAATAAGGAACAGGACAGAGGGGTTAGTGTCTGATGATAAACAACCTCTAGAACACTGTAAAAGGCAAGCAAGACAGACACAAAGCTTCATCTACAGCCCTTCTAAAGAACTTTTAAAACAGAATCCAGGGCAGACGTTCTCCAGAAATGAGTGAGTCAAAGACACGTCCACTTTATCAAGGATGCAGTGATGGTTCCGGAAAGTTTAACGGGCTCCTGACTGTCCTGTTGTTTTAGGTCAGTGAAGCCTTCCCACAAACAGCCTTTGTTAGGAAGATTATCTTTAGAGAAGAGTTTTCACAGAGTCTACTTATTCATCCTATCACAGCTTCTCCTACAGCCTGGGAAACCCTGAAAACTAACCAAGGGAAAATACAGGGAGCTCGTTTTGCTGATACATGTCTGCTCCTCAGAAAGGACATCCTGAAGCCATAAGTTCCTCTGCAGGTCATGCAACACCAGCTATGCCTGAACTAGACATCGTGCAGACTGTGGCAGGCCCTCCCTGGGCTGAAGCCCCAGAGCTGGGCTCAGGAAGGGCAGGGTGGAGCCTACCAGACCACAGGCTCGCAGAGACCCCCTGCCCCCCACCTCCGACCTCTGCACCTGGGGATGGAGAGAAATCCTGTGATGCTGAGCTGCTGGAGGATTCCATTTGAGGGATTTTGCAAGACTGCTCTTCTTCCCACTCCTCGACTTCCTGCTCAAACCTCCAGTTATCCTCCTGGATGTAATGCTTCAGTTCAACAGACAGCGCATCCACTTCTCCTAACATCTGATCCGATTCGCTCGGGGCTGCCTCTGAGACAAGAACAGAGACAGAGTTGAAAGGCAGCGCCATCCAGCAAAAGGTCACAAGGAATCAGAAGGTCCTCTCTAGAAAGAAGGAAGTAAGACGCTTTGTCCTTTTTCTTACTCCATGTGAAAAATACGCACATACATAATCCGTCAGAAGCAGGGACAACATAAAGCCAACAGTCACACCACACCAGTAACAGTGCCTGGCAGATTAGCAAGTAGGAATACCTATTGAAGGAATGAATGAATCAATCAATCAACAATTGATTAACAGAAAGCAGGGATTCGGAATAGAGGCCAACCACTGGCAAGATAGCAAGAACGGACAGAACATTTGGAAATACAAAAAAATCATTAGATCCGGAAATTTCAAGCTGAACAGTTCTATCAATGTAACCACTACAACTGTTACTGATAAGAATGTCCATCCCCAGATGGTTAGAGATGAATTCCAAGACATTTATATTGCCTCCAGTTCCCCCACAAGTGAGTGCTACCAGAAAGCAATGTGATACAACAGTTAGATGGTAAATAATTCCTGGCGGATAATTAAGAGCCTGGATGAAAAATGGCAAGAATATCACGGACATGTGGAATCTCATTTTTTTTTTTTTTTAAGATTTTATTTCTGTTATCTCTACACCAAACGTGGGGCTTGAACTCACAACCCTGAGATCAAGAGTCGCATGCTCTCCCGACTGAGCCAGGCAGGTGCCCCTAAATTTTAATTCTAAGCCTATGACTAAATCAAGACAAGAAGACTACAGTAGAAAAAGCCATCCATTTCCTGGGTGCCTATAATTAGTCTTTCCATTAAGCAAATGATAGTTTCCATTTATCTGTTTCTATAGTGCAAAAATGAGGCATACGTGTAGTAGCAAGGCTCCTATCGACTACCAACAATAGTCTGGTCATTTGTACAACTCCCACAGGCAGCTGTCCCTGCTCTGGAGCTGCAAAGATGCAATTAGGAGGCTCAGTTACTGCTAAGTGGTCATTCTGTCTATCCCCTGTCCCCCAGCCACACCAGCAGATCAGAAACACAATGCACTGCCTGGACCAAATGCCTTCTGTGTTTCCGTACTTATTCAGCCCAGGACAGTTTGAATAGATAAGAAAAAGCCTTCCAGGATCTCAGATGTGAAATGCTGGACACCAGACCTTTCCCAGAAAACATGAAAAGAAGAGAGAACAAGGTAAATGTATGACAACATAGAATCTGGAGTCAGAACCCGCTCTGGATCTTGGGTTTGCCATTCATTCCCTGGCTGTAGGACTGTGAACGCGTGGAACACGTCAGCCGGCACATAGTAGGTAATAAAAATTCCCACCCTGTCTTTTAGGGTTGTAAGTTATTAGAGAAATAAAATTTGAAAGCCTGTAGTAAAGAGGAAAAGTTCCAATATAAATGCTAATGATAATTGCTCTGAGAATTAGTAGTATTATGAGAAGGATGAAATTGTTCAGGCAAAGCCACTCGTAAAATTTAGCTATTCTCAAAGAATGCAAAAACCTATGCACAGGGACGCCTGGGTGGCTCAGTTGGTTAAGCAGCTGCCTTCGGCTCAGGTCATGATCCCAGCATCCTGGGATCGAGTCCCACATCGGGCTCCTTGCTCGGCGGGGAGCCTGCTTCTCCCTCTGCCTCTGCCTGCCATTCTGTCTGCCTGTGCTCGCTCTCTCCCCTTCTCTCTCTCTGATAAATAAATAAAATCTTTAAAAAAAAAAAAAAAAAACCTATGCACAAGGATTTCACTAAAAAAGGGGGGAAAAATAACTTGCGCCAACATAAAAGTCTATCAATGGGAAGCTGGCTTAATAAATTACATACATATTCCATGCAATGGAATTACGATGCAGCTGTTAAAAAGAAGGAGCCGGTTCTATTTATAAAAATATAGAGATTGCTAATACACATGAAAAAGATGTAGGATAGCAGAGTAAAATATCCCATTTGGGGGGAAAAATGGGGCAAGGACACATATCAGTAAATAAAATCTAGCATCTACCCAGAACATTTCCTGAATACTCCCTAAGAAACCTAAGAATGAACACATGCCAAGTCCAAGATGGGGGAGTAGGAATGCAAACTTATTTTTTTAAATTCTCTTTTATACTGTATTTTTAAAATACATTATTATTTTATAGTAAATTCTAGTTTAAATTTTTTAAGATTTTATTTATTTATATGACAGAGAAAGAGATCACAAGTAGGCAGAGAGGCAGGCAGAGAGAGAGAGGGAGAAGCAGGCTCCCCACCAAGCAGAGAGCCTGATGCGGGGCTTGATCCCAGGACCCTGGGATCATGACCTGAGCCGAAGGCAGAGGCTCAACCCACTGAGCCACCCAGGTGCCCCACAGTCTAAATTTTTTCTTTAAAACTGTAAGAGCAGGTGCCTGGGTGGCTCAGTGGGTTAAGCCTCTGCCTTCGGCTCAGGTCATGATCTCAGGGTCCTGGGATCAAGTCCCGCATAAGGCTCTCTGCTCGGCGGGGAGACTGCTTCTTCCTCTCTCTCTCTGCCTGCCTCTCTGCCTACTTGTGATCTCTCTCTGTCAAATAAATAAAAAAAATCTAAAAAACCAAAAACAAAACTATAAGAGCATTCCCTTCTGTGAGGAGGGCTTCTACCAGGCTATTTTTACCTGCACTGAAGTGAGGTAGCTGGTCGTTTATGTACATGAGACAGTAGGCACTAACGTTCCTCAGGCCCCCGTAAGAATCTCTCTCAAGTTCTTCCCAGGAAGACTCAGTAACAGAGATGTCATTGTACTTGAGCCAGACTTGTCGGGGTTGATTATAGATATAGGCCCAATAGTGTCCAGCGTTGGCTTGCCCTTCATGAACGAGAACAGCGTGCAGGCGATAAGGCACCTGTGGGGCGGAAGACACAGTCCAGAGTCAGATGAAGCAAAGTAAAGGATGTTTTAGGTCATTAATATCCAAACTTACCATCAACCATCCAATAAGAAAACTGACTATACACGTGCTTGGTATGGGGCTAAGGGAAGCATCCTGACGATTCAATGTGAACTAACAGAAACACAGTCCTGGAATCTACCAATTATGCTTCAATTCCTGACCTACTCGATGACTCTTTAATTTCCTAAGGTCACAGATCTAAAGTCAAAGATAACGCAGACCAATTTATCCTCCCAAGTCCAAACTCAGTTTATCTAAATTTAGAAATCACCTTCACCACTCAGGTTGGGAAACATGTACTGCACTCTCTTGGTCTATACCAAATTTCAAGCTGGCACATTTCATCACGAACCAGTCATATGGTCCCTACATTTCTTCTGCCCAATGATCCATCCACCTATCTGGGGCGAGGACCCTTTTAACTCCATACTTGTTGGTTTCAGCAATTGAAAAGCATTTATTTTTTTCAATATGGAGAAAACAGAGCAAAGCTTTAGGTGCCAAGTAGGTGCTGACAATAAGAAGGCAAATCGGCCAGAGAATCAAGTTCAACCTGCATTCAATCAGTACCTTGACAGGTTTTTCTGGTGGGGACATTTCTGAAATGATACAGAAGAGCAGATGGAGAAAACCCAGGATTTACAGGGCATGTCCCTGCAGTGCCTCCGTAAGACCTGGCAGCAGACAGGGTTCTCCACTACCTGCCACGCACACGGAAGCCAGTGGGCACTTGTGCTCAGGATGGCGGCATCTTTTCCCCTCCATGCGCACGATGTATGCCCAACAAAAATGTATTTGGACAGTAAGAATTTCTGCCTTAACCACATTCCCTTCTGGAGTTTTCAGGGAAACAAAGCCTGAAAGCATACTGCTAAGCAAAGCATCGCCGCGGATGACAAAACTTTGGCAAGGGTGGGTACCATCCCTGGTGGGGATTTTCCCCACTGCATGACTTAAAGGACCACTTAATGAGAAATTCTTAATGCTTGACAGCAAACCTTTCTACTGCATGAAAAAATAGCAGGTGGCAGAATCAAAACAAATATGTCTTAAATTTTATTGTTAGTAGACGAGACATCCTTGTTTTGGCCTAAAAATAAACAGAAAAATACCTATTTCTGTCCTAAGTTTATTCTTTTAACTCTGGGAGGTTCCCATTCAGTCTCAGAGAAAACTATTCACTTCTCTTTCCAGTCTATGTCCGCACATGAGGACATGCCTTGACTACTTTCCCATCAATAAGCATCCTACCTGCCGAAGGAGAGGGTCACAGTACATCTGCTCCATAGTCTGGGTAGTGCTTGCAATACAGTTCTTTAAATCTGTTAAACACACACACACACAAACATACTTAGTTAAAATGACGTCATTCCATGACACATGGGGTGCTTCGGTCAAGCAAAGAGAACCGCTTCTCAGGGTTCTGACGATTTCAGCCTCACTTCATAACCAAAAAGGACTGGAGGCCTTCCAAGCAGCTAGTGCTTTAGGTTACGAAGACTTTTAGTTTAACCTAATTCCATTAACGGTTTAAAAAAGTATCTCTTATAATTGGCACCAAAATTTCCTCCAAAAGAAATAATCTCCATTTAGAAAAAGACCTTCGTGGGTCAGGTTGGGTGTAAAATGAATGTCCCTGAGACGGGACCTGAGAGGAGAAGGCAGAGCAAAAGGCAGGGCAAAATTTCTGTGATGAGAACATGGGAGAAATCTGGATTTGATGATTTGATTTAATTTGACTGATCGGATTATTTAATTTATTTATTTAGCTCCCTAGATAAAAGAAAGGGAAGGAGGGAGAGTCTGAGCAACAGGACAATGAGGCCAAAGGACCTTTAAAAACAGAAGGCTGAGGGGCGCCTGGTTGGCTCAGTGAGTTAAGCCTCTGCCTTCAGCTCTGGTCATGATCTCAGGGTCCTGGGATGGAGCCCCGCATCGGGCTCTCTGTTCAGCAGGGTGCCTGCTTCCTCTTCTCTCTCTGCCCGCCTCTCTGCCTACTTGTGGTCTCTGTCTGTCAAATAAATAAATAAAATATTTAAAAATACAAAAAACAGAAGGCTGAATAATTCTATCTTACATCGTGTACATTGCTCAAACACTCTCTGCCTCATCAGCCTCCAAGAAAACCTGCTTCATACAGACAAGATTCATAAACGTGGAAATCTACGAGAGCTAAATTTTAAGTCCAGGTCAGCTAAAGCCAGAGTTCACATAAGCTACAGGAAAAGAAATCAGAAGGTTTAGAAAAATTCCAGCTGAAGGTGATTGTGAGTGTCTAAGAGTCCCGGAGAGTTCCCAGAAATTTTGAGGAGGGTTTCTAGGAGGGATCTTTCCACAGTTGTATGATGGGAGGAACTGAAAGTCCAGAAGCCTCCCAACTCCCGAGTCGTGCCTCTCCATCATCTATGCCTAACTTCCGGCGGAAAGGGAAAGAGTCATTGCCCAACAAGCTTTAAAAGAGCCAACCTTGTATATCTTGTTCAATCTCACTCCTCCACCTCTGAAGACAGGTCTTAACAAAGTTTATCTCCTCATCTGTAACGGTCCGAGGAGCTGGCTGGGCCGGCATTTCCATGGAAGACCGGGAAGATACAAGTGGCTTATTCATTGCCTTAGACTTGGGCAGAGAATCTTCAGAAGAAAAGGTACCTTCAACATCCGGAGAAGAGCTTTCTTTACTTGAACTGAAGAAAGATAAAAATCGCATTCACATGATAATTTCCAAAATATGCCTTGGCCTCAGTGTACTTTGTAATGCTAACTGCCGTATGGAAAAGTACTGCTATAATGTAGTGCGTATTTGCTCTAGAAAGGGGCCGAGCCAAACCCGAGCCAAACCACGCGTTTATATGCATCATCTTATTTAACACTAGTTGCTTCTTAGGCAGATACTATTATCATGCCTAGTTCACTAGTTACGAACCTAAGGTTTAGGTAACTAAACAACTTACCCAAGCTCACCCAGCTAGTAAATTATGGGATTTAAACCCAGATCTGAGTCTATGATTTATGCTCTTATCACTTCCAAGAAGGGATGTGAAGGAAGAGTTCAAAGAAGACAGGACGGGACTGGCAGAATCGAGGCATCACTACAGAGTCTCCCTGATGCAGACGACTGAATAAAATACATGGAACAACATACGTGAAGCACGGACTCTTTCCCAGTGGGTTCTAGTGATTTTATTAGACAGGACACATACAGCCAATCTGATCTGAACTGGAAGAGAATCAGAGGGCTCATGTGACCTGGCTTCCCGGTTCCTTGCCAAGTAAGCCCCTCTTGGCTGTCCTCTTCAACGTCTTGCCAGTTCTTGAATATGTTTTAATTGTCTACTCAGGAATAAATCTTTCCCTGAGGTTGACTTGGTAGAGCATCCTTCTCAGCAGGTGTGTGAATGGGGGGCAATCCCTGGGTGGCAGCAAGCTTATAGCTGGTTCAAACCAAGGGACACTTGGTGGGGCTCGAACACCACTGCAGATAGTTCAAGAAGCCTCTGAAATAATCCCACCCATCCTGTGGGCAAGACAAGTGAGTGCCCTGGTGGGAATCAGGAACACTCCGACCTATGTGGGCGGTAAACGTTTTCCTTTAAGACCAAGAACTCATAGCCCTTGCTCTCTAATGGGGGGAACCTTTTGTGGTGGGAAGATGGGGCACAGTTCAAATTACACAAAGACCCCAATGTGTACCACCTTTTTTTTTGCTGTGAAGATTTTATTTTTAAGTCATTTCCACACCCAACATGGGGCTTGAATTCCCAACTCCGAGATCAAGAGGGGCATGCTCCCCCGAGTAAGCCAGCCAGGCGCCCCGCCCTGCGCCAGATGCACTACTTTAAACCTCTGCTCTCATTACCTTTCCTCGGACGCCAGGTCAGAAACCGGGCAGTGTGCTGATGAAAGCGGTAACATTGTGTGAGCATCACTTTGAGACGCGGTGCTTTCTGAGGCCGGTTTTGTACTCGCAAATTCAATAACGTATTTCAGCATGTCAGGGAGCGGGAACCGAGCTGGGCCTGAGCCATACTTCACGTACCTAGGAGGCAAAGACAATGGCGCTCTACTGGCCGAGTCTGTCTGGCACCCTGCGGCTCACTTACAGACCCTCTGCTACCGCGTGGACCCCACGCACAGGCTTACTCCCGAAGGCTGTGCAGTAGGCAATGCGTCCAACAGTCCATAAGGCGAGAATTCTCTACAAAAGTAAAAACTGGCAAGTCCACGGGTTTACATCTGGCAGAAAACATTTCAAATGGGTGCCTAATTGAAGTGATGTCTAAGCTCTCTCTTGATAGCTTGTCACATTCTAGGCTCTGGCAAAAAAAGTAAATTCTATTTCTAAAAGGAAAACAGATATATTAGCAGTACGCAAGTCTGAAAATCACGCTGGTATACAGGTACCCGAGGGTCTATTTTTTGCTACCCTTAAGACCCCTACTTGGAAATTAAGAAAAATGAGAGAAAGTTGGAAATGAAAAGTAGGTGTTCACAAAGGATAGAGTTGAAGAAAACTGGCAAATCTTTCTTTTGTAAGGTCCTTATTAGTACCCTATTATTCATGCATTCATTCAACAGCCTAGCCCAGTCACAAATTACTGAAGATTTCTTTGGGATTAGTAAATAATATATATCTTCAATATGTAACCAAAATAATTAACAAATTATTTTAATACTATCCAATATTCTGTCATTACCAGCACATGTGAGACTCAGTAAAAATATGAACTTTAATGAACTTTGTAATTCACTAGAGGGGACAGCATTTAAATAGTACTAGTTCACTGGCTGGGTCAGGTGAATCCTCTAATTATGGGGTTCCACTTACAAAGGGATAGGGAGGCACTTGAAAAGAAAGAAAAAAGTACAGAACTAGGAAGAAAGAAAACTGTGTCCGTATCAAAAAGGACATTGTGAAATGAGAATACCAGTGGAAATAAAGTACAATGCAGTTCAAAGTCAACCACATGTTAGAGGGTAGAGAGCAAAGACACTTCATCCTCACTAATTTGAAGGAGAGGTAGAATTAGCAGCTGGCTGTTGTAGAGAGTGGTGGCCTTCCCTGAAAAGGATGTCAAATACGTCAACTCAGAGGAAACTTAGAAAACCATACTGTTCCTTAGATGTATTTTCTTGTCTTTACTTCAGCTACTATCGGTGTATCTAAGTAAACTGCCTACCTTTCGAGATCTAGTTTCTCCATGACGTCTTCTTCCACATCCTAACCACCCACTGTCTCCCCCACCCCCAGTGAACTTCTATAGGACAGGCTGTGAACCTCCAGTCTATACCACAGACATGGCCTTCAGAAGCATACAGGTTTGTGGAAAGAACTAATTTACACATGACTGGCCTGGACCAAAGCAAATATTTCTTACTAGAAATGCTGCACAGACACAATAGGCCATAAGATCGCATGTCATCATTTACAACCAGCCCTTTAACACTTTCATACAATACTAGTAACGCAACTTCAGGAAAAAATGTTCCTCTAAAAAACCTGGCTTCAATTTTCCGATATAATCATTGTCCTGTTCTACTGAATCAATTCCTTTAGACACACTGCTTCATAGAAGGCTGCATCTATATGCAGTTAGTAGAATCTGAGCAAAAGTAACTTTAAAAAAGATGTCTACACTATATGCAAGAAATCTCATTTTTCTATTATATCAAGGTATCCTAGGGAAGAAATGGTGAACCTTTGTTTCCTGATAAAAATAATGTATTTGCCTGGTACAAAAACTCAAATACAAAAGAGTGTAAAACAGATCATAAAAGTCACCCACTCCCATCTTGGTTCCACTACCTACTGGTAACCACTACCAGTTTGTGTATATCTTCCCAGGAGCAGGTCACACTTAGATAAGCAGTTTTTTTAAACTACCCAAATAAAATTATTTGAGATTTAAAAAGTTGTTTTATTTATTTATTTACTTATTTTAAAGCTTTTATTTTAAGTAATCTCTACACTCAACATGGGGCTCAAACCTACAACCCTGAGATCAAGAGTCACATGCTCTACTGGCTGAGCCAGCCAGGTGTCTCTTAAAAGTCATTTTATTTATTTATTTTTAAAGTAGTATCATACTATAGGAAATGTTCCTATACTCTATTTTAAAATTTAAAGTCAGAACACCCTATTGGGTACTGGCAGATTGAGTTTTTCTAAGTTATAATACATCAGGTATATTTGGTTCTATAAAAACAATTACATTTTTCCAATCTTACAAGCCACCACTAAAACCTTAAAAGTAAAATATAGCCGCAAGTAGAGTCCTGTAAATCCCTTCCAGGATGGTATTTGAAGAATCAATCCTCGCTTAAGTCTATATAAGACAACTAGAGAATTGATCACTGAACACGTTGGACAAGTTCTTCCCACGTGAGAGACAGGAAGCTGGAGATAGGGACCTATAGGAGCAGGGTCTACCTTGGGCTGGTAGAGAAAGTGCTGTCTCTCACAGAAACAAACGACCCACACAATGGAGTGGGTAGAGGAGCGGTGGTGGTCACAGCAACACTGAAATGGATAAAGGGGGAAAAAGCCATTGACGTTATATGGGATTTCCTTCTTAAATGCTAAATCAATGGGATCGATCTTTACTAGAAAGAAATTACATTGATTCCTCCTTAGAAAGTCATGGGGTGATTGCAGGAAACAGTCAGTGGGAAACGAATTGACAAAAAGGGAAAGATTCCTCCACGAGAGGGAGGACTTTGTCTGTGTCACAACGGTCAGCCCTTTGAGTCATTTTGCACCTGCTCCGGGTAGAACAGCACTGTTTTCGTTTTTAGCTTTCCCAGATCCTTAAGAAAATGCCTTCCCGAGACAGAGGGACTGCAGTACCGTGATGGTTACCTCTCTCGTGTGTGTGAGGATGACAACGAGGGGGGTAGAAAAAGTAAAGGCTATTAACTCAGAACACTGCCGGGGACTGACCTGTGTGACTCTGTCCTACCAGCCCTTGGGACTACTGTTGACCCACGGATACTCCGGCCCTTCGTACAGACTGCTTCATGCTTAGAGAATTTTCCTTAGCTATTCTATTGAACACACTGGTTAATACTTAACATCCAAATTAATTTTTAAATTTAAGCAAATTATCTGGTTTTAACGTTCTAATCTTTGTTTCACATTTCTAAGCACAAAGGGGTCATGACTCACCTTTCCAGTTTTTGCTGCAGAACTTTTATTTCCTCCTTCAACTTTCGAATACACTCTCTCTTACTTCGAATAAGCTCTTTGCTCTTGTACATGTACCTAAGTAAAGGATAACACCACAAACACAATTTATATTTATTTATTTTAAAAAGATTTTATTTATTTATTTGAAAGAGAGAGAGAGAGATCACAAGTAGACAGAGAAGCAGGCAGAGAGGGAGGGGGAAGCAGGCTCCCTGCCAAGCAGAGAGCCCGATGTGGGGTTTGATCCCAGGACCCTGAGACCATGACCTGAGCCGAAGGCAGAGGCTTAACCCACTGAGCCACCCAGGAGCCCCAAACACAATTTATATTTAAAAGCATTAATGGCACACAGTGCCAGCAAACAAGGGATACAAAGGAACTTCCTCAAACAAAGGGCATCTATGAAAACATATGGTTAAGATCACACTTAATGGTGAAAGACAAAGCTTTTCCCCTAAGATCAGCAACAATGCAAGGATGTCCACTCTCGTCTCTTCTACTAAGTGTTTTTACTGGAGGCATGGCCAGTGTAAGAAAGGGAGGAAGCAAGGGAGGGAGGGAGGGAAGGAAGACATACAAATAGAAAAGGAAAAAGTAAAACTGCTCTTAGTTGCAGATGACATAATTGTCTACATAGAAGGGACCAAAGAATTTACAAAAATGCATTAGAATTAGTAACTGAGTTTAGTGAAGTCAAATGATATAAAGTCAATTAAAAAAGAGAGGGGCAGGAAATTATCTACTGCATCTCTGTATACTTGTGAAAAACAAATGGAAAGCAGAATTTTTTTAGAAACCATTAGAAGATCTAAAGAATGAATTACTTCAGTAAAAATTTCCTCAGACATACGCAAGACCTATATACTAAAAATTACAAAACAATGTTGAGAGAAATTATTGATTTAAATAAATGGAGCTATACCACGTTCATGGATTAAATAATTCAAAATAGTTTCCCCAAATTGATCTAGAGATTTAACATAATGCCAATCAAAATCCCAACAATTACTAGGTAGTTAATGACAAGCTAATTCTAATATTTACTAGAAATGTAAAGGATCAAAACAGCCAAAATAATTCTGAGGAAAAATTAACATGATCTGATGCCAAGATTTACAATAAAGCCACAGTAATCAAGACAATGTGTCACTCACAGGTTTAAGATTAGACAATAGATAAAACAGAGACTTCAGATAGACCCACAACTAAATGCTCAATTAATTTTTGACAAAAGTACCAAGATAATTCAATGGGGGAAAGCATAACTGGACATCCATCCCTCCCCTACAAAAAAAACAAAAACAAAAGCCCTCATCTCATACTACATATATATATATATAAATAAACCCTAATGGGTCATAGATATGAATATATGAGTTAAAATTACATAATTTCTAGAAGAAAAAATGGAAGAAAATCTTTGTGGCCTTGGGTTGGCAAAGATCTCTTAAAATATAAAAACACACTCCACAAAAGAGAAACTGATACATTAGACTTTATCAAAACTAAAAACCTGTTGTCTCCTAAAGACACTGATAAGAAAATGGAAGAGATAGCACAGATGGGGACTATGTGGTTTTGTATCCAAAACATTATCAAAGAACTCACTCTTTACAACTCAGGATGAACAGAATCAACCCAATTAAAAAATGGACAAGAGATCTGAAAAGACACTTCACCGAAGAAAATAGCCAAATGACCATTAATTAAGCACCGAAAAGAAGCTCAACATTGACAGTTATCAGACAGATACATGTCCAAAGAAAAATATAATATTCCTACAAACCCACTAGAATGTTAAAATTTAAGACTGATGATTCCAATTATGAGCAGATTTGGAGCAAATGGAACTCTCTACACTGCTGGCGAGAAAGCAAAATCATACAGCCACTTTAGAAAGCACTCTGGAAAATTCTTATACTATTAAACATACACTTTTCATAAAACCCAGCAATCTCATTGCTAGGTGTTTTACCCAGAAGCACTAAAACCATACCAAGACTTTGGGTGAACGTTCACAGCAGCTTTATTCACAATAGCCTAAAACCAGATACATCTGAAATGTCTGTCGACTGGTGAATGGGAAGACACTGGAGTATCACTGCAGAGAAATACAACTCAGTATGGATGAATTCCCAACACACTGTCCTCAGTGTGAGAAGACAACCACAACGGAATGTGTTCCGAATACTAACGCCACTATTGTGACATTCCAGAAATGGCAAAAGCACAGGGCCAGGAAACAAGTCAGGTGGTTGCTAGGGCCGGGAGTGGGGGAAAGAGACTGACTGCAAGGGGCACGCGAGAACCTTCTAGAGGACAGAAATTTGCTACATCTAACTGTGCTGGTGGTTACTTGACTATAGACGTTGGCCAAAACTCATTGGCTCTACACCGAAAAAATGGTAATATTGTTTCATGTGTAAACTATACATCAATAAACCAGACTTTAAAAAGATTAAAATCCTATGAAGTCTGTCTAGGAATTCTTTTTTTTTCCAGGAATACAAACACTACTGAGATTGGAAAGAAATGCCCTGCGGCTGCTCCACACTCTGCCTCTCCCCAGAATGAGCAGGCTGTCCCCGGAAGCCCAGCTACTCATGCTGTCCCGAGACGACACGCATCCCCTGCATCACCCTGACGGTGTCTCCGAAATGCCAACTCTTGGGCCCCAACCTAGAGACAGAGAATCCAGTGACTCCACATCTGCGTATCATCGAGACCCCCAGGCGATTCCCACGCACACTACACTTGGTAAATGCTTCCTTCTCCCTCTGTCATACACCAAGAAGACACTCAACCACAGAACTCACCTGTCCATGTAAATGATCTGAGGAAATTCCAGCTTATTGTGAATTTTCTCTGGCTGGCCAAGGGACTGATTGAACTCGAATCTTGACAGTTCGAAGGTCAAGACTGGAGGTAGCTTTGTAAACCAACGCTATGTCAGAAGCAGAAATGCAAAAGAAAGAAGTTAATTAGGAAACAGCAAAAGCCAGATTTAAAACATCCCTCATTAAATTTTTTACTTCTGGCACAGAATTTATATTCAAATCAAATTCACCCTAGAGGTTTTTTTTTTTTTAAATCCCAAATACTAAGATGACCACTTAGCCTTGTGCCCTCTCAGAGAATGTAGTGAAACATTCCTCAAGACTCCAAATTTATAAGCCAGTCAACAACATTTTACTCGACTATCATCCTCAGAAATACCCACCCTTAAGTAGGTGAGCTGCGCCAAGAATCCTCACTGCTTACTAAGTCATTAGAAGTCAAAAGAGGTCAAAACCTGAAGAGAATAGGCAGCCTAACCAAGGAGTCAGAAATTATGACCCAAGCAGCAGCATAAAACTAAGGAGCCAATTATCTCCATGAATCAGCGCAGAAGACACGTGTGTGTGTGTGTGTGTGTGTGTGTGTGTACTATTTATTTACAGTATATTAACCACAATTTGAATTCCCTTTCTTTCTAAAATAAGAAATCTGAAAGAGCCTCATGATTAAGAGTGCTCAAGTTTCTGAGAAAATCTCTGAATTCTAAGACTTTACAGATGTCTCACAAGGGACCCAATCAAATCAACCTAGGATGTTAACCTTAAGTTTCAAGAAAAGAAAGCAATGACTTATTTAAAAAAAAAAAAAAAAATCTCAGCTGTTCCTGATCACAGATAAGGAAGAGCTAAACCAGGAGGGGCATTTCTGTTCAATTCACCTGTATGCCAGCAGGTCTGTAAGAACAGCTTTAAGACGCTCCCTTTACCAAAGGTGCAGGTGGCTGAGTTCCCTTTCCTTTGTTGGCATGAGATGAATCCAGAGAGCCTGTCCAGCTACCTCAGGGTAAATCTAAATAAGCATAATGATTTTCTTTTCCCTTTTTTTTTCTTTTTTTAAATAGTGTTCCCATTCTTGAATAAAGGTCTCCAGAGGTCTAGGTAGCTGGTGAACATCCCCTCTCTTTCGTACACAGATGGGACAGAGGCTGTGCCTCCCATCCAGGAGTCAGCACTGGCCTCGAAAAGCCGGGGAGGCAGCAGCTCTCTCCCAGTGCCCACGCTGCCCTACAGCTCCCAGCCTTGACATGGCTCGTGTGAGGCTCCCGACTTCAATTCAAAAAAAGCTCTGCTTTCTCCGATAATAACATAAGCCCACAGTTTTGTTTCAAAATATACAACAAAAGGAGAACAAGCCAAGCTGTGTGGTATTGGCAGTTATGCTCCAAATTCACTAATTCTTAACCCAACTGGAATTCTGAGGCATTAATTACCCTTGCTCTCCCACCAACTGCCCCCTCTCTTTCCAACCCCCCAAAATCAATGAATGTTAAATGTGAAAAATTTTAAAAGCAAAGGCAGAATTTACTATGAAGAACAGTAAATATTATAATAGGGAAAATATTCTAAATGGCATACCATAGGAGTTAATCACTGTACTTTTACCCTCCGAAAATATGGAGGCAGTGGGCTCTCCCTACTGGTACAGGTAGGCTTCAACAGAAAAAGAGAAACTTGATCATACTTAAAACATCAGAAGCAGCATACAACCTTTATATGATTAACTTAAATTCATATTTTCAGCAAAGAATTTATTTATCAAACACTAAGACTGACTAATTCATATCAACTCATGCGAGTCCTTCAGACTACTAGTTCGACATCCGTTAAGTGTAAAGTTATTTACTATAGGATGGGAAGACAGTTTGCCAAAAAGCTTGGTCCTACTTAACTGGTTTTGTCACTGGCACAGCAAATAAAAATATCCAACTTACCTCTTGCCCATACTTCACCGAATGATCGGAAGGAAGCAGCTCAATGTCACCCTCCACCATGGCCCCTTCCAAACATTCGTCTAAGTTGCGATAACCATTTACCTGAAGGGGATACTGGCCGAAGGTCTCATTGTTACAAAAGGGCTTTCCTAGGCAAAGAAACAGATGGCTTTTTTAAAGACCTCACTAGTATTATCTGAAGCCTTTTTTTCTGGCACCACAGAGACAGGGTTTTCCTAATTCAGCAACTTGCTGAGAACCATTAGAAGCTACTTAAGCCTGTTAGGGCCACTTCCAACAAACCGGATCCAGGCACTGATCGTGAGAGACTGCTACTGTCACAGGAAGGAAGAAAAGCAGATACGACGTGCCTCCTCATCAAACACTACGCCACCTCTTGTGAATTAGTCTTGCCGAGAAACGCCTTACCTGAACCTGGTCAAACTCTAGATCCAACTACCAATTTATAAAAAGAGGAGTGGAGAGGAATGTGAAATCATGGATGTGCATGCAAGTAGCGAAATTTCAGACTGTGGGGAATCACACAGAACAAACCACCTGGTTTCTTAAAAAATACATTCCTAGGTAAAAAGAGATTGGGAGGACAGTGTACAGATTTTGATAGGAAACTTAAAAGACGTATCAATGAAATGACCTGCATTTGGGTCCTGATTGAAACAAACTGTAAAAAATAAACACATCACCCACCCCTCCAACATATAAAATTATAAAACAACTTGGAAATCTGGACATTGACTGGATATCTGATATTAAATGCTACTTTTCCGGAGTGAATAGTGGTGTTGCATTGTTTTACAGAGAATATCGGAAGGGTAAGAGAAGAAAGGAGTTAGGGAATGCCTGGCCGTGAACTAAAGGTGGCTGAGTTCATGGGGATTTTTAGACTGCTCTATCTAGATGATAAAAAATTCTAGATGAAGAAAAATTAAAATTACACAACCAACACAGAGCTTAGTTAAGCCTCTAGAGCAGAGAAATATTTTTGGCAGTTTAACTCAACAAAATCTTTTGAGATTAGATATTACATTGGAAATAACACAGAGAAAATTGACATTAATACTAGACGTTAATGGTACATTTGGGCTGTGTGAGTATTATATAATTTCATCTGACAACTCTGAGGGAAACACTGTGCCCATTTTACGGACGAGGAGACTGAGGATCCAGGCACTCTCACAGTTTGTCAGGGTTACACACGTATTTAAGAGGTGGAATCAATATTCAGGCCTAGAAATGCCTGACTTGAAAGCCTTTTTTGACTAATACAGATACGGTCACGAGTCTAGAACTAACAGAGCGAAGAATTTACCTTCACGAACCCCTTCAGTGAGGAAAGTACCGTAGAAAAGCTGCACCATTGGATTTTCAGATTTGTTCCTGGGATTGCTGCTTTTAAAAAAAAGAAACAGTTTTCTATCATTTGGATCAGATAAGCACCACACTAAGGCTAACCATCATTCAAAAGCAAAAACAGGACATTTTCATTGACCTTCAAAGAGCTGGGCAGGGTCCAAAATTAGTCACGGGTTGGTTCAGTTTAAATACTACTTGAGCAAATATACGGGCATGATCCCTGGCTGTGAGGAGCTGAGGGAGAGTCCTACATGCCGGAAAATACATGTATCTGTATAAAATCAATATATACATGTCTAGCCAATGACAGATGTATATAGATTCTAGAATAGGACAGAAGCAAGAATCAACCCTCTTGTGCAGTTTTGCAAATAAACACATAAGTTTCCCTGTGGCACAACAGAAATGGACAAGCCCATCTTAAATGAAGTGTTTCTATGTTACTATGTGAGATGCTCCGTGCAAAGCTATCCTATGATACACACATTTCTTTTACTCAGAGTAAAAACAATTTAGAAAATTCCTTAGCATCTGTATTCAAAAGGGGATACTTGTATTCTCTGCCCTGAATTTCACTTCCAAAATTCATTTCAGTGACTGCAATGACTAAATTTGATTTCCCACGTTCATATCTAGGATTGATTTGACCTTTTAATACATTCTGTAGCACAGGCGATGTCTTAACAAAGTTCAGAGTTATGGCCTAACTTTCAGTCAAAGGTGGCAGACCGAGACTGAGAGAATTACTTACATCTTCAGAGAGGAAATCCAAAAGCAAGGAGGATACAAAATGACAAGTGTCTGAGCAGTTACCCCAGGAAGTTTGGCAAAACCCAGCAATTTCTACTGGAGAAGAGTAATCCCCCCCATCCTAGTTCTCGCTGGACCACTGTGAGTAGGAAGGTGGGACAAACAAATCCTCAACACTCACTTAACATTCACAGCTAGCTGGAATGCGTCCTCTAGCCAATCCAGGAGCTTGTGTGTGAATTCACTCACATCTTGCTACAAGAGAGGCACAAATTGCATAAGAGTTAGACCCAACACTACACTTAGGGAAATGAAAATCTGCCCTTAACCCGCCAATGACTAAGATTATAGGACTATGGGAGGATTTCTTTATTAAGGACAAAGAGCAGAAAGAGACAAGGAACCCTGGAACCCAGCCACTGCAGAGACAGAAGGCAGGGGCTGACCAGCTTGTGGCTAGGAGGGAATTGGAAAACCACCACTTGAGCCACATCTATTTGTAACAAACCAACAAACAGAATCTTCCAGGTAGGCCTTAAAAATAGGAAAAAAAGAAAAGAAAAGAATAAAAAGGTCCACACAATAGACTCTAATCCTCTAAAACAATCTGAGACTTAATGGAGAAAAGAAACTTTTATGAAGTGTTCTGAGAATTTAGAAGAACTTAGGACCTTTAGAGAAACAAAGGGAAAATTTAATTTTATGAAGCAGGTGTTTGTCTGCTGGAGACAGCTTTGTTTTTTTAACAGAAGTAAGGAAAGGATACTGTCCAGGATAAAAAAGACTGTTCAGAAAAGCTGCTCAACTTAAGTTTAGACAATATTAAAAATAAGATTTTTATCTGGGCCATCCCAAGGCAGAGGTGCAGACAGAGGGCTTTCCTTTTGTCAGTGACCCTTTGCTAGGATTCCCGGAGGTATTTTCAACCTCCTCTCTACTCCGAAAGCCCCTGTGTACTTCTCGTCCTGCGTAGTCATGGTCAGAGCCTCTTACACAGCTGACCTGAAGCCACGTCACAGGAAGAGCCACAAGGCATGACTTCAAACATCACAGAATTGGAAGGAAAACACGAGCATAACGGGTTTTTCGTACCTGCTGTTCCTCAGGCGATCGGAATGCTCCTTTTAAGAGATCCAGGGCTGCTGAGGGGTCTACAAATTTGCGATTTGATCCCATCATCAGAGCAAACAAATACTGAAGCTCTTGCATAAACACAATATTTCTCTTTTCCTGCAGAGACAACAATGTGTGTCCTTACAACCCCTCATTCAGAAAATTAGAACACACGAAAGAGAAAAGTTGTCAGTGATCCCTCCCTAATTTATATTTACCTAGATCTAGATCAGTGAGGACTCAAACCATCTTACAGGTCCTCTGATGAGGTCTGTGTAAGGGACTACCTTCAACTGAAGACTATCTATGTGGAAGCCAGGAAGGGAATATTGTAGGAAAAGCAAAAATGTTTACCTTCTGAAGCTGCTGCCCTCCCCCCTGCTAGGAAAATGCACCCCCAAGGTGAAATTCTGGCAAGAATTAAGAGTGCTGGCAGGAGGCCACGTCCTTAGGTGAGAGCTGAACACAGAACCTTCTAGAAGGTCCAGGCCTCCAGCATCAGGGCAGCCATTCTGCATCACTTGGCCTGAGCAGCTGAGGAGAAGCAGTGCAGGACGCCACACACACTTTCTGTGATTCAGAATTTCTGAATCTCCCACCCAGAGGCAGAAAAGTGGAAACTATCAGGATGACACTCCACCGAACTGGTTTTCTAATTTTGTTCCTAATTAACTTTGCATTTTTGCAAACCTGTTTCACGTGACAAAGAAGGACAAATCCATTTGAAAATGAAAACAAATCCTAGCACAAGCCAAAGGACATCACAGCTATCAGCTCTGCCCAGAATTTAAAAGCCTTTGGGATGAGAGGGACCAAAGGAGAGGGAGGACTTCTCCACACCAACTTACAGTGTGACTCGGACAGTTTTCAAGCACATTCTGTGGCAGACTATAGCTGAGGACGAGTCTTCGAAATTCAGGCAGTTGAAAGAGAGACTGAAAGAAAGAAAGAGATTTGTAGCCTTTCTTCCCAAATAACTGTAGCGGAAAAGTATTTCTTTTACTTGAAAGTATAGGCGACTGTCCCCTGCTATTTATCCCTCTACCCTGTCTGAGGGAATGATAGCTATGGTACAAACTGAACTGACGGAATATTGATTCTTCTAGGAAAACCCAAAAGCGTCATGACTGACAAGAGGGATGGATTAAATAAGGTATGGTACGTGTATATGATATACCATTATGTACTCATTAAAACAGTGGGAAAAAAAGTTTTCATAAAATGAACCTGTACAGGGCGCCTGGGTGGCTCAGTGGGTTAAGCCGCTGCCTTCGGCTCAGGTCATGATCTCAGGGTCCTGGGATCGAGTCCCGCATTGGGCTCTCTGCTCAGCAGGGAGCCTGCTTCCTCCTCTCTCTCTCTCTCTGCCTGCCTCTCTGCCTACTTGTGATCTCTCTCTGTCAAATAAATAAATAAATAATCTTTAAAAAAAAATAAAAAATGAACCTGTACACAGCACTGAAAGGGACTGCCTGAGAGATATAGGATCAACACGGAGACATCTCAAAGCTATACTCTGTGTGGAAGAAAGTTCCAGAAAAACAAAGTATTAAAGTGTTTATAGTAAGTTTAATTATATATAAAACAACATGACATTTGGTCTGGGATACACGCCGGTGCGGTTTTATCTGTGGGGAAGGGAGGCTATGACTGGGTTGGGCACAGCAGGGACTGGGCAGCCCCGGGAGCTGTACCATTTCTTTCTAAAGCTGGGCAGTGAGTACAGTAACATGGGCTATTCTCCACTCTTGGTCACAAGAACTGCTTAAAAAAAAAAAAATTTAACAGCAGGAACCTTTGGCTTACTTGTAAATCATATACAAACCTACCATGAATATCTTTGGAAGGTTAATGTTTTTAAAAATCCCTTATATATGAATATAGTTCCTTATCCCGATACATTGCTCAGAGGAAACCCCTCAGGAAAGACCCCGGTGGAAAACTCTAGAGGCAACCTCCTGGGTAGACAACAGGCCTCCAGTTTCAGCTCCCACTCTCCCAACCCAACTGGGATGCCACCAATGCAGTGAGCACACAACCGGGCAGGGCCTTTAAAGTCGGGTCCCACTGTTCCACCAACAGAACGTTCTCTCTGTAGCCAGGGTGAGTCTGCTTGCTCTCTATTCAACCCATTCTTTTCTTTTCTTTCTTTTTTTTTTTTTTTTTAAAGATTTTACTTATTTACTTGACAGACAGAGATCACATGTAGGCAGAGAGGCAGACAGAGAGAGGAGGAAGCAGGCTCCCTGCTGAGCAGAGAGCCTGATGCAGGGCTCGATCCCAGGACCCTGAGATCGTGACCTGAACTGGAGGCCGAGGCTCAACCCCACTGAGCCACCCAGGCGCCCCAACCTGTTCTCTTCTCTTTCTACCCGACCTGTCCCTTCCTGTGGTGTCGCTCCTGCTCTGCTGACTACGCCCTCACACGTCCCAGAAATTCTCTGCCATGAGAAAACTGGCTCTCCACGTGCAGGTCACTCCACCCTACCCCCTCTCCTTCGCCCAAACCAGGCTTTCCCCAAAGGCGCTGCCATTCTTAAAAGCCCTCAACGTGTGAGCTGATGACATTTCCCCACCCAGCACCCCTGCGGCCCTCCAGCGTGTGCTGCTTCTCCCGCATCACTTCACCACATCCTCCTCCTTCAGTCACCAAACTTTAGAACTCCAGCAGAATCTTCGAATCCTTCCTCTTTCGTAACTATTCACATCCAGTGAGGAAGAGGTCGCTTAGACTCTGCCTCTGGGGGTCTCCTCAGAACCCCCTCCTCCCTCCCGTCCCTGTCAAGGGCCCTCCTCGGTCTCCCCTCACTGCTCCCCTGGGCCACTGCTCACTCGCGTCACTGCTCAGCCTCTCTCTGCCTCCAGGGCCTGCCCTGTACCAGTTTACCTGCCACACGGGTTCCTCTGTCTTCCTGACAGGACTGAAATAAAGCTCCTGATTCACAGACACCTGCCCCAGGATAACGGCTCATCTTCTTCTCCCAGGTCCTGTCCACACCCAGCCCAACAGGACATCCTATTAGCTCTGCTCTCTTAGTAAATCAAGAACCCGACCTCTTCGCCACTTCCATGGCTTCTAGCCAGGTCCAGGCCACTGTCACCTGTCCCGTCCCATGGACAACTGCAGCAGCTCCCTGTGGAGTTCACGCCACCTGCCCCTCACCACGCCCATTCTGTTCTCCGCACAGCAGCCACGGCGAGCCTGTTAAGATCTGGCTCAGAGTTCATCATCCCTCTCCTCGGAACCCACAGTGACTCCCCAGCCTCACCTCCAAGGACTCCCCCTCTGCTCCTAGTGTCCTGGACGTCCCAGGGAGCACACCGAGCCCACTCCTACCTTGGAGCCCTTGCTCTGGGGTTTTCCCTCCCTGGAATGTTCTCCCTGGAAACCACCTGGCTCACACCTCCGCCTCACACATATCTGGTTCCTGCTCCAACCTCATCCCTGGGGCCAGAAGGCCTTACCTACCAGTATAGTCTGTACTGCACCCTGCTCCACTCTCTCCCACAGCAATTCTGTGTTCCCTGCCCTGGTCTTTTCCTATCAACCGATCACAAGCTAACACATCACATCAATTTGGCCACTGAAGTAGTTACTTTCGCAGTACACTCTCCTGCCTCACAAAAATTGAAGTTCCATGAGGGCAAGGCCCCATCTGGGTTCTATTCGTTCCCTTACCTCAGGGGCCTAGAACGGGGCTGGACACACAGTGGGTGTTCCGCTAATGTTTGCTGAGGGAACACATGCACTTCCTTCCGCCCAGCCTGGGGACCCCCTGGCTTTGCGAGCGTCCATCTCTAGTACCACAGTCCTCCATCCCGTCTCCACACCCACGCCTGAGGTCACACCCAGGATAGGTCGATTCCTGAGACACAGCCAACTCTCAGGCCACAAATTCAGAAAATCCTGCTCTTGAAGCATGACCTGTCTTCCGGCATTTCTGATCCAATCCCCCCTCAGGACATCTGTTCTTTGACTCCACCGAGGACCCAAGCAAATGGACGCCTCCTGTTTCCCGCTAACCACCAGTCCCTCCCTGACTTCACTTCTCCCTCTCTCTAGCTTTGATTCATCTTTAACTACCCTTCACTAAATCCTCAAACTTTCCTCAAACCCAGCAAAGCCTCCGACCTAAATAAATTTAGTGGAAATAAATTTTCCACTAAAGGGTCTCAGAGTGCTTCTAAGAAAAAGTCCTGATACAAACAGCCCATACTGATGTCACTACGCATTTCAGGTCAACACCCTGAAGGAGACCTTCCAATCTGTAGAAATCCTCCTACTGTATCCTGGCGCCAACCGGCTTCCCACTGTCCGCGGTGACCCTCCCTTTAACATCCAACACCGCCCCTCCTCCACGGTCTCAGAAAATGGTTGCTCACACCACAGGGAGGATGATCGGAAATTACCTCATCTGTAATCTGCAGCCATGTCTTCCTTGCCCTCTCGCCTGCTATTCTCCTGTCCCTCCCGCTCTATTCCCACTAAGGACCAGTCCCTCCCTCCAGCTTCCACATCCTGTCTTCTCCGGCTGCTGTCGCAGGAACCTTGCTCAGTGACACCCTCTGCTCCTTTCAACACCCCCACAGGTGTGAAGGCTGAGGAGGGTGTGAAGGCAGCCAGGGTTCTCAACCTCCCTCCCCGGCTCCCTCTGAAAGGACGAACTGATGTCCCTGATGCCACATTCCTTCCAACATCTTATTCTCAATACAAATGCCCGTCATCTTCTTCAAAGAGAAGTAGGACCATCTCACTTCTCTGCTCTGAAACTTCCAATACTTTCCCAGCTCACAGACCAATCCCTAAGTTCTCCTCACAAGCCCCAGCTCCCCCACCTCACCTCCACATCTTTCTGAGCTCCTCGCAGTCTGTTCCCCACCCTCGAGTCCTGCCTTCTTCCTATTTCTCAACACACTGAGCAAGCTCCCGAAACGGGGTCTTTTCACTGGCTCCTCCCTGTCTGCAGTGCCCTTTCTGTGACTACAGCGTGCGTTCCCTCACCTCCCTCAGGCCTCTGCCCAAACGCCCTCCTTCTCGGAAAGGCCTCCTTCCCCCTCCAGCTCTTCCTGCCCTCACTCATGTTTTGTTTGGTTTTAAATATTGTATTTATTTGACAGACAGAGGTCCCAAGTAGGCAGAGAGGCAGACAGAGAGAGAGGCGGGGAAGCAGGCTCCCCGCTGAGCAGAGAGCCCGATGCGGGGCTCGATCCCAGGACCCTGAGATCATGACCTGAGCCGAAGGCAGAGGCTTTAACCCACTGAGCCACTCAGGTGGCCCCTTGCTTGTGTTTAGGGCACTTCACAACACCTGGTATTATTTTACTGTCTGTCCCACTCTTTTCAAAGGAAAACTCATAGGAGAGGAACAGCTGTGATGTATCACTGCTGTTTCCCAGTGTGAACACATAGCCGGCCATAGAGTGAGCTGAATGAAGCTGGATCCTGTGTGTGGAAAGGGAGGCCTCCATTCTGGCTGAGCAGCTGGGTAGACGTCAAGTACAAAGGAGAAGATGGAGGGGCAGGATCAAGTGCTGCAATGCGGCCATGCCAAGATTAAGGTGCATGAGGCGTACTCCAGAGAGGAAACCCTCTCTCTAGGGGAATTCATCCACTCTCTGGCTTGAGCACAGTCTATAAGCTATCGAGTCCCCGAGCGGCACCTGTAGCCCAGATCTTTTTACCAAACTACAGATTCACGTTGTAGACTGCCTACATGCTTCTTCATGCAGCACTTTCAACTCAGCGTGGATAACACTGAACGGAGATCCCACTCCTCACGCCCTCCCCCAAACATTCTTCTTCCAGCATCAACTGGCACCGTCATCCGCCTTGTTCCTCAAGCTAGAAACCTTGGAGTCTTTCTCAACTCTCAACCCTATATCCAATTGCTCTGCCAAATCCTGCAGATCTGATCTCCCACCCAGCTCTAAAATGCTTGCACTTCTCTCCTTCAAGGCTTATGCAGCTCCTCTACTCTAGGCCGCCATCATTTCCTGCCTGGATGGCTGTGACCCCCTACCAACAAACGCTTTCCCCTTACGAACTCTGGCTCTGCACCAACATGTGACAGGAAATGCTGATCTAAAACACCTATTCAACATCTTTACAACCGTATTCTAAACCACGGGATATTTTGTTTTTCGTATTGCCCAATTTGGACACCAGAGCATCTGAAGTCAAATGCAGGAAAGCAACCAACATACAGTAATGCCATGGAAAAGTAAAACACCCAGTCTTATATGTGTTCCCATTTTTTAAACTATGTTTCGCACATTTCAGTTGAATAAATTATAAAGTTGTTTGCAGAAAAAAAAGTTATCTCAAAAAATACCATACCTGAGGGGCACCCTGGGTGGCCCAGTCTGTTAAGTGTCTGACTCTGGCTCAAGTCATGATCTCAGGGTCCTGGGATGGAGCCCCACATCGGGCTCCCTGCTCCACAATGAGTCTGCTTCTCCCTCTCTGCCGTTCCCCCCTCTTGTGCTTGCTCTCTTTTATTTTTTTTTTTTAAAGATTCTATTTATTCATTTGACACACAGAGATCACAAGCAGGCAGAGAGGCAGTCAGAGAGGAGGAAGCAGGCTCCCTGCTGAGCAGAGAGCCCGATGCAGGACTCGATCCCAGGACCCTGAGATCATGACCTGAGCTGAAGGCAGAGGCTTAACCCACTGAGCCACCCAGGTACCCGCTTGCTCTCTTTTAAATAAATAAAAAAATAAAATAAATACATTAAAATTATTATAATTTTATTTATATTTCTATTTATTAAAATAAATTAATTAAAATTATTAATTAAAAAATTTTTAATTAAACTAAAAAATAAATTTTAAAAACATCATACCTGAATAACAGCACTAAACCAACATGTATTGCCAACATTCTTCAACCCAACGGGCCACCCGTCAACTCTCCTCCAGCCATTAGGGTTGGGATGTTCTCCCCAGACTTCACAGCGTTTTCTCTTGGAGCGTTTCGTCTCTGCGGAGACTGCCTCATGCATCCTGTTTGGTGCCGACACACCACGTATCCAGAAAGGAAAAAGGGAAGGAACAATGTAGTATATACGGAGAATATTGGTAATCTTCCTTGGATAATCCAAAACGCCAGATCAACTATTTACTGGGTCATTGCTGGCTATATAGTAATTATAAAATTATAATACAAGTGAAAAGTGAGATTTAGACAGAGATCTTAATCCTTCCATCAGAGACTATGACTTCTCAGGTCCATGATGGAAGTGAGCATCTGATGCTCAAGCCTATTTATGGCTACTGTACTACAAGTTTTAGATTTCAAGAACAGTGCCCTATCTGAGACCTTGCCATTGAAAAAGGCAAGAGAGACACTCTGCAAACAATAAGAGACTTTTAACGGCCTACCCAGCCCTAGGTTTCCCTGGAAGAAAGAGCTCAGCGGTGTGAGGGAATAAACGTGTCTGGAAACCGACCACCCACCATCAGAACTGGAGGTTTACGAGCAATACCGGACAATCACCAAATGAGCACCAGTTCAAAAAACATAGTCCTGGTCCCTCCTGGATGGGGTAGTTGAGTGTTAACTTTCATTTTCAAAGAGCTGGCAAGAGGCCCTCGAAGTTTACAAAGTCTCCGGGTTGAGAGAGGGAATAGATACTGTCAGATGCTTGCACGATGACGGGGTTTCTCGCCCCAGCAACTGTACTACCACAGCCTGTAGCTGCTGTGAACTGAACCAAGACCATAGCTGCTGTAAGACCCTTATCGTGTTTGGCTTTGTCAAAGAGCAAACCAAAGAGTAAGTAAGTTAATGTAAACTTAAATTTTCCCCTAAAAGAAATTTCACTGGGATGCAATTAAAAGACCTTGGCTGGATGGTCCCTCACTGGCATCCACAGCTATTACTGCCTTCGACCTAGACACTCGTGCGGGGAGTGAGGAAGACAGATAACTTCACTAACCTGTTCAGATCTCTTCCATCAGCTTGAATTTTGGGGGATTCCAGTAGACTCAAAGCAATGGCAGCTTGAAGATCGTCTTTGTTATCATGGGTAAGGTCTATCACTTCTGTAAGATAACAGAAATTCTGTTAGTCTACATGCAGGAAACACTGCCCTCCTGGCTGTATGTTGGGGAAAAGAAGGCAAAAGCATTCACAAAGCTCGATATGCTCCCTAGCTTTCCCTACAATAGCTCATCTGTGGAACAACTTGACTGCCCTGTGCCAGAGCCACAGAAGTAGCTTACAGCTACTTGAGATGAGCTTGAGATGAGCCCACGGGCCATGAGAATGCGACGGATACTGACTTCTGAAGTCTTACTCCACAGAGTAAAATCCACATCCCGTCTCTGTAGGATAAGTCATCTTTTTACCTGTCACCATAAAACATCATAAACATAAACATCATAAATCATCATAAAACATCAGCTAAATATCAAACATTCAAGGTGCAGGTATTTTCAATCTCATACAAACTATCCTGGAGAATAGAGGACATACTCCCCAATTCATTTTATGAAACCAGCCTAACACCTAGCCCAAACCCATCCAAGAATAGTAAGAAAGGTAAAACAACAAACTCACGTACAATTGCAGACATGAAAAACAAAAAACAAACAAACAAAAACAAGGATTTAGCAGATAAAATCCAATAATGTACCCCCAAAAGCAAATATTAAGAACAAGTGGAGGTAACTGCAGAATGAAATCTGAGTTAACAGGAGAAAATAGAGCACCAGAATATGCTTAAAGGAATCATCATCTCAGTATGTACAGAAAAAGTACTTAATAACAACAGTCAACCTGTATTCAGGAATAAAAACCCCAAGCCAGCTGAGAAGTAAAGACAGTATTTGTAGGCTAAGAAACTGAAGCCATGAAAAGCCTACAGCAAACTTTATACTTAATTGTGAAATGTAAAACACATTTATTTTAAAATCAAAACTAAGACAAAAATGTTTACTATCAGGGCTTTTATTCAACCTGGTTCTGGATGTTCTGGCCAATTCAATAAGAAAATATAAGAAACTTGGGACACCTGGGTGGCTCAGTCAGTTAAGAGTCTGACTCTAGGTTATGGTTCAGTTCACAATTTCAGGGTCATGGGATCGAGCCCTGCGTCAGGCTCCACGCTCACAGCAGGAGAGTCCTGAGAATCTCTCTCTCCCTTTCCCTCTGCCCCTCCCCTCGCTCTCTCTCACATAAATACATAAGTAAAATTAAAAAAAAATATATATATATATATAAAGATTGGAAAATAAGAAACACAGTCATCACAATTCACAGATAATAATCACCTATGAGAGAAACCCAAAATAATCTACAGAAAATAGTTATCGAATGATAAGAGGTAATTAGATAAAGGATCAACGCACTAAAGTTAAGTGAATTTTAGGGGCGCCTGGGTGGCTCAGTGGGTTAAAGTTAAGTGAATTTTGACAGATGAGCAATGAAGGACATTTAATTTATAAAGGAAAAAAAAACCCCACAAACAACACAAAACTGCAGTAATCAAGAGTGTATGCTACTGGCATTGGAACAGGCACACAGATCAATGGGAAAAAAGAACTGAGAGACCAGAAATAAACTCTCCCATTTATGGTCAATTGATTTTTTTTTTTTTTAATCGCCCAACATGAATCCCCGTGTGGAGCTTGAACTCATGACCCTGAGATCAAGACCTGAGCTGAGATCAAGAGTCAGACGCTTAACCGACTGAGCCATACAGGAGCCCCAACGGTCAACTAAATTTTTGAAACAGGTACCAAGACCATTCAACAGGGAAAAAAAATACCTTCTCAACATGTTGTACTGGGAAAACAGGATACCCACATGCAAAGAGTGATCTTTAACTCCTACCTCACACCCTTTACAAAAATGAACTAGAAGAGGACCAGACCCTCAAGAGCAACTCTTAGAAGAGTTAGAAGAAAACACAGGCACACATTTTCATGACCTTGGATTAGGCAACGGTGTCTTAGAGATGATGATGACACCCAAAGCACAAGCAACTGAAGGGAAAACAGATAATTAGCATACATGTAAAGACACTCAACATCATCAGCCATTAAGGAAATACGTAAATCAGAACCACACTGAACTATCACCTCAAGCCCACCAAGATGGCTATTAGAAAAACCTACAAAGAATAACAAGTGTTGGGGAAGATGTGGTGAGACTTCGGAAGGCTTGTGCACCACTGGCCGGATTGTAAAATGGTGCAGCGACAGCTATGGGAAACAGTACAAGGGTTCATCAAAGAAATAAAAATAGAGCGACCACCTGAGCCAGGGATCTCACTTCTGGGTATGCATCTGAAAGGCCTGAAAGCAGGGTCTCCAGTTGATCTCTGCACCTCCTCTGCACCTCCGTGTCCACAGAAGCACTGTTTATGACAGCCAGGCAGTAAAAGCTGCCCAAATCCCTGCCAATGAATAAATGGGCAACGACGTGTACTATCTCCATACAACAGTGTAGGACTCAGCCTTGAATGCGAAGGATACCCTGGCACAGGCTATGGTATGAACCTCGAGGACATTATGCTGCGTGAAGGACGCTAGTCACACAAGGACAAATACTGTGGGATTCCGCTCAGAGCAGTCAAACTCATAGAAAAGCAGGACGGTGGCTGCCAGGGGCTGAAGGGAGGGTGAATGAAGAACTACTGTTGAGTGGACACAGGTTTCAGTTTTGCATGATAAAAAAATTCTGGAGATCTGTTTCACGACAATACAAACATACTTAATACTACTGAACTGTTATGTTTAAAAATGGTTAAGATGGTAAACTTTGCATTATGTGTTAACAACTAAAAAAAAGAATCCCAACTAATAAATTATGAAATCGCCAATAAAATAAAAGCATTGCAGCAACAATCACCAGTGGCTGCAGAAAACACTAGGTGGGGGATTTTATAATAAACAGATCAAGCTGATAATATTCTGAACACACAGAGGGCAATGAGACATCACCTGCTTCTTCGCTATGACAAAACAGAAGATACACTATACACACGACACTACCTGTGACACCGTCATGTCAACTAAGCATCTAAGTCTCTAGGAAATTTGCTGATTGAAATCAGCAAATTTCAGAACACATGAAATCTGAGAGAACAAAGAGCCTGATTTCTCTGGACCGTAAAGTACAAGAAAGAAAGAGGGGGAAATTATAGATAGAGAGTGTCTTAAAAGACACTCAAGCATATTTAATGTTTTAACGTCACCTGGATCATTATTTTCACAAACCAAATGGAGACATATCATTAATGAGATGAACAGAGAGATTTCTACACTGGTCTTTGGGATTAAGGAATTATTAATTTTTAAAATGTGACAATGTGGCAGCTATGAAAACCATCCTCTTTTAGAAATATTAAAACAAGAAATTTGAACACAGGATTGTTACATGACCAAGTAACCCCATATATATATGGGTATATATTCTAAATATATATATGTATCTGGGTATATATAATATGCACGCCAGGCACAAATATATATAGGTATATATCCTAAAGAATTAAGAACAGATACTCAGTGAAACAGAATGGGAAACTTGAAAATCCAATATAACACAGAGCTGTTACTACAGATCAATGGGTAAGTAAAGTCTTTTTAATAAAAGTATCCTTTAGTATTAGGATAACTGCAGAGCTGTATGGGGCCAGAGAGTGGTGAGGAATCAGACTGTACCCTGTGGAGCCTGTTTGGGATTTTCTATCTCCCTCCCCCATTACCCCTCCCTAGCTCACATGTGTGTGTGCGTGCACACGCTCTCTCAAATAAATAAATCTTTAAAAAAAGAAAAAGAGGGGCGCCTGGGTGGCTCAGTCGTTAAGCATCTGCCTTCAGCCCAGGTCATGATCCCAGGGTCCTGGGGTCAACCCCTAAATCGGGTTCCCTACTCGGCGGGGAGCCTGCTTTCCCTCTCTCACTCCCTGCTTGTGTTCCTGCTCTCATTGTCTCTTTCTCTGTCAAATAAATAAACAAAATCTTTAAAAAAATAAACAGAAAAATAAAAAAAGAAAAACATCGGATGAAAAGAGTTATTATTTGCACTGAAAGATACACACGAGGATATTCATAACAGCATTGATCAGAATAGCTCAAAACTGCAAAAGTCCAAATATCCATTAACTCCATCTGCCCTAGTTGATGGCTCCCTCTTCCAGGAAGCCTCCTTGGTTTCCAAAGCCCCGTTCTCCCAGCTCTCCTGGGCTTCCTCCAACCTCCCTGGACACTGTCCACCTACCCTGGCCTCTGAGCACTGGGAATGTCCACTGTTCAATCACTGACGCGTTCTCTTCCGTGCACCCCAACCCCTTGAAAAGCTCCCATGGTCCCCTAACTTCGCATCCCATTCTCAAGTTTATGATTCTAAGTTTTTTCTCTCTGCGGCCAGATCCCTCCCCTGAGCCACACGCCTGGATCCTCACTGCCTTTCCAACACTCCACCTGACGTCTAGCAGGTGCCCCAAACTCAGCACTCTCATCATCTGCCACCCAGATCTGCTCTAGTAGCAGTCATTCCAGGGTGCTTAGTGCAACGCCAGCATTTCTGCTGCTTAGGGAAAAAACCCAGGAGCTACCTTTAAGTCCTCTCTCTTCCACACCCCTTATCTCTGCTGTAAGCAAATCCCACTCGGCAGGTGCTCCTCAGGCTCCCACCACTACCTGCTGACCCACGCCCCCAGAACCTGCAAAGCCGCCTCATGGTCCGGGGCTCCCTGCTCTGACCCAGGCTCACCACCTCCCCTTGCAATTCTGTTCTCAACAGAATGACCTTTAGGAAATGGAAACCAGTGAACATCATTCCTGCTCCAAGCTCTCCTCGGGCTAGCCTCTAGCAAGAGGAAAAGCCAACCATGTAAGGAAACTGCAGGACCTCCTGGTCCATCTGTGCCTCACCTCTCAGCCACTAAGGACAGCCTCCTGGCTGTCCTTGAGCAGTACACCCTCATTTTAAGACCTCACTGACTCCCTCACCTCCCTTCCACCTTCTCAGAAGGCTCCACCTAGTAAAAATCCAATCCCTGGCACTCCTTTTTTTCATTTCTTTCATTCCATCCTTTACTTTTCTCTGTGGTACTTATCATCCTAATATGCAATACAATTTACTCATCAACTTGTTGATCTCACGCGCGAGAAAGTAAGCTACACGAAGGCAGGGATACTATTTCTTCTGTTTATTTCCAGTGCTTAAAACAGCACTTGGCACATAGTAGGTGTTCATTAAATAAATGCAGAATGAATGAATAAGTTAATCTATGTAATTGCTTAGAAATAGACCTGGCACACTGTAATGGTAATTAACTATTATTAGCACCATTCCAAAAGGGTTGATGTGATTGATAGGAAACTCACGTATTTTTCGCTAGTTCACGGCAGGACCAAGACACCATGTACCTACTTGCTAATGCTTCTTTGCTGGCCGTGTTCCCCTCGCCTTCAGATGGTTCTGTAGCAACAGTGTCCGGACTGGGCTCTTTAACTCTTTCCTCAGTGAGAAGGCTGACAGCTTGGGTGATGTCACCATTACTGGCCTGAAGAAAGAGGAAAAAAAACAGAGATTTCAAAAGTAAAGCATCTCAGCATTTAAAATAAACAAGGAGTCAGTTTTTTGGTTTAATTCCTTACTACACCCCGTAACATTCTGAGGAAGTCAGGGCCTCATTCTAGGGTAGAAAGTAGAAGAAAGACAGTACGGGGGAGGACAGTGAGTGTACCATGCTCGAAACATCCAAATTCCTGGTATGGGAGGGGGAGCCACCTTGTTCTGACTTCCCACCACACGCAAACAAGAATGAAACCCTGCTGGAGATCTGTTCCCACTGCTCCAGATGCTACCACTCCCGATTTCACAGATTAGCTGAGGCCTGGTGTGTCAAAAGGGGGCTGGCAATGAAGACAGAGATTCTAAATGAAGTCAGTCTCTACAATAAACATGCCAAGCAGTTACCATATTCTATAGCAGTGACCGTATTTCTCTTTGTTTTTAACTTTTTATTAGGGCAACTTTCTAACACACACAAAGGCAGAGACACGGGGAACGTATAGCTGAAGCCCAGGCACCCATCACTCACCTTCAACAATTATCAAGTGATGCTCTATCTGACCTATTCTGCCTAACTTGTCCAGACTCTCTGAAGCAAATCTTAAGTATCTTATCTGTACATCAGAACTGTACCTTTCAAAAATATAATCCACAATGTTACTACCACACCTTAATGGTAACAAGTGTTTTACTCTCAAATCATTAGCTCCAACTTGCCTAACTCAAAAGACTTTAATGTGTGTTTGTGTTTGAGTCAGGATCCATGTAAAGGCTATACAATGCAACTGACTGATGCGTTTCTTCCATTCTTTTGCCCTGGAGGGTTCCCCCAGTCCCCAGCTTCTCCACCTTACTGGATCATTGATGATACTGGGCCATCTGACCCAGAGAGCTCCTGTCCCTATATGCACTTTCGTTTGGCATAATAATAGCTTGACCTGATCTAACTATGATATGGACAACTGTTTTAAAGCCTGTTGACGAACGGTGGCCTTGAAACTAACCTTCAGAGCTTCATGAAGAAAGGAAGGGTCCTGAATGCCTGTGATTTCTCGTAGTTGGTTTAACAGCATTTGGCAGCTCTATATTTGAGAAACAAACAACAAACAAACCACAGACAGGTCAGTCACAAAGCAAAGCTGGATATGTTTAAAGAATTTAAGTACAAGCAACCTGGATAATCAGGTGTGAGATTGTATATTTACCTTCAAGAACCGAAAAGCTCCAAAGGAGGTACTGTCAGACACATTCTAAAATGCCAAATCTTGGGGTACTGGGTCACGATCTCGGGGTTGTGGGATCAAGCCCCATGTCAGGCCCCATACTTGGCACAGAGTCTGTTTAGGATTCTCTCTCCCTCTTCCTCCCAACCCCCCCAACTGCAGTGGTGTGCTCTTCCAAATAAACAAATAAATAAAATCTTTAAAAATAAAAAATAAAATAAAATAAAATAAAAATGTGAAATCCATTACTCTTTTAAAAGCTTAATCATGAAAAATGCTTTTGGCGCTTGTGGAAAAATTATGAGTAAAAACTATTAAGTAAATAAAACATTTAAATGTAATATCTAGCTCTCGTAGTAGCTGAAAGCGCCTGAGGTTTCTCTTTCCGTGAGTACTCCAGAACTAGGTCATACAAAGAGTCCAGGGAATTTGCATGGATGTCAAGATGTGCTATTTTCAGCTTCACTGCACATGCCATTTTTGTGTGTCATTTTTCACTGACAATAAATTTCCAGTCACATAATTAACAAGTGATACCACCAACATCATATTGAAAACTACGGGTTTGATGACTTAAAAAGAAGTACAGACGGAACTACGATTTTCTGAATTATACATAAAATCCCAGGGGGAATAAAATATGGAGTGCTTTCCCTTCATTTAATCCGAATCATGGAAAAACCTATCTCGTTAACGTTCAGCTACCACAAGATCAGTTTATAATCCCTTTGCAGCTTATAAGTCTTCACTGGAACATTTTACCCTGTTTTGCACAAAGACAAAAGTTAACATTTAACACCTAATTTTTACAAGCAAGCTCAATAAAAAGAACTGGTTGGCCCAATTCTTCAGATGATTATTGAAGATGAAATAAATCAGGGATGCCTGGGTGGCTCGGTCAGTTAAGCATCTGCCTTCAGCTCAGATCATGATCTTGGGGTCCTGGGATGGAGCCCCACATTGGGCTCCCTGCTCAGTGGGGACCCTGTTTTTCCCTCTCCCTCTGCTCCTCCCCTTGGTTGTGCGTGCTGTCTCTCATATAAATAAATAAAATCTTTTTAAAAAAGAGTTCAAATTTAATTCAGCGAGGGGAAATCATTCCTAAGGTTATTCTAGAGTTAAGTCCCAATTCAATACTTGATAACTCCCGTCCACTATCTTTCAGTTAGTAATATGTCTCTAAGAGGCAGTCCATGCTGTCAGCTGTAACAGAAATAGTATCCTATGTTTTTCAACAGCTGAGGGCCCAATGCAACACTTAAATATCACACAACTAGAAATAACCAACTGAAACAGCCCTGCACAGTGCTCAGAAAAGCAGCAACAGCCTTTCTGCTCTAGTCATGGGCCACGGTCACAGGCTAGAAATGGAACCCGACCCCGCTGAGACCAGCAGTCTTGGAGGCTATGAGTCTTGTCGAAGGCAGTCATTGCCTGAACACAGGGAGAGTGCTATTAGACTAAAAGGTGTCCAGATTTAGCCTTGGCAAATGCTGGAAACACAAGCAAATTCCATAATTTTAGAAGAACAATGTATCTGAAAGTTTTTTGCAGGGGGCATGTGGGTGGCTCAGTCAGTTAAGCGTCCCACTCTTAACTTCAGCTCAGGTCATGATTTTAGGGTCGTGAGATTGAGCTTCAGGTCCTGTCTGACACTCAGCATGGAGTGCACCTAAGACGCTCCCTTTCCCTCCACCCCTCCCCCTGAGTGTACTCTCTCTCAAAAGAATAAATAAAAATAAAATTAAAAAATAATGATAATAGGGGCACCTGGGTGGCTCAGTGGGGTAAAGCCTCTGCCTTTGGTTCAGGTCATGATCCCAGAGTCCTGGGATCAAGCCCCGCATTGGGCTCTCTGCTCAGCAGGGAGCCTGCTTCCTTTCTCTCTCTCTGCCTGCCTCTCTGCCTACTTGTGATCTCTGTCTAATAAATAAATGAATAAACAACCTTAAAAAAATAATGATAATAAAAATAAAAAGGGCTTTTTCTTCCCCAACTGAATTCTAATTCCATTTTATTTCATTGTGTGAATCTATGTATCTCAATCATATACGATTTTCTAAAAAATCAGAATCAACATGCCCCAAGAAGCGTGGGATGATACAGACCTTCCTCAACTTATGGTAGGGTCAACGTGCCAGTAAACCCAATGTAAGTTGAAAGTATCATTAGTGGAAAATGCACTCAATATACCTAACCTGCAAAACATCGTAGCTCACCTAGCGGACCTCAGATGTGCTCAGAACTCCTACGTTAGCCTGCAACGGGAGAAGGGCATCTAACACAAAGCTTATTTTATACTAAAGTGTTGGGTAGCTCATGGGATGTATAGATTGCTGTTCTGAATGTGAAAATGGGAACGGCTGTAGGGGTGCAGAAGGGCTGTAAGTGTACTGGTTGCCGACCCAGTACACTGGCCCTGCCCAGGGTCACCGGAGAAAAGCATGTCACACGTGGTGCCAGGCTGGGGAGAGATCAAAGTTTTAAATGCAGGGAATGGTTTCTACTGAATGCGCATTACTTTCACATCACTGTAAGGTCGAACTATTGTGTCAGGGACCGTCTGTCATTGGGAGGAGGATGGGAGCAGCGTCATTAGTCCTGAACTGGAACCAAGACAGCGGTGGGGTTGACAATCACACCGTCACCTCAAACTACTCTGTGCACCCACTGCCACTTAAGATTCACAGAAAATAATGCCAGTCAAAAAATAGCAGCTGACATACACTGCCTACTGTCAGCCAGGCATTGTGAGAAACATTTGTATAAACTAATTTCACCTTTGTAACAAAGCCGGGCTCGGTGCTAGGCCTATGCAACAGAGCCCAGGCATGGGAGGTCACAGCACTTACACAAGGTTATGGCCAGCGAAGGGCCACCTCCCTCGAGTCTACACTCCACTCTATGTTGGGCTATACCTGAGAAGACAAGGAAGACAGGCAGGAGTACCTGTTTCACGAGAAACCAGGCAATTACTTTCTTCCTGTGTTTTGATCTTGGTCTCTGCATCTTCCCAAGACCCCTCTGATCACAACCACGACCCTGATCACATCGCAGTGGGTCAGTTCCAAAGCAGCCACCGTCAGGAAAGGACTGTACCTGAGGAAAACGCTATTTCTGACTGAATCTAAGGGCCATTACTCATAAGGAACACACATGTGCCACTAAGGAGAAACACTGCTGCCCACTTAAACTAGGACAGGATGACAAGTCAGTCAGGATGACACGACAGTCTCAGGAGACATGTGAATTGGTCACACCAGCTTCCTGCAGCTCCACAATTTCTTATTTATGTGGAGAACTATGGCACTTTTCCCCATTTCCAGGTGCCCTGCCTGGCATGTGGCAAGCAGTTCTTTTGCATGTTTTAGGTAACAAAACCCAATAAACCTAGGCTGTCTTCCTTTCTGGGGTCCCAAAACACTTGACTGTAGCTTTGCAGGAAAATTTGAAACTGACCTCATTCCTCCAGTGATGAGTATTTTGCCTCACTTTAAATCAAACTTCTACCCTCCTGTTCTGTTCTATGCCTTTCTTCACCCACTTGCTTTTTTCCCACTTAAATGTTGAATCACAGAGTGATCTTTTATTTTTTTAATTATTTTTTAAAGATTTTATTTATTTGACAGTCAGAAATCACAAGCAGGCAGAGACGCAGGCAGAGAGAGATGAAGGGAAGCAGGCTTCCCGCTGACAGAGAGCCCAACGTGGGTCTTGATCCCAGGATCCTGAGATCATGACCTAAGCTGAAAGCAGAGGCTTTAACGCACTGAGCCACCCAGGCACCCCACAGTGTGATCTTTTAAAGTGGGAAGGAAACTAACCACGTGGCACCAACAGTAGGTATAACTCAACTGTCATGACAGTAGGAAGAGCTCTGACCAAGCCCATTCACATGCGGACAGTGATTAAGGACATCATCTCTGCTACTTGGAGGCCGCCGATGTAAGGAGCATCTCAGTTTCAGAGATCTCAGAATGCCAAATAAATATGAATCAATGAACTCGGTATTCAAGTGTTAAACAATTCACCAATCATTACATCTGTCTGTGGATTAAAGCTCCACTCCCCTTTCGCCAGGGGAAATAGAGAAGAGTGAAACATTAATACATCTAGAATACACACAGGGAAAGAAAATAAACTCTAAGTTTCTCTTGTTTAAAAGCTACTGGGCACAGATGACAACGATGTAAAATCATTTTGCACAACTCCAAGAATAATATTCTACATGTTAATTCAAATCCAACCAGATCTTGCTATTCAAAGACCATTAACTGATTCTACATTTAACCTGCTCAACCTTTTCTCCTACTGGCTCCCTACCTCACAAATACATCCTCTGTCATGCCTTCAGGTGTTACTTTTACTACTTCCAGAAATGCCTCCTACATTGTGGCAACCTGCACTCAAGGGCTATATTCATCTTACCTCCTTCTTAAAGTCGACCCCAAGAACTCTGGTCCACACTACTCTCTCCCTTTCTAAACTACCATATTGAGGGAAGGAATGAGCTTGTGAATGAAAGGGACTCCCCCATCTTTACCTGGTATTTCTCATCATATGGCTCTCTAGTTGTTTCAAATATGAAATTCTTGCCCACGTAAAGCAAGAATCATATAACATACTATCTTATCTAAAGGACAGTGCTGGCAACAGTTGGGACAAACACATAAACACCTTCTTTGTTAGGGGAACCTCAGTCACCTCTGTATCCCTCTAATCCTTCCAACAGCCTTAAGAGGTAGGAATCATCATCATCATCACGCAGATCAGGAAACTAGAACTTACAAAACCCATTTTGTCATCAAATGTCTTGAATTAAAAGAAATCAGGGACACCCGGGTGGCTCAGTCCGTTAAGTGTCAACTCTTGACTTTGGCTCGGGTCATGATCTCGGGGTCGTGAGCTAGAGCCCTGCATAGGGCTCCGCATGCAGCTTGCAGTCGGCCTGGGGTTCTCTCCCTCTCTCCCCTTCCCCCTGCTAGCATGCTCGTGCATTCTCACATGCACTTTCTCTCTCTCCTCCCTCTCAAATAAATAAAATCTCTTTTCAAAAACACAAATCAAAGATAACTATTATAAGCCCGAATACATCTCACAAGGATTAAGCCATGCTAACACACTTCACTCTCGTGAACATTTAGCCAAGCCTATGTTCTGTGGTACCTTCAACCCAAATCCTAAAAAGTGCTCTATGTTAAGTATTAATTTTACTGTAACAGACATATTAAGCTTATTAGAGTCCTAATGTATTACTAACTCAGTTTTTCCGGGCACTTCACAAGAAGCTGATTTAAATATTAACTTCACCATAAACATGAGGCTCTCTATACAGAGTACACACCCAGTGTGAGACAAGACAAACCCTGTGCGCCAGGCATAATGAACTCAAATAACTGGCAAGAGCCAACAAGTTTGCATTTTCTTGGCTAAATTCACATTGTTTTCATAAAACAAAAAGCACTCTCTTTTCTTGCCCAGAGGCAGTAAAGACAGACAGGTACACACAAATATCTAGAAAGAAGAAACCCAAGCTTTCTGACCTCAGCTACTCGGTGACTTTGGTCCAATCTAGTCCACTTCTTTTAAAGCAAAGACCATCCTTCCTCCCAAAATAAGCAGGGAACAGTACTAGTCACATAACAAAAACATTAAGGTAATCAAGTTTTTATAATAAACACTAACTGGTGAAATCCTACTGCAACTAAAATCAAACTCCCTTTGATCAGATGAGGCAAATCTGTGAGATTACTAATTAAGAGTTTTAGCTTTAAAACATCTATTTTGGCATTGTGGTGCAAAGCTTTCTAGACTGTCCCATTCCTTCAAACAGGGATGCTGTATCATTTTGATGCACACATTTCCTGATATCAACTGTCTATTCTTCCAAAGACATTTCTAAATTTGAAACTACGTGAATAGCTGATAAACGTTCTTTTACTCCAAAGAAGTACCAATGTTCTTTGTAAGTGCGCCCAATAGAATTCCCTCCAAAATTAAAGATCGGCTTTTCCGATTTTAAGAAGAAGCTTAAATGCCCAAGGAAAGCAAAAGAAGAGCTTTAGGAATCAAAGGACATCTACAGCAGCAACTCCAGAAATCCAGTCTGGACATCAGAGTCTCAAATGCATTGAGAGCCTCCCATGGACGGACCCTCCCACCTTCCACAAAACAAGGACCCGGCCATGGAAGTCCCTTGTCCTTTCTTGGTTTTCTTTCCAGGAACAAATCTGTGTTTATTCCAAACTCAGGTTTACCCACACTGTGCCATAAGGACAGGACTCCCTAAAAAATGACAGATAGTAGGTTTTGGTGGGTAAAACTAAACCGCCTGAAATAGGGTTACTGACAACTCGCTGTCATGACGTGAAAAGTAGGTTCATGGAGAAAAGGATTGTTCCAGTTCATCAACTGGCCCAAAGTTTTTAAAAAGCATTGAAAGCTTTTAAGATGTAGTCACTCTTATATGGCTTTTAACTGGAATTAAAAGCCAGGAAAAAAAAAAGGAAGTAATCATTGTTTCTCATCTCTTTTTTTCAAATGCACTGAGCAATTCCAACAGCACAGAACAATACAGAGTGAAAAGGAATTTCTATCTTCTGTCCAACCCAGTCCCACTTCCCAGGAGTAACCACTATTAATAGTTTCCAATATATCTTTCCAGAAGTGGCCTATGCTCATGAATATATCTTTTCATATTGAACACTGTGTTCATGAAACATTGTGATAAAACATTGTGTGAAACATTGTGTTCTTGCTTTTTTCATACTGTCGAACTCATTAAGACAATACTTTCTCATTTCTTTGAATACATGCCCCAGTCAAATACAAGAGAGGAGGCCAGGAAGCTTTTACGATAAGGACATATGGAATGCATCTTCACAAATCAGAGAAAATACCATTTTTAGCAAAAATTCAAAGGCTGAGAAATCAGAAAGATAAGGGCAAAATCAAATTTACATGCTTACAGTGTTACAAACCTAACAGTAAAATGAAAAGTTGTTAGGCGGGACTCAGGGTGCAGTTTCTATTTGTGATAAATAAGCAGGACATGAGAGTAGTGAGGGACTGGATTAGGAAAGGTTCTAAATGTCAGTATGAGTTTGGACTTAATCTGATGAACAATGGAAAATCATCACAGGTCCCTCAGCAGAGCATAAATATGAGGGAAAATAATGGTGCTCTAAGGGGATTAATCCAGTACATGTGAACAGTCAGTTCAAAGGGAGCTTAGACTAGGGAAAGAAAACTTACCCGTGAGTTAGAGTACCACCAAATACACAGGTGTGATGAGACAGGGAGGGGGCCGAGAGGAGAACTGAAAAGGCAGGACGTACAGCGAACATCTCAGAGATGGAAAAAATGAGGCTTAGTCAAATATTCAAAACTGGATGCGTGAGAGAATGCTGCTGGCAATGACATAAAAAGTCACCAGCAAGAAAACCAACCAGTAATACACCACACTACCAGAGTGAAGGGTAAAACTCCTGATGACCTTGACTGATGTAGGAAAAGCATTTGATGAAACACCTTTTCATGATGAAAACAATCAGAAAACTAGGAACAGAAGAGAATTTCAACACGATAAAGTGCATTTAAAAAAAAAAAAAATGAGGGCGCCTGGGTGGCTCAGTGGGTTAAAGCCTCTGCCTTCAGCTCAGGGCATGATCCCAGGGTTCTGGGATAGAGCCCCACATCGTGCTCTCATTCAGTGGGGAGCCTGCTTCCTCCTCTCTCTCTGTCTGCCTCTCTGCCTGCTTGTGATCTCTGTCAAATAAATAAAATCTTAAAAAAGAAAAGAAAAGAAAACTCATAGTGAGTGGCATACTCAACAGTGAAAGACCAAATGCCACCCCCCTAAAATCAGGAACGAACCAAGGATGTCCACCTTCAGCGATGCTAGTCAGTGGTGTCCCGGAAGTTCTGGCCAGAACAATCAGGCAAGTAAAATAAAAGGTATCTGAATTAGAAAGGAAAAAGTACAACTAGCTCTCTTCACAGATGACAGGATATATACAACTCCAAAGAATCTACAAGAGTCACTAGAGCTGATAAACACATCCAGTGATGTTGATACAAAATCAACAGGCGAAAATCAGCTGTTTCTATACAGCAGCAATATACGATCTGACTCCAGGGTTCTGAGACTGAGCCCTGTGTTGGGGTAAGCGCTGAGTGTGGAGTCTGCTTAAGATTCTCTCTTTTCTAGGGTGTCTGGGTGGCTCAGTTGGTTAAGTGACCAACACTTGGTTTTGGCTCAGGTCATGATGTCAGGGTCGTAAGATTGAGCCCTGTGTCTGGCTCTGTGCTCAGCAGTCTTCTAGAGACTCTCTCTCTCCCCCTGCTGCCCAAGCTCTCTCTCTCTCTCTCTCTTTAAAACAAATAAATAAATCTTAAAAAAAAAAAAAAAAAAAGGATTCTCTCTTTCCCTCTGCCTCCACCCCTCCCCCATGCTCTCTCTCGAAAAACATTTAATAGTTAATTTTATATTATGTGAATTTCACTTCAACTGAGTGAAATCAAGAGAGATTTTTGCTTCCACATGCACACATACACCCCCCAAAATAAAAGGACATCAGGGAAGTACTAATTTGTACAAGAATATTGGAGAATAAGTTATTTGTTTGGGGTAACTCAAATTTAAACTAACAACCATCACGCAGCATGCTACCAGCACCTACTCACACAGATTTTTTTTTAAAGATTTATTTATTTGAGAGAGAGAGAAAGCACGCGTGTGCAAGCAGAGGGAGGGAAGAGGGAGACGGAGAGAGAGAATCCTCAGGCAGACTTCCCACTGAGCACATCCGTCCGAAGTGGAGCTGGATCCCGGGACACCTGAGCCAAAACCAGTGGTTGGATGCTTAACCCACTGAGCCACCCAGGCACCCCTACTAGTGCGGATGGTTAACTTGGCTTTTTCTTTCTGGTATTCTGACCTCCCTTTTCAGGTAGAAAGCCTGGATAGTGGGAATAGTGCTCCACAGTGCAGATCCCACCACACGTTAGCTTCAGAGTAAATCTCAACTTTCCAGGGCTTCAGTTTCCACACTTGGAAAATAAAGTAAACGGTAAGCTTTGGTGGCCCCAGGTATGACCCTCAGATGAAATAATGCATATAAGATTTGTTAGTAACATGAAAAAAAAAAGAAAAGAAAAGAAATGTCAGACGCTGTGACCTGCCCATCCAGCAAAACTTGTCTAGATGTTGGGAGAACACTACCCATGTGAGGGTTTCGGTGTGGTCACTTACAGCTGTGTACCTTTGCAATTCCTACTTCCTCCTCACACTAAATTTTACTTCACAAGGTGGCTCTGTGGGTTCCATGAGAACATACAACAAAGCACGTCATACGTCATCAAGTGGCAGCTGAAAAGTTTGGTTTTACTTTTTTTTTTTTTTTAACATTTTATTTATTTAAAAGAGAGAGGGAGAGAAAGAACAAGCATGAGGGGAGAGAGAGCAGAGGGAGAGGTGGAAGCAGGCTCTCTGCTGAGCAGGGAGCCCCATGCAGGGCTGGATCCCAGGACCCTGGGATCACACCTGAGCCAAAGGCAGATGCTTAACAGAATGAGCCACCCAGGCCACTGAAAAAAGTCTGGTTTTAGAAAGGCACGTGTTCCAGGAAGAAAGTGGGAGTGGCTTGAGGTCCCAGGCCTGCTACTTAGCATTTGAGCTTAAGTAAGCCACATTTCCCATCTGCAACATGCAGGCCAAGAGACTTCACCTTCAAATCTCATTGTTAGGCCCTTATAAGCTATATTAAGAGCTGAGTCTCAGTGTCCTCATCAGTCATAAGACATAATAATTTACACCTTGCATAACTGTAAATATACAGAAAGCACAGAAAAGTGCTTCAGGCCATAACTGGCACGTGGCAAATACTATTAGAGCAGGTAGCTGTTCCAATGCCTGTGGCAGAAGTCCCTATGCAGCACAGGGTTAGAGCCAAGGACACAGATATGCAAGTACCACTGTTTAAACAGCATTTGCAAATAGAGGAGTCACTGGCAAGTCGTGATTCAAAATGCAGACTTGAAGTTAGTAAAAGGAACATTAACAGCCAGGAAAGCTAACAGGTTAGCCCCTCAATGAGAAGAAAGGTAGAAGAACCAGAATAAAACAGGTTCCAAATGTTCCAAGGGAGAGAGTTCGGGAAGTAAGGCAGTTGTACAGTGAGCGTAGTAACAGGTCACTGTCTAAGAACTCCTTCTATACCCTCGAGTCATAAGATAATAAAATTGTAAGATGAAGAAGAGAAACTCAAACATATCTTCCAAGACTAATTTTCATAAGAAAGTTGTTGTTTTGTTTTTGTAGTTTTTAGGAAAAAACAGAACCATTGATATTAAGTAGGAATAAAGTCAAATGCCAAAATAAATATCAACCAAACAGTGGCAATGAGGAATCATCACATACAAAAGCAGGAGAAAGGGGCTTGAGTTGGTACTTGAATAACCAAGGAGGAATGGCCAAAAGAATTACTTCTGTAAGGCCACGGAGTTCACCAGAAGGTGGTTAGTCACTGATCGCCTCGGAGAGATCAGTTTCATTCCCAAGAGACAAATACTAAAAGCCTACTACTGGCAAGGCTCTCCTTGGGTGGCCTGGGGAATGCTGATCCCATACAGTCACTGCCCTAAGATCTAACCTTCTGGTGCCTTGTCAGCCTCTCTGCATGCCTCTGGGCAATCAGACCTCTTTCTCGCAGGAGCCTAGACTGGTCCCCCACAGCCGTCTCCTAACTGGATGCTTTTCCTGAGGCCTGCTGCCACCAACACCTCTGCAGGGCAGTCTGGGAACCCATATGCCTTGGACTAGGGGCTGGGCCTCCTATCACCCAAGAGCAGATCTTGCAAGGGTCTGTGATTTCCAAGTTTTCCACAGTGAGTTGAAATTACAATATAATTGAGAAAATGCTTAAGGAAAGAAACAGGTGGACTTAGAAACTCTGGTCGAAAAGTAAACAAAACTAAAGTAAGGTACTGGACAAGTTCAATCGCTGGATAGGGCAGAAGTCAATGTCACTGCTGTTTTGCTGGAGGACTGGGGACACATGCATAGCTAAATGGAAGGTGGGAATTCTGCACCAGGTCATCACCCAGGGATGTTATCCAAAGGCAAGCTGCGATTCAATAGGTAAGTGCGTTGGTTTGTGGAGCCTGTTTAGGTCCCTGGTATAAATACTCCCACGGTGACGATTTCAAGCTACCAACAAGAGGCCCCGGGACACAGGGTTGGGAAGAGATGTACACATTCAGACGGAAAGGCAGCCCGAGCTGGCTCAGCGCACCCAAATCTCTACATTTCCAACAAACTCCTGGGGGATGCAGAGGCTGCTAGCCCACAGACTGCTAGCCCACTGACAACGAAGGTGTCTGGGGCTTAGGCTAGAATAAAGGAAATGTGAGATAACTTAGAAAGGCAAGGAGGGGCATCACTTAGCTCAGGGTTTCTTGAGCGCAGCATCACTGACATTTGGGGCCAGATAACTCTTTGTTTTGGGGGCTGTCCTGTACATCACAGAACATTCAGCAGCATTCCTGGCTTCCACCCACTGAGGCTAGTACATCCTCCTCCTGCAATCCCCATCAAAAAGCTCTCAGGACACCACGGAGAGAAATGAAGGAAGAAGGGAAGGGTGGTACCTCTTACACCAAGAGAAAAGAGATAATGAAGAGGAAACACAAAAAGAAAAAAAAAAAAAAAAAAAGACATCTCCTTACAGAAACAAAAACAAACACCCCCCATCTCTTTTGATAGCAGCAGACTCAGCCAAGTAGAAAAGAAGCTATATATTTAGAAAGAATGAAGGGAAGATTGAGTTTAAAACATCAGGAGGGTTCTGGAGGGTAAAAGAAAGGTTCTGACCTAAGACAATGGGTCCATTGACTCAGAAGTAGGATCAAGGCTATCTTAGGCTCTTAGACTCAGAATTTCTTGGGTTCTATCCAGGCTGTGCCATTTGCTAGGTGGGTGATCTTGGGAAAACTGTTTAATAAATGTAAGTCTTCCTATATGAAAACTTCACGGAGTGGCTCTAAGTCCCAAGATAATACAGGATAAGTTCTGAGCACAGGGTCGGGCATATACTACATGTTCAATTAACGTCAGCTCCTACTACTACCAGCATCATTATTTTCCTTAAAAAACATCTGCTTCGCTTGGCTACCACTTACATTCCTTCAAGGAAATATAACACATGGAAAGATCTTGCCTGGCAAGGCGCTACTTGTCACTGCTTTTTACAAATATTGTACTCATTGTGTGAGCAGAAACTATCTGTAGCTGAGGAGACCTTAAAGTTGTGAGAGCCAACCAAGCGCTAACGGGCTGGTGTTCCGAAAATTACAACTAATGAGACAAGGTAAACGTGAATGAAAAGCCAATAAATCAAGAGAAAGCAAAAAGGACATTAAATTTTCACGGAAACTGGCAGGTTTTCATAGGGCTCCAGGCAACGTCAGGAGCATGTGATGAATCCTCGTGCCGCTGCCAAGGATGACGGGTTTGTAAGAACCAACCTGACTTCAAGTTGTTTATCCTACAGTAACAGAAAATGTTGCTGCTGGTTTTTTTGTTTGTTTGTTTGTTTGTTTGTTTTAGCTAAGTCAAGAACTGATTAAAACACAGAAATCTGTCTGTTAAGAAATCTCTATAGATGTTTGAATGGGCAGTCTGGGGTGTTAAGCGACATCCCAAAGTATCCTCTTTCAGACTCTAGAGAACATATTCCAAGGGTGCTGCATTTTTCTCACTAAAATTCTTGGGAGGCTATAAAGGGTTCTGTCTGTGCCCATGCACCACTGACCAATAAGGCAAGGGCTGCATTCTAGGTTTTAAATAGCTTCCGAGTGCCCTGGACGGATAGCTCTTCTCAACCGGAACTGAAGACCCTTTAAGGGAAATGCAGAGTGCCTCTGAGAATCCAAAATAGAGTTCATTCTAACATAAAACTCATCAAGATGGGGAAATTACTAAAATCCTTCCTCTGAGATGTGAACAGTACTTTCCCTCGGTAAGATTCCTTCAACCTAGCCTGCTAATTTCAAGCATTTTCATTAGCAAAAACAAAAGGGGCAAACATTATCAAGCATTCCAAGCTTATCAGGCTGTCTGTATGGGGCGAATCACCAGGAAGAACAGCGAATGTCATCACTCTGCAGGTGGCCAAGAGTCAGGGTACTTGGGCCAGCCACAGCCAAGCCGAGTTCCAAGTCTTCCCAAAATAGCTATGACTTACATACAAGTGCTCATCAAACACCTCAGACAAACCCTGAATGGTGAGAGACAGTGCTCAAACTGTGGCAGAGGTAAACGAAGATGCCACTGATGACCAGGCACGTGGTCGCCGAACATATTTAAATATGACCTACTCTCCCTTAAAATAGCCTCTCCCCTAAACCAACAAAACTATCTCAAAACTCTGATTTTTCCCCACCTGTTCTGAAGTCACTGTCCTAAAAACAAATAGAAATGACCTGTGAAACCAGAGAAAATCCTGACTCAGAGACCATTAGGTATTCGCGGACACCAAACAAGAGCATCCCCATTAGAAATCGGCAGCACGTGAAGGACCATCCATGTTACTTTCATTTTGGAGCCCAGGACCTGGAGGACATTAAAAAGGAAATGGGTTCACCATACACCACGGGTCTCCTGTGTGCACAAAAAGAATACACAGGCACAAAAGGTTTCCCACGTGGAAGTAGCTGACAGCTCTGCATTGTAAATATTTTTATGAAATTCCTCATTTCCAGACTCTCACTGGAATACTTGGCACAGGTCTCCCATTCGGTCTCGAAAAAGCACAGCAGTGGAGGGGGGAGGAAGGGGGTGTGAAGTTATAACTTTCCAAAGTAACATTAGAAGACGTTCTTGAATTGCCCACTTAACCAAGTTTCTATACACGGCATTATCAGCCTTTTGATTTCTCCCAAACCAACTCACCAACTCAGCCCAGAAATCCTTGTATTGATTTCAATCTTCTGAGATAATAGGAACAGGAACGCATTTACGAGAATACCTTCTATTCACCGCGCTGTTCCTCCTCCCTCCTTAAAAATCTACTGATGAATGCACCGGGCAGGCTGCTCTCAGTTTATTTAAAAAAGAAAGAAAAGAAAAGGGGGCTGCTGGGGGAAGGGAAGGGAGGGAGTGGTAGCCAGGACCCCTGGTCTTCCACACGGTGTTCATCAATCCCTGCTCTAAGTCAGGTAAGTTCGGTCTGCTTCAGACACTTGAAAACAGTACTGCCAGAAACAGGACTAAAAACCACCTTAGCGGCCCTCTTGAGAAGTTTCTCACCTAGGTCAGGGCCCAGGAGCGCTCCCCCTAAAGATCCCTGATGCACACAACCACCCCACGTCCTGCCCTTTATAGTTGGTTCTCCAAAACACCGACTCCCCCAGAACTTCAGCTCGCCCCCAGCCCGAGCCTTGCAAAGACCTAGCGCCCCCCACCACCCGGGCTCACCGCCCTCGCCCTCCCCAGCCGGCCGCGGGTGCCCTCCGCAGCCCCCGTCCGCCCCGCAGCCCCGCAGCCCCGTAGTCCCGCAGGCCTGCCCGGGGCCCGCGCCGCTCCAGCCCACGCCCCGCAGCCCCCTCCCCGCCCGGGACCCCGAGCCACCCCCGGCCCTCGCTCGCCGCCGCGGGGCCCACCGAGCCGTGTCGGTCGGCTGCTCGGGCCGCGTCGTCCTGGTGTAGCTCCGCAGTCATGGCCGAGGTGCCCCTCCGCGGGTCATCCGGCTCCCGCCGCCGCCGCCGCCAGCCCAGCCTCGCAGAAGAAGGAGGAGGTGGAGGCGGAGGAGGAGAAAGAGGAGGAGGAGGCCCCGCCCCGCCCTCCGCCCCGTTCGGGCCCCGCCTCCGCCCCGAGCGCGCCGGAGGCTCGCCCACACGCCCCGCCCCCGGCCCGCGCGCGCACGCAAGGCGCGCGGCCGAGGGCCGAGAGGCTCTGCGTGCTCCCGCGCACGCCGCGCTCTGACCGGGCGCGGGTCACATGACCCCCAGGCCCCGCCCGCGGCTAACGGTCAGCTGCGCCGCCCGGCGGCGTTCGCGTTCAGAGCTGTGGACGCCCGGGAAATGGTCCTGGGAAGTGCGGACGCTGCGCTCCGCGGTACGGTTCTCGGCGCTCTGCCCCAAGAACCCACTCCTCTGTAGGAGCCGCTGCCGCCTCAAGCCTGCCCGCAGAAGAGCTCCAACTGCCCTCCACCTGGGAACCCGTGTGGGGACCGCGCGCGCAGTGGTTTCCCACCTGGCCGCGCCGCCGCTTCGAAGTCCGGGAACAGGAAGGACTCCAGCGGTCTTCCAGGGCCGGCGGAGGCTGAGCGCTGCGGCCTGTCCCCAGACGGGCCAGCCCTTCCACGCACGGTGTCCCAGCGTGGTACCCGGATACCCCCGGGCCCGGCGGGCAGCAGTTGCCGAGTTGTCCCATTTCCGGTTTCCTGCGGTTCCAACCACAGCTCTGTCCTATTTGGTTAAGTTTGAGCCTGTTCATAGCTAAGATGCCGCAACCCTCCCCCCCCCCCGCCCCACCACATCCCAAACTGTATTTTCAACAATTCGGTGGAAATGTTCACTACTAACCATGTTTCACATTTATTCACACGTATCACGACGACAATCCCGCTGGCACCCTTTTGGCTGTCCCCAGTGTATGCGGAGACCCGGCGTGGAAGAGCCTCTTTCAGGGGTAGCGTTCTACCATGTTCCCGGCGCAGGCCCCTGGCAGCATCCTGGGTGTGAGTTGCATATGGAGGGTAACCTTTCCTGCGCTCCTGGCATTGTTGTCCGTGTGATTGTGATGTTTCACCTGCAGGGCTTTCTAGTCTGCATGTGGGCACAGCTTGTGGCACGAGGAAACCCGTACGGTGCAGGGGCGGCTCCCCTGAGAGGAGACCTGGCTAGTCTCGGGAGCCTGGGCCATGACTGCAGCTGCTGCTTCCTTACCTGGAGACCCAGAGGCGCCCCTTTCCTTGACAGGTAACGCGCAGAGAGATTCCACCCTCAACGGACTGACTGTGTGTGTGTCCGATGGTTGCAGGACTTAGGAAAGTTTCTGTCTTTGCCTTTTTTTTTTTTTTTTTTTTTTTTGGTAAGTAGTGTGTCTTTACCATGTCTGTGGGGCAACTCTTGTTTGTCTTTGCTCGCTCATTTTAGGAAATTGCTTATTTAATGTTAGTGAACGGGGTGGAAACCTGTAACTTTTCCACGAAAATTTCCTTAAAAGACCACCAGGGACCACCTATGCCCATATTTCTGAAACAGATATATACAGGCCATTTGATAAATACAGACCCCTGAATTCTGATTAAGCATCTTTCTGCTATGTGGTTCTAAACAGAATTCCAGATCTAATAAGTCTGATAAAAATCAATTTGAGGGCTCTAGATCTGATAGATACTCTTAGCCTCGTTGGGTTCAGAACCAACTGATCTTGGACTTGGTAATCAGCTAGAGACACTCCGTCCAACCGGGGTTCATGAACAGTCTGCAACAGTGCTTGGCCATCTGTTGGCAAGTTTCGTGGTGATCAAGTATCCAAAGTGGACATCAAGGACCATGGGCTGTCACCACAGAAAATCCCTTCTTATTCCCCCTAAAAACCCATACATGAAGGTTCCAGAATAATTACATTCTTAGTTGATAATCATTTCAGGAGAGTTCAGGAAAATAAACAATATTGTTAAGGATCGATAGCAAGTAACTGACATAATGTAAAGAGGGAATAGTTTTCAGAGTATTTTCCTGAGGAAGAAATTGAACTTTTTTTTCTTTCCCTGGAAACTTTTTGTCACCGTGCTGTTACTTTTTCTGAGTCAGTGAATTTATATTTCTGCTTCTGATTTTCCTCACACTATGTAGTTTGTATTACAGTAAAATCATCCCATTTCATTGTTGTTGAGTACTTGGGTGGAGCTTGTGTGGGATAAATGACAATGAAGGGAAAGCGTTAGGAAGAGAATAAAGGGTAAAGAAGGGTGTGTATACTTCTCTGCCTCGTTCTGTGAGCAGTGCTTGCCCCCGGCTTTGGAGCAGTTGGATCTGAAAGCTGGAGCCTCAGGCTGATGATGGACAAGTATGGCTGTTCTTTGAGCTACAGATTCCTTTCCGGGAATGATGGAGTCACAAATGTCCTTATGTAAGGGCTAGCTTCTTAGCAGTAGGAAAATGGCCTTTCTCACTATTTTGGAAAAAATATGGATATTTCTGTTATAATCCCTAGATTAAAGAATTAGATAATATACAAAGTTAAGTGCTAGGTATTTTTTTTAAAGATTTATTTATTTATTTGACAGAGAGAGAGAGGGAGAGATCACAAGTAGGCAGAGAGGCAGGCAGAGAGAGAGAGGAAGGGAAGCAGGCTCCCCGCTGAGCAGAGAGCCCGATGCGGGACTCGATTCCAGGACCCTGAGATCATGACCTGAGCCGGAGGCAGCGGCTTAACCCACTGAGCCACGCAGGCGCCCCTAAGTGATAGGTATTAAGAAAGTGTTTCAGAAAAGGCTCTCTTTGGCTATTTGAAAAGTAAATGCATTTTTAGCCTTCCTGAAATGTGTACTATAGGCAAATGTAGTTTGTGAGGAATCAAAACAACTTTTAACAAAATGAGTGAGTTCATTTCCGTTTTAGAAGAATTGGCCTTGGTATTCAAAATAATAACCTCCCAGTCCCCTTCTTTTTGTTTCTCTGGAAAATATAAGCAAACACTGAAACAATAACAAACCCTCTTAAAATCAGTTTTCTTCAGAATTCGTAAAAGCCTTCAACTCCTGGGATTCAGCTTTCCTTTTATAAGAAGGGGAAAATAATTTTAGCTTCCAGATTGAAAGGTGGTAATAAAGAACCAGGATTAAACCCATTTTTTCAAACTTGATTTTTGACAGCACTCTAGACCAGTGGGCATAGGACAGATTTTTAGCAAATGGTGCTCAGACAGCTCGTTTTCCATATAAAAATTTAATTTTGGACTCTTAGTCATAAACAGAAATCAGTTTTTGGTTGATTAAAGACGAATGTAAAAAAGCAAAATCAAAAAAATTTAAAACACTCAATTGGAGAATAGATTTTGAGGACAGGGGCACTTTCTTAAATCAGATGCAAAAAGTACAGTCCATACAAAAAAAACCCTGATAATTTCAATTATGTTAAAATTAAGAATTTCTCATCCAAGGGTACCATTAAAAAAAATGATAATACCCACAAACTGGGAGACACTGCAACACATACATGTAACTGATAACATTTTAGTATCTAGAGCAAAACTTCAAAACCTCGGCACTGGTACCTTACTGGGGCAGATACTTCCTTGTTCTGGGAGCTGTCCTGCACATTGTAGGCTGTTTACCATCATCTCTGGTCTCTCCCTACCAGATGCCAGTAGCTTCGCTTCCCGCCTGTGATCGTCAAAAACGGCTCAAGACATTGCTAAGTGTTTCCTAAATAGCAAATTCTCTTCTAGTTGAGGAGCACCCATCTAAACTGGGTGAACAACCCTTACGAAAGAAACCATGCACTTGAAGAAAGAGCCAAAGGCCTCTGTAGGCACTTCACAGATGGGAAACTCAAGCATGTAAAAAGATCAGGAACACAGGAATGAAAACTACAACGATGTCATGTCATGCTTACAATGGACAAAAGTTTTAAAATACCACAATAACAAGTGTTGGCAAGAATGTGGAGCCATGGGAGAACACTTACACACTGTTTAGTAGTGTAAATTAGCACAACCACTTTGGAAAACAGTTTGACATCAAGTACTAAAATTTAAAGTTGTGTATGCCTTACAGCCAGCACTTCCTAAATAATATCCTAGAAAAATTCTTTTTTTTTTTTTAAAGATTTTATTTGACAGAGATCACAAGTAGGCAGAGAGAGAGGGGTAAGCTGGCTCCATGCTGTGCAGAGAGCCCGATGCGGGGCTCGATCCCAGGACCCTGAGATCATGACCTGAGCCGAAGGCAGAGGCTCTAACCCACTGAGCCACCACAGGCGCTCCTATCCTAGAAAAATTCTTAAACGTTACCAGGATATATGTACAAAAATGTTCATAACACTTTTAATAGCAGATGAAATGGGAATCAACCTAAATATATAAACAGTAAATATATATAATATAATATAATATAATATAATATAATATAATATAATAATAGATAATAGATAAATATATCAACTGATCAATTTTTTATGCAGTCATTCAATGGAATTATATATAGTAGTTAAATTACAGCTATGCAATATCAAGGATGAATTTCAGGAATATAATATTATAAAGAGCAAATCACAGAAGATGGCATACAATATGATTCCATTAGTACAAATTACAAAAATTGTCAAATAATATATAGTCCAGGGAGATAAACACATGCCTAAACTACTACTAAGACCCTAAATATTATGAACACAAAATTTGGACTAAAAGCTCTGAGGGAAGAGGAGGGGAGGAGAGGGGAAGGGGTATATAGGGGAACTTACAGATAATTGGTAATGCTCTATTTTCATAAATCAAGTGATCTATGAGGCTTTGTAATATCATTTTACATACATTTTATGAATGTAAAACATTAAAAGAACATTATTCTAAAATTAAGATCAAAAGGAAATCTTTAATAATATTTCTGTGCCCTCCAAAAATAAAGAAAACACAGTCTCCATAGTTTACAAAGATTACTCTTTTACGTTGGGTGATGCATGAGGCAGCATTTTAACATTCTGTCCTAATAAGTAGAAATTGTAATTTGACTGTCTTCAAGATAAATGAAAAATATTACCATTCCATTTTATGCAAAGTGTGCCCAAAATCCAGATTTTAGGTGACACCCAATGAGTTAGTCATTTTATAAAACATTTTCCCTTTTGGCTTCTAGATTTGGGGAAAGACTTCCTGTGTCAAAGTTGGGGCCTCCTATAGAAACCAGAAACCTGCTTTAAGATAAAAGCCAGAAAGTTACCCGGGAAGAGCAAATGTATACTTGTATAAAATGTGTAATATATGTGTGTGTTTATGTGTGTATTTTATATATATATATAATATATGTATATACATAATTATAATATGTATAATATATAATGTATAAAATGTATAAAAGCAAATTGTATAATGCAGCAAATACTGGAGCATAAATTGGAGCTTAAGGTGACTTAATTTTTCACTTAGGACACCACTGAAGTGAAAAATCTTTCTCCTCAAAATACCAGAATTTGAAAAAGTAGATACAGCAAGAGTAACTAATACCAACTTGGCTTCAGAAATGCAGATGTTTTTACTGATCTGGGACTTGAGTCTGGTAGAAAAGAGAACATTTTTAGAGGAAGTAATAACTTATTTATTTATTAAATAAATAGCATTTACAGGCCAGGTGGTGTTACGAGAGCTTCGCATTTATGAACTCATCCTCCCAATGTGCTGTGAAGTAAGTGCTATCATTATTAATACCTCGTTCACAAATGAGGAAACCAACAAAGAATGGTTAAATACTTTGCCCAAAATTTTTCTACTGATAAAGATAGAGCCACGATTCTAAGCTAAGCAGTCTAGCTTTCTTTCTATAGGCCGAGGTAAAAAATAAGATTCTGGATGATTAAGTAGAAAAAAGATCCTGTAAAGATTTCTCTGAAGAGGTGCCATTTGTACAGAGTTGACAAAGACGATGGGACTCTGGGCCCTCTACCAAGGACGAGTTTTAGGAGGAGTAACCAGGTCCCAGTTTGCCTGGGGCGGTTCAAGTTTACCCCTGTTTTCCCAGCACGGTTATTAGTAGCTTCTCCTTTCTCAAGCTTCTAGGTTTGGATGATAAATTGTATGGTCATCTTACTGACAGAGTTTATCTTGAACATAAACAATTCCTAAAGAATCACACTGTAGTAATCCCAAAGTCTTTGAGGTATAGCTCAAATGCAAATCTCTAGCCAAGTCTGATAACAAGAACTGGTTAACCTGTTTCAGAAGAACAGCCAGGGGAAATAGCGGGCACCCTATTGAAAGCACATGGGATCACTGCCTTGAATCCCATGCCCTGAAGGGATTGTAGCATTTTCAGTTTTGTAACCCAGCTTCTGTGGCATTTAAGCCTAGAGGTGCCTGAGAGCCATCCCCGGAGAGCTGGAGACACTGTAGAGTTAAAAGGAGAGAAAATCTTTGATGGTCTCTGCCAAGAGGGGCAGAAGTTGAATGAGGTTTTCTGTCCCCATGGGAGAAAAGCATTTAGAATTTTAGACCTGGGATGTTGAAGGTAAGAACATTAAAATTCTGAAACAATTGTTTGTTGTAATATTTATTGTATCCTTTACTTATCCAGAGTAACAAGAAACTTAAAACCAAAGGAACAAGGTGCCCAACAGACCATCTGGACTCTTCAGCCATTTCTGTGAGGAGCTGCAATGCCCTAGGGGGGGTGTCACTTGCTTTAAGGAGTATAGGTAAGAACTGCATTCCCCACGCCCTTCAGAGAGCTGGTCTGGGAAAATCAGAGTGCTCTAGTACCAAGGAGTAAAAAAGATTTAGAGAAGTACTTCGTGTAAAATTATTAGTCATGTTATCGGAAGTAGAGAATTCTCAACTCTAGAGAAAAGATAACAGTGATCCCAACAATTATTGATTATCAGTCATTTCATTGGCAAACCAAAGAGAATGGGACAATGGCAAAACCAACACTGAGTTGATCACGGTGAGTAGGTCAGTGATCTGGTGATAAGCTCATGGGGAGATCATGATGAAAATATTTTCAACATTACGAAATGACAAATAAGTTTTGATTTTTACAAAAACTAAATCTGCATTGCTCAAACTGGTAGGAGAAAGAGCCCCTTTTCTATAGCTCTGTGACAAGGGAGCCTACACGTTCAGCACAGGTTATAAAGATTCCTGGGGGGAGGCTTCTTGAAACAAAAGTTTAACAGACGTGACATTTTTGTTTTTTTTCTTGGCTGGGAATTCATTCTCAGTATTTAACAGTACTGGAAAAGCTATGACATAACTTTTGGCTTTCCTACCCACGTACATTCATTATTTAGGAATCTCTCTGTTGGTTATCATAAATCTGGGGGGACCTGGGTGGCTCAGTCAGCTGAGGTGTCTGACTCTTGATCTCAGTTCAGGTTTTGACCTTGAGGTTGTGGCTTCAGGTCTCTCATTGGGCTCTATGCTGGGCATGGAGCCTACTTGAAAAACAAAACAAAACACTGAGGGCGCCTGGGTGGCTCAGTCGGTTAAGTGCCCAACTCTCGATTTTAGCTCAGGTCATGATCTCAACATCGTGAGATCCAGCCCCATGTTGGGCTCCATGCTCAGAAGGGAGCCTGCTGATGATTCTCTCTCTCTTTCTCTCTCTTCCTCTGCCCCTCTCCACCCCCATGCTCATGCTCTCTAAATAAATAAATCTTAAAAAAAAAAAAATCAGAGTCAGAACACAGAAGAAAGGACTGACAAGGGGTGTGTGCCCCTGTTTTGCAGCTTTTCTCAGGCAACGGGCCATAGAGTGTGACATGAGGTGGCGGAAGTGCTGATAGGAGACCAAGCAGGCTTCTGGCCTGAGGAACCACGAACTAGAGGTTAGGCCAAATATACTCACTCAAAAGTGAGGAGAGAATTGTGAAAAGGAGAGAGGTAGAGAAAAGGATTCCTAGGTTTTTGTGCGGATTCAACCCAGGTCCCTGGCTACCCTTCTACCACAGACATGAAACACCTCGAAAAGGACAAAAGAAAGCAGATGAGCTCTGAGCTGTTGCCTACATCCAAATGAGACCATTTGCAGTTTGAGTCTCACCAAATGAATTCACTTCTAAAGCACAAAAACATCAGCATTCACTGGAGGAAGATTTTACACACACACACACACACACACACACACACACACACATGTTCTCTTTACCCTTTAGACATAACAGAATTCAGAGTCTCAGTAAAACATAGAATGCAGGATACAATCCAAAATTACTTGATATATAAAGAACCAGGAAAATGTGACCCATTATCTAGAGAAAAGACAGGCCAGATCAAGATGTTAGAATTAATCAGACAAAAACCTTGAAATATCTATGATAACTATACTTTGGAATAAAGGAAAATACACTCATAATAAATGAGAAAACAGAAAAACCTCAACAGGTAATTATAAAATATAAATAAGAACAAAAATGAAAAAACTTCAAACTTAACCATTCAGTATCTGAAATTAACAAGCCGTTGAATTGGCTTTATTGTAGGGTACACATTGTGTAAGGGAAAAATTATGACATTGGCTTGTGGTGTGTATCTATTTAGATGTAATGCTTATGACAATGAACTTAAGTAACAGCAGGGCTGGTGAATGGAACCAAATGATTGCAGGATTACTGTATTTTATGGGAAAGTATAGTAAAAGACTAAAAAGACGGTGAGGAAGTAAAGATATTTATTTTAATTCCTAGCGTAACCACTAAGTAAAAAGTATAGCTAAAATGCTAATAGGTAGGGCACCTGGGTGGCTCAGTTGGTTGAGCGACTGCCTTCAGCTCAGGTCATGATCCTAGAGTGCCAGGATCAAGTCCTGCCCTTCTCCCCCTGACCCGCCCCCCATCTCATGTTGTCTCTCCATTCTCTCTCTCTCAAATAAATAAATAAAATCTTTAAAAAAATAAAATGCTAATAGGTAGTCTTTCATTGATATTAAAAAAAAAATCCAAAAGTAGGCAGAAAAGGAAGAATAAAAACACAATATAGAAAACAAACATTAAAATGGGAGATTTAAATCTAACATCAATTACTACTTTAAATATTAATGGATTAAATATTCCAATTAAAAAGCAGAAATTAACAAAATTAAAAGGAAGGTCTACATACACCATATGCAAGAGATAAACTGTAAATTTGAAGACATGCACAGGCTGAAGGAGAAGATACATCATGCACCATGGACTGAATGTTTCTGTCCCCCCAGATTCATATATTAAAACCTTAACCCCCAGTGTGATGGTATTAGGAGGTGAGACTTTCCAGGGGTGATTAGGTCATGAGGGTGGAGCCCTCATGATGAAATTAGTACCCTATAAGAGACCCCAGGAAGCTCCCAAGTCCTCTTTCCGTTATGTGGAGATACAAGAAGTTGGCAGTCTGCAGCCCAGAAGAGATCCCTCACCAGAACTTGACCATGCCGGCACCCTGATCTTAGACTTACAGCTTCTAAAACTGTGAGAAATAAGTTTCTGTTGTTCATAAGTGACCCAGTCTGTGGTATTCTGTTATAGCTGCCCAAAGACACCACGTAAACAGCACAGAGAGCCTGGGGTGGTTATTAGTATTGGACAAAATAGACCCATGACCAAAAGCTCTACCAGAAACAAAGAGAGTTGTTTTATAGTGGCAAAAGTGTCGATTCATCAGGAAGACCTAATAATCATAAATGTGTATGTGCCTAATAACAGAGCTTCAAAAATACATGAAGTAAAAACAAAGACTAAAAAGAAGAAACAGACAATTCCACAATATTAATAGATTTTAACACCCAACAGGAAATGGTCCAACAAGAGACAGAAAAAGCAATGAAAATGTAATCTGAACATTATCGGACCACCTTGATCTAATTGATATTCACAGAATGTTAGAACCAGCAATAGCAGAATATACATTCCTTTCAAGTATACCTAGTACTTTTGCAAGAATCATGCCAATCCATGAAACATCTCTGAATCGAAATAAAATTATTGCAATCATAGAATATGTTCCTTGACCCCAATAAAATAAAATTACATATGGTCCCCAACTTTTGATGATTCCACTTATGATTTTCAGCCTTATGGTGTTGTGGAAGTGATATACATTCATTTGAAACTGTCCTTTGAATTTTGATCTTTTCCTGGGCTAGTGCTATGCAGTCTGATTGTCTCTTATGATGCTGGACAGCAGCAGGGAGCCACTGCTCACCATCAGATCACAAGGGTCAGTAACTGATCCATTAGAATCATTTTGTACCATACAACCGTTCTGGTTTTCACTTTCGATATAGCAGTCAATAAATTACACGAGATACTACTTTATTATAAATCAGGCTTTGTGTTAGATAGTATTCTCCCAGCATGGGTTAATATAAGTGTTCTTTTTTTTTTTTTTAAGATTTTCTTTATTTGACAGACACAATGAGCAGGGAACACAAGCAGTGGGAGAGGGAGAAGCAGGCTTCTCGACAAGCAGGGAGCCCGATGTGGGGCCCCATCCCAGGACCCTGGGATCACGACCTGAGCTGAAAACAGACGCCCAACTGAGTGAGCCACCCAGGCGCCCCTAATGTAAGTGTTGTAATAAGGTCAGCTAGGCAAAGCTATGATGTTTGGGAGGTTAGGTGTGTTACATGCATTTTCCACTTAGTGGTATTTTCAACTTGTGATGGGTTTATGAGGTTGTAACCCTGTCATAAGTCAAGGAAGACCTGTATGATATCTAGAAAAACATCCCAAATTTTAAAATAGACAACTTCTAAGTAATCTATGGGGCAAGAAACATCACAAGAAAAATTAGAAAATATTTAAAAGGAAAAGTAATGAATATACAACATATCAAAATTGGTACAATGCCACTAACCTAGTGCTTAGAGGAAATGTATGGGTGTATTTTTTTGAGTGTAGTGACACACAATGTTACATTAGCTTCATGTACAACATAGTGATGCAAGAAATCTATACATTATGCTGTGTTCACTACAAGTCTGGCTACCATCTGCCCCTATACCTCACTATTAACAACATCATTAGCTGTATTCCTTATACCATGACCTATTCATTCCGTATCTGGAAGCCTGTATCTCCCACTCCCTGTCACCTGTTTTGCCTAACCTTCCATCCTCCACCCCTCTGGCACCCATCCATTTGTTCTCTGTATTTATAGGTCTGGTTCTGAAAAGGCTACATACTGTATGGTTCTACCTATATAACATTCTAGAAAAGGCAGAGCTTCCTAACATTAAAATTCTGTATGGTTTTTAGTAATACTGTTTGTAAATTTTAGAAGTGGAGGACCAAGGCTTTATTTATCTCCACGGTTAGGAAGAAAGTAAGGAAGTTACCCCTTAAAAAGTCACTGAGTCTTTGGGAAACTTGGGTGCTCTTAGGGACCAAGAGTTTGGAAAAGCAAGAGTAAGGAAGTAAGCAGGGAGGACTTTGCTGACAGTTGCAGCAGAGTAGAAATAAATTAGATGAGATGATGTTGGGGACCCTGAAGACAAATGTTTAGAGCAAGGAAAGAAGACTAGTGAATAGAGGCACGGCATGACTCTGAGTTGTGAAAACGTGGACTGTGGAGTAAAAAAACCATACCAGAGGTTGGCTGGAGTTCTCTGGGGCTGCGAGTGCAGTGGCCGCCACAAGGCGGCGCTCTGACTACATCTACTTCGGTTTCCACTGTGCTTTTCATTGTCCCACTCCTCTCTCAGTCTTTAAGGGCTCTAACTAGAGGTCTGTCACACTCCAGCCATAGTCAGCCAGCCTATTATTAGTGCCAAGCCTTCCGCCTGGAGCAATGACAGTGTAAATTTCAGCAATGGCAGAAGGGGGACAAATACAGCTGTTGTGCATTTTAGAATAATTGCTACAGGCCATTTGGAGACAGCTTTATAATAATGGCACTTATACAGACTTATACAATATTTCCCTTTTCTGTTTTACACCCCCCTCAACACTCTGCAACATGAGTTTGTTAGTCCGCTCATCTCATGAGTCTAGAATGATCTTCTCCCTAATTTTATTTGATTTTACTTTATTTATTTTTTAAAGCAAGAAGCATTTATTTGGGCAATTAGAATTGCAAGTCAGAAAACAACAGATTCAGGTAGAAACCTGGGTTCTGTCTGCTTCCCAGTTTTATAAAAGAAGGTACCATCCAGGGACGCCTGGGTGGCTCAGTTGGTTGGACGACTGCCTTTGGCTCAGGTCATGATCCTGGAGTCCCGGGATTGAGTCCTGCATCGAGCTCCCAGCTCCATGGGGAGTCTGCTTCTCCTTCTGAACTTCTCCTTGCTCATGCTCTCTCTCAAATAAATAAATAAAATATTAAAAAAAAAAAAAAAAAAGAAGGTACCATCCAGCCCTTTCATACCCCGTTCCTTCTGCTATGAACTCTACTCTCACTGCCCTCACCTAATTGACTGTCTTTTCCCAGCACAAATGCCATTTGTGAAAAACCTCTCCTCAGCCCACCCCAGGTCTGGCTCTTGTTTTCGCTTCCATTGTCCCCGGTTGACTCACCAACTAGCTTGTGTTCATCTCATTGCATTCTCAGTGTGTCTTACCTATCACTTTGAACTTGAAAAGTTCTTTGAACTTTTCTTCTCTTGTATTTCCCAGTGTCAGCCACAATTCCCCACACAGTGAGCAGATGAATAGGTAAATAAATAAAGCCAGCTCTAACAGATCAAAGTCCTTGTCCCATCTTAAGTCCACAACTGGGTTGAAAATATCCAGACATGTAGACCTGAGCCTGTCTTCCTGGCTGCAATGGTTGACCACAACCTCTCCACAGAAAAGTTATAAATGGGCCTATGTGGAGAGGTTCTGGATCCTGCACTGAGCCACAGATCAGGGAAGATGCCCAGAGCTGGCAAAGCAAGACGTCAAGGCCTATCATCTGTGCAGAAGGCCAGGACAACACGGATCACTGAGTCAGACTACCTGTCTGCCATTGCAGTTAAAGCTGTGTCCTGCAGCTGATGTATTAGAAGCATGGAAAGAAGCAGCAAACCTGTGATTCCGTGTTCCTCTAGTTTGGGGGGCCCGTCTTGCTCCAGGTAACTGTGACACCCCTGAGTCTGAGGTACCCTCTGAGAGAATCAAAGAGGCATGAACTCCCTGTGTCTGTGTCCCACGTTTATACTTTGGCTGCTTTCTAGCTGGTTCTGGAGCACGCCAAATAAGAGCAGTCTTGCTCCAAAGACCCCGCCCATCCTTGGTGAGTTGGTGGCGAAAGAGCAGCATATTGGATGTGGCTGCAAAAAAGCTCGTCCTTTCTGGTGTCCTCTTTCTTGCAAAAACCGAGCTTCTTTTCTGCCCACCTGTTCATTCTTCTCTCCCTGTCTTTGTCCCATCCTTCTCACATATTTAACAAGTACTACCACGTGCCGAGCTCTTTGCTGGAGATGCCAAGATGAAAAAGGCACAGTGCTCTACCCTCAGGGAATTCACAGGATTCTGGAAGAAATAGGGAAGTAAATAAATAGTCTTAATTTAAAAAAAAAAGTCATAGTTGAATAAATGCTGTCATATAGGAGGTGTCTGTGAGGCCCTGGAGGTTTAACAAGAGGGCCATGGTGCAGTAGCAGATATCCAGTAGCCAGCTGGTGGGAGGAGCCCTTCCCATCATGGCTGATTTCAAGCTACTAACCGGATGTCACTGAACACAGACTTGGGAAGAGATATACACAGTTGGCTCTTTTGCTGCAGAAAGACCCAGCTCTGGCATACAACCATGATTTCACCTCCTAAGACCCTGAGCAGAACATCCCTTCAAGCCATGCCTGGGTTTCTGACCTATAGAACCGTGAGCCCATAAATGAGTTTTGGTTTAAGCTGCCAAGTGTGTGGTAATTTGTTACGTTGCCATAGAAACCTATAGAAACAGAACCTATTATACAGACCTAAGCTTAGTAATGGTAAGCAATTTGACCAAGGCCATGAGCATCTAACAAGTGATGGAACAGGGAGGGAAAATGACATGTGTCAGACTCAGAAGCCTGGAAACTTATACCCGTGTTCTATGACTTATCATAGAAAACCGTGTCACATGGCCATGAAGGGCCAGAGTCGTGAGGGATACTATTCCTCGTTCATTCATTCATTCATTCATTCATTTTTAAGAACCAGATGTGCATTATTATTAAAGATGAAATTCTGAGCCAGAAGAAAATCAAATGTTGAGTGTGGCTTTGGACTTGAAGTGGTGGCCCAGTGGTTACCTTGATACTTATTTCAGAGGATAATGCTGTGGAGTAAAGAAATTCCATATGGGACTGTACTCATTAGATATTTGATTTTGGCTAGAGCATCCATTTCTACTTTTCTCCTCCAGCCTGACCAGATGTGCTGAGAAAATTTGGTTTCCCCCGAATATGTACATCTGTCAAAATTCCTGTCAATTTTAGCACGACTGCCAAGGGAGTGAACAAAGAGGGTTAGCGATTAACTTCAAAGAACTTTGTTGGAGAGGAATAAAGATATTTAAGGTCTATTTTGTGAACTAATTGCATTTGCATATTTATGGGATTTACTGATATAGCAGTAATTAAAAACTATTTAGTAGTCTTAAAGGACACATAACTCAGTTGCTGTTTGCATAATAAACACTTCCTTATTATGTTTGCATAATAAACCCTCTCCCCCGCCTTCTTCTAAAAGACACTGGTCCAGCTAAGAGGTGTCATAGGAAATAATGGAGAAACAAAGTGCAAGGACTCATGGGAATGTGGGGAGGGGGGGCTACTGAAAGAAATACATCTCTAGGTAGTCAGTTGTAGGCCTGACCTAAACCATGATGAGGAAACACTGATTCAAACCTCTTTCTTTTCCCAGCTGATATTTGAGAAGCCTGAATGCTGAGCTCCTGACAATTCCAATTTTTTATTTTAATACACTGATTTGCTTGAAGGACCTGAATGAAGTTCACTTCCCATTCATCTTTCCTAAAGAGCTGTCTAAGGGTGGGATAGTGGGGGTGAGATCCTTGAGTCATGGATGATAAGAAACAATGTGAGTAAAAAGTACTGTAATAAGAAAAGACAGTTTTCATGAAAAATTAAAGGTTGAACAGGGAAGAGATAGCAAATCTAAAGACACTGAGTAAACAAACTACATGCAGACCGGGCAGTAAGGTCAGAAAAGGTACTATCTGAGCCTTCTGGTGATGCGGAGCAGGGCGGGCCATCAGGGAAGGATCAGGAAGCATCTGCATATAAACTATTTTGAGGACAAGTCACTCACACAAAACCTTTCCCATCTTGGCAGAATTCATCAGCCAATAAAGAGCTGTAATGGGCAGGATCACCAGACTGTTGTTAAATTAGCTAATGAAGGTCGTAATGTACCTGTATTACACATCATTAGCAATGGCCTTCCAGTAACAGATGGGGATATGAGGAAGAGAGAAGAAAAGGGAGGGGAAGCATGTCCCAGAAGGTTTGACATAGAGCCATGCTTACTAAAATGTGTGGCAAGAATGTAATGTTGATCATCATCTCAATTAAACCTTTGCATAAAAGCAAGCTTCCGTGTTGTCTTCCCATAGAAAGTGCTGTGTACATGGATATGCTGCCTGTAGCTTGCCTTTCTCCCGATGGACAGGGCTGGGACCTTGATGGCCAGACCAATCTTTGGTGATGTTCTCTCTTGATAAAGCCCCATTTATCTGGCCATTCTCTCTAGAGGATATTTCTCAAAACTTTCCATAACTTTGTATCAAATTTCCTCTACCAGGTTACATTTTTGTTTTCTGAAATATTTTCTTTTTTTTAATTTTTATTTAAAAGATTTTATTTATTTATTTGACAGACAGAGATCACAAGTAGGCAGAGAGGCAGGCAGAGAGAGAGAGAGAGGAGGAAGCAGGCTCCCTGCAGAGCAGACAGCCCAATGCGGGGCTCGATCTCAGGACCCTGGGATCATGACCTGAGCTGAAGGCAGAGGCTTTAACCCACTGAGCCACCCAGGCGCCCCTCTGAAATATTTTCAAATACACAGCAAGACTGGAAGAATAGTAGAATGAACCCCCCCCCCCATATACACACACCATTTGAGAATAAACTGTCACTGTGAGTACTTAGTGGGTGATTCTTACAGACAAGAACATCACATGATTTCAGCTCCATCAAAATCAGGGAATTAAGATTGCTACATCATTACCATCTAACCTATAGTCTCCGGTTTGAGTTTTAGGAATTCTTCCCAACATGTTCTTTGTAACAACAGGATCCAAGCCAGAATCACAGGTTATGCTGAGTCATCCTGTCTCTTTAATCTATTTTTCTGTGATATGGTTTCTCAGTCTTTCCTTAGCCTTCATAACTTTGACACTCTTGAAGATTATATATGCCTGTTGTGTAGAATGTCCCACGGTATGGGGTTATCTGGTGTTGCCTCCTCGATAGATTCAAGTTTTGAATTTTTTGCCAGATGATAACAGAAATGCAGCTGTGTCTTCTCAATTCCTCCTATCTCCACAGCACACAACTCCCATGATTGGTAATGTTAATTTTCATTGTTTGATTAAGGTGTTGTCTGCCAGATTTCTCCATGGAAAGTTTTTTTTTTTTTAAATCATTGTGATTAATGAGTATCTTGTGTAAGTGTCCTGTTTTTCATCACTTTCACCAACTAGTTTTTATCAGACACTGATGTTTCTTGAGTGAATAATTACTATGAAGATTCTAGCATTCCTTTTACATTTCTTAGTTGGCATTCTAACTTAAGGAAAAGCCGTCTCTTCTTTTCATTCATTTATTTAAATATGCTTGGACTTGTGGATTATTATTTTATTTAGTGGGTTATAATTCTTCAGATCATTATTGATTTTAATGCTTGAATTGTCCCAGATTTGGCCAGTGGGAGACCCTTCAAGCTGATTATGTCCTTTTACCATGTCCCTATTATTCTGTCTAGCACTTTTTTACTTTGTGATGCAATGAGATGTTCTAGGCTCTTCTTAACACTTCTCCTGTCTAACCCAGAAATCAGTCATTTCTCTATTTCTTCCTTTTAAGTAGGTATGTTATTTAGAACTTAAGCTCTGGGTATTGGGTATACTCATTGCTACTGGGGTGCCCCTCCCCACAGACCTACTGGAAGACAGAGCTAGGGATGTATGTTTATAAGGACATGTGTACACACACATTTACATCTGTGTTTATTTCCATTTTTAGCTAACATGTACTGAGAACCATAAGTTCATACCGATACCTACAAAACCAACTCAGTACCATGGGTTTGTCCTAGTTTTCTCCATTTCCATATTTGTAACTCCTGTCACCAATAGTAGGACACCAATCAGGCTACATTTTATTGGTAGATGAAAATTAAGACAAGAGTGTCAAAGATTCTAAACAAAGGGGCTGCATAATTAGGAGAACAGGGATCAGGTATGTATGCTTCTCCTCAGTTTGCCCTGTGTAACTCGTCTCAATCCTGTGCCTCTATAGTCCCACTTACAGAAAAAGCAGATGAGGGAAATGGTATGAAATTTAGTTTTTGTTTCTAGAGCATCTAGCATTCTACCAGTGGCAGAAGAGTTATATAGAATCATGCTTCTTTTTCCTTAAAAATGAAGAGTGGATGGGTACTCGATCAAAAAGTGAAAGGAAAATTTTATCAAATGATGTTAAACATTAGTAGCTCTCATCTTCAGTAAGCCTGGAAGCATCCTCTCATACACAGTTACTTTCTGAATTGTACACAGGGACAATTGAAGAGACACTCCCATTTATCAAAAATCAATGTTTCTTTTAATTAAAGGGGCTTAGGAAAAACAAAAAGCACTTTCCCTGTCTTGTTAGCAGTTGTCCTTCATTGGACAATACCAGGTTTCCATTAGCTTTGTGTAATTCCAGAGTCCAATAACCACTGTCAAATGCTGAAGATGTAGCCGCATAAGTCTGATTTAGAACAGCTATTTAGATCTCAATTATTAATGAAATTAGTGTCCTGAATGTCAGCAAGAGCACTGCCTTAGGTAAAGGCTGTAAAGGAAATCATATTAGTGTGGAATTTCCTCTCCTTAGGGGCTCCTCTTAGATTACATTATTCACTTAGCTATCTCCTGTCAGGGAAATTGAAATGTTGGCCATGATCTGAGCCTGGGGCAGAACCAAATGGAGAAGTTAAGGGGTATCTCAATGGCATCGATTCCAAAACATTTGCTTGGTGCCCACGTTGCCGTTGGTCCGGTTTAATGTTTACAAAATAGCACCAGCACGGACAGCAGACACTGGCCGAGAGAGAAGAATGGAGTGAAGCAGAGGCCCTTTAGGAAGAATTGAGTGCAGCCCATCTAATAGGCAAGTTTGCATGTCTCCTCTTCGGGCCGAGCCCGAGAACACTGGCAGGTACCATGGCTTTCCTGTGGCCCTTCATCCTGGTGGCTGCCTCAGGTGGGTCCTTTTAATGATTTTACTTTCGGCCCAGAATAGTAACTTTTAAAAGCTAGAGACCGTATTTTTCTACCTGGTGCTGGATAACTCCTTACAAGTGTTCGTTTTTACTTAGCATCTGTAAAGCACCAGTCCTGCGAAGCGACGTGGAGCCCGGTGATTTGTTATGTCTTTGCTCCTACAGTTACAGATCTGTAAATACGGAGTCACACAGTGGGGCTCTTGACACACAGCTGAAAATATGCTGGAAATGTTATAGCTGCTTGATAAAGCTTCTCCAGAAATCAAGCTCTCTTTGCGGCAATTTACATCGAGAGTTGAGGCATTCCTTATTCAGATTTGCTTTTGTGTCTGAATAATAGATTTTTATTATCCCAAACAGTCTTGGCTTCATTATAAGCTTTTGGTAGCCCAGAAGAGTTTCCTGTATACAGCTTGGATGAAGACACCTGCGTATCATTTTGGTATTACGGGTCTCACCCAGCCATGCAAAGTCTGTGTAGGTGATGAATATATCTCCAGAGACAACTACTAGAAACTTGTACGTTTTTAGTGTACATTTCCCCTTAAGATACTTTAAAAATTATTATAGCCTCCTGAATTTCTAGAACTAAGTTTTTGTGGTATGAGTATTAACTCCACTGAATTGGGCCATTTGTGTTAAGATCCAATAGATTCTTAAAAAACACAGACAGATCAAGAATATATGATTATGCTGGTGTTCCCCCCAGTTCCCACTTTCTTGAGGGGTGTCCTCGAGCTCATATCTCAAAGAGTTTCCATGTTTTAAAATATAACTGGAAGTGGAATGAGTCAATTACTGAGATGAGGCAGGAATTTGGAAGCCCAGCAGCTGGAAATGATTTTTTTATTGGGTAGAGAAGAAAAATAGCCACTTATCATTAAAATAGGAGAATCCTGAATGTTGAACTTAAAGGATAAAAGCATATCTTAATTATAAAAATGAAAACAGGAAATTTCATTAAATGCCAAATGGGTTTCTTAGCAGAAAATAATTGTGAACATTAAGCTAAGTAAGATAAAATAGAAAAATAAAAGGTAAGGAAAAAAAAGAAAATCTTCTTAATGTCTCTTTCTAATGTTTTTGTATTATGCTTGATTTTTGTTCTAAATGTGACAGAAAGTATGTTTGAATGGTGTCTAGTAATCAGTGCTTGACCATAAATTATACTGGGGACATGTGTTGCAGAAAAAACTGCCCTTTGGAATTTTTGCTGGGTTAATATCAAGATGACTTGTAAATACAAGAGCACTAAACCAACCACCAATTTAAGGCCACTGCCTGATGGCAGTGTCCTGGGTGAGAGCCTAAATTAAGAGACCTGTTTAGTTCCTACCACACTACTCACCAGCCTTGTGACCCTGAACAAGCCAATTAATCTCTTAGAGATTGAGTTTTCCTGTAAGTTAAATGCTTATTTTGTATATTGTGGTGATCAAATAAGATAGCATTGTGAAGTTGTAAGGTGCAATGCTAATAGAAGGTATTTTTGACCCCAAATCACACAGACACAGAAAATAACAGTAGGCTGTTTCTGCCCAGTGATGTATACCATGCAACATGTCGGTTTCCTTTTGGAGGACCACTCACTTCTGTCCCTAATATTCTTAGGGAGCCAGCTCAGTGTAATGTCACAGTAAAGAGCTTGGGCTTTGGATCCAGTCCAGCCTCTTCATTTGCAAGCTGTAGGACTTTGGGTGGTCCTAAGCTCACTAAGCCTCTAGTCTGTCACCTGTAGTGAGGTGAATCCTCATGGGGCTGGAGAGTACCTGTCTCATAAGGCTGTTGTAAAAGCCAAAGGAGGTTGTTCGTGTAAAATGCTCTAAGCCCAGTGCCTGACGTGCAGCATGTATTCAGCCAGATTTGGGAATTCAGTAGACCACACCCCTAAATCTCATTCCTCCTGCAACTTCTCAGATGTGTGTGTAACTCTTTTATACTTCCAAAGCTGACATACTAAGTGAGAACAGCTCTTTTCATCACAGTGTCCAGAACACTTTAAGGTAGAATTCGTCAAAACAAGGAAAACAAAGGAAAAATTCCATTATATTCTTATCTTAAAAAAAAAAAATCTCTGCCCCAAAAGTGCTTCATAGCTCAGTCCCTGACACATTCCACTTTCCAGAAATCTTACAAGTGAATTATTTGGAGCCAATTATTAGCATCCATAGAGGCCGCGTTAACGAGGAATCTTCCCTGGGTCTGTGGATAGCTTCCATCAGTGTCTGTTGAAACATCACTGAACTGTGAGTCATTTAGTGCTTGTGTGAATGTCACATTAGCTTTCAAGGGGCATAATTTACTGTTAATTAATGGTCACTTAAATCCGTAATCTCTCTCCTGTAATTGATCTTTCTCCTCAGGCAAATTTGCATTCATAGTAGAAATGTAATTTATTATTTCTTCCCATTTTAAACAAAGAACTCTTTACCCTTATAGTTTATTTAAGCATACTTTCATTTCCTTCTTATTTTTCCTCCTATTGTTGCTTGTTTCTCTGTTGTTCCTAGTTCTAGATTCTAGAACTTTGTCTTTTTACCCAAAGGCTTTGACACGTCCTAGAAACTATGTTTATCCATAGGAGACGTATGGATTGTTTCCTAGAAAAGACAGCAGAAGGGAATTTGAGTCTTAATAGCAGAGGGTATAGGGAAAACACATTCATTTCCCAGAATTCTGTTTTAATTCTGTCTCAGATAGTTTCCTGTATCGAAACATGCACATTTCAGTGTTTCCCCAACTGGGACTTGAATTGGGAGCTTCCAAGCGAGGTGAAAGTGAAGTTGCCCGGAGCGAAGTTCACAGGAAAGGCACCAGACCAGCTTTGCTTTGTGTTCCTGACTTCTCTCCCCTGGGGTACACCAGCAAGAAATGGTCTCAGGTAGAGAGAGTCACAGCACATTTTTTTGACAATCACAGTTCACAAAAACCCTAAAAATGATGCTCGATGCATGCCACCTACCTTAGTCCTCCATGCCTGAATAGCGGATGCCATTTTAGGCATCTCCGTGGGTGAATAGTTAGGGAGTTAAAATGCTCATTAGCTTCGCAGTTCTGGTGGTAATGAAAGTGAATATTCCACTGCCCACGGTGACTCTGCACTGCACCCCCAGCATCGTCGTTAGCATTTTGGTCACACTGACATTGATAAATCATAGAAATTGCTGCCTGTGGCGGCAGGTGACACGACATCATTCATAAAGAAATGGGTATAAACAGGACTGTCACACAGGGAGAAGATATCTCATTTACAGTTTCCTGCTGGATCCCGCATACCTTCAGCAGCTCATCAAAATAACTATCAAAACCACTGAGAGGAGGTGAATTCACGCGCAGGACACTACAGATAGATTTCACTCACGCACTGTGGCAGGAGGCGTGCAATTTGCTCCAGTCCAATGACTTAGCGAAGCTTTGAATCCCCCAGGAGGTGGCAAAGCTTGTGAGCAAAATATCTTTTTCAATTCAGAGGAAGCCCTCACAAATTTGTCACTTCCAATTGTTGGTGCTCATTCCTCTTGCTTCTTTTCCCCTGGCCTCCCCTGCCTCAACACCAATCACTGCTCCTCTACAAATCAGGATTCCCAGGCCATAAAGAATGGTTGTTCTCTGGAAACAGAAAGAATTTTCCCAAAACGAAGATCTCATTTTCTGACAAGTGTGTTTTATTTAAAGACAGTTGAGTGAGAAAAGAGGGTTTTTTTGTTGTTGTTGTTTTTAGGAGAAAAGTATGAATTGGAATCTTGTTAATCCCATTATATAGGAATTTTGGGGTTCACTGGTTTGTCCATGTTTCTGCGTGAATTTCCTATTTAGCTGTTGAATTACAAATGGAAAAAAAGTCAAGGAGGAGATCACTTTTGATTAAATGTAGGGGAAGGTTTGTTTTTTTTGTTTTGTTTTTTCCCTGTGTCTTAGAAGGGGATGATACTGGAATACAGGATTCTGTCTCCAAGATGCATGATTGCTGTGAAAACAGAATTGTAGGTGCAGTTTGGATTCTTGGAGATCCGAGATGACTTACTGATCGCTACAATGAGCTGTCTTTTTGGGGCAGTCAGGTCATCAGCTTACTTTAAAGTAAGCGTCTGCCAAAGAGCCCACTAGCTGCCTGTGAACTTCAGCAAATTGTGGTAAACTGAAAACTGTATTCTACCAGGACCCACCAAGTCCTCAACGGTCTGAGGTCTCCTCGAGATGCTAAGCTCCTCTTATTTTCCTCCTCATGATGCCAGTTTTGTTTTTCAGAAACCCTAGCCATGGACATGCCTCATCCCACGAACCCTGCTCTGTATCGTCTCACCAAGCACCTACTACAGAAATATCACAAGGCAGTGAGGCCAGTTCACGACTGGACTGAGGCCACCACGGTGTATCTAGATGTGCTTGTCCACGCCATTTTGGATGTGGTGAGGACCGTCTTACCCTTACTGATCCCAGTTACCTGTTTGTAACAGCACCTGCTGTTTACATGGGAGCCTGGTTGAGCTGGTAGGGAAGTTGACCTGGACTCGTGTTAGCAGTGAGCAGTGAGCATGAGGTAAAACACTTAATAGGCAAACCATGCTTTCTAGTCCCTGACTTGCAATGTGAGAGGCAGAGCATCTAGAAATAGGAGTTTCATGGAACTAAGAGGTTTTAAAAATTGTGGTCACAGACCACTGTACATATTTTATGAGTTTGCTGAAACAAACAAACAAAAATGGTATTTTTTTTCCCTATGGCTCACATTTCTTAGGGACAGTAGTAAATTTCAGAAAAACATCTACCACTTATTGCCTGAAATTGAGAGAAAGAGAAAAACGTGTTCTGGTACTTTGAGTTTATACCCAAGGTGTTTACTAAGGGCGGTGAGGGAAGATTTGCTTATATAGCTATCTTCTATATCTAGAAAGTGGGTTGTTGTGGGAATTAAATGAGAGAATACATGGAAAGCATTTACCAGAGGTCTTAGTAGGTCCTCCGTAAATGATGGCTTATCCTTGCTTCCTCTTTCTCCTCTTTTCTTAATCACAAAGTCTTCGGTATTGATAGATCCCAGATTTATTTTGATTTTTCTTAAGAGCAGACTTTACTGAACTTGTTTGTTAATGTAGTTTAATATCTTTTTTCAATTTACTTCTCAAAACATTTTTTTCTAACTGAGGTATACATATGTTGAAATGCACAGATCTTAGTATACGGTCTAATGAGTTTTGGTAACTGGGTGCGTGCATAGAATCCACACCCCTATCAATATAGCAAATATTTCCATCACCCCTCATTGACTTCTCAGCCAATCCCCATCTCTCCATCCACAGAGACAATCACTGTTCCCATTACTTTCATCATAGATTATTTTTTGCCATTTCTAGAATTGCATATGAATGAAATGTTATTGTGTGTCCTCTATTGTGTCTGGATTTTTCATTTGGCATCATGATTTTGAGGTTCACTCATGTTGGGTTTATCAGTAGTTTTTCTTTTTTATTGGTGAATAGTATTTGATTATGGTTATACCATGATTTGTTTATATCATTCTTTCTTTTTTCTTAAGGAGAGAGCACAAGAGCGTGTGGTCAGGGGGTTGGGCGTGGGTGGAGAGGTGGAAGGAGAGGGAAAAAGAGCATCTTAAGCAGCCTCCATGCCCCACACAGAGCCCAACACGGGGCTCAGTCTCACAACCCTGAAATCATGACCTAAGCCGAAATTAAGAGTTGGACACTCAACCTACCGAGCCACCCAGGTACCTCTGTTTATCCATTCATATGCTGATAGACGTTTGGGTTGTTTCCAGTGTTGGGATATTATTATAACACTGCTATACAAGCCTTTTTATGTACATGTTTTTATTTCTTAGGTAAAATCTAGAAGTGAAAGAATTGGCTCAGATAGGTGTACCCTTATTGAGAATCTGCAAGACTGATTTACAAAGTCATTGTATATTTTATACTCCCATGAGTCAGATAGCTGAGTTCCCATTGCTCCACATCCTTATTGGTATTTGGTGTTATCAGTCTTATTTTTAGCCATTCTGTTGAGGGTATAATGGTATTTCACTAAGGTTTTACTTTAAATTTCTCTGATGGCTTGTGACCAGGAATTCTCTTCCATGTGCCTATTGGCTACTTACATATCTTTCTTTGTGAAGTAGCTTTTTAAGTCCTTTCCTTTTTTTTTTCCTTTTAGATTATGTTGTTGGTCTTTTTGTTCTAGACTTATAGGCATTGTTTATATATTGTCATACTTATACATTGCAAATACTTTACTACCAATCTCTGACTTGTCTGCTCATTCTCTTAAAGGGTCTTACGGTGAACAGAGATCTTAAAGCTTAACGAGGTCTATTGTAAATCAATTATTTAGTTGTGGTTGGTGCTTTCTGGGTACTAAGACACCTTCAATACTCCCAAGTTCACAGACATATTTTCCTGTATTTTTTGTCAGAAGATTTATAGTTCTTAGTTCCTTAGATTTCGTCCTAGGATCTATTAAGAATTAATCTTTGTGATGGTGTGAGGCGTGGGTCGAAGTTTTTGTGTGTTGTTTTGGTTTGGTTTTTTGCATTCGGACAGGAGTTGAAAAGGCTTTCCTCTCACCATTGATCTGCTTGGTGCCTTGGTTGAAAATTAGATTGACTGATAAGTGTTGGGCTATTTCTCTTGAAATCAGGCAGTGTGAGTCCTTTCCATTTCTACATAAATTTTATAATTACCGGGCGCCTGGGTGGCTCAGTGGGTTAAGCCTCTGCCTTCGGCTCAGGTCATGGTCCCAGGGTCCTGGGATCGAGCCCCACATCGGGCTCTCTGCTGAGCAGGGAGCCTGCTTTCCCCTCTCTCTCTCTCTGCCTGCCTCTCTGCCTGCTTGTGATCTCTGTCTGTTAAATAAATTAAAAAAAAATTTTTTTTTAATTTTATAATCACCTTGTCAGTTTCTTTTTTTAAAAAAAACTGCTGTGAGTTTTTTTTAGGATGGTGTGGGATCTGCAGAGTAATTTAGGGGAGAACTGACATCTTTATAATAAATATTCCAGTTTTTAAATACGTTCTCCATTTATTTGGGTCTTCAGCAATGTTTATAATTTCTGATGTAGAAGCTTTACATATATTTCTATTAAATGTATCCCAAAGTATTCTTGCTGCTATAAATATTACTTGGAACTTTTTATTTTCTATTTGTTATTATTGTAGATAAATATTAATTTTGCATGTTGACTTTGTATACTGTGGTCTTGCTAAATTCACTTGTTAATTTTGGTAGTTTTTTGGTAGATCAATATTGTCTACATATACAATCATGTCATCTGCAGATAGTTTTACTTCTTCCTTTCTAATCTGTTTATACTCTTTATTTTTTCATTGTCATGTTGTATTGCCTAAGACCGCTCCTACAATTTAACAGAAATAGTGAGAGCAAACATCCTTGTTTATTCCCATTCTCAGGGGAAATTTTTTCACCATTAACTATGACGTTAGCTATAGCTTTTTTATCAATGTTCTTTATCAGGTTGAGGAAGTTCCTTCTTATCTATTGTACACTAAGAGTTTTATTTTGTTTTTTTAAATCATGTATGTATATTGAATTACATCTAATGTTTTTTCTCCATCTATTTGGATGATCAGATAATTCTTCTGTTTTATGCAGTTAAAAGGGTGAATTATTTTGATTGATTTTTCGAAAGTTAAAATGTCCTTGTATTCCTAGGATAACCTCCATTTAATCTTAATATATTATCCTTTTTATATATTTCTGGATTTAAATACCTACTTAATATAGATTGCATCTATGTTAATGAAGCATATTGGGCAATAGTTTTTATTTCTTGTAATATACATGTCTTGTTTGGTATCAGGGTTATCTTGGCCTTAATAAAACCATTAAAATGTCTTCCCGCTTCAATTTTCTGTAAGAGTTGTGTAATATGGATATTTTTCTTTCTTAATATTTGATAGAATTCACCAGTAAAATCACCTAGGACTGGAGTTTTCTTGGTGAGAAAATATTCAAATGTGAATTCATTTTTATTAACATATATAAGGATGTTCCAATTTTCTATTTCTTTTTGTGTTGCTTTTAATAATTTGTGTTTTTCAAGGAATTTATCTGTTTATCCAAGTTGTCAAATTTGTTTGTTTATAATATTGCCTTTTTTATCCTCATGTGGGTAATTTGTGTTTTCTCTTATTTTCCCTTGACCAATACTGGGAAAGTTTTCTTAATTTTACTTATTTTTTCCAAAAAACCAAATACTCACTTTGAATTTAATCTGTTGTTTATTTCACTGATATCTGCTCTTATCTTTACTTAATTTCTTTCTTTTAATTTGTTTTTCTTTACCTACTTTCTTAAAGTAGAAGCTAAGGTCATCGATTTTAAACCTTTCTTTTTCTAATTTTAGCATTTGTACTATCTCTAATCACTGCTTTAACTGTATCCCACAAAATTTTGAAGCTTTTAAAATTAAAACATAAATTACATAAAATGAAACATCTTTTTGAAGCTGATCTCTTCCCCCTGCCCCCCCATACCTGGCAACCAGCGATCTTATCTTTCTCACTATAGTTTTGCCTTTCCAGAAAGCCAGATAAATGAAATCCTATGAAATTTGCCCTTTGTTTTGGCTTCTTGGGTGTGGTATAATGTCTCGGAGATCACACATGAGTTGCTGTAGGGTCAGTAGCATTCCACTGTGCAAGGACGTGTACTGCAATTGGCTTATATGTTTACCAGGTGTTGGACATGTGGGTTATTTCCAATGTGGGGAAATCATGAGTAAAGCCACTAGACACAGTTGCAAATATGTTTTCACTTCTTTTGGATAAATCCTTTATGATAAGCCTGTATTTAGCTTTATAAGGTACTTCCAAACTTTTTCCCATAGTGGTTGCCTCATTTTGCATTCCCCCTGGGATGTAGGGGTTTCTTCCACGTCATTGCCAGCACTTGATATTGTCAATCTTTCTAAATTTTAACCATCCTGGTAGATTTGTGATGATACCTCCCTCTGGTTTTTAACTTTTGTTTCACCAAAGACTAATGACATTGAATATCTTTCTGTGTGTTAATTTACCAATTGCTATCTTTTTAGTAAAGTGCTCAAATCTTTCACCCATTTTCAAAACAGTGTTGTTCATTATCTTATTGAGTTGCAGGAGTTCTTTATATATTTTGGGTCTATTTCTGGACTCCATTTTGTCCAACTACTCAATGTTTCTCCCGACACCAGCCCACTGTCTCAGTTACTGCAGCATTACAGAAGTCTTGAAATTAGAGTATGCCTTCCAACCTTCTTCTGTTTCCAAATCATTTTGACTCTTGAAGGTCCTTTGCATTTCCATATAAACTTTAAAACCAATTTCTTTTTATAAAAAGTGCTGGAATTTTTATTGGGATTACATTAAATCTATTGGTCAATTTGAGGACAGTCAACATTTTAATAATAGTTTTGTAATCCGTGAGCACATTTACCTCTCCGTTTATTTAGTTCTTTAATTTCTCCTAGTAATATTTTGTAGTTGTAAGTGTTTTATGCATATTTGGTTAAATGTATCCCTAAGTATTTCACAATTTTGGTATTATTATAATGGTATTTTATTTTATTTTATTTTATTTTTATAAATGGGATTTTAAAATGAATCTCTTTGTGGCTAGCATACAAAAATACAGATGATTTGGATGCATTGGCCTTGGATCCTGTGACCTTACATCTCTTAGTAGTTTTATAGGCCCTTTTGTGGATTCATATTTTCTATGTAGAAAATCACATTGTCTGTGAATAAAGACAGTTCTGCCTCTTTATCTCTATTCTTTATACCTCTTTTTCCTTTTATTGTCTGGTGCACTGGCTTGAACCTCCAATAAAATCTTAAAGAGAAGGATGTGCTATTCCATAAATATCAATTTGATAAATGTGTTTGGTAGGATTATTAAAACCTTCTCTAACTTTTTAAATTTTTGGCATTCTATTAATTTCATAGCGAGGGGTGTTAAATCCCCAGCTGTAAGTGTGCTTTGTCTGGTTCTCCGATTGTGTTTGGTGAGTATACATTGAGAATTCCATGTCTTCTTGATGAATGGATCCTTTTGTCGTTATGAAATACCCCTCTTCATGTCTGGTAATATCCTTTTCTTGAAGTTTTTCTCATGCTTGCTTCTTGCACGATGGATGTTTTTGCCGTCCTTTTATTTTCGTCTCTCCGTATGACATTGTATTCAAGGTCCTTTCCTGGAGGCAGCATATAGTTGAGTCTTGCTTTTTTTTTTTTAACTTTTCTTTTGAAATAATTATAAATTAACAGGAAGTTGCAAATAAATTTACAGGGAGGTTCTGTGTACCCTTCATCCAGTATCCCCACATGTTAACATCTTGGGCCAATACAGTGTAATTCCAGCTCTAAAACATTGACATTGGTTCAATCCACAGAACTTACTCAGATTTCTCTAGTTATACATATACTCGTGTGTGTGTGTATCTTTATCACATGTGTAGCTTTGTAACCACAGCTACCACACCTCAAGTTTACAGTCATCACCAGGGGATGCCTGGTTCCACACCCCTGTCCCTACCACCTAGCCCTAACCACTAGCAAATGATAAATCTCTCTCCATCTTTGTAATTGTGTTATTTTGAGAATGTTCTATAAATGCAAACATACAGCATGCAACCTTTGAGATAGGTTTTTTCATTTGATATAATTCCCTTCAGGTTTACCCAGGTAGCACATATCTTGAGTTCCTTTGTTTCATTGCTGAGCAGTATTCTGGGGCGTTGTTTTTTTTAACCTGTCCATCTGTGCATTTTAATTGAAGCATCTCCTCCATTTACCAATAACCATCTTGCTGTTTGTTTTCTAGTGGCCCCACCTGTTTCTGTCATTGTTGCTCTTCTCCTTTTTTCCCTTTCATCTTGCTTTAAGTAAATCAAACATTTTTTAAATATATTTTTTAAAGATTTTATTTATTTATTTGACAGACAGAGATCACAAGTAGGCAGAGAGGCCGGCAGAAAGAGAGAGGAGGAAGCAGGCTCCCCACTGAGCAGAGAGCCCAGTGCGGGACTCAATTCCAGGACCCTGGGATCATGACCTGAGCCAAAGGCAGAGGCTTTAACCCACTGAGCCACCCAAGCACCCCCATTTTTTAAATATTTGACTTCAGTTCTTCTCTTGGCTTTTTAGCATCCTTCTAGATTATTTTTTAGAGGTTGTTTTAGGGATTTCCATATCCATCATTCACTTAATACAGTGTACTTAGAATTAATGTTACTGTCCTTTACATAAACTGTACAAATCTTACAACAGTAAGATTCCATTTCCCAGCTCCATTGTCCTTTGTACTACTTTTGTCTTCAATTTTACATTTATATACATTATATTCCCCACAATACGTTATTATTTTAATGTATTTTGTTAAAATAACTTAACAATTCCTCTTTGTTTATATGGAGATATTTTTCTGTGTTAATATCTTAATGCTGTGCTGTCAATCATAGACTCCGATTTTTTGACTGAGATTTAGACATTGTAGTTGATTAAAAAATAATTTGAAAGTTAAAATATAATTGATATCACAGGGCTTAAATTATTTTTTTTTGTCTGATGCTAGTTATTTTTTTAAAGACTTATTTATTTAAGAGAAAGAGAGAGAGAGAGAGAGAGAGAGAGTGCATGTGCCCAAGCAGGGGAGGGGCAAAAGGAGAGGAAGAGAGAGAATCCTCAAGCAGGTTGAGTGGTGAGCACAGAGCCCAAGATCATGACTGAGCCGAAAATAAGAGCCAGCGGCTTAACTGACTGAGCCATCCAGGTGCCCCACAAATTATTTTAACATCACTTTCTTCCAGCTCACATAAATCCCTAATCATCATTTCTTTATGAAAAGGAACATTTAAGTGATAAGCACACCAAAAAAAAAAAAAAAAATCAGGTTTCACAAAAGTACCAGTTCTAAGATCCTAGAAAATATTTAATGAAGTGCCAGGAAATATCCACCCCTACTTCAAAGGCCTAGTCTTACATAAAGCTCCCAGAAAGCATAGAGCTTACAGAAAACTCCCTTAAATTTCCTCTGTAATTGGATGTTGAACTAAAATTTTTGAGAGTTAATTTCCTGGGGCTATATCTTCACATACTTAGGGAATATTAGTCCCTACTAGTTGTCAGTGGGTTATTACGACTGCATTGTTTATCAGTCATTGTTCAATAGGAATAGCCTGATTTGAATAAGGACACAGGATATGAGTCACATCCTGCAAAACCCCAAGACACACAGATAATCAACTTTGAATAAGGGAATAAGACTACCTTTAGGTCTATCCTCATCCTCCCACTTTCTGCTTCGTATTGATTAAGATAAAGTAGAATTGCTCAGGCTTTCCTTTAGAGGGTTAGCTGGAGATAAATAGAGAAAAGGAGTCAAGTTTCCATGTTAATATTTTTCTCTTGGAACAACTATATCAAATTGAAATTTATCTGTTTCTCTCTATCCTGATCAAGCCAGATTCCTTCTGGTAGTTAAGGAGAACACCATTATTTTTTCAAAGATATGTTTTCTCCATTGGCGTGGAATATACTACTTTTTACTGGAATGCGTTAGACAGTAGTACTGTCTTATTGGATTTGGCAGACTTTCCTCCAGAAATCTGGAAAAATCTCAAATTCCATCACTCTAGTTTTATCCCTGTCTACTGCCTTAGCCTTATCTCCTCAATAGTGCAATGAAACCAACCCCTTGTTGTCTCCTGTTTCCTCCACTGAATGTCTTTGTCTTCATTCTCCATCTGTAAAATATTATAATCCTTCAAATCTCAGCTCCCAAAAGAGATTTCCCTCAAATCTGCAAGCTGACAGCAATGTCTCCTTCCTTTAAATCTACAGAAGTCTATATATTTCTTAACACAGAGAGTTACTTGTTAAAATGTCACATACCCTAGTTTATTAATAAGCTGCCTGAGGGAAGGGCTTGCTTCATGTTCATGTTCATGTTTCCCACAATATGCAGGTAGCGTATCTTACCTCAAAGACAGGGATAGATATCTGTCAAGCAATCAATTGATTAAGATAGTCTAATATGCTTTGCAAACATCTCTAGGACATTCAGCAGGGCTAAGCCTAAAGTTCATTGTGGAGTCAAGGCCCGTTTTGAGGGACTTAAGGAAATCATGCACAGAATCAGACAGGACACCCCCCCGTGGGAATAGATAAGTTGTTGGGTGCATCCGTTGCTGGCAACTTTTGTCTGGAGTGAAGAGCTTTCAGCGCAGTTTCCATCACGGCATCTTGCTTCCGTTATAATGTTTTGCCTCCTGTTTTGTTTATATGAAAGACTACAGTCTTGTCTTAGAATTTCTGGGTATTATGAGTACCTTAGGGAAATCTGATTATAGAGATAGTCTACTCAACAGTGAAGAGTTTCAATTTGTTTCTATTGAGTTTTGTCAATTCCGAGTCTCAGCTACCTTTGTATTCCAGTCCATTGACTAGAGCCTCCTAGCCAGACGTTGAGGCATCTGTTTCTATAGTCTTTGGAACTGGGAAAGATAAATAAGAATGTGCGGGAATTATCTGTATATTTGCTAACCACCAATTTAGATCTAAATAGACTCCCTCTGTTAGGAAGACTAATGAATTCCAATTCTCTGAAATATCCTTTGCTTTTAACAAGCAAGATGGAAGGTATCTAAAGAAAAAAGAGAGAGAGAAAGAGATACACAGAGGGAAAAGCTGTGAATAATGCCACCAGAGAACCAATTATGTTCACCAGCTGGCATTGAGAAACTTGTTTCCTTTGACAAAAAAAAAAAAAAAAAAAAAAAAATCAGTTTTAGCCTCAGACTTCTTTTTGACATTGTGTTCTTTAGGGCTGAATAACAGATGCTCCCAGGCACCCCTTAATATATTAGAAAAAAATTCTTAACACTTGTTACATGTAACATGACAAAACAATGGGCAGGAAGAGAAAAATGAGCTAAGGCATCAATCTGGCAGTTAATAAGAATCAACTGAGTAAAATAATAGTCTCTTCAGCCATGACTGAGTCAGTGACACATTCATGACCTGGTGTGACAGACATTTAAAAAAAAAAAAAAAACAACTGATCAGGACATTTCATTAAATTAAATTTCATTAAACTTTAATGAAATTTAATTTCCTTAAAAGTATATTTGCTGTGAAAGAATGGTTACAAGCTATATTTTCCAGTAAGACAAATTACATTTTGAACCCGGTCTCCGCCTCCCCCAGTTTGTGGGGAACCCTCATCGGTGGCAGCTAACCTAAAACTGAGCCCTTTGTGCTTTAACTGGGGAGACAGACCCCACATCTTCCATTGTCAATAAATCAAAGTCCGGTTCAACAGCATGACAGTTCAGAGCAAGAAAATCAAATCTAAATAAATAATGCTGATTTTAAAAACATGATTTCAGAATGTCTCCGCTGGTAAAACTTGGAAGGAAATGGTGTCTCCTCAAGGTTCATTCATGTTGTAGCATGTGTCAGAATTTCTTTCCCTCTTAAGGCCGCATAATGTTACTTTGTACGTATAGACCACATTTTGCTTATGTATTCATCTTTGATGGACACTTGGGTTGCTTCCACCCCTTAGCTATTGTGACTAATGGTGCTGTGAACATGGATGTGCAAATAACTGAGTCTCTGCTTTCAGTTCTTTTGGATTTATACCAAAGAATGGAATTGCTAGACCATATGGTAATTCTATTTTTAATTTTTTAGGAACTGCCACTATTTTCCATAGCAGCTGTACCATTTTATATTCCCACCAATAGTGCACAAGGATTCCAATTCTTTACATCTTCACCAACACTTATTTTCTGTTTTTGTTTGATTTTGTTTTGTTTTGTTTTAGTAGCCATCTTAATGAGAGTGAAGTGGTATTTCACTGTGGTTTTGATTTGCATTTCCCTAATGATCAGGGATTGTGTTAGCCGGCTTGGAGTGCTGTAACAAGTACCATAGACTCTATTTCTCACAGTTCTAGAGGCTGGGAAGTCCAAGACCAAAGTTCATAATTTGGTCCATAGCAGGGATATTGAGCATCTTTTCATGTGTGTATTAGCCATTTGCATATCCACTTTAAAGAAATATCCATTTTGAAATAGGGTCATTGTTTTGTTTTAATTTGTAGAAATTCTTTATAGATTCTGGATATTAACTCCGGATCAGATATATGATCTGCACATATTATTTCCATTCTGTGGATTGTCCTTTTACTTCTTGAAGCTGTCCTTTACCTTTAAAGCATGGAAGTTTTTCATTTAGCTGAAGTCCCATTTACTTTTTCTTTGGTTGCAGTGATTATGGTGTCATCAACCGCCTAATTCAAAGTCACGAAGATCTACTTTGTTTTCTTCCTTTTTAGAAACTATTTATTTATTTATTTATTTGAGACAGAGAGAACGTGTGCACATGCAGTTGTGGGGAGGGAGAGAATCCCAAGCAGACTTCCCACTGAGGTTGGAGCCTGGCATGGGGCTCTGTCCCAGGACCCCAAGTTTATGACCTAAACCGAAACCAAGAGTCAGCTGCCTAACAGACACCAGGCACCTCTCCTATGTCTTCTTCTAAAGTTTTACAATTTTTGCTCTTACATTAGGTTTATGGTCCATTTTGAGTTAATGAGTTGATGTTTGTACATGGTGTGGGATATTCCTTTTAATTCCTCAGGGCATAGCAGTTTTAGAATGTTCTTTGGTACAGTAGATATGAAAAAATTAGTAAGGAGCAGGTTTTTTGGTTTGTTATTCTTAGGGGTCTTTTAAAAAAATTATTCATTGCCAATATGGGGAAATCACATCTATATCATCAAAAATACACTTCATTTACATGAAGCTCATTCAGTCTGTTTGATAAGCAGAGAAATCCAAACAGAAGGTAACTTAACAGGAATGGCTGCCAAGAGCAGTTGAGATAACACTCATTGAAATATTATGAATAATATCTTAATTACAAATGAAAGCTTGGTCTCATCTTTTTAGCCCAGAATTGGCTAGGCTACATGTCATTTTTTAGTTTGATTAATGGCAGAGTAACTAATTAGGGTAGGAAAGGGATTAGCAAATCCTTCAAGATGTCAGATGTAGTCATGGTGCCATTTTGTCATAGATACTATAGTAAAGTTCACAGTGACAGGCATGTGTAAATAAATAGGAACCGAGAATACTCAGATTTGAAGAGTGAAGGCAATACTTTCAAACTCAACATATTAAGTTAGATTTGTTTTTTTCTCTGAATTATCATCATGTTGAATTGGACTTTTATTTATTGACATTCTAAGATTTGGTACAGATTTTCTCTTTGCCTTGCAGGATGCACAGAACCAAAAATTGAAGACAAGTATATGGTACCACGAGGTAAATGACGTTTCCTTCTGTGCATGCTGGACCCTTGATCTTAACCTGTTGCAAAATATCATTATTCTAAGGAATAGATATCTTCTTTGTGTTTGCAACTTAGCTTCATAGATGTGCAGCAGACCCAATTTATTAGAATTTGTGTAAGATATATGGCCATGGTTTCTGGTTGGGGTACCATCTTTAGGAGCTGGGAGGAGAGTCCTCTCCCCTAACAGTGCCAACAAGCAGATCAGTTGGGTTATTCACCCAAATCCCTCTTCAGTTCTTTGGTGAGACTGACACTGCCCCTTTTTGATAAATTTCTTTTCTGGCCACTTCTTACAGGTTTGGGATGATGAGTTTTTATCCTGGAACCCCAGCATGTTTGATGAGATTAGAGAGATCTCTCTACCTCTGAGTGACATCTGGGCGCCTGACATCATCATCAAGGAGCTGTAAGTGTGCTGGGGTATATTTCCATGGGGTTTAACACTACTTGGACTGTTCAGGCCACTTGCTCTTACTTTTAGTTATTGCTTCTGTTTTTTGGTTTTCATCTTGAAGAGGATGACAGTTTTGGGAATATTCAAGTTGGAAGTACCATGATTTGATGTCATCTAAGATACAGATTGGATTACAAATGCTTGAGGTTACTCATGGATTATGTCTGTGCTTCAAGAGCACCAAGTGAATTAACTTTTGAGACTCTGATTACTGAGTCCATCTTTGCCAGGGTGAATTATGTCATGGGAAATGTGATTCTTATTTGCACTTCTAGGTGAGTCCTGGGTATCGTGGTCACTGCCATCTTATAATCAGTTCTGCCTGTGGATTGAAATGGGGAAGACCCTTTCTGTAACAGCGAGGTCTCTTGTGTTTTACATAGTGTGGACTTCGAAGGATCACCCAACCTTCCGTATGTCTATGTGAACTCATCTGGGACCATTAAGAACTCTAAGCCGATCCAGGTGGTCTCTGCGTGCAGTTTAGAAACCTACGCGTTTCCTTTTGACATCCAGAACTGCAGCCTGACCTTCAGTAGCGCCCTGCACACAGGTAAACTGGGAGAGGCACAGCCTGCTAGTGGGAGACACACTGCCTGGGTTGGCACACACGGGTGACATTTGGTAGTGCCATCCGCGAGGTCATTGTGTTCTTGCACATCATTGACTCTTTGTAAATCTCAGTGTCTTCTTACCGTCCTTTGGCTTCTGTTGTCATCCCGACTAAATCCTGTGCTGTGCCTAGCTCACCGCTGCTGTTGGTTTGGGAATACAATATTTGACCTCTGCTGCCTCTGAGAAGGTTATAGAAGTCCTAGGACCGGGGCCAGCATTCTACGGATAATGGAATACAAACTGTAAATTCACAGCTGGGTTTTGTTCCTGTTTTTCTTTTGTTTTGTCTTCCTGCTAAAAAGATTTTATTCCACATCGCTATCCCTAATTCAAAATGGTTATACTGAACCCTGTCTCGGTGAGACTGTACATGCAGGGGCAGGAATAAAGGGAAGAATTTGAATGGGGAGTTGGAAAAGTAGGTTGTTATCAAGGCCTGTCTCTGTGGGGGAGTCACTTGCTTCTGTTGTTGTCAGTGCACGACGTCAACCTGGCCTTCCTGAGGAGCAGAGGAGACATGAAGCATGACAAGAAGGAATTTTTGAACGACAGTGAGTGGGAGCTTCTCTCTGTGTCCTCATCGCACAACATCCTACAGAGCTATGCTGGAGAGTCTGCCCAGATTCAGTTTCACGTAAGTCCTCCTCCCTGTCCCGGCTGCCCACTTCTCGGCAGTCCTGGACCTTCTGTGTTGGGCTGAGGAGTCTCTGCTCTGCTGCTTGTTCTCACTTGTGACCATCCGAGAACAGATGACTCTGGTGGCTCTGGACTTCCCCGGCGTGGGCGTTTCCCAGACCAGAGATTCAGCCACAGGCCCTGGACTCCTGCTGCAGATATCCCTTACGCGGGTATAAAAAGATTGATTTTCAGGCACCAGAACCACCATCATAGCAGGCATCCTCAAGCCTTTTGGTACATACTGACATCCTCATTCCTAACAGCCATGGAGAGGGAAGAAAAGAAACCCCACATACAATAACAACAACAAATTGGGAGAAGACTGTCTCTTCAGCATTACTGTCCTGTTTTTAACTGAGTCAATTATTAATTCCAGATACAAATTTATAAAATTATCATTATTAGCTTGACTATCTCTAGCAGTTAGCTAACAAATCACCTGCAGGATCCTTGGAACCTATTGGCGGTTTCTGGACCAGAGAGGACAGCTGCTCTAAAATGACTCAGCGATTACCCAGACTTCTCAGACGCGCCACCAGGGATGCACTTGGCTACACTATCATGAGGAGGTTTGGTTCGTAGGAGCTTGGGAGGTGGGTTTAGGACAGTGAAGCCTGCTGGTTTACACTCCAGAGGCAGCCATTCTCCCTTCCCTGATAAGTGGTTTGCAGCAAGTTCATGCAGCTGGTCGACCCATGATTCATATTCATTTCTGCTCTTCCACACCAAGTCAGATAGTGGTGGTGGTCAGGTGGGGAGGAGTCCTTTATGCCAGGTAATGTCTCTGATTGAAAAATAGGGAACAGACAGGCCAGTATTATACCCAAGATGAATTCTCCTGAAAACAAATCTTTTGAATAAGAGGGAAAGTTCAGACTAGAGTACGTACTGTGGTTATGCTGGGTAATTATATGCTAAGAGAGGTGAAATAAGCTATTCTTGAGGGCACAGATGCCCCTCCATTGTTAATAAATGTTCTGTGTAACTTTCTAGCAAAGCCCTGGTTAAATCAGGGCCTCCTAGAAGTAGCTGTGGTTTGAACCCGACTCCGTATGACTGACTAATCGCAACTCATGCCTTCCCAGTGGTGGGGTTTGGGTGTTTCCCTGTTCTGCTTGGTTTCTAGCAAAGCTAGTATTGTGGCTTGTTTGTCCACCTCTTTGTAAGTGAGAGAAAAGGAGGGGAAGAAGAGAAAGCTTTTTTAATTTCAATGAGTTTCTTGGCTAAGAGTAAACACCTCATTAATTTTAAAGATATCAGCCCACAAACATTATTAATGCAGCCCGAATAATGGAGAGCATTAAAGGGAAATGCGAGGGAGCAGCATGCGCAAGGTGGGGCACAGTCACCTAGCAAGCGCGCCGGAGAACGCTGCACACACCATTACCTACGCTGCACGAACGAGACAAACAAAGGCAAGAGACAGGGCAGGTAAACAGGAGTCATGCACACGCATGCGTGCATACCCACACACACACACACACACACACACACACACACACTTTCCATAGAGCAGCCATTACTTGTGGTTACACGTCATCCCTTACCCTGAATATTAGTTTGTTTTCTCAGTAGTGGCCAGAGGTTTTCTATTTGGTAGCTCCATTTTAAATGTGATGAACAGAGATGTGAAAGATCATTTAAAGAAAGGAGAAGCTTCCCTGCATCTCATGAGCAATGACCCCCGCCCCCAGCTCTATTCACCGCCATGCTGCATCTGCACTTACAGCGTGTACGTGGACGCAGGCTAGAGGTGGACCGCAATAGGACTTCCTGCTTGTGGAGCTTTGCCCTGGGTGGGGGCTGAAGTGGGCTATCTGGCAGGGCTGCCTTCTAGCCTGGCCCTCTAGAACAGAAGAGGGAGGCAACCCTGAGTAGAGTCACAGATCGTGTTTCCTAGGGCAGGGAGCCAGACTTAGCAGCGGTTCCACTGCTCTGAACAGACGTAAAGTGGGTTCAGTGGCTATCCCAGTTCTCTATTTCCCTGACCTGTCTCAGCCTCTGTGCCCCCTCCCCCACCTGCTATGTGTACTGTGGCCAGACTTTTGTTCTCTTACTCTCAGTCCTCCTGCTCTGAAGTTAACAACTGACAAGTCCTGGTGTCTTTCAGTTGCCCTTGGGCAATGATGTGAAATTCAGAGCCCGGATTTGTGCCAACATTGGGTCTACTAGGGTCCTGACAGCAAAGGGCCATCCCCTCTTAATCTAATCACGTGCTGTAGCCCTGTCCAGGCTGCCCAGCAGGAGGTTGGAGACAAGTCCACGCAGGCGGGAAGGAAAATGATCTGTTCTAAACATGTTGTCACTCTGGGCCTGATGTACTCTGCTGCCGTTGGTACTAAATCACATGCTCAGGATGCCTTGTTGGTTCCAGCTAACGGGCAGTCCTATCTGCTGACTCCAGGGCATGGACTGACTCCAGGACATGGGCACTGCTAACACTTTGGAGTCAGGCTGCGTTCCATAGAGGGCCCAGAACACAGGCCCTTCTGCCTCCAGGGGATGTCTGTGTTCGCCTGGCTCCCGGTCCAGCAGCCTTAGGAGGGGATCTTACCTCCAATATGTTATTGGAGGTGCTGGTTCCCAAAAGCAGCAGGGGAAGCATTTGATTTCCGTATGGCAGCTTTTTGTTTTTTGGGTTTTTTAAGAATGAGGGTAGAAGTGGGAGGAGGTAGGATTAAAATGTGAGAATTCATTTTGGATGGAAGACGGTGGACAGCTGTGGGAACTCCTGGGAGCCCAACGCTCAGATATCCTCACAATGAGCAAAAAGTCCATGTGGGAAGGAGGCGGGAGCCGTTTGGGGGCTCCTGGAAAAATGCAGAGGGGCATTTGAGAAAGAAAGTTCCCTCCTCTATCCTCTTTCTCTAATGTAGTTTTTCTTTCTAGATTGGGGTAGAGTGATTTTGTTGAGATGTCTATTGAATGCCATTAATAAACCTGATAGAAGATCTTTTTGAATTCACCAGATCATGAGAGAGAGCAAGGGAGAGAACGAAGAAAGAGAATTTAGAGTCCTAGAAGTCTTTCCAGGGTCACTCAAGTGCCCCTGGAATCATGAGCTTTCTGCTCATCCCCCCGACCCGTGGTCCAGATCCAGGAAACTCTCACTCCTATGCAAGGACCTCACTTACATGGCAGCAACTTTCCCATTCTTTCCGAATTGGGAATGTTGGGAGGGGCGTGGGAGAGGAGGAAGATGGGCTTCTGTATGAAGCGTGAGTCTGGGCGTCAAAAATTCCAACTATGTCATAAAGACGGTCATGCAAACTTGAGTACTGGTAGGTCTGCCATCAAGGAGGCAATTAAAGGCTAACCTTGGGGCCTATTCCATCTCCAAGGAGCTCTCCACACACACATTCTGAATTAGATTGATCTCTTTCATTAACATCAATAGGCTCCAAATACCTTTGTGTACTTATTATTACCTGGCTTTAATGGATAATGAAATTGTGGCATAATATTGCTAACACCTGAAGGGTGTCTAATGGAGAACACGGACTGAAACTAAAGTGCTTTTTCTTCCCTTTCTGTGGAATTTAAAGGCACCAGCTCCTTCAGTCCATTAGAAGTGATGGGCTCTAGGTAGAGCCAGTCCCACGGAGAGCGGTGCCTCACTGAGCAGGTGACTTTCATTCTTCCCCAGCATCAGCAGTCAGGTACTGGCTCCAGCATGACCTGCAGAGAGGCAGCCCTCAGAGGACCAACCTCACCCGGAGAGCCCCTGTTTGTGCAAACCCCACACTCCCACCTAATTGGAACTAAAAGTAGCGTTACTCATAGACTCAACTCTGTAGAACTCAGCGAACATTTTTTGAGCTCTTATCACGTGCCAGTGTCAGTGGCCCCACTGGGACCACAAGCATGAGTAAAACAGGGCTCCTGGTATCCATCATGGGCCTCAAATGTGGCCCAGGGAGACTTGAAATAATAACCACAAAACTGAGCATTATTTGACACCACGCACCATTGAAGAGTTTGAACATGTGATCTCACATGTCTATGCGATTGGCGCTCAATCATGTTGAGCGTACATTTGGAGTACAAATCATGCAGACGGGTGATTTGGGGACAACAGAGAAGTGAACTCCCCCAGTTCTGAGTAACTTGTCCAAAGGGACAGGGTGACTGTGGAGCCTGAACAGTCTGACTCTGGAGACCACAGGCTAATCCTATATGTAGCTGCCACTGCCACACAACTCAACATATATGTTCTAGGGCATTTTTGGCGTTCGTCACTGTGTGTTATGGGGCAAGTCACCTGTATTTGTTTCCTAAGGCTTCTATAACAAAGGACCACAAATCGGTGGCTTAAAACAACAGGAATACATTTATTCTCTCACATTTCTGGAAGCTAGGAATTAGTGTGTCAGCATAATTAGTTCCTCCTGGGAACTCTGAGGGAGAATCGGTTCCATGCCTCTCCCCCAGCTTTTGGCGGCTGCCAGCAGTCCTTGGCTTGTAGATGTATCACTCCGACCGCTGCCTCTGTCTTCACGTGGCATTCTCCTTTATGCATCCCCTCTCTTCTCATAAGGACACCAGTTATCCTGGGATAAGGGTCCATCCTACTGAACTAAGACGTCTTCTGAACCACTTTGTATCTGCGGTGATCCCATTTCCAAATAAGATCATTCTTAGCTCCCAGGAAGGACATTCATTCTTGGGCCATTATAATCCACTGCCCTCTGGCCCTCTGACTCCCGAAAACTCAGGTCCCTCACATGTGCAAACTGCACTGGGATACCAACATCCTTAGATGTCTTAACCTATTTCAGCACCAACTCTAAGACCAAAATATAATCGAAATATAAACTCAGAAGGTCCCACATCTCATCGTCTAAGTCAGGTACAGACTCTGGGTATGGTCCATTCTGGCGCAGACTTCCTTTCCATCTGCAGACTCCAAAACATCCAACCACCAGAGCCCAGTGGCTGATTCCACGGGATGGAGAGGGGAGAAACCTATCCTATTTACTGTTCTAATTCCAATATTTAAAAAAGTGCCTGACGTTCTGTTCGTGCTCATTGTTCCTTGAACAAGAGAATAAAGGGATTTGAGGATCAAATGAGACATGAAAACAAACCATTTCTGAAAACTATGTGATAAAATTTAAAATTTCTTTAGGCTGCACTGGGTTTGTAGAAGAAATTAGTCTAGTCCATAAGTAATATTGCTCCTAAATCAGTCTAAATAAAAAGGAAGGCCCTTTGCTCTTGAAGAAAGTCAATAGAGAGGGTCTATATGATTGTATAATCCAAACACAAGCAGGGGAGACATCTGCTCTGTGTGACAGCAGAGTTAGTTGTCCACCCTTGTGGCTACAAGTTTCCCTTCTACTTTCAGCTACAAAACATCCTCCGGGGACAAAATAGCCCCCTGACAGGGTGGGCTACATGGTTGGCGGGGCCAGGTACAAAGTGAAAACGTGGGGTGCCCTATTCAAAATTACTGGTTTCAAAATGGCACCCCAGCAGAGCATGAAACCAAGCACCGATCCCTTCTAAGTGCTGGCCCCAGTGTAACTTCCCAAGTGGTACGCCTATGACGCCAAGCCTGCCTCCGAGCCTCTTGGCCGTTGCCACACCTCTCCCCTGGCAGCTTGGGGGTCATGGAATCTGATAAAACTGGGGTCCCACCTTTGGTTCGGGCCCAGGTTTACATTCACTCTCTGCAGCAGCCTCTGGTTAGAGAGGAACCAGGTAAACACGTGCTAGTTACACAGAAGCATTATTTGGAGTAAAACAGCCAATCTCAATCATAGCCAAAAGTAAGGTGCTTTTTAATTTTTTTTTTAATTTTTAAAAGAGGATTTGTTTGTTTATTTTGTGGAAGAGAGACAGAGGAGGGGAAGAGAGAAAGGAGGAGAGAGAATCCCCAGCAGACCCCATGCCCAGCACAGAGCCCGACATGGGGCCCAATCCCATGACACTGAGAACAAGGCTTGAGCTGACACCAAGAGTTAGACACTCAACCAACTACACCATCCAGGCTCCCCAGAAAAGTACTTTTTTAAAAAAGGAAAATCAAGACATACAGCCAGGATCACTTAAACTAGCACACATAGGCACTTAGAATTGAGGGGTCCTGGAGCTTGAATCCCTTGCCTCTAAGTCTGGGCTGTTTCTGTTTACCCTCCCCCCCGCCTCCCCTGCCCACTTGGACTTCGTTTAGGATGCTGTTCTTACACTTCTCATCCTCTTCTGTGAAATCTCTAGGGGAGACTTCCCACTTCTCCCCCCTAGAGACAGCAGGCTCGATCGCCCCACACCAGCCCACATAGCCCAGGCCGGGCCCATCACACAACACCCGCGTGGGCTCCAACCAGTCAGCTCCCTTCCTCCCGCCCCAGCTGACCTCAGCCATCTCTGTCACAGCATGACAAAGACGACCCGAGAGGCCCAGGGTGACGACAGTTCATTTGGTGGTGGTTTTCTTGCTGACTGTGCTTTGGTAGAAATGTGTTTTAACCAAATTATTACAAAGCGTGAGTGTTGCTCTCCTTTAGATATTTGCAGCCAATTGGGCTTAATGTGAAAGACAATAGCCCAACTACAGTCCCCCAGGTGGCTCCGGCCTGCCAGGCTCCACTGAGTTGGGAAATGCTCCCAGACCCAACGGCTAGGGCCGCCTCTGTCTTCTGCAAGGCAGTAGATGTCAGGTCTCGCCCAGCCCAGCTTTTCTCTACCACCTTCTCCTCCATCCCTGGCCTCTGCCTGGGCTCCCTCAGAATATGGAGACAAGGGAGAAGAGCCCTGAACTCAACTCCGATGTCTGCTCAGGCCAAGAGCTGTAGCCAAGAGCTGTGGCGGAGGAGAACACTGGAGCTTGGATTCAGATGTGGGGCACTGCCCAGCTTTGCCACTTACTCCACTTACTTCAGGAGCCGAGTTTTATTTTTAAGAATCTAGACTGGGGGGTGTGCTACTACCTGCCAACAAGCTCACAGTGAGAATTCAACAAACCACATCATACGCATAAAAGCATCGCACATATTATCTGACACACAGAAAGCATTCAGCTGTTTGGTGGATCAGAGAAATAGAAGATTTCAGACATTATTTTCCCCCCAGATCCAACAGGAAAGGGCTCAGAACATTCATTTGTTCAGTAAACATGAATAAGGTAGGTATTGTTTCTGGCCCCATGAGGAATTTTTCATTGTTGTTGTTTTGCCCTCAAAGTGTCCTGGGGAAGCAGTCCTGTCATTTCCTGATGAAAATAGTGTGTGTTCATCAAAGACACTTCCTATCACCATCCCGGAGAAGTGAGGTGTACCAAAATGGCCAAAACAGAGCAACATTTTGGGTCTCCAGTTCCCAGCTACAGAACCCAATTAGCAGGTCTGTACGCCCAGCCATCCTGCCGGGCACCTGCAGCCCTGCCCCCACTTACATCCTCGGCACCCCTTCTCTTCCTGCCCTGTGCCCCTGGACATGAACCTTGGCCTCACTGACCAATGGGAAGAGGGATGGAATGGGAGGAGGTTGGAGAGAGGGAGAGAGTGAGCGGGGTTTGTATCCCTTCATTTTTTCTCCCTGTGGAATCACCACCAGGGCTGGCTGTGCCCCAGAGAGGGAGGAAGGGGCCATAGCTCCTTTGTGGTAGCCGCCTCCACCCAGCTTTCTCTCCTCAGATTCTAGTCACATTCCCAGCCCTAGACCCGTTCAGGACTCGGGAGACACAGCTCACCCAGTCCTCCCAGATATCTGGGGCACTGCCCTCTGCCTGCCCATCCCTCGTCAGCAGTCTTTTTGCCAAGCCTTCCTCAGATTCCCCAGGAGTACCATTTGGTCCTGCCCAGACTCTGACAGACACACAGGTGCGGAGACGCTCGCATTCCACAAAGGGGGGGGCAGGCCAGGCCAAAAGCAGTACAATATGTTGTATGAGTGGCGTAAGAAGGAAGATTTTGGTTTAAGACCTGGATTTAAAACAGTTTCTCACTCTCCAGCTGTGTGAGTTTGAACAAGCAGTTTGATCTCTGTGAACCTCAGTTTCTTTGACTGTAGAATGGAGATAATAATAACCAGCCCTTCAAATGGGCATGAGGATTGAACAGGACAGGAAACAGAAGACACTGGGGGTGGTGCCTGGCATACAGCAAGCAGCAAATAGCCACATCTTCTTACAATTAGTGACTAGTGATTAGTTCTGCATAAAAGTTTAAAGGGTTTTTTTTTCTGTTTTCTAAACCACAAAATAATCTTTTTCTAAACTACATAACTTTTTCACATTATGCAAACATGTTGGGACATCAGGGAATGTTCTTGACTCTGGGTTCTAGTCCCTTAGCACAGATCCTCTTTTCACTGGATGCCTTGTCCCTGGTCAGGTAGTGATTCGCAGGCGCCCACTGGTCTATGTTGTGAGCCTGCTGATTCCCAGCATCTTCCTAATGCTCGTGGATCTGGGGAGCTTCTACCTACCACCCACGTGTCGTGCCAGGATTGTGTTCAAGACCAGCGTGCTGGTGGGCTACACCGTCTTCAGGGTCAACATGTCTGACGAAATGCCCAGGAACGCACTGAGCACCCCTCTGATTGGTAAGCAGCCCTGGGGGCACCAGACACCCATCTTCCGTGACTCCCATCACAGATCTGATGTTGCACTTCAGATCAGGGGAGGAAGGGGTCCCAGACACTGTGGCTGCTTACACCTCTCTGGTTCCTTCCCTCAGGGGTCTTCTTCGCGGTCTGCATGGCCTTCCTGGTTATCAGCTTATTTAAGTCCATCCTGTTGGTCAGATTCCTCCATGACGAGTGGAGCGCCGGGCAGGAATGGCCCCTCTTGTGCCTTCAAGGGGTCACTGATGCTGATGGGCCTAGGACAGATCCCAGAGCCCAGCTTGCTGGGGCAGCAGGTTTGTGAGAAGCCTTGGGGTCCCTACCCTGTCCTGCTTGATCACTCTCCACACCGGTTCCCGCTGGTGGAGCACCAGGCCATGTGTCCTGCTGTGTGAAAAATCTGGAACACTGGCTTCTTAGCCTCTGTGCCGCACTTGATATGACCTCTCCGGAGACCTCACTGACTTTCCAGAAAGCCTCGCTTTAGCTTAGAGGTCAGGCCCTCAGTTGACTTTGCTTGTTTTTGTTTGTATTTTCCACTTTTAACCAGTCAGCTGGAGCGACTCAGCAACTGACTCTGGAGTAATCAAGTACCAGTGTGTGTGCACACGGGCTTGTATGTGTTTGGGTCCCCATTGTTTCATGTGAACAGGTGTGTGAATTATCCCAGGACTCACTTCGGCAGCACATGTAGTAACACTGGCACAGTGCAGAGGTTAGTGTGGCCTCTGCTCAGGGATGAGAGGCAGACTTGTGAAGCATTCTGTATTTTTACTGTTTACTTGGAAGCTGCTAAAGAGAGTGTATCCTGAAAGTTCTCATCACAAGGAAAAACGTGTGGCTGTGTGGTGGTGGTGGTTAACCAGACTTATTCTGGTGATCATTGTGTGTGTGTGTGTGTGTGTGTGTAATGCTGTACACATGAAACATACTATAATATGTAAATAATAACAATTAAAAATAATCATCCTAGGGGCGTGTGGGTGGCTCAGTTGGTTGGGCGACTACCTTTGGCTCAGGTCATGATCCTGGAGTCCCAGGATCGAGTCCCACATCGGGCTTCCTGCTTGACGGGAAGTCTGCTTCTCCCGCTGACCTTTCTCCACTCATGCTCATTCTCTCTCTCTCAGATAAATAAATAAAATCTTTAAAAAATAAAAAATAAATAAAATAAATAAATAAAATCATCCCAGCCCCTAAAGCTCCACTGGAGTCAGTCGGGCTGGCCCCCGGCTCAGAGGATCGGGGGAGATGTAGCCTGGACAGGCTTCCTGCACCACCCAGCTCTGCCACCATCTGCAGAGCTTCTTCGAGCAAAGCCCTGCCCCCGGCCCCACCAGCCCAACCCAATCCACCACCCTGTTGCCCCTATAAACCTTCCTTGTAGGATGAGGCCGTCAGCTGCGGTGGGAAGCCCAGGGGGCATCGGGAGTCCCCAGCTCACCCGGGATGTTTTCCTCTCTCGCGCAGAGCCCCCCTTCTGTCAAGAACACCAGGTCCAGCCAGGGACCATGAAGGAGGTCTGGTTCCAGCTGAGGTCCATCAGCACCTACTTCCAAACCTGGGAGCAGGCGGAGCAGCAGGAGGTTACGTGGCTGGCACTCCTGCAGCGTTTTGACCGACTGCTCTTTCAAGCCTACGTCGTCGTGCTGGGACTCTACGCCGTCACCCTGTGCTCCCTGTGGGCACTGTGGGCCAGCTCGTGAACGTGGTTTCCTTGGGGGTGGAGATGGGGGCACATGGGTTAGCAAGCTCCTCACTTCTTATTGCCTCTTGTCCTTCAGTGCAGGAGCTCACAGCTGAGGGGACACTGCATGACCCAGGATTAGGCATTCTGGAAGAAAGTGCCTAGACATCTCAAGGTCTACAGTGAAAAGGAAGCCTGCCTTCTTATTCTGGTTCGCTCCCCCAGAGTGACCACCATTAGCAATCTCGTTCAGAACATGCCTACGTATATTACATACATTCATGTTTTGAGAGTTGTTTTTTCTTTAAGCAAAAGGCCACTTCATCCCCCAGTTCTTTCTTGGTCATTCAGTCAACCATAAAAATGTTTACTGACTGTCGGTTAAGTCCTAGGTGTTATGTCAGGCACACCAGAGAGCACAAAATCCATCAGTCACAGATCATTCTTCACTTGACTTGATTCCCAGGGTCAACCTTGCACAAAGCAGAATGCAAGATTCGCACCATATCCGTGTCCTGAAGCCCTTGTTCCCACTGTCTCCCATGAGCACCTCTCCGCCTGCACCCCATCACCTGCTGGAGGGAAGCCGGTACCAACCTCACAGACTAAATCAACACAACATGTGTAAGGCATGGCACTGGGGGATAGGCTTCCTGCATGGCCCTTGGGTTCAAGGACATTATAATCCACTGTCCTAGTATTTGTCAGCTAGGGCTGCCATAACAAAACACCACAGGCTCCCACGCTTAAACAGAAATGTCTCTTCTCCCCACTGGGATCAGGGTGTCAGCAGAGTTGATTTCTTCTGAGGCCTCTGTCCTTGGCCCACAGCTGGCTGCCTTATCCCCGTGTCCTCAGGTGGCTTTCCCTCTGCAGTGTCCGAATCAGTGTCCGCATTCCTCTTATGAGGACACCGACTCTGTTGGATTAAGGCCCACATGAACAGCCTCATTTAACCTGAACCACCTCTTTAAAGGCCCTACTCCAGATGCACATTCTGAGGCACTGGGGGGTTAGGATTTCAATGTGAATTTGGGGGCAGGTAACACAATTCAGCCCATGCTACCCACATGGCTGTGGTCACTTGGCCAGTCCAAAATCTGCAGGTAGGCTGGGGCCCAGGGAATAGTTGCAGTTTGAGTCCAAAGCAGAGGTGTCGTGTCTGCTGGCCAAATTCCCGCTTATTCCAGGAAGCCGGTGTTTTACTCTTGAGGCTTTCAACTGATTGGATGAGGCCCACCCACATTCTGGAGGGGAATCTTCTTTACCAAAGTCTACTGATTTAAATGCTAATCTCATGTTTAAAAAAATACCTTCACAGAAGCATCTAGAAGAATGTTTGATCAAATATCTGGCCTACCCAAGTCCACACACAAAACTAGCCCTCACGGACCCTGTGGCCCCATAGCTTTCCATCTATGCCAACAGTTGCTTGTTAAGACAGAAGAGCTCTGGTCACTAGGCACTCGCGTAACTCATCAGCTTCTGGCTCTTACTCTCCAGTAGCCAAATCTGTACTGACCCGCTTACCTTACAGCAGTTCCCGGGGCCCCCTCACCTGAAGGTTAGAGTTCAAGTCTTCCACAAGTTTTCCTTCCTCTTATTTTGACTTTCTTCCTTTTACATTGCTTTTTTTTTTTTTTTTTTTAATGGAGGCTTTGTCTGGCCAAGCTCACCTGCTTGCCATTCCGTCCAAGCCTCCACAGCTAGCTGACATATAGTCTTTTGTGTCACCAAATCTATGTGCCCCTCTAAGGACCCTGCTCAAAACGGCCTTCCCGCACCCTCTCCACCTGATCATCCTGTGATTCTGTCTCCTTCTCGATCTTCAGTTTTACCTTATCCTTTAGCCTTGCCCCTTTGGATGTTTTATGGCTTCCTGTGCCTGAGTGTGTATGTTTGTGTGTGGGGTATGTATGTAGGTGTGTGTGTTGTGGGTGTGTGTTTGTAATGGGTGTGTATGTGTTGGGTGCATGTGTACCTGTGTGTACACGTGTAGGGTAGGTATGTAGGGGTGTGTGTATGTAGGTGTGGGGGTACATGTATACGTGTGTATATGTGTGTACATGTGTGTACGTAGGCATGTGTATGTAGATGTATGTGTGATGTGGGGTGCATGTGTACACGTGTGTGTTGTAGGTGTGGGGGTGCATTGTACATGTGTACGTGTGTATACATGTGTGTACGTAAGTGTGTGTGTTGGGCATGTATGTGTGTAGGCGCATCACTTGTCACAGAGGCCACATACTCCTAGAGGAGTCCCCTGTTGGCTGCTTGTCATCTCTCTGCCATGTCTGCACAGGTCCGCACAGAGCTCTGCTCCTGGCAACCCTGCAGTGACGACAGCAGAGCGGCTCATCCCAGCTCACTGCTGCTGTTGGACACGTCTCTAGTGTGTTCTCCCAGGCCTGAGGTGAGAGTCTACCCAAGGTCAGACTCCCAGGGCTCCAGCCCCGCTCTGCCCGCCTTCGGGGCAGCCATCGGGAGCTTGCTGGGTGGGCCCCAGGAGGCCGAGCGAGATCAGCCCCCCTAATGCTAGGAGCAGAGGACACAAAAGTCCAAAGCTGTTTTCTAGGAACTTTTTGCAACACTAAAATTGCCTTTTAAAAAACCTGCCCCCCATCCCCCTAAAGAAAAAGAATTTAAATTCAAACAGCCTTTACCTGCATCCTCCCTCTCTCATTACCTCCCAGTTAGTGCTCAACGCCAATTGTCCATGAAATTCCGCTGCTGCTGTTAATGAAATGAGGAGTGTAAGAAGTTTGTGAACAGGAAGTGTCCATGCAAACCTCCACCTGTTTCTCTACTCACTTCCTCCTTTCTACCCCCGGCCGCCTCTGTCTCCCGCCGCTCAGTTAGCCTCTCCAATGACCCCCTAGATCTCTCTGCACGTCCTCCGTTATAGGGAAAAGGCCTGCTGTGAACTCCCCGCTATAGAACCTCCTTCCTGTCCAGCTGTACTTGGAGAAAGCACCTGGCTGGGGTCTTGGCAGCATCACTATCTAGCCAGGGGACCTTGAGCTTCAACTACCCTGTCTGGCGTTAGGGTAGCTCATACTTACTCCACCAAATCGCACAACGCTGAGTGTCAGAATGAAGCCGTGTATTTAACAGTACTCTGAAAAGTAGATAATACATCACAAAATAAAAATAGGACCTGCCTGATGTTAACAGATGGATTCCAGCCTGAAGTCTTTGGTGTGTCGTCCTTCTCCCACTGCCTTTCTCAGAATCCAGTTGTCGGCTCTGGTTCAACCCACAAGTGCCCTTATTCTGGGACACACAGGCCAAGGACTGAAACCATCCTGTGCCTTCCTGTCGGAGACTCAGGTGGGGGGAGCTGCCCAGGGCCTTCCTATTCCACTCTCCATGTAGTTCCCTTCCGCTGCCTCCCTAGAGGACATCCCCAGGTTCTTTGTGAGTGCCTCTACGAGGCAGCCCTTCAGGGGTGAAGCCTGGCCGCTAAGCTGGGCCCCAGCGTGAACCACCTTTGTCTGAGCACCAAGGGCCCCTGATCTCAACACGGCAGCCGGGGATTCATGTGAAGCTCTGGGGTCAGCTCTGCATCCCGAAGCAGCACCGCCAGTAACCAACGGCCCTAGAGCAGAGTCCCTGTGCGGTGGGAGGCGGGGAGGGCGCCGGCACCCCTTCTGTGCACAAGTCCTCCACATGTTTATCCTTTTCACGATTTGTTTCACAGAGGAAGGAAACTGAGGAACAGAGCAAAAATGGGATTCTCCCAGCTGTGAATGCTCTGACCATCTGCTGTTTCCCAGAGTCTAAGGTAGTTTTGGAACTCACCAAGAAAATCACAGCTCCAATTCTGGGGACTTCACTGATGTCTAAAATAAAGACTTAGCGAAGCACAGCCCGAGGCTAGACAGGCAGCCCTCCGTTTTATATGTCATTCCATCTCAGAATAACTTGCAGGCACTCTGCCGTGGTTTCTTGTAGCCCGGGGGGGGGGGGGCGGTGTCTCGTGCATGGCCTCATGCACATCCAGGTGGTGGAGGGTCTCACTCCCTCAAGACCTCCCCCTCTCCCTCCCTGCTTGTCCTAGAGGGGAGAAGCTGTTGTGGTTAAGGAAGCTGAACCTCTCACCCTTCCATCTCAAGGACCCAGCCAGCTTCTGGGGTCCAGCTTTGATCCTGGACAGGTCAGACCAGGAAGCAAACCAGAGCAGTCACAATTCCAACCCTGGCGCCAGGCAGCATGAAACAGCCCGTGGCTCTCGGGGGGGGGGGGGGGGTTTCACTTCTCATGGATGGAAATACACATAGGTGAGATTAGGGGCACCTGGGTGGCTCAGTTTGTTGGGCAACTGCCTTCGGCTCGGGTCATGATCCCGGAGTCCCTGGATCGAGTCCCACATCGGGCTCCCGGCTCCATGGGGAGTCTGCTTGTCCCTCTGACCTTCTCCCCTCTCGTGCTCGCTCTTTCTCTCACTCTCTCTCTCTCAAATAAATAAATAAAAATCTTAAAAACAAAAAAAAAGGTGAGATTAGCAAAAGGTGGTGCACCTGATATTTTTGTCTCATGGTTCGGCTCTGAGGCTTCTAGTAAACTTCAGATCTTATGTTTAAGGTAGGGAATTTGTCCATCAACTCCTGGCTGTAGGATGATCGCCCCCAGGCAGAGACCCCACCCCCACCCCAGTCCCCTGTTCCCTCCAGGACGGCTCTCCCCCTCTCCCTGCAACCCCATCTGTGCCCTGGGGCTCATCCCAGGCGTCTCTCTGTCCTGTTCCCTGGCTCACACTCCATCTCAGCAGCCCAAACCTTTCAGTCCTGAGTTATTTACCTGCTGAGACAGTAAGAGCTTCATAATTAGCTGAGCAACAGCATGGAGGCTTTGATGAGCAGCCAGGCCCCCCATCACACTCCGGTGTCCGTAATTGAAATGACCCACGCCACTGATTAGATTAGGGGGCTGGAGCAGCCCAGTGTGCGTCCCCAGCCCCCTCCCCTGTCCTGTCGGGGGGGTGATGTAGTTAAGTTTGTGCTTCATTTGGCAGAGGCCATAAAGCAGGCATTGCAGTGAGGATTTCTGCAGGGGTGGGAAGGCACTCCTGGGCAGTGCCGGGCTCTGTGGCGGGGAACAGAGTCCGGATCCATTGGCTGGGGTGGGGCATGCTTGCTTGCCCCCTCTACCTTTCCCCCAGCCTAGTGCCAGCCTCTGAAGACCTGGGCCTAGCAGGATTATCAGCCCTACTCAGTGGCCCTAGGGACCAGGGCTGCATGTGGATGGCCAGACCCTGAGCAGACCTTACCCCCGGCCACCCTGATCATCCTCTTTGGAGAGCTCTGGGCCAAGAGCAAGAGGGTCGAGGTGCTGTTGGCATTTCTTTTTCTCCCCATCTCCCTGGCTAATCTCAGCTTCTCAGCTCTTTCCTGTACAAACCTTCCCAACCCCTGTCTCCTAGCTTTGCTGCTTCTGCCCCCAGGTGGTGGACACCACGGGCTTTGGAGTCCGAAGTATTCATTTGTTGCCCTAGAGCACAGTTACTCAGAGCCCACATGGTTTGCTCTCCATGCAAACCTGACGGAGTGCCGTCTTGAGACAGGTTTGGGCGCCCTAAGTGGGCTCTGTGGGAAAGAAGGCTGTGATCAGTTGGTGATGTCTGCTCCGGGAGAGAGAGGGGTAAGAGGGAAAACGGTGTTAATGTTTCGAGGCTTTCGTCACGTGTCAAACACCATGCAGAGTGCTTAGGTGACACAATGTTGTAGAACTCCAAGAACGCCAGCCCTGGGAGAGCAGGGAGGTTATTGTGTTCCCCGCTGGGCTTCCAGTGCCTACGACAGTGCCTAACACACAGCAAACAATCCGTGTGGCCGTATGTTTTGGGTGAACCACACCAGGTTCGAATTCCACTCACCACTTATTAGCTATGTGATTAGGCCAGGTCATATGACCTCTGTGCCACAGCGTCATCTATAAAATAGGATTAATACCAACCCTAGCTTAAAGGGTTCTTAGGAGAACTGAATGAATGACGATATGTAAAGTGCTTACAGATGTGTTCAACACATGCTAAGCACTTGGTTAAGTAAACATTTTTATCGTGGGTATCAATGTCCCCATTTCTCAAGTGATCAAGATCACTGATATTTGGGCCAGACACTGATCTCTATGGGTAATCTCATTAGGTAGATGACAGATAGATAATATGAGGGTTATTATGAAGATTACATATATTACGAGATATGTACATATAATGAGACCTCCTGGTGTATATAACCCTCATAGCAACCCTAGTATTATCATTGCTACTTCACAGTTGAAGAAACTAAAGTACGTGGAGGTTAAGGACATTGTCTAAGATCACCCAATTAGCAAGGGACAAAGCTAGGATTCAAATCTAAGCAGTCTGGCTCCAGACTCTGAGCTCTTGGGGACTCCGCTGTGGTCAGACACAGTATCACTCCAGAGCTCATACCCTTGATCATCACTTCCTAAGAGAGGCTCATCTTTGCTGACTTTATAGATGGCTAGAGTAGGGGGCCGCCGTAGAAGATAGGAGCGTGCATTCTAATTCTACCACTCATTAGGTTCGTGACCTTGGGCAAGTGACTGAGCTCAGAATGTCCATTTTTACCCTCATCTGTGAATTCTGAGAAAGAGCTTTTCCCCGAGGCGCTGTGAGGACCGAACGAGATAAGATTTATGAAGCCCTGAGCACGTAGCTCGCATTAGAGGCATTGAGAGCGAGAGCAATTATTATTATTTGCCACGTTTCCACAGGGCTTTTACCAGTGCCCAGAGAGATTGAGATTTATATAAATATATATTTAAAAAACTATGTCAACTCTAAAGATTTCTTCCATGCATAGACTCTGGATCAGCAGCCTCAGCAGCACAGGAACCGTTAGAAATGCAGAATCTTGGGTCCTCTCAGACCTACGGAGTCAGGACCTGAACCCCCCTGACCCCAGAGGATTCTCCTGCGCACGGCAGTTACAGAAGCCTGGATGGCAGTGGGAGTTCCTGGAGGGAACCCCACAGCAGGCCCGGGAGCTGGGGTTCAGGGGCAGCACAGACTCCTGTGGAACCCGCCTCTGTGACCCGGGCAGCTGGGCCCACAGGGCACCTGCCAATCCCCCCACTCACTCAGTAATCTGCCCTCCCCACAATCAGAGCAGTCAAGCACTCCGTGCAGCTGGGCGACTGAATTATAGGCTGTGGGCAGATGGCGGAGATGGCTCTGTGTGTGCCATCCGCGGGGAGAAGAGAGTGAAGGGAGAGGAAGGCCCCTTCCACTGCCCTCCTTCCCCTGACAGCAGACACCCTCCCTTTAGGAGAGCCAGAGCCAGGCCGCTGGCACCAATGATCAGGCGACCCCTGTCCCCCTAGAACCCACTTGCTGCACTGGGCAGACCGCTGAGCCCACCAAGGCTTGGCACACGAGCAGAGGTGGACTCGAGACCGCAGGGTCTGCACTGCAGTCCTCCTTCCTGTGTCTGGCACAAGCCCAGCATGGGACCCGTGCACACAGTGCTGGCCCACACACCTGCCTCCCAGAAAGCCAAGCCACCATGGGTGAGGGCTTTGCTGCCTTCTCACATTGCACTAGGTACGGGGGTGGGGAGGGGAAGAGCCCATCTCCCTGGCACTGCCTGCCCTCTCGCCTTTCAGCCACCCTGGCACTCTCTCTGGCACCTGAACTTGACACGGAGGATGCACAGGCTTGTCATTGTGCCTTTATAGGCTCTGGGCCCCTTGCTCTGCCTCTTTAGGCCGTGTGAGTGTGTATGCGCGCCTGTATAGGCGTGCGCACGTGCGTGTGTGTGTGAGGCGGTCACTCAGAGTTGGAGGAGGAACGACACCAGCTCGTTCAAGGCTCTCGTTTTTTAGATGAGGCTGGGACAGGAGAACAATAAAGCCTAGACAGTGGTAAAGATGATTACGGATCGCCCCTAGCAATGGGACACTTAAACTCTGTGTCACACTGCCCATACTGTATCCAATTCCATTCTTAGGGTAGGATAAATGGGTAAATACAGAAACTGAGGCCCAGAGAGGGGAAGTGACCTGCCTCATATCAATGAGGAGGGGAAAGAGTGGAATTTGAACTCAGGCTTATCTCAGGGAGCATCCAGAAGCTTCCGTATCTAGATGGCTTTAGTATCATGTTCAGGGAGATGGTAGTAGAAGCAGGTGGCCTCCCTCCTCCTAGGGGCCATGGCAGAGTTAAATGAGCTCCTGGGCATGGAAGCTGCCAAGGTAAGGGACTGTTATTCTCAATGCAGAGCCCATGGGAGAGCTGGGGTCTCCTATTTCCCGATGCAGTGCACTTCCTTGAGGTCTTACCCTGCTGGGCAGGAGGCCCTGCCCCAGTGCCTTTGGGTTCAAAGGTACACAGGCTGTCTTGGGCTAGAATCCTGAGAACCTCTGTACTTCCCTGCCCAGGCAAAGAGAAGCAGGTGAAGGGCAGGGGAGTCATTCAAAATGAGGCGAGACTGCTGCAGGTCAAGTCGGGGTGGACGATCTGGGGAGATGGCTGGAGAAGGCTGGCATTTCGGAGCCCCTGATGAGCTATGCCGATGTTAGAAAGTGATGAGGCCGGCTTGAGGGTGGAGTGGACGACGTGGGGTTTCAGGGGGAATTGCGTGCCTGGCACTGGGGAAATTCTTTCTTTTTTAAATTTTTAATTTTTTTTTAAAGATTTTATTTATTTATTTGACAGAGATCACAAGTAGACAGAGAGGCAGGCAGAGAGAGAGAGGGAAGCAGGCTCCCTGCTGAGCAGAGAGCTGGAAGCAGGACTCGATCCCAGGACCCTGAGATCGTGACCTGATCTGAAGGCAGAGGCTTAACCCACTGAACCACCCAGGTGCCCCTTAAATTTTTTAATTTTAATTCCAGTTAGTTAACATATAGTGTGATACTGGTTTCAGGTATACAGTATAGTGTCAGCATCTCCATACATCACCCGGTGCCCACCACCCCAGGTGCCCTCCCTTCTTCCTCATCACCTGTTTCACTCCCCCCACTCAACTCCCCTCTGGTGACCATCATTTTGCTCTCTATAGTTAAGAGTCTGTTTCTTGGGTTGCCTCTCTTTCTCTCTCTTTCCTTTATTTTGTTTCTTAAATTCCACATATGACTAAAATCATATGGTGTTTCTCTTTCTCTGACTGACTTATTTCACTTAGCGTAATACTCTCTAGCTCCATCCACATTGTTGCAAATGGCAAGATTTCATTCTTTTCCAGGCTGAGTGATGTTACACTGTGTGTATATACACCCCACATCTTTATCCATTCATCAATCGATGAGCACTTGGGCTGCTTCCATAATTGAGCTATTATAGATAATGCTCGTATGTACACCTCACATGTATCACTTTGAATTAGTATTTTTGAATTCTCTAGGTAAATACTTAATAGTGCAATTGCTGGATCGTAGGGCAGTTCTATTTTTAACTTTTCGTGGAACCTCCATACTGTTTTCTGCCCCGATTTGTGTTCAGAGCAAGAGGGTGGGGAATTCTTTTTCAAGGAAGGTAAGATGATGGAGAGAGAGTCACCCAAGCATAAATTCAAATCCTGGTGCCACCACTTAATAGCTTCATGATGCTAGACAACTTAAATACTTCTCTGAGCCTCAGTTTACTCCTCTGTAAAATAGGGATTGTGACGCCCAACATTTAGAATGAAGACTTTGCAAGTGTATAAGACATAACAGTTGCTCCAAAGCATGAGCCCTTCCTTGTCCCATACCCTTCCAACCATTCCTAACTAGGGGACTCTGGCCCCCTAGTTGTAGTGACTACAACTTCCATTTACTGAGGACTTACTACATGGCAGCTATAACACTAAGCATCTTATTCCTATTATCTCATTAGCTCCTCCCCAGAACTCTATGCTAGATTCTATCCATCCACACTGCCAGGCCCTAGAGAAGCTGATAGGTCCATCCAAGGCCACAGAGCTGGAAAATAGCAGAGCTGACATTGGAACTGGGTTAATCGGGAGAGGCTAGCAACAAGGATCCCCAAATTGCTTTACAGCATGCTGTGTGCCCACCGCAGGTCAGCTCCAGTTCTGGGCCATGTCTTCCCTCTGAGACCCAGGCTGGTGGAGCTGCCTCTTTCTGGGACATTGTCGGTCACCTTAGCAGAAGGAAAGAGACCTCACAAGGGTCTTTCCAGGCCTGAAAGGCATACCTGTCTCTTCCGCTCACAACCTAACCCATTGTCCCATTGTCCTCATCATGCAAACCACTCAAATATCATGTCACCAGGAAAGGCAGTCTTTCCAAGCACCCAGAAAGGGGGACAGCCAGAATGTTTGAAGTGTAAATGAATGACCACCATATCCAGTTTCTAACCCCTATGCTCAGTGGGTTCCCACTGTAGAGTGAGCCCCAGTGTCCTCATTTGTAAGGAAGGAATAATAATTCTACCTTCCAGGATGGTCACCCTGATGAGAGGACATAGGACACAAGTACTACGAAACACTGAATCATGGTGATTACGTGTGGGCTTCAGGAATACTCTGGACTGGTCAGCTCAGCCGTTACTTGGTGGAGTGGCAAATCCCACTACGGAATTCAGAAGTTCCGGTGAGACCAGGGGACATGCTTTGGAAAACGGTGTTGCTCTCACTGCTTATGAAACCACCTCCAGGGGAGCCAGAAGGGAAGGAACATTTCCAGGATGATGATCAGAGGCAACAGCAAATGTGATTATGTCAGCAAATGTGCAAAAGTGCTGTACGCTTTTGGAGGACTCTTCATTTAGGACTAATTAAATACTTGGAAGCAGGAAGATTGAAAGTGTCCTCTCTGGGAAGCTACTCCAGGCCAGCAAGGCACTTCAGGGTCTATTTACAGCATTTGGAGAGCTCCGGAGGAGGAGGAAGTGGGTGGCTTTACTCGGAACAACACTCTAGAGGCAGAACATCAAGCTATCAGGGGCTGAAACTACTCAGGACGTTGCGGCGCTGGTCTACTCCAGCCTGAGTTTCCCAGGTTTGGGCGATGTGAAAATACAGACGGGGGGTTTATGCTGGTGTTCGTGAAGGGGGGAGCAGCCTGTAGGATGCTGTGTATCCTGGGGCTGCCGTAACGAATCACCACAACTTTAGCGGCTTAAACAACACAAAGGTGTTCTTTTACAGCCCTAGAGGCCAGAAGTTCAAAGTCAGTGTCACTGGGTAAAAGGCAAGGTGTTGGCAGGACTGGTTCGTCCTGGAGGCTATAAGGGGAGAATCTGTTTTCTTTTTCAGCTTCTAGGGGCCGCCCACCTTCCAAGCTCAGCTCTGCTTTCTGCTTCTGCTTCCACATGGCTTTCTCTTCTCTCATCAAACCTCCTCTGCCTCCCTCTTAGGAGGACACTCATGATTCCATATAGGGCCGACGAGCACAATTCAGAATAATCTATCTCACAATCCTTAATACAATCCCATCTGCAATCTCTCTTTTACTGCACAAGGCAACAGTCACAGGTTCCAGGGATTAGGACCTGAGTCTCTTTGGGCCATTACCCAGCCTACCATATGGGCCATCCAAGATGGGCTAGAAAGCAAAAGGGCAACCGTGAGCCAGCTGCACACACATCTCCTGTGGGGCCTGAGATAAGGGGCATCCTCTAGGCCAGAGCCATGATAGGACTTCTGTGGCAACCCCTGGAGACCCTGTGACACCTCCCACCCTCCAGCTGTCTAGGAAGTACCTGATACACAGTGCTACAAGCAGCATAGACTTGTCACGTAATCAGGTAATCTATGTTTTAACAAATATGTATTCAGCACCTACTGTGTCCCACAGGAGGTGGTTCAGACCTGGGGCCCTGCCAGGTCCTCCAAGTAGGAGACTCGCTCAACAAATATTTATTGAGCCCCTCCTAGATGTCAGGCACGGTTCTGGGTACTTGGGAAATACTTGCTCCCTGCCCTCATGGTGCTGACGTTCTATCAGTGGAGGCAGACAGTAAGGAGTCATCATGTCAATCACATGGGATGTTAGGGGATGATATGGCCATGGAACAAAAGAAAAAGTAGGGCCAGGTAAGAGGGCGGGGTAGATGGGACCAGGCAGGTGAAGGTCCTAAGCGGATTAGTCAGCACCAGCTTCATTGAACAGGTGAGGTTTAGGCAAAGACCTGAAGGAGGTGAGGGGGAATCAGCCAAGCGGACATCTGGGAGGGGGAGCTCCTGGGAGAGTAAAGAGCTAGAGCGAAGGTTCTGGATGGAGGGCGCAGAAGGATGGTAGGGCCACAGCAGGTGAGCGGCGTGGGAACAGGACCCAGGTGGGCTGCTTCCGTGGAGTTAACTGGGCCTAGCCTGAAAGAGAGAAGACACAGTAAAACAAGCTCTCTGAACACTGCGGTATGGAACTCTGGAAAGTCCTCCGAACTGGGAACTCGTCCTGGGGCTGGGAATTGCATGGCCTTGCTGAGGTCCCTTAGCTTCCCTGAGATTCACTTTCCTCCCTTACAGATGGAGAAGCTCCCACCGATGTGCTCACTCCTCTGTCCATTCAGAGGACCCCGCCAAGCACAGCTGAGGCCCCAGGCCGATGACACGTACTGCAGGCCCCAAGGGGAGTCATGTGTGGCCTCTGCTCTCCCTATCCAGGTCCTGCCTGTTCCGCTCTGCGCTGACATAAGTGAGGGGCTGGGCCAGCACGTGAATGGGCATGAATGGAAGGACTTGGTGTCGAGGAGGAATTAGACTTCTCAATATCCTAAAGGAGAGCATTGGGGAGAAACACAGTGTAAGAAAGATCTCTGCAAAACTGTGCTGGGCGGTCACGGTCACAAAAGATCTCCTCTTCAGGAGGAGGTCTGCAAGCAAAAGCTGAGAGATCGTTGGTTGGGGATGTCCTAGAGATCTGGGTGCTGGAGAGAGGCTGGACTAGATGGTTCCTAAGGCCAAAGGGAGCTCTCTGTGATGTCTCCACCTCCAGAAGACGTTGGTGCAAAAGCAGGTGTGTTTTCTGGGATGTGTTGAAGACCTTGTTTTTAGACTGACTGCTCTCCCAAATGTCAAGGGGAATGAGACCGTGGTCCCTGAAGCAGGCAGGCCGTGTGACCTCCTTATTCGGTCCTGCCTTTCCACTGGGTGGTGTTGGAAGAAAACTCCTTAGCCTAGTCCTGCTGTGGGCTCTCCCTGCCTCGCTCTTGTTAGGAACGGGGCTGGAATTTCTCCCATGCCTGTTCAGAAAAGATATTCAAATGGCCAACAGGTACATGAAAATGCTTTCAACATGACTAATCATCAGATCGATGCAAGTCTAAACCATGATGAGGTTTAGCCCTGTTAGAATGGCTGTTATCAGAAATAAATAAATAAATATTTGTGGGAAGGTAAACCAAAAGGAGCTGTTGTGCACCGTGGTTGGGATGCCAGTCAGGGCAGCCACTGCGGAAAACAGTATGGGGGTTCCTCAAAAGAATTAAAGGTAGAGCTACCCTATGACCCGGGAGTCCCACTTCTGGATTTAATATTTGAAGGAAGTGAAATCACTACTGAAAGAGACACCTGCTCCCCCAGGTTCCTTGTCAGCCTTATTCACAGTAACCACGTTTGGAAACAACCTAAGTGTCCATCAGTGAGTGAATGGATAAAGAAAATTGGTCTCTGTATCCAACGAAGTATTTATAATTCAGTCATGAAAAGAGGAAATCCTGCCATTTACAATGTGATGCACCTGGAGGGGATTATGTTAAGTGAGTATCAGCCAGACAGGACAGACAGACAGACTGTACTGCGCACTATGTGTGGGAGCAAAAAAAAAAAAAAAAAGAAGAAGAAGAAGAAAATTGAACTCATGAAGCAGAGAGGGGACTGGATGGATGGTGGCTGCCAGGGACTGGGGGTTGGGGTAGAGGGGACGTCGGCCAGGGGTGCAGTTTGCAGTTATCAGATGAGTAAGTTCGCAGGATCTAATGTGGAGCCTGGTGGCTTCAGGTGACGATACCGTACTGTCTGCTCAACACTAGCTGAGAGAGTCGACCCTAAGCCTTCTCACACGCACGCGAAGATAACTGTGTGAGGAGGTGGCTATGCCCGTCGACTTGATTGTAGTAATCATTTCACAATGCATGTGTGTGTATCCAACCACCGCTTTGCACACTTTGCACAATTTTATTTCTCAGTTATACCTCCATAAAGCGGAGACGGGGAAAATCCCCGCCTTTTGGAGCTCACAGTCTGGTAGGGGGAACAGATAACAAACAAGATACACAAACCGAGTGTGTGGGGTGTGAGATGGTGACAGACAGCGTGCAGAAGGACTGTAGGGCGTGCGTGTGACAGGTAATTTGGATAGGGTGGTTGGAGAAGGTCTCGCTGAGAAGGTGATGCTGGAGGCAGGCCACGGCAGCCAGGCTCACAGACAGGCTCACAGACAGGCTATCGCTTTCCAGTTCCTTCCCCTCTTCCCAGGCTCCACCCTGCGTCCCCAGGGCAAGCTACCCCCAACCCACCCCTTCCAGGCTCAGTGGCTGTATTTAACTCTTATAGAGTGTTCACAAGCCATTATTTCATTTATTTATTCATTCTATTGATCCCTTTTGCTTGCAATGGGAAGAAAACTAGTAGCTTCTGAGTCTAGGTTATGTGGGGGTGTTACACTCCCTCCCTGCCTTGCTCAAGCCCATCAAAGCCTCATGGCCCCGTGGGGGGACACGTGTGCTTATGCCCACTTTGGACTCGGGAAAACTGAAGTTAGCTGCTTCAGGTGTCTTCACCAGCGTCCTATGACTGGTAAGCTGAGCAACCGAGATCTGAGGTCAAGTCTGACTCCAGAGTCTGTGCTTTTCTCATGACTCATGAATTACAAATTTTGCAATTGTGTGGTAGGGAAGAGGGAGCGGGTCTCAGAATACCTGGGAGGGGGTGTGCGTAATTTGAACCGGGACTGCTGGCATTGCCTTTCCCGTTCCAGATTCATGATTCCAGAACTGTATGATTCTCAAAACGAGTCTGTGAATTTGGCAGACAGGTGAACTTTGTAGGGAGAGCAATTATTCCTTTGTTCCCATTTGGTAGGTGACATGAGTGAGGCACAGAGAGCTCGGCTGGTTTGCCTGGGGCTACCCAGGAAGTTTACGATGGAACCAGGGCTTGAGCCAGCTTGTAGTCCACTCTTCCTCCGCCTTCCTTTCAAAAACCCAACTTGTTGTTTTGTTTTTTGGGTTTTTTTAAAAGATGATATATTTACACAGTACGAAATTTAAAGGCATAACAGGTAGACAGAGAAAACGTCTCCCTCCCCCCACACCCCATCCCCAGTTCCACATCTCACGGCCGCCGAGGCAACAACCACGACAGTCTCTTGGCTCCTTCCTCTAGTGGAAAAGGGAGAAGGGAGAAAAGAGAGAATCCCATCTTCACGCGCGCCGCCCTTGCTGGGCTTAGGGTCTGAAACCGGGCTCGGCCACCTGTTTGCTGAGTGAGCTCGGGCGGGTCACTGCATGTCTCCGAGTGGGGTCCGCGTCGCCTAACTCAGCGTGCTCTTGTCACCATCAAAGTGAAAGAACGTGTAGGAAAATGCATGGAAAACACGCATGCTGGGCTCTGGAAAAGCCCAGAAACGGTCACAGTGTTCTCCACACCTCTCAGAGACAATGGAGAGAACGGATAGGAGATGGAACTCATTTCTACAGGATGAAAGGAAATGATCCAAATGGTACCAAGTGCAATTAAAGTTTAATATTAGAGGAGATTTTGCCTCAGAATCCCAAAGGGGCTTGTGAGGTTTCTTTCTTTGAAAATTTTTCGGAAAATACTAATAACAATATATTAAGACCGTAATCTTCCCAGAAGCCAGGGAATGGATAGAAAGTCCTCTCTGATCTTTTCCTCTCGAGAAATTAGAAGTCAGGGAAAAGAGAAATTTAAGCCAAATGACCTTCTGTCCCCAGGTCCAGCTCTGGGGTGACCATTGGGCTAATGACCCATCACCAGCCACAATAAGGCCTGGCTTTGCTACCAGCTTGCTGGTTATCTAGATGCACCTTCCCTGGCGACTTTCTTCCTGGAGACCACCCTGGAGTCAGCTGTGTGTTTGTGGCCAACAAACAGAATTTGATGGAGATTTGGGGAAAGAGGTACGAGGGGAAGCCTCATTGCATAGGAAGGAGACATTCTTCAGAAGCTGGAGCATCTGGGTCTTGGATCCTTGCAAGGATCTGGAGTGAGACTGTTCCCTCCTGTGCCAGGAAGGAGGGGAGGGGAGAGGAAAGGCAGGCCTTCCTCTCTGCTGTTTCTCATGCTCATGATTCCCTCATGGTCTGAGGGAAGGACGGCCACCTCCCCTGTGCAGACACGTTCCCAGATCTCCAGGGTTTTGCAGCAGGAATGTCTCCAGGCAGGTGGGGCAGTGGGGCCAAGCAACCCATCACGGACCCTTAGAATTCACTTTCCTCAGGTGTTTTCTGTCTCAGGCCATTGCTGCTGCCACCATTCTGGCCAATTCAGGAACAGAGTCCCCTTCCTTCTCCCCGCTTAGTGTGATGGATCAAGGCTGAGAATTCCCACACGAACACATATGAAGGAAGCAAAGGAGTCTTTGCAGACTGAAACACTTGGTCTTATAGGCCTCACAGCTCTCCGTTATGCCAGACCTGCCAAATCTCTCCTTATGTCCCCACAGTGCTTTAGAGGGTCCCAAAGGAGCAGCACGACTTCACAGGCCCCTTGCTTGTGTTTCTTCATTCCTACTCCTTGTCTGTCTGTGTGGGGAGAGTAGCCATATAAGCACCTTAAAATAACTCAGCCACCTTGACCTTTAAGGTCAATAATCAGAGAAAAAAAAAAACTCCACTGTGCCATTTCCCACAGGAGTCCCATCCTGTGTGCTTGGAGGACTACAAAAGGCCTCCTCAGGTGACAGGTGACAAGAAAAACCCCATCCTTTTAAGGAAACCCATGCACCCAGACTCAACAGTACTATTCCACTTCAAAAACTCTATCATCCTTTCCTTACCAGGAGGAGGGACTACAGAGGTTCCTGGTCCCAAATTTACTGTGAAGCCCCATAACATAGCATTTGCAGAAACAGGGTCTACTCTGTTGGGGCCAGGATGGCAAAGGGCAGTATTTCTGAGTCCACTCTGTCCCGGGGCAAACAACGAACATAATGGTCCATAAACTTATCATGTATTCTTACTCATGACTACTCTCTAATAAAAATATCTTTAATTCATAGGCTTATGTGCAGCCAGCCCAATGAGCCTGCCCTTTCAATCAGAGCAATCAAGGTAGGCATGGGGACCCCCAGCTGTACCTGGGATTGGATCCAGAGTCCACTTAGCCTATGTGTCAAGCCTGCAGAATGTTCTGGAACTCCGTGACGTAAGGTGGGCCCAGGTTTTTGAGTTTGTAGGTCCAAATGTCTCCCCCTCCATTTACCAGCTACATAATTCCACAAAGGTTGGTAAACTTCCTTGTGCCTTAATTTCCTTATCTGCAATGTGAGAGTCATGAGATCTTCTTCATAGGAAATAGAGGCGAAATACGATAACGTGTTTAGCACAGTGCCTGGCACACAGCGAGCTTGGAAAATAGCAGGGATGGTTGGTGGAGTGGGGCAGAACAGGCCACTCCAAGGACCAGGGCCTGGGTAGAGAAAAGTCATGCTGGGACGTGATCAGACACCCAGGAAAGCAAGGCCAGCCCTTCCCTAGCAGCGGGCGCCTAGAGGGGTCAGATGGGACTCCAGCTTGCAGAACTTTTTTTAAGTTTATAGGTTCTAAAAGGTCAGGCTCTTTGGTGTTAAAAGTTTTAAAGACCAGTAAAATTTACAGATTTGAGACACGGCTGTCTTGGAAAGGCTGGAGCCAGGAGCCTACAGGTTCTCCGCTCCGTCCATAACTGGCTGTGGGAACTGAGGCAGGTCACGGAGGCCCTCTGGGCTCTGTATTTTCACCTGGAAAATGGGAGCAAGCCCCGTGGTAAGGGGTAGGGCAGCGTGTGCCGGCATGAGCCTGGGCTCGTAACCACCTAATGACACAGAGCTCTTTTCATGGTTTAGACCCAGGCTGATTGACTTCTGGAAAGCCCCAAGCGCACGTGTGACCCCAGTCTTGCTTGCCACGGTGTTGGGAGCACAACGGAAGGCCCTGGGCTATAGGTCCTGCATTCTTGGGGCTTTTCAGTCCCCACGTTGGACCGCTGCCATCTGCGTGTCTGCCTCCGCTCCCTGGGAGGAGCCCAGCCGTCTGCAGGCAGAGCCCGGAATCAAATTAGCCAGCCCTCTCGCTTTTCCCTCGTCCCCACCGGCCAAGGAGAGTTCATCAAGGCCTCGCACTAATTTTTATCTTGTTTAAAAGGGACAAAAGTGACTCCGCAGTTTCATCGGAGGCAATTTACACCCCGCCACTGGCCACAGCTCCAGCTGCCCCCTGTCTGTTGTGCCATCAAACCCATTAATGGGAAATTTCTTCAGGGGAAGCTTCGTTGCAGCCACATCGGAGAGGCACACAGGCAATATATCTCCATTCCAGGCCTCGGCCTGCCCGGCTCGCTCTAATCCCATTACCTAGGGAGCTAATTCTCTAATGCACACACTGTACCGAGACATCCTCTCCCCCCACCCCACCCCGGCTCATTTGGGCAGTCCCAGAGGATTCCAGGAGCTCAGCGCAGAAACGAGGGCTTCGGGCTCAGAGCACAGGGCCTCCAGGCTGTCTCGCTGCCCCTGCACGGGTCTTGGCACACCCCTCCGCACAGTGTCGGAGGGTCAGTCCCCTTCAGTCCACACCCCACCCCCACCCCCCTGCTTCCCAGCTCAGCCTCTCCTGCAGCCTTCTCTTCCTCCTTCTGCGTCCCTCTTTGTGTCTTCTTTTCTCCTGGTCTTTAACTCCTAGCTTTCTTTTCTTTCTCTGTTTCCTACCAATGTTCTCTTTTCTCATCTTTTTTTTTTTTCATATTTTATCTATTTATTTGACACAGAGAGAGAGAGAGAGATCACAAGGAGGCAGAGAGGCAGGCAGAGAGAGAGGAAGGGAAGCAGGCTCCCCGCTGAGCAGAGAGCCCAATGCGGGACTCAATCCCAGGACCCTGAGATCATGACCTGAGCCGAAGGCAGAGGCTTAACCCACTGAGCCACCCAGGTGCCCCTTTTTTTTATTTTTTACTTCTCTCCCTTTTCCTTCTCCAAATCTCCCTTTTCCTGTAGTCTTACCTTCTGCTTCTTTTCACCCTGCCTTGGTTCTGCACCTCACTCAACAGGTTCAGGGCCAGAGGCTCCTTCCTGCTCTCTCTCTCCAGATGACTTGGCTCTGCGGCAGGCGTGGGCTCCAGGCTACACTGGTCTCAGCTGGGAGCAAGAGACGAGGGAGTGCCTCGTGAGTGCACACAGGGAACCTTAGGAAGGACAAAATGGGGCATTGGGGCAGCAGTTAGGGCATGCAAGGGAACAGCTAAATATTGTTTATTCTAGAAGGGTGAACCCCCAAATGGGTTACTGCTAAGCACTGAACCTGATAATGCCATATGAAGACATCCCATCAGGGAATGGTATAATGCCATATGCAGGTTTTATAATGCTCAGCAAAAGGAATAGTCCTAGAAATTTGCAGCAGATTTCTAAGTAGCAGTGGCCAAAGATGGAGGTGAGCTTGAGCCTAAGAATCTTTGTGTATCACTCCAGATGTTGGGCCCCAGGATGCATTTAACCCACTGAGCCACCCAGGCGCCCCTTCCCAGGATGCATTTAGAGGTCCACAAGTGCCCCTCCTAATTTGGAGCCCCTTCAAGATTTCAGCCTGGAGGCCTGGGGGCAGCCTGGTTCTGGCCTTGCCTTCTCCAGTTGTCAAGCTGGGAGTCTGGATGCGTTCATTCTGGGGTGGCGGGGTCTGGCTCTCTAAATTCCTTAGAAGTTTGGGGGTGCCTATTTTCTCCTTCCACTTGCCCCCATCTCCATTCTTCTAAAAGGAAATCCTGGAGATGATTTTCCTGGTTTTTCTGAGTTGTGCAGTGAGGAAACGTGTGACTTAAGAGAAGTGTAGCCCAACCTCCTTGAGCTTGACTGAACATTCCAGGACCAGACTCTGGCTCAGAGCCATAGGAAGGGACTCCATAGTGCTAAATGCAGACACCATCCTGTGCATGAATAAGGGGGAAAATCCAGACAAAGCCAAAAAGGACTCATCCCTGCCCAAGGTGATTTTTTTTTTTTTAACTTAATTGCAATTCAGAAAACTCCTTCCTCCAGGTTTCCCGGCTTATGCCACCCTTAAACTCAACTGGAAAAAAAAGTGAAAGGCATAAAAATGTTTTGCGACTGAGGCTCCCATGATCTGAATACAAGTGCATTGTGCTTTGAACGCACTCGAGGTGGAAATGTCCGCTTCTACTCCAAATGGTGATGTAGGAGTGGGATTCACTCCAACTCACAGTGATACTCTTCTCAGACAATTTTGTGGGCACACAGTTAGGGAACTGAGGGCTAGATCATTTCCAATTCGATTTACAAAGGAAAGAGAAACACTCCTTCGAGGAAAACATTTCAAAGATAAGTGTTGAGAATCCTTATGAATTGATATTAAGCAAAGAAAGGAGTGGGGTGCAAAGTTAAATGCTTGGTATATTGACTTCACTGCATATAGATCACAGAAGAAAATAGTAGGGCAATACACAGCCAAATATTAACAGGGGCTGTGTCTGGGTAGTAAGGAAGCCCACGGACGATTTTTAGTTTTTCTTCATATTTTTCTATAATAAGCATGTGTTACTATTATATTTTAATAACATATTCTTGTATGTATTAAATATATTAATATATTTGCATAGTATAAACTACAGATAAATATATGTATTGCTACTTAAATATTTAAATTTACATATTTAGATGAAAAAAATAGATGAATAGTTCGATAAGGACAAAAGAGCAGACATGGGCTAACCTTCCTCCGTCCGCAGAGATGCCCGGTCACCTGCTTGGCTAGGGGCTCTCATCCCCTGCGTGGTGTAAAAGAAGAGCCTTCCTGCTCCCACAGCCTGGCCCCTCCCCTCCCTGCTCCCACCACCTCACCTCTCCCTGCCCCCGCCCCATGCTATGAAACCACACTGCGGGAGCCCAAACACCCCCGAAGACAGACGCACCCTCCTTCGGGGGGCTCCTGCAGTTACTCCCAGTTACTCCTTGGGGAATTTGGCCAGACCACCTGGCTGGCTGGCCGGCCCCATGACATCAGCTGGGCGGGCTCCTTTCTCACTGGCTCCTTCTCCTTCCCTCCCGCCCTGAAACCTGATCCAGCAGAAGAACTGATTGCAGGAAAACCTGGCGGCCGCCCAACCCCAGTGGCGGGGCTCTGTGAGGCAGCAGCCTCAGAAGGTGTGGAAAGCGGCCCGGAGAGGCAGGCGGGCTGGGACACACGAGGCCGGGAGCGCGCGGGCAGGCTGTGCCCTGGCACGACTCACCCCGGGCTCACGCCCAGCACCCCACACCCGGGAGAGCTCACCATGCTGTTGTGGGTGCCACGGGCCCTGCTGGCCTTGCTTCTGCCCATGCTCCTGGCACAAGGAGAAGGTAAGGGGACCGGTCACGCACATACGACTTGCTGACCCCTGCAGACATGGGCGGGGTGGGTGGGGGCTTGATTCCCCCAGGGCTTGAGGGAAGCAGGGTTTGCTGTTGCAGGAGAGTCAGGGAATCCTGCCGCAGGTGAGCATGAGAGGAGTTGAAGGGACTGGGGTCCGCCTCCAAAGTTGGGGCAGTTGAGTGTGGGTGGTGCGCCAGACCTGCTGAGAGGGACCCAGCAGCAGCCCGGTACACAGAGGCCAGAGAGGGGCTTCTCTGTCCTTTTCCCTGCCCTAGACTCCTGGAATGACATCTGCAAGGTTCCTTGCAGCTGAGGCAGTCTACCCCTTCTTGTTGTCAGTGGGAATGCAGGGGTCCAGAGAGGGGCAGTCATTCACTCAAGGTCACACAGCGCCTTCGCAACAGAGTGGAGACCAGAGCAAACATAGCCATCTTTCCTCGACTTCCCTAGTCTTATTGCATGGGTTCCCTGGGCCTCCTTTCCCAAAGTTCCCTTCCGGAGCGAAACTCCCGCGACACCAAACTTCTCGCATTCCCCCACCCACCCTTGCCTGCCTTCCCGGGTTGGGGTCACCAAAGGATCTGTTTCCTTTGGCTACAAACAATATCGGTTCCCCATTCCGGAAGGTCATCTCCCCATCCGGAGGCAGGATGGAGCTGGGGCCGGAGCACAGTTAGGATGCCGTCTCGGGGCTGGACGGATAGGAAGAGCTTAAACACACGACGGTTTTCCTCTCTTGAGCTGTCAGTGGGGAAGTTCAGAGGGACAAACGCCCCAGGCTGCTTTTCAAGACCCTGGTCTGGGGCTGAAGAGAAGTGCTGTCCCTTCCAGCAACAGCTTTTCGCCCTGAGTCCTGTGGGGCCCCGTCTGGTAAGACACACAGAGACGGGGATTTGAAATTGTTCCTCCACTCGCGGGCCCAGGACCCACCTTTCTGAGCCTTGGGGACTCTTCTCTGTCAACGATGCTGTCATGACAGCCGCCCCAGGGGGCTGCTCGAGATCGAATTGAATAATATGTTCCCTGAGATTATCCCACAGGAGACACTCAATAAATGGTCTCTGGCCTCCTGCCTCTCTCTGCTCTTCTCTGTCATTCTGAGGGAAACGGAGAGTGTATCAGGGACAGGGCAGGGAGAGGCACCTGCCGGGGCAGCAACAGCACAGACGGCACCCATCTCTTCCTCTCACAGCCCACGCCCTGGCCCCCTGGGGCCTTCCCCTTTTCTCCCCCGTGCCTTTCACCTTCATACTTCTTGGCATCTCTCAGGGAATGCTTCTGCTGTTTCCCAGAGGGGTGACAGGTACACATGAAACCCCCATAGAATGGGGAGAGGCCTAGAAGTTGGGTTTTCTGCTCTCTGGTCCCTCTAGGCCTCCGCCTCTGGGGACAACTCGGTTTCTCCCCACTTCCTGTCCACCCCACACCTAACCCTCTTGCTATCTTCACCAGATCTGCCCACAGAGCAGAGCAGGACGCCTCTGAAGGAGGGCTGCCCTACCCGCCCCTGGGAGCGCGTGTTTGCGGCTGAGAGGGGGGGATTCTGCAGGAAGGGAAAGGAACGTCAGTGTTCCTGGAATGGCTCCCTTCTTTCCTCGTCAGTCGTCAGTAGCGGCCGGGGTCAGGGAGCCAAGGGCAGACACCAAGGCAAACCCTCATGCGGACCTTGGGGCTTAGAGATTGTGTGCTTGGAGCAGCCTTTCCTCTTGTAGCCCCGGTACCACGTCCTGGGGCCACTCCTCCCTGGCTCCCCGGGGCCCCTCGTCCATCTCCACAGGCCCGCCGCCTCTGAGCTTGTACCTGCTCTCAGCCTTCCTCAGCCCTTGGCCTCCTTAGACCTCACCTGTCTTGCGGTCCGGCCTCTGCAGCCAGGCGAGCATCCCCCCTCACATACAGGAGCGTACCTGTCACCCTGAGGAGACAATAGCTTCAGATCTGTTTTTCTCTATAGACAAAATGTCCCAATCATGGGAATTTCAGTCAGTGGGCAGACCTGGGGATCTGAGATGGAAATAGTAGAGACATTTCTCTCTTAACAGCTTTCAAACCAGGGCAAGAGAACGGGGGGAAGCCTCAGGCTCTGAGGCCCACTGTGAACTGTTCTCCCCAGCCAAGCACTGGAGGCCCCTCCAGGCCCAGAACAGCTCCAGGCCAGCTCTGCTGAGGCTATCGGAGCACCTTATGGCCAACTACGAGAAGGGCGTGCGGCCCGTGCGGGACTGGAGGAAGCCCACCACCGTGGCCATCGACGTCATTATCTATGCCATCCTCAGCGTGGTGAGCACTGGGCCCCAACCTGCCCCGCTCGGAGGTGGACCTTTAGGGGTGGGAGACCACGGAAGGCCAAGTCACCCCCTGCGCAGTACAGTAGCCATTCAAGGACTCAGAGTACCCGTGACCTGGCACAGACCCGTGTCAGGACAGATGATATCACCCAACATCTGCACAGCTGCCCAAACCAGAGAACGGGGTCACCTGTGTGTCTGCCTCTCCTGACCCTTATGGCTAGAGACCCACTTTCCACTCAGTGTGTCACGGTCACGACGTCTCCGTGTGAGTGCTGTGAGGCTTCAAACTGCCCTGTTCCTCTCTAGGCCCAAGCTGTGTTACGTGCGCCCCCATAAACGGCAGGTGTTGCTAAAGGGTTGTTGCAGAATGAATCCGAAACCAGTGATGAATCTTGTTCTCCATGAGGTCTTGTCCCTCTTGCCGGTACACTAGGGCAGGAAGGAGATACAGATCCAGACATAGGCATACAGATACGTAAAAACATATAACAGAGAGAAGATATTGTCTATAGGTCTCCTCTTATCTCTATATTATGTATATTATATACATAAAATACATGTAATATAAGAGATGTATATGTATAATATGCATAATAATAGAAAATAGTAGAAGATATATATATACACTTTCATATATATATGAAATTTTATATCTATGGAATATATATATATGAATGTGTGTGTGTGTGTATATATATATATATATATGTGAAATTTTTTGAAGAATTGGTTTCTTTCTAGATGTGTCTAGTAAAAGACCACCTCTTCCTGGCTGGCTCCCTTTCCCCTCTCCTTCACTCTCACTTCCCAAAGAACTAGGGACACAAAGCAGCAGCTCCTGTTGGGGTGTGGGTGCAGGGCGAACGCCCACCCCCAGGGCCACCGAAGCTGAGCTCCCTTTCCCTTCACAGGATGAGAAGAACCAGGTTCTGACCACCTACATCTGGTACCGGCAGGTAAGCCACCAACCGCGCGCCCACCGCCCTGTCCTGAGATCTGGGCTTCCCCTGAGAGGAAGGATTCCTCCATCTCGAAGGAATCCGGAATCTCAGAGGCCTTGATGAGGGAGAGGGAGGGAAGAGGTGAGGAAGCAGACTCTTGAGGCCCAGAAGTCTGGGCTCCTCTCATCTCAGGACTGGCAGTGGAAGGAAGCGTGTCTGTCAGTGGAGGAGGAATCCTCCAGACCCCTCTGGTTTCTGGGGATTTTCACAGCATCTCAAACAACTTGCCCAGCCACTGTTGATGGACTATCTATAGTGACCAGGAGCTCAGTGGGCAGCAACTGCACTTTCAGACAACTCTCTTTGCTAGAAAGTTCTTCCATCTATTACGCCAGATTCAATGACAACCAAATTGGGCGATTGGCAGGGGATGACTCCATCCACCAAGTCCTCCCCCCTCGGCCACCTCCCCACTCGGTTTCTGACCCACGTCGCTCCAGCGCTGGTGGAAACTCTCTGAGGCCTTTATAGCACGTCTGTGGGGAGCCGGCAGGGAGGGAGGCCAGCAGCACAGGCTGCTGTCTGCGGGCTGGTCTGCTCGGGCAGCCCCTGAGCTGGGGGGTGGTCGTGAGAGCCGGAGGGAACCCCAGTGGCTGGAGAGCATGGGCAGGAGGACAGGGCTGGTTCCTGGCACATGAGGGTATCAGTTAAACCCCTCCCACTCCTCATGGGCATTCGCCACTGCCAGCCGCCCATGGGGCAGAGAGTGAGGTAGAGGAAGACGCGGGAGCGCGGATTCCCGCCGGCGCCCCTCGGCCTCACAGAGATCTCTCACTGTGGCGCACACCTGTGTCAAGGGAAAGGGCCCAGCCCCAAAAGGGAGGCTGGAGCCCCTTTCCTGGGACCTCAGGCTTAGGTCCCACCCCTGGACCTCAGGGTCACTTGTCGGCCCAGCAGGGAGGGGACACCAGCCTCTCGTGTTTCAGGGACTATGCTAAGGGGCCAGAATCAGAGACACAAACTAGACTCAGTGAGCTCACAGTCTAGGGGGCCCCCACACATGGACAGACCCATGAATGCAGCAAGAACAAGAGGCCAACCACGGGAGCAGAGGAGGCACCTAAACACCCCACCTGGGCTGTGGGGTCCTGGAAGGTTCCTGGAGAAGGGAGCAGACAGATGCCTTGGTAAAGTCTGGAGGGACGAGGAAGACCTCCCTCAGGGGTGAAGACGGGGGTTGCGGTGTGGGAGCGTGGTGAGAAGAGATGTGGAGGGTTCCCCTCCCATGGCCGGAGGTGAGAAGCTACAGAGAGGCAGAATTCACGAGGCTAGAGAGAATGCTGGGGGGTCGGACGATGCGGCCCATTGTAGGCCGTGAGGTCGAACTCTATCCCAAGGGGAAAGTTGGCAACTGGAGTTCTAAGCGAGGGAGTGACACCATTAAGTTGACATTTTAGATCAGTCATTCCGACAGGATGGTGAGCAATGCATTGATCCCAACTTAACAGTAACCATCTCTAACCTGTGAGGTGCGTGTTATTATCTCAGTTTACACGTGAGCAGACCAAGACCCAAGAGGCTATCTGTCTAAGAGCCCGCGGTTGGCAGCTGGGCTGTTCAAACAGGAGAAATGGCCGCATGCCTTCCCTGGGCAAGGCTTCATCTGCCTGGGTCATACCTGCGTGCCGGGAGTGTGTGAGCACAGAGATGGGAGCTCTCGGGTACTGCCGAGTGATCGGGGACACCAATACCCAGATTCCCCCTGAGCGGTGACATCACCCCAAGTTGCCGATGTCACCCCCCACCCAAGATGGAGGGGGCTGCCTGTGACCCTCCCCACTCCTCCCCTAGTACTGGACTGACGAGTTTCTCCAGTGGAACCCTGAGGACTTTGACAACATCACCAAGCTGTCCGTCCCCACCGACAACATCTGGGTCCCAGACATTCTCATCAATGAGTTGTGAGTGCTGCCCCCCAGTCCTGGGCTGCCCGGTGCCTCCGGGGCTGGGGAGGGACAGGGCGTGGGGACACGGCTCTGCAGGGCAGGAGAGGTCCCACCCAGGCTGGCAGCACTGTCAGGGGACTGTAGGAATTGCCTTGGGCCCCAACTCCCCTTTGTGGTTGGTTTGTTTTCTCTTTTCTTTCTCTTTTCTTTTTAAAAACTCCTTTTTTCTGTGCCTGATGTTGAAACTTTGCTCTTCTTGGTCCGAGGGCCCTCTTCCTGGGGGAGGGAAGCTGAGGAATGAGTCCCCACTGTTAACAGTAGCTGAATGAGAGGGAGCTGCGTTACCAAAAGGGGTGTAGTGCCCCAGGGGTCACCACCTTGGTCACAGGGCGATTTGGAGCTGGAGAGGCTCAGACCTTTCAAGTCATGCAGTGGCTGGCTGGCTCCAGCTTGCACGCCCAGCGAGAAGTGGGTACCCCCACCCTTTATTACCAGCAGCTGAACACTGTCTCATGGGCCCCCAGCTAACATCCGTTCCCTCCATCCTTCAAGTTCCTTCCGGCTCTGCTGCCTGGGCTTCTGAGAGCCAGGGCATGGAGAGGGCTGGGGGAGACAGAAGGAAGGGGGAAGGGGCCCAGGGCCAGTAGCCTTCCACTCAGTAGACACTGTGTTGTCCGATGCCTGGGGTCCCACTCACTCTATTTTTCAGGAAAGGCAGCTGACCTGGAGCTCCATGACCTGCGCCGCTCAGGCCGCAGGGATCCCAGTTCCTGGCTGGGTCTCCAGTTAAACCGGGAAGCAGCCTGAATCTTGATTTCTCATCTCTCAGCCTTGTTCCACAGGAGGTTACAGGCTCGGGACGCCCAGCTCAGGCCATTCCGTGCCACAGTGGCCACTTGGGAGAGCCTAGGGGTTGGGGATCTGCCGAGAGAGTGGGGCTAAGTCTTGCAGAACTTCCCACCTTGCCTCATTTCTTCGCCATGATTTCTCTAGTTGATTCTCCTCCAGGCCAGATCATTCTCATGTTTAAAGGACTACTAGGGATGGGGAGCAAAGGGAAGCCTGGATCAGGATGGAACCCGAGGTCCTGCTTTCCCACTGAGACCACCCATGGCCACTGAGCCAACTCCTGAGACTAAGCTCTGCCCGGCTGGGGGTGGGGGCATAGGGACAACCGGGCATGTGTGTTAGAGCCAGTGGCTGTGAGGTACACGGATTCCCTGCCTGCCTTTTGTGGCGAGGTTGCCAAGGGAATGAAGGAGAAATGCCCTTTCTTGCTTGGAAGGTAACCCTGACAATGGCAGGTAAGAAAGCCTAGAAGAGATGAGAAGACAACTGGGAAGGTTGTCCTGCTGCCCAGACCCTTCCTGAATTTCTATCCCTGCTGGGTTGCTCAGAGACCTTCAGACTCCCAGAGCTTGACCTGCTTCTTGAACCCCCCAAACTGACCCTCTTCCCTGGCCAGTGTGGACGTGGGGAAGTCTCCAAGTATCCCATATGTGTACGTTGGGCATCATGGCGAGGTCCAGAACTACAAGCCCCTTCAGGTGATGACTGCCTGTAGCCTCGACATCTACAACTTCCCCTTCGACGTGCAGAACTGCTCCCTGACCTTCACCAGCTGGCTGCACACCAGTGAGTACTGCACGGGGCTCCGGGAGGGGGCAGGGCATGGGAGGGGGCAGGGCATGGCAGAGGGGGGCACCCCCTAGGAGGCTCTCTCCTTTATCCAAGTCACTTCCTGCTTCTTTTCTTAATGCCGCTGAGCCTGGCCTCTTCCTCCAGACAGGGCTCCATGCTTGCCCTTGCTGCTGCCTCGGTTGTCTCCAGGATCCAATGAGACTGTGTAAACTTGCAGCAGGACACTCAGTAGGCCAGGACAGGACGTGGCCCTAAGTATCCCTCACTTGTCTTCTCCACGGACACACCACCGCCCCCGCCTTCTGCAGTAATCTCCTGGCCAGTCCCCTCCAATCCATGCTCCCCATAGCAAATGGTGAGAACTTACTAAAATGCAAATTGGACCTTGTCCCAGCTCTAGCTTAAAAGCCTCAGTGGCTTCCTGGGACCCCTGAGACAGAATTCTTCACCTGGCTCGCAGGGCCTGCCCCTTGACTCACTACAACATCCTCAACCCAGTGCACACTCCCCTGAGTTCGGCTCCAGCCCCGCTGCCTTCCTTTCCAGGCCCCAAAGCCCCTTGTTCTCTCCCTTTATCCCAGATTGCTTCCTCTCCTGGGCCCCCTGCCTCCTCCTCCTCCATCTCCTGCTCCCCTTCCCGCCCCACTCTTGCCCCCAAACACCTCCTGCTGTGGTCAAGTCCCCTGCTCTCCCAAACCCAGCAGCAGCCCAGCGCCTCAGGGAAAGCGGGCTCATTCCCAGATGAGGTCCCCCCTTGCCCAGTTCTAGAGCACCCTGTTCTCCCCACTTCCATTGCATATGTAGGCACTTGTTCAACATTTGCTTCTCTAGCAGAGAGAAACCCAGAGAGGGCAGGACCACGATTTCTGTCCCAGGGATGGGTCCTCAGGACAGTGCCTGGCACAAAAGAAGGGGCTCGGCCTCTTTTATTTAGTAGGTGAATGCCAGGGGCTCAGTAAATCCCAGTGAGGAGAGCGTCACACTCCTGCAGAAAGGCATCCTCACTTCTGTCTGATTTTATCACATTAACTGTACATTACAAGGTAACACACAACTTCCTTGGGCAAAAACCAGAATTAAAAATAATCTTAGACTTTTGACCTCTACCTACCTTCAGTCCCAAACTCTTCCCCAGAAACTCCCCACACCAGGATGGCACAGCTCTTATAAGTATAAGCTTCATATGGCACATTCTTCCAGATCCTTCTCTGTGCTTGGCCTATACACGGGCAGACACATCTGTGGAAAGCCCATGAAATTTATTTCATATACTTTCATTTTACGAAATGCATCATTTATGTTACTGCTACCTGGTTCTTTGCACTCTATGAGAGGTCTTGGACGTTTTTCCGAGTTAGTGCCTATTTACATGTTTCCCATAAATGTCTGCTATGGAGTAGTCTGGAGTTTGGAGGCATCGCAGTTTAGTAAGCCTGTTCCTCATTGATGGACACGTACCTCTCCCCGTATGTTGCTGTAATGGACACTCCCGGCCTTCTAGGATGTACCTGTTTCTCCAGCAGGGATGCAGACGAGTAGAACTGCTATTCTCTAAGTGAAGGTTTCACTTATTTCCCTAGTTCTCCTTTATTTTTCCTTTCTCTCTCTCTCTCTCTCTCTCTTTCTTTCTTCTTGAGAGAGAAAGTGCACACGCATGCGTGGGGATGGGGGACAAGGGAGAGGGAGAGAAGGAATCTAAAGCAGGCTCCACGCTCGGCACGGATGTGGGGCTCGATCTCAGGATCCTGAGACCATGGCATGAGCCGAAATCAAGACCTGGTTGCTTAACCTGACCGAGACCTTAGATCTCGTTGAAGGGCAGGCAACTCTATCGGGGAAAGGTGAAGAATGTTGGTTTTTGTTCATTTCATAAGAAGGTGACCCTAATGGAAACATAGGTTTGGAAGGGGGATGTGCACAGCACATACAGACATACAGACAGAGAAGGAGATAGGGAGAAGGAGAGAGGGGGCTTTCTAATAAGTCGTTTGTTTGGTTCTGGTTCTTTGCATTTCACTGTGTGTTCATGCACACTGTCGCTCCCTCGCTCCTGCCCCCCCCAGGTGGGTACCGTGTACACTGTTACCTCATTTGAGCTAAGCCCCATCCCAGGGTCTGCAGCCTCCAGAGCTGGCTTGCTTGCTTGCCTCTCAGTCCAGGACATCAACATCTCCCTGTGGCGCCTGCCGGAAAAGGTGAAGCTCGACAAGACCGTCTTCATGAACCAGGGCGAGTGGGAGCTTCTGGGGGTGCTGACCCAGTTCCGGGAGTTCAGTTTGGAGGACAGCAGCCATTACGCAGAAATGAAGTTCTACGTGAGTGGGACTGGGGCGGGCACAGGGGGACGCCCACCGGAGCTGGGGGTCGAGAGACCCACGTGGAATCCGGGAGGCACGGGGTGGGGGCCGGAGGGGAGAAGCTCTGCAGCCCTTTCCCTAGCCCAAGGGCCGCACTCATGCCGTGGAACTTCGGGGAAGTAAGTGGGGAGTAAGGAGTGTCCCTATGCAAGTAAGCTGTCCCTTACTGCTCCTTGGCCGCCACAGGCCTCTATCTGGAGACAGGATGTGAGGTCGGCCCAGTCTCCTCTCTCAGCAGTCTGGCCCAGAAGCTCACAAAGCGAGGGGGTCCAGGAGGGGCTGGCAGTTCTGGGGCACAGAGCCCGTCTGCCCCAGCTTTCCCCCACAAGCTCCCGTCCTGGTCTTAGGTGGTCATCCGCCGGCGGCCCCTGTTCTATGCGGTCAGCCTGCTGCTGCCCAGTATCTTCCTCATGCTCATGGACATCGTGGGCTTCTACCTGCCTCCAGACAGCGGCGAGAGGGTCTCCTTCAAGATCACGCTCCTCCTGGGCTACTCCGTCTTCCTCATCATCGTGTCGGACACGCTGCCGGCCACAGCCATTGGCACTCCCCTCATTGGTAAGCCCCCCCCCCACCCGGGGCAAGCGTGCAGTTTGGCCGAGGAACCGAGAAACCAGCCCCCTCCCACCTGCGCTGTGTGTCCCTCACCCCCGCCCCATGTGCACAGGAGTCTACTTCGTCGTGTGCATGGCACTGCTGGTGATGAGCTTGGCTGAGACCATCTTCATCGTGCGGCTGGTGCACAAGCAGGACTTGCAGCAGCCCGTGCCCGCCTGGCTACGGCACCTGGTTCTGGAGCGGGTGGCACCTCTCCTTTGCCTCGGGGAGCAACCGGCTTCTCGAAGGCCCCTTGTCATCTCCCCAGCCACCAAGACTGACGACTGCACAGGTGAGAGAAGGAGGGAGGTTCCCACACCGGGGCCTGGGCCTGGGGACCTGGTGGAGAGCCTCTGGCTGCCGTGGCGGGATATGCCAGGGTCTGGGTGGGGCCTCAGAAGTGGGTACTGTCCTGCTCATGACCCCCCATCCCCGGCCTCATGGGAAGGCAGCGGAGTTCAGCTGCGGCATCAGCGGGACCCTTTCCATGCCTTCACCTCCTCTCGTCATCCCGGGGATGGGTAGGGAGAAGGAAGGAGTTCCAGGGGCAGAGCACATTGGAAGCTGAGATTTCGGGGCTGAGAAGAGCCCTTCTCCGAGATGGGTCCTAACAGGGAGCAAATGTGTGCTCCTCAGACAGCAACGGGACTTCTTCCCCAGCAGGGCGAGCTCTGCAGCAGGATCGCCAAAACTCCTGCATTCCATCAGCTCAGAGACCAGGCCCCTTTGAATTTCAAACACCTATGGGACAGACGGGGATGCTGGGGACACGGACTGTGGCGTTAGTTTTCCCTGAGACGTCGTTACAGCCACTACCTGGTGGTGGTGGGCGGGGTTCGTTGTGGCTCATTGATGTATTGGTCGAGCGCTTTGGGCCAGGCATGAGTATCTTCTGTGCACCACCACAGGCCATCCTCAGGCCCCTAATAGCATTTCCATCCTCATTTGTCAAATGAGGAAACAGAAGCTTACGGTCAAATAGCTTGCCCTTAAGTCACAGCACCAGGAACTGGGGGAACTGAGCGGAACACAGGCCCATCAGCTGCTAAGCGGCTATTCCTAACCACTGCACCCGCTTTTGTCCTCCCTTCTGGCAAGACCTAGGCCTTTTACAGACGGTATGTGGCCGTCACCCTGAACGGATGCGCTGGTACACCAGCCTCATGCCCAGCTTATCTGCTCGCCTGCAAGGTGGCCGTAGCTAGAGGCAGATTTCCTGGTGCAGAAGGCCTAGGGTTGGAGTCACGGCCTACCGGGGAGGGCCGTGGATTCGCAGCCCAGATGCCTCAGGCCTTGGTGGCCTCACATTTAAATGATGTCCTGGGTGTGACCACAGGCTCCTCACTTACCCTCTGTGCGCTTTAGCCCCTTCCTGTAAAATGTGCAAGTAATTATCACCCCTACCCAGCCTCTCTCATGGGCTATGAGACTCAGATAAAATAATACCAAATTGCTGGAGGAAGCCCAGGCCTTTAAAAACGTGCATGGGAGGAAATAAGCACCAGAGTCCCGATCTCGGTGACCTGCGGGGAGGGTGGAGGATGTGAGTGAGAAGGGTACGCGAGAGTCGCCAACGGTGTTGCTTTCCTTATTTGTTTAAGTCACGTGGTGGGTCCACAAATCGGTGAGTTAACCTCTCTAGCCTTTCTGTCCAAAACCGTTCGTAACATTTTCTCCAAGCCACCGTGGAAGCAGAAGGGATGGTATTCACACTCCCTCCTTTGCCAATGCGCTACCCTTTTTCCAGACGTGGGAAACCACTGCAGCCATTTGGGAGACCCCTGGGACTTGGAGAAGACCCCCAGGGGCCGAGACAGCCCCCCACCACCACCGCGGGAGGCCTCGCTGGCAGTTCGAGGGCTGCTGCAGGAGCTGGCCTCCATCCGGCGCTTCCTGGAGAAGAGGGACGAGAGCCGAGAGGTGGCCCGGGAGTGGCTGCGCGTGGGCTCCGTGCTGGACAGGCTGCTGTTCCGCGTCTACCTGGTGGCGGTGCTGGCCTACAGCATCACCCTCATCGCTCTGTGGTCCATCTGGCAGTATTCTTGAGTGGGCATGGCCCGGCAGGGTGCGGGGGCGGCAGGCGCTGTGAGCACAGGGATGGGGCGCAGGGCCCAGAGGGAGCCACAGACGTCTTCGAGACCCTGTCCAAAGCCAGTGCGTCTCAGCAACTTTGAACCAGGGCTGAGACTTCCCCAGAACACTTGGCGTTCAAGACCCTTCCACCCCCGCCTCCCACCCCCAACTTACCATGGCTTTAAAACATGCTGCCGTAGATCAGGACCAACCCAGGCATCCCCTGCCTTCATTCCATCCATCTATGCCTCAAGCCTCGGTTTCCCCTTGTCCCCTCCCTGCATACGGAACTCTGGACTTCGGCCCATCTCCCTCAACCTTGGTTTTAGATTTGAGGCAAACCAACTCTCTACCACACAGGGCTGACTGCACCTCCTGAGGCTGACCCGACCTTAATGGCTCCTGCCTCGCCTCACCTGTGGCCGCTTCCCAGAGCGCTCCTGTTATGTCAGAGGACCCGGGGGGAGGGGGAAAGGGCAGAGGGGGCAACAGAATACAGTGAAGGCCTAGACTCACTTTTTTTTTTTAAAGAATTTATTTATTTGACAGACAGAGATCACAAGTAGACAGAGAGGCAGGTGGGGGAGGGGGGAGAAGCAGGCTCCCTGCAGAGCAGAGAGCCTGATGCGGGGCTCCATCCCAGAACCGTGAGATCATGACCCGAGTCAAAGGCAGAGGCTTAACCCACTGAGCGACCCAGGCGCCCCCCCTAGACTCACTTCTTTTTTTTTTTTTTTTAAAGATTTTATTTATTTATTTGACAGAGAGAGATCACAAGTAGGCAGAGAGACAAGCAGAGAGAGAGAGAAGAGGAAGCAGGCTCCCTGCTGAGCAGAGAGCCCGATGCGGGATTCGATCCCAGGACCCTGAGATCATGACCTGAGCCGAAGGCAGCGGCTTAACCCACTGAGCCACCCAGGCACCCGCTAGACTCACTTCTTAACGCTTTGTCAGCAACTGGGTGGGGGGAAGAAGAAGTTTAAAGTTACTGATGGAAAGGAGGTAGAGGCGTTATCCGTGGTTTCAGTTTTTGGGTGCTTCCTGCCCCCAGTGAATCAGGAGTTGACCAAACAGGGGCTGTAAGAAGACACAGTAGGAGGTAGAATCTAAGGTGGGCGGATAAGGACCACCACCACTTAGCAATGGAAAGGTGAGGAGCCGGAAGGTCAGTTCTGTTAACCCGTAGGAAGATGCTGGAAGTGTTCTTAGGGTCCTGTTACCATTCCTGGCTCCTGGACTCTGGGCTAAGCTGGGAGAAAACTCTCTCCCTGCTAGCGGATCCCGTGGTGGAGGCAGGGACATCAGCACCACGGCCAGCACTCACTGGTCTTAGTCTTTGGAAGATGGAGGAAAGCCAGGACTTGACTTTAACTATCTCCTTTGGGAACTCTCCACAGCCAGCTTTGGGCACATTCACCCAAAAGCAGGACCGTTGAGAGAGGCAGAGTTGGGTGCAAGGTCTTTGGTGTTACGTCTCATATCCTGGTCCCCTCTCCTAAACACCAGGGTTTACAAGACATGCGGAGGAGTGCCACGACTCTACAATTCCCTCACTCCATCATCTGACAAGCATTCAGAGGAGAGACATGCTAGAATCCGGCAAGAGTGACCTGAGTGTCACAATGTTTGCTTGACTCTTTCTCTGGGCCACCCTTTCTCTTTCCAGCCCTTAGGCTGCCTGTCACTCGGAGGAATATATGGGGGAGAAGGACGGAACCTGCCAGTCTAAAGGGAAAGGACCCCAAAGGAGGAGTATCTGGGATGAATGTTCTGGGCCGGCCAGTCATGAGGGTTTCAGTATGGAACACCTGAACTTATACCTTCTTGTGATCCCAAAGAGCAGTTCTACTGTAGACCATCCTGGGAGGCTAGGAGGACGCCAGACCTTGGGCCCTCGGGATCTTCAAGACTGGGAGAGCCTGCAGACCGTGGAAGGGAACTGAATCTGTTTTAGCTTCTCTCAGCTTCTCCCTATGTTCCCCAACATGCAAAATGAACTCATTAAATATTATTTAACTGGTTGCTCGTTCCTAAGGGGGAATTGGGAATGAAGTTTCACCTGTTATTTCCACCCCTGACGTATGTACCTCTGCTGTTCATTAGGGATTTAAATTTATCTTTGTTCTGTTTTGGGGAGGATATCAGGGACCTCCAGCAGAAAGCAGGAGACTGTGGGGGCTGGGGATTGGCTGCATCACAGCTCTTGCCTCCCACTGAGCAGAGACTGGGCTCTTTCGGAATGGTGTTGGAAGCTCATACTTGGAGCCTGGTCTTGGGAGCAAAAGTTGCCCCACTCCAGTAGGATTTGGTGGGGCTGGTTCCTGCCATCAGCTGGTTCTTATGCCTCAGGCCAGAGAGAAAGGTGGACAGGCCAGTACTGTCGATGCACCACTGGTCAGTAAGTGGGTGGCTATTGACAAAGTGTCCGACCAGAGAGCTAGTAAGACACTAATCAACCTATCGATTCCTCATCTCCCCCCTCCCCACCCTTCACCCACAATCAATGGGGCAACAGAGCCCAACATCGAGGCAGCCAATTAACCACCTTGAGAATGAGCCGCCACGTGGAACCTCTTCTGCCCCACTAGCCACAGCCAATCAGCTCATCCATCCGACATCCTAACTGTGCTGCCCAGGGACAGGAAGCTGAGGCCCAGGGCCAGAGAACCCCCAGTGTACGGTAGTCAATACTGATCTTGGTCTTCTCCCAAGGAGACCTTTACCCTGTCTGGGATATGAGAACATCCAGAATTTCCTTCCCGCCTGTTCTGTCTCCCAGAACCTGCTCCCTTCCTTCCTCCTGCTGGTTCAGCTCTTCGCCTCTCATGAGAAAACCAGAAACCACCTATGTCTTTGGAAGTGTTTCTGAGAAGCTTGCTGGTTCTCTAGTCTTCTCCACTCCTCTCCTGCGGCCTTCCCTCGCCACCCACAAGACTTTTGCTCTCACCTCCTTTTCCCACTCACCCTGTTTTCCAAACCTGTCATGTCTGTGCCAAAGATCCCACTGAAGGTCTTGAAAGTAGCCAGCGTGAACCCTTCCAGCCCTCTGGATTCGTGGCTGGAGCCCACTGACATCATCCCATTGGGGAGGCTGCCTTTCCGCCAGGTCAGTAGCAACCTGGGCCTAGTGACCTCAGGCCTCCTGACACGAGTAGACCTCCCTTGGTGTCCAGGACAGTCCAGGGAGAGGAGCTCTGCTCAGAGTCAGGGTACGGGAGATTTCTCTAAGAACAGGAGAGAGGGAAAGTTCCCCGGTGGGGTGAAGGCGGAGGGAGCCTGGGGAGGGGTGGGGTTCAGCAATCACCAGCCAGCTTTTCCTCCCTCCCCCCACCTCCCCTCAGCCTCTGAATCAATACATTTTGAATCTAATCTAATAACAGAGATTTAACGAGGGGATAATGCACGTGGAGCGGCCAGGCGCTTTGTCTCTGCTTTCATGCGGCAGCTGGGGCCCATTATCCGGGGACAATGCCCCATGCTAATCACTCCCTCTCCCCTCCCAGTGTTTGGGGAGGGGTGGTGGGCAAAGAGGGCAGCTCCTCTCTGATTAGAGGGGAGTGGAGGGGTGGAAGCGGGGAAAGAAGTAGAGAAGGGTCTGGATGGGCCCCCCACAATTGTCTTGACCCAACACCAACTCCTTGCCCCCCGCCCCCTGGCCCACACTGTCCGTCCTGACCAGTCAGGGCCGGGGAGCCCTAACTGCGCACAAACAGCGGATAATTACCTATCAGCTGCAAGTCCCAGTGGCTGGGAGTTGGGTGGGTTTTTTTTTTTTCTTTTCTTTTCGCTAACTTGGTCCTCTATAATTTAAGCTCTCCCATTAATGCTTGTGATTGGCCAGCCCTGTCATGGTTAGAGAATTAAACCGTGGTTTAGAGACCAAGAATACCCCCTCTCTGAAACACAGCCCCTTCTCTCTCTTCTCTCTGGGACTTTATATAAACGGACTGGACCTGCTGGAAGAAGTGTGAGGTTAGACTGTAGCAAGAACTTCCTGATAATCACCTTGACACAGATTATATTGGGAGTCTGAAAGGGAAGGAACAGAATCTAATTTTTGAGCAGCCTTGAAAGAAAGAGCCCTGTACCTAGGTTGGGAAGGGACGGACCAGGGCGGAAAGATCTGCCTCAGTTTCCCCTGTCAGAGCTCTAGTTGGAGGAGCCCAATCCCTGCACAGGCCAGTCCCATTCCTTTCTGTAACATAGTTATGGGGGGCACTGTGGGTGCTCAGGGTAGTAGCCACAGACTTGTGACTTGGCCCCCATCACACGCCCGCTGTGAAACTGGGTAGGGAACGCCTCTATGCCTCCATCTTCTCGTCTGCAAAGTGGGGATCATATTAGCACCTGGCCTATTGGTATCGTGGGCGCTGTGCCCCCAACATGGGGAGAAACCCGGGGAAGCACAAGGCTGCAGTTGAGAGACGGCTCATGGCTCTATCAGCCCTTCCTTTGTCTCCTCACATCATGCTCTGCATGGGTAGAGCTCTCCCCAGGGAGACTGGAGATGACGCCTTTGTCCTTCTCATCCGTCCCATTTCAGAGACGGGCAGGGCGAGGTGAGCTTGTCACTCACCATAAGGCCAGTGGGAGCTCAAGTTCCCAGGCTGGATTCAGACCTCTGTGCCCCGTACCTTTGCATCTCTTTTACTCCCATTACTGTCTCCCTCCCTCAGCCTGCACATTCCCACCTCCTCTGCACCAAGTTCCTCCTCAAAACCACAGATTTGAATTCCTGCTCTGGGAAGACGCATTCGCCTAATCTGATCCTGACTAGGTCTCTCTCATTCCACTCCACCGTGTCCCTGTCTGCAAAGAGAACGAAACTGTTAGCAGAGAGACACACCATACGTAAGACAGCGGGGACTGTGGGAACCTGGGGATTCACTTCCGCGTGTCTGGGAGAACCCCACCCTCAAGTCTTAGAAAGATCTCGCCTAAGGCCTGGAATGGGGTGTACATCTCTGGCCAAAGGGAACCACAACCTTGTCGTTCTGAAGTCTGTCCACAAGGTGGCAGCAAAGTCCAGAAATTCTATGGAGAGGCCTTGGACCATTTTATCACCCCTTCACTGCTTCCCAGGGGTCTCCGAAGCCCCCTTCCAGGCCAGCCCTTTATTCCAGAGTGCTGGGTGCCCTGTTTTGATGCTCTGGGCAGAGGCTGTCCCACTGCTCCCTCCCCCGTCACACACCTGTGGCCACACGGATCCCTGAGGAGCTGACCCTCTTGCTTCTGTGTCCACACTCAGCCACATACTTTGTCTCTCTTCAGCTCTCTGCAGTGAAGATACTGGTCCCCGGGAGTGAAGACGCTGTTTTAGCCAAACCCATGCATGTACAGGCTCATGGAGGACTCTCGGCATTTCTCTGCTGCCCGAGTCACCAGGGCCCCAAACTCAGCCCACGCCCAACTGGTTCAGATGGTTCTCAAGGGTCCCAGGAAAAGCAGGTGAGAGGAAGGTTCTGCCCAGAGCAGGAGCTAGTTGGGGGCCAGTGGTCCGACAGGGCGCTGGGACATGGAGACACTCGTCTCTCAGCTCTGGGGTCAGCAGTAAAGAGGTGAAGTTGGTCCCAAATAGTGGGAGACGATAGGACGTTTTTACCCATCCCAGCACAAAGCCCGGATCTTTGCTGCTGCCACATGCTAGCAGGTGAGATCAGCCTCCTGCTGCTGTAACAAACGACTAATCTAAACACACAGGTGTATTATCTCGCGGTTCTGAAGGTCAGAAGCCCCAGATCAGGGTTGTGTTCTTTGCTGAAGCTCTCGGGGAGAATCTGCTTTCTTGCCTTTTTCAGATTCTAGAGGCCACCAGGATTCCTTGGCTCGCGGCCCCTTCCCCATCTCCAAAGCAGGACTGGAGTAGCTCCAGACCTCTCTGCTTTGTCCCATCTCCTTCCCTGAGTCTTCTGCTTCTTTCTCTTACAAAGACCTTTATGGGTACAGTGGGCCCGCCTGGAAAATCCAGAATCATCTCCCCATCTCCAGACCCTTAACTTCATCATAGCGGCCAAGTTCCTTTTCCCTTGTAGTGCGTTGTTGTAACCACAGGCTCTGGAGACTAGGAAGGGGACATCTTCTGGGGAACAGCACCATTCTGTCTACGACTGTGTGAGAGCTTGTGCAAACCTCTTAATTTACTTTCCTCACCCGTACAATCTGCACAATCGCAGCACCTGCCTGGCAGGACTGTTACCGAGCATTAAAAGAGCCAACCCAAGGAAAGGGTCCAGCACAAAGTAACGGCTTGATGGATTTTAGCTACAGTTTTCTTATTGCTTTTACGTATAAACCTAGAAGCTTCCTGCCCAGACCCCTGCCCAGCAAACAAGGTGTGGTGCCCTCAGACCCATTTAATTAATACCATGTAAGAAATCTACTTCCTGGTAGGCAATATTCCTTTGTGCGATCATTTACAGGGATGTTGACTGTGTTACTTTATTACTTAGGAGAAGGGACTGTGAAAGCCGAGCCTTAAAGGCAGTGAGCCCAAGAGCCCAGCCTGGCAAAAGATACAGGATCAGGTGGAGGCGGCCCTCTCTCTGCCCTCCTCCCCAACTCCCCAACAGTGGTGTGGGGCAAGAGGCGTTAAACCCAGAACGGGGTCAGAAATCACTTCTTTTCTCCAGATCCACCATCTTGGAGCAAGTTCACAGAGGCAGGAGAATGGACCGGATGACCTCCAAAGGACCTTCGCAGCTTAGGGTCCAGGAAAGCCTCGTGTCATCGAGGTGATAGTTAATCATGGCTGAGGCTCCAGCTCTGCGTTCTGTCCTCCTCTCTGCTGACCTGTCCAGCCCCACTGCCCCTTTCACCCAAGGACTCATTTTTCTGGTTCTCACTAATGAAACTCGAATCTATCGGCCATCTGGGTTGATCGTTGGGCTTAGCATTGCCACCGAGGTCTCCCTCCTCAAAAGCCTCGTGAGGGTGAATGGGGCTGGTCCTACCACCTTAGCCTCAGCTGGTACAAGCCTTTCCACACCCCCGCCAATTTCTTTACAATAATTGTAGGACCCTTACTTATTGCTGAGCGATTTGCTTAGTGTTTAGGCCGGCTCCCAGCCTGTGAGTTTACAAGGGCAGGTGTTTCTGGTCCGACTGGCCACTCACATGGCACCCGAAACACAGCCCATGCTTTGCATCTGGGGAGCGGATCCGTGAATGGAGGGAGGGAGACCGTCTCTGACATCCCGTTTCTATGTGGCCTCACACCATCAGTGTCGGTGGGGAGCAGGGAGTCCCGTACAAGAGAAAGAGCCCGGGGCGGCTGAAAGGGCCCTGGGGACTGTGGGGGCAGGGGAGGCCGTGAAGCTTGTGGTGCTGCTTCCTCAGCAGATCTTCTCTGAAACCCTTAAGAGAACCAGGCACCTTCTGCTAGGACTTCTGTACTGCGCCCTAGCTGGCCTGCGGCTGTACTCGCCAAAGTGGAGAGTTCCCACACCAGGGACTGACCTCTTCTTCCTCGGCTCCGGATGCCCAGGCCAGGCACATGCCTATCCGGGTAAAGGCTTCATATTTGTGCAATGAAGAGAACGGAGGTGGCCGCCTGGATCCTCGCCGAATCCGTTTCTGCTCAGATGACCATTATACTTTGCCACCCAGGCCAGAGCGGGTTTGTTCTGGATGTGGAAGCAGTATTGGTCATTGCTCGTGGACACTCTGCCCAAAAGTGGGATTGTCCTGGGCAAGCAGGAGGGACGGTCACCCTGGCCCCTTCCAGGGCTGAGACCCTGCCCAGGGCTGGCCAGCGGGGAGTCCTTCCACTCCCACAAATTCTAGAGACAAGAGATCTCCGGCTGGGGGAGGGGAGGAGAGGCCTCCGCACTGCCCTTTGTCCACTCTGGGCTCATGGTTTTCCTCCTGAGGTTTGTCTCGGAGGTCAGAAGGATTTCCTGTGGGTCACAGGTCAAATGCCACATTCCTGAGCAGAGCTACATGGAGTCCGGGGCTGGCCTCTGCCCTCCCACCCCCAAGAAGAAGGATGGGCTGATTTGGGAGCAGGAAGCAGCGTGAGGCAGGCCCAGGCAGGCAGAAAGGGGCTGCAAGGGCCCCACCCCCACCACTCAAAGGGCTTGGTTCTGCGGACCCCGTTGACCCCTTTTACACGCCCAGCCAGTGATGGTACCTTGCGCTGTGTGTGGGGTACAGTGCGGAGGGGGCGCTGCTGACAGAGGGAACGTGCCGCATGGGGTTGGGAGTTTGCTAAACAGGGCTGGACTGACAAGGAATCCTCAGATGAACCACTGCCGTGAAAGTCTACTTTTCATTAATAATCCGTGTTTATGGAGGAGGAAACCCCATGCCCCCCTTCAGAGTAGAGAAGTACGGTTGTGTTGCTAAAGGGAGAAATGGATTTGGTGTTTCCCAGAGTTTGGGAATAGAACAGAAATCCCCCTGGGGCCAGGCCATATGTAAGCAGGAGATCCCCCTGAAAGGCCTGATATCAGGGAGATGGTGGGAAATGGGAGTGGGGTGAGAGGTGCAACCCTGTAGGTCTATTGGGGTGTGTGCTGGGATTTGGGGATCAGCCTCATCATCTCTGGCATGCACCTGGGTCCCAGCTTCATGGGGCTGCTATGTCAGGTTGCATAGGTTGTGCACTGTACAACTTTGGGGACATCATTTTCATGGTCCCCAATGTGAATGGAGCCCCTGGAGTTGTACCACTCAGAAAACTCTGTCATGAGCCTTTACCCATGCTAGTCCCTCTACCTACAATGTCATTCTGGCCAGATCTGCCTTTGATCTTAGCTTCCTTCTCAGTGCCTCCTTCCTGTATACACCGTGCACCCACACATCTGTTCCACATTTACTACATGGAATTGCAGCAATCTGCTTCACTGTCCGTCGCCTCCACTTGTCCTCCCTGCTGCCTTCCCAACGTAGAGCCTGCAGCGTCCAGGAGGCTCCTTGTAGCAGTGAAGGGGAACGTGATGGCCAGGCCTGGGCAGCAAGCCAGCCCTCAGTCCTAGGGACAGGGCGGGCTCCTAGGAACGAAATGACAGTGGTCCCTGTCCTAAAAACACCTGGGAGCTGGGGCCCAGACCCTCTTTCTGGTTGGCCATTCCCTCCTGTCCTCTTCTCCTTCCTCTCACTCTCCAGTGACGGGGATTTTAAAGGCTCTTTTGACTCTCTCTGCTGTAATAAGAAACTAGCAATTAACTATTATAAGGCTGTTTTACAATTGTGTGGAAGCCCCTTTTATCCACTTTGCTTTAAATGGTTATATCTTTTATCCCTAGTTTTCAGGAATATAAAACTTAACAGCGTTTGCTGCAAACCTTCATACTTTGCTTTACAGTTTATTGTTCCCTCTGCAGATATATCTTTCACATAAATAAGACTTCCGTCTGTACAGTGCTGGGCTAGGGCCACTGTGGAGCTCCGTGCTTTCAATGGTGAGACTCACCTTGGACACAAGGTGATTCACGCAGAGCCACTGGCCTGGTTGCCTGTCATTGGTCTCTTGTCCTCTGATCAGTGCTGGACCAGCAGCCCCGCCAGGAAGGAAGTCATGAACCCCAGGGAGATGGAGACATGATGGGGAATCCTGGGGTGGGGGGGCGCTCCCCTCCCCCTGTGCCTGATCTGAGGGTTGGCCTCAGTGGCCAAGAGTGTCCTGACCTCTCCTGTCCTTGTGTAGGGAAGTCCTCCCGGAAAGTAGTAGGGAGAAGCAGCAGTAAGCTTCGCCAGAGCTTACCTACAGCATGCCTGCATCATGGCACAGACCAAGTTCATGGGTAACCAGTGTCCTGGTCTTCCCGAGGCATCAGCCTCAGGGACCCTGAGCAGAGGCTCCATCTGGAACAACCAAGGTAGCCAGGAGGACCACGCGGGCCATTCTGTCTCCAGGTGAACCAAGTTTGAACCCGTTTTCTGTTTCTCAGCTTGGAATATGTGTATCAAATGCAAACATGGATGGCACCTCATTTGGGGGCTCGGAGAAGGCACCCCTCCCAGACCTCCAAGTCCAGTGAGGCACCCGTCAGGGCCCTGCGGCCACACTGACGCCCGCCGCAGGCTGTGTGCCCAGGCCGAGCCTTCCGTGGGCTGCTCCTGGCCAGGGACTGAGAGTGCCTGGGAACACGCCCGTCCTCTCCGGCACTCAGACTTGTGGAGTAGACGGACGGCAGCCCAGCCAGGGCCTGACTTACTCTCCACGGCCCCTCACAGGCTTTCCCCCTAATAAAATCCTGCATATTTCATCCCACATTGGCATCTGATTCTCACGGGACCTGGGCCAGCACACCTCTCATCAGCACGAGAGATGGTTGTATGCATCGGCGTTGCCGACAGAGGTTTTGTGCCTACGTGTAATTTATGCAGACAACTGCTAGAAAGACAGACAGACAGACAGACAGGCAGGGAGACAGTGTTTATAGCAATGTTAGAAGCAAATGTGTACAGATCTCTAGGTATCGAAGTGTAGGTGGGTATAAACCAATAGATATAAATACACTTTTTTAAAAAGACTGTTTTCTTTTTCTCAAAGATTTTCTTATTTATTTGACAGAGAGAGAGAGAGAGAGAGAGCGAGCACACAAGCAGGGGGAGCGGCAGGCAGAGGAAGAAGCAGGCTCCCCGCCGAGCAGGGAGCCCAATGTGGGACTCGATCCCAGGACTCCAGGACCATGACCTGAGCCGAAGGCAGCCGCTTAACCGACTGAGCCACCCAGGAGTCCCAAGATTCTCATTTTAGAGCAAGGTTAGATTCACAGCCAAACGAAGTGGAAGGCACAGAGATTTCCCATGTACTCCTGACCCCCACCCCCGCACATGCAGTCTCCTCCATTAGCAAGGTCTGCCACCGCATGGCGTACTTGTCACCATCCACGAACCTGCCCTGACTCACCATAATCACCCGGGGCCCGTAGTCTTCACCAGGGCTCGCTCGTGCTCTTGTAAGTTCTGTGGGTGTGGGCAGGTATAGAGCGACACGTACCCATCAGTGTGGTGTCCTCCAGAGTAGTCGCTCTGCCCTAAAAATCCTCTGTGCTCTATCCATCCCTCCTGCACCCCACCTCCTAGCAACAACTGATCTTTTTAATGTCTCCATAGTTTTGCCTTTTCCAGACGAATGGAATCCGACAGTATAAATATACATTTAAAACTGTACTCGTCCTACACTTAGGAACCAATTGCTAGTTTGCCGGCGATGTTCATGTGTGGAGGGAGAGATGGATGCGTAGCCATAACAATAATGAGCTTACACACACACACACACACACAAACACAAACACACACACACCCATTTTTATTTATATGCACGATTTCCTTTAATTCTCACAATTCCATGAGAAAGATTGTTATGATCTGTGTTTTATTGATGTGACAATGGAGGTCAAGAGAGGTTTTCCACTAACAGGCGGTTGAGCCTGGTCTTGTCTGTCCGTAGCTGTGCGGGTATGGGAAGCGAGATGACAAGCACGTGTGGAGGAGGACGAGGTGGGACTAGATGGGTGAGCAGACACAGCTGAACAGATGTGGAGACAGATGTGCAAACCTTTCCCCCACAATCAAGACCTCTTGTCTGTAACTCAGGACTCAGGATGCGGCTGTGTTTAAACTTGAGCTCGAACAGCTTCTGTCTCAGTAAACATACTGCACTGCTCAGCGGTAGGTCAAGACCCACTGCCTCCTCCTACCACTCGCCTCATCACCTGGATACCAGGAAAGCCAGTCCCTACTCTGACATCAGTCCTAGTGTTGGCATCTGTAGTGGATAATGAGAGGCTTATAACTGTATTTTATATAACTGTCCTCAAGGCTCTTTTTCAAAATAAATGGCTCTTCCTAGATCAATACAGACCTCCTACTGGTCCAATCCAATGGCCATATCTCACCACTTGTCTTGCCTAGTCCCTCCCTGAATCTTCTCCAAGGCTCCCTTGATACATGATGTTCTGCTGTCTGGACACCCTCTTTCTTGATTCCTTCCAGGCTGTTCTTTGCCCGCTCCAACAGTAGACACTACCAGTTGACGGAAGGATTCTCCCCACATCTTCTAGTCTTCTCCTAGACACTGCTGGGATCCTGATTTTGTTCAGGTATCCACCCTCCTCTGAGTGGAAGTGTCTTTGCCAGGAGATGACCTCACTTCTCCAAGATGGATCCAGATGGGTCTGGGCCACTGGTTCTCCCAGGAGGAGCACAACATCACCCTCACCTGGAAACTCATCCAAGTCTCACCCAAAATTCAAATCCCCAGACTTCACTCCAGACCTTCTGAACTGGAAGCGCTGGCTGGGGCCCAGCAATGTACATTTGAACAAGCCCTTTCCTTAAATGGACACCAGTCAGACTGGATTAAGGTCCACCTTACTCCGTAGTGACCTTATCTTAACTTGATTACATCTGCAAAGACTATTTGGAAATCGGTTTACATTCTGGGAGTTTACAGTCCTGGGAGTTAGGACTTCTCCTCCTTTGCCTCCCCCACCCTCCTCCTTCTTCCTCTTTTAAGATTTTATTAATTTGACAGAGAGAGAGAGAGAGAGAGCACGAGCAGGGGGAGCAACAGGCAGAGGGAGTGGGAGAAGCAGACTCTCCACAGAGCAGGGAGCAAAACACAGGGCTCGATCCCAGGACCCCGGGATCATGATCTGAGCCAAAGGCAGAAGCTTTAACAGACTGAACTACCCAGGCACCCCAGAAGTTTGGATTGCAATGTATCTTTGGGGGAAATTCAAATTATAATAATCTTTTTTAAAAATGTATTTATTTTTGGGTGCCTGGGTTATTAAGGATCTGCTGCAAGCTCAGATCATGATCTCGGGGCCCTGGGAAGGAGCCCTGAGTCCAGCTCTCTGCTCAATGGGGCGTCTGCTTCTCCCTCTACTCCTCCCCCGCCATGCTTTCTCTCTCTCCATGTCAAATAAATAAGTAAAATCTTAAAAATTATTTTAATGGATTTATATAAAAATGCTAAAAGCGGAGAAAATCTTGTAAGAAGAATAACAGAATTGGAAGATTTACATTTCCCGGTTATCAAGACTTGTCACACCATTATAGTAATTAAGACGGAATTAAATAGGAGGGGGCATAGATATCCCAGTGGAACCACAGAGAAGGTCCAGACACAAATTCAGGCAAAGATCCTTGGTTTATGGCAGAGGCGACAGCCTCCACGGCTATGGTGGAAGGATAGCCTTTTTGACACGCTGGGTGTCTATCCTTCACATCTATCACACACATCCATCCTCGGGGGATTGTAGATCTAAAAACGAAAGGTAAACCAATAAGGCTTTTAAAGGAAAACATAGTGTCTTTATGATCCTAGAGTGGTGGATGATTTTTTAAGCTGGGCACAGGACGCAGGAGCTATTGTGGAAGTCTGTGACACTGGTGGCCCTCAGTGAACCACCCCCGCCTATAGTCACACCCCAACACACACCTGCATGCGGGGCTGGGTTTGTGACTTTCCGTGATCAACAGAATCATGTGGCAGGAGTGACAGGATGCTAGTCCCCAGCTCCAGGAAGAGCTGTCTTCCAGAACTCAGCTGAGGGCTCAGGACCCCAGAGGGAACTCTTAGCACGTTCCTCTGGGGTCCCTCTTGGTAATGGTAGCATTCCAGCCTACCTCAGATCTCTCCTGACTTAGGAACCTCTAGAAGCCCAGGCCTCCTGGGTCATCCATCATCAGCACACCGGCTCCCCCCTACCCAAATCCTCGAAGCTGACCCATTTTCCAGAGCCCCCAAGCCCTTTCATCTCTCCCCTGGGGCTTCCAATCCATAGCCACCTCACTCCCTTATATCTGCACGTCTGTCTTCTGCGGACACAGCCTCCCCTACAGCCTTCTCCTGTTGTTCTGGAGTGAGGCCCCCAAGATGCAGGTGTGATCAGTTCTCAGTGATGCTGATGGTTCCAGTCATACCTTCAAAACCACTGCCATTGTCCTCATTAAATCACTGTCCCGTGCACACCCTCAGCTCTCAGGTCCACTCCCTCGCGAAATACACACCTGGAGGAGCCACTGCTGGCTGAGCCCAACCACCCACACTCTCTGCTTCCCTGGCTGAGGAGCTGAACAATCTCGGAGAAAATCACACTGAGCTGATGGGGTTTACTCTAAGTCTGAGGCCTCAGAATGCAATGGGCACTGGATGTCCCTCTGGCAAACCTACATCTCTCTCTATTTTTTAAAGTATATTATTTATTGGGGCGCCTGGGTGGCTCAGTGGGTTAAGCCTCTGCCTTCGGCTCAGGTCATGATCTCAGGGTCCTGGGATCGAGCCCCGCATCGGGCTCTCTGCTCAGCAGTGAGCCTGCTTCCCCTTCTCTCTGCCTGCCTCTCTGTCTGCTTGTGATCTCTCTCTCTCTCTTTCTGTGAAATAAATAAATAAATAATCTTAAAAAAAAAAAATATATATATATATACATATATATATATATATATATATATTATTTATTTATTTATTTAACAGACAGAGATCACAAGCAGGCAGAGAGGCAGGCAGAGGGGAAAACAGGGTCCCCGCTGAGCAGAGAGCCCGATGCAGGGCTCGATCCACGACCCTGAGATCATGACCTGAGCCGAAGGCAGAGGCTTAACCCACTGAGCCACCCGGGCGCCCCTACATTTCTCTTTTTGATTTCTCACTCTCCAAATAATTATATCATTATTTCCTCTTGTTTGCAAACTTCCCACACATCTTCCTCTCCACTTCCTCCTAAGACCTCATCCTTTCATTTGCCGGGGAAACAGAAGCCAGCAGGAAGAGACCCCTCCATCTCAAGAAGACCAGGCCGCAGGTGAGCTACACCTGTTCCCGAGTTCTCATGGCTAGAATGGAGGGAGGGGGGACGCTTTCAGAGGCCACACCTCTCTCGTGCTCTGAGTCCTGCCCTCATCACCTTCTCAAGAACTTTGTTTCTGAAAATACCTTTCTTCTGCTCTGCATCTCCAAGCAACCACGTCTACTGGAACATTCTCAGGAATGAACAGATTCTAGTGTCTCCTACCATTAAGAGAACACAAAAATGAAGATACTTTCTTTGAAACTGCTCCAAAGAGAACCCTCTCAAATGGTTTTCATATTTCCTTTTCCTAATTCCTTACTTTCAATCCTTTCTTAAAAAATAAGAAAAGAAAAGATTTAGGGGTGCCTGGGTGGCTCAGTGGGTTAAGCGTCTGCCTTTGGCTCAGGTCATGATCTCAGGGTCTTGGGATCAAGCCCCACATGGGCTCTTTTGGCGGGGACCCTGCTTCCCTCCTACCCCCCGTCTCTCTGCCTGCCTCTCTGCCTACTTGTGATTTCTCTGTCAAATAAATAAATAAAATCTTTTTTTAAAAAAAAAGATTTATTTTTAATGAGAGAGAGAGCATGAAGGGATGGGTGCTGGGAGGGGCAGAGAGAGGGAGAGAGAGAGAATCTCAAACAGACTCTACGCTAAATGCAGAGCACAACCTAGGGCTCAATTCCATGACCCTGAGGTCATGACCTGAGCTGAAATTAAGAGTCAAATGCTTAACCAACTAAGCCACCCAGGCACCCTCCTTGAATTCTTTCTTTAACTTAATCTGGCTTCAATAGCCACCACTCTCGTGAGTCTGTCCTTGTCAAATTTACCAGTAGTCGAATACAAATGGCTAATAAGCACGTGAAATAGTAATCCAGGAAATTAAATTATAAATAGTAATCCAGCAAATTAAAACCACAATGAGATACCGTTTCATACTCCTTAGCATGGCTAAAATTAAAAAACCAGGCAATAACCCGTGACCATGAGGGTGTGGTGAAATCGGAACGCTCAGACGGCTGCTGAGAACAGAAAAGGGTTCAGCCACTTTGGGAAGCAGTTTGGCAGCTTCTCAAAACATGAAACAGAGTTAGCATGTGACCCAGCAATTCTACTCTAGGTGTAGAACCTAGACAAGAGAAAATGTAGGTCCAAAGAAAAACTCATGTACAGATATTCATAGCAACGTTCTTCGTAAGAGCTGAAATGTGGTAACAACTCAAGTTTCCATCAAATGATGTATGGTTATTAAAAGGCAGCCTATCCAGATGATGGAATATTATTCAGTCACAAAAAGGAACAAAGCAGTGATACATGTTCCAACATAGATGTAACTTAAGAGACATTACACTCTGCTATAGGAACCGGATAGAAAGGGCGACAGACTGTATGATTCTATTTACAGAAGATGTCCAGAATAGGCAAATGTATAGGGAGAGAAAGCACGTTAGTGGCTGCCTGGAGCTGGGATTGGATAGGGGTGGGAAGGAGAAAGAGGAGTGGCTGCTGGGAGGTATGAGTTTTCTTTTCAGAGCCATGAAAATGTTCTAAAATTAAATCCTGCTGAAGGCTGTCCAATTCTGTGAATCTACTAAAAATCGCTGCACTGTACACTTTACACGAGCGAATATTGTGGCATGTGAATCATATCGCAATAAATCTGGGGTCTTTTAAGTCATTTTTAAAAAGTATCAGCAGCCCTCACACTTCCTTTTCCCCATCGCACACTTCTTGGCTCTTCAGCCTCACAGGAAGGTTTCCCATGCCCTCCCTCCTTCCCACCTTGCCTTCTGGGACTTCCTGCGGACCCCCTACTGGTTCACCCAACCACCCTACCACCCCCATTCCCCACCCCCCGCCTTCCCTTCTTGACCGCTTAGTTGGCTCTTCCCCTTCCACCCAGGGCTCCCTGCAGGACCTTCTTATCATCTGACACTTTATTACTCTGGGGGTTTAGCCAATCCTATCCCAAGACTTTAAATACTGTCTTCTATGCTGATGCCTCCACGTAAACAGGACCTCTCCGCACTACTGTCTGCTTCTTCAATGTCTCCCATTAGTGATCTCTGAGTCATGTCAGGCTTCCTATGTTGAAGTCTGAACTTTCTATTTATTCTAGATCACCACAGCCCACCCCAATGCTATTTCTTTTTTTTTTTTCTAAAGATTTTATTTATTTACTTGACAGAGAGAGATCACAAGTAGACAGAGAGGCAGGCAGAGAGAGAGAGAGAGGAAAGCAGGCACCCTGCTGAGCAGAGAGCCCAATGCGGGACTCGATCCCAGGACCCTGGAATCATGACCTGAGCCGAAGGCAGGGGCTTAACCCACTGAGCCACCCAGGTGCCCCCCAATGCTATTTCTTCCTTATGTTTCCTATCCCAGGAAATAGCTCACACAATTGTCCAAGTCAACCCTGATTTACATATTTTCCTCCTACCTTATACCTGACTTGCAGAATGCCCCCCTAACCTGCCCATTTTTTTCATGGTTTTTCCCCTAAGCACAAGCCTCCCACCTTCTGTCTGTAACAGGCTCCTAATGGTTCTATTTCTGCTTCTTGTATTACTTTTTCAATAATGATGCCTCCTTGACGTCCCATGACACACTAAGCCCTCATCTGTCTCAGGGCCTTTGAATGTGCTGTCCCTCTGCCTGAAAGGCTCTTCCCTCAACTTCCTTATATGTGATCCATTTTCTACCTGTCTCTCTCAGTTCATATCACCTCTTCATAGAAGCCTTCCCTGCAGATCTACCTACGTTCTAACTCCGTCCCAATTATTCTCTAACATACCATGCTATCTTTTGCTTCATTGCACTTACCATAATCTGTAATTATCCTCTGTATTTTACTTTCACTGGCTAATGAAGGAGATAAATATTTACTGTGCCTCCTCTGTACCAGGCACCGTGCTAGATGCTAGGGATAAAATTATAATCCAAAGGACAAGGTCCCTGGTCCAAGGGAGCATAGAATGTAGTGAAAGATACAGATAGCAATTAAACAATCATACAACTACAAAAGAATGATGAATTTCTATTTTACAAATAAAAATATAAGGACAAACTCTAATAAGTTCTTGAATGAACAGCTTGTTGGAGAATAAACACCTAACGGGTACTGTCTGCTTCTCATGTTCTAGGTCCAGAACTAAATGGCAGCTGAGCCAAGGTTAAACTCAGGTGCGTCTGACTTGTTAGCCAGGGTCCTGCAAGGGTTCTTCCAGCTCTGGCCTTTCTTGGTTTTCCTCCTCCCTTTATAGCCCCCGGTTTCCGGTCTCCACCATGATATCACTCCCTACATCCTGATGCTTCCCCAGGCTCTGTTTTCAACCTTCTCTTCCCCAGGTGTGCCGGCTGGGCCAGAGCTGAAATTAGACTTTATTGGCAAAGAGGTCAATTTTGGAGAGCGATCTGGCACCACTTCCATAAGTGACAACCTGGCAATTCTGCTTCTAAGATCCCCACGCAATTCTCACAGCAGCCCTTGAGGCTCCCTGCACAAGGAGAATCACGGTGGGGTTCCCGAGATGGGGGGAGGCTGGGGGTCTGGGCACCCACCGCTGGGTAATAGGGTAGTATCACACCAGGAAGTGCTACGCATCCATTAGAAGCAACGTGGATGTCATCATGAACGATGTTTAGTGGAAAAGTAAGAAACAGAAATAAAGCTATAATGAATATCATCTGCAGAAGCTAGAGATGCATGCACATAAGAATACACAAAAATACACAGTTTGTAAGTATATATAAAAACGATAGGGGCTGGGGCGCCTGGGTGGCTCAGTCCTTAAGCATCTGCCTTCGGCTCAGGTCACAATCCCAGGGTTCTGGGATCAAGCCCCGCATTGGGCTCCCTGCTGGGTGGAAAGCCTGCTTCTCCCTCTCCTACTCCCCCTGCTTGTGTTCCCTCTTTCGCTGTGTTTCTCTCTGTCAAGTAAATAAATGAAATCTTTAAAATTGGACTTAAAAAAATTATTTATTTATTTATTTGACAGACAAAGATCACAAGCAAGCAGAGAGGCAGGCGGGGCGGGGGGGGGGGCGGAAAGCAGACTCCCCACCGAGCAGAGAGCCCAATGTGGGGCTCAATTCCATGACCCTGAGATCATGACCTGAGCTGAAGGCAGAGGCTTAAACCACTGAGCCACCCAGGTGCCCCAATAAATGAAATCTTTAACAAGGTTTGGGGGGCACCTGGCTGGCTCAGTGAGTGGAGCATGTGACTCTTGATCTCGGGTTTATGAGTTCAAGCCCCATGTTAGGTGCACAGATTACTCTAAAATATACAATCTAAAAAAGCACACACACACACACACACACAAATTAACAACACGGACACAGGAATGGACGTGAAGTACCGGCAGGGTGATTGTATGTCCTGGTTTGCCCTCAGCAGTTCTTGTTTATACCCAGGGTCCCGGCATAGTAACTATTCACATGCTTCTTTCTCTTCTCAAAGTGTTTTTGTGTGTATGATAGAACATACGGTCATTCGAAGTACGGAAATAAGAGGTATACATAGTTAGAGGGAGACTTCCCACAGATCCCGCAGAAGTAACACAAACTGAGGACCGTGTCCACTCGAGTGTATCTGAGCTCCGAGACAAGCTGAAACAGAGTGAACAGCCACCACGAGACTTAGCAAACGAAACCACAAAATCAACTCTCCCCCCCCAGTGTCAAACTACTCCAAGACGTGAGGGATACTCACATCGTCATCAGTCTGTCCCCCCGTGCCGACACACCTGGCCTGAGGATCATTTGTGTTTGGGACTCCAAGCATCTATGTTTGGGTTCTAGGCCGTGTCAGGTACACTGGGAGGGGCAGAGTGGGAGACTGGGGGCAGCGGGCAGAGGTCAGATTATAAGGATTTCCGGGCCTCTGGGAGAGAACCCACCACAGAGAGACGACTGCTATGATACAGCACGTCTCCCGGTCACCCCGGGAGGCCAGCGAGCTAGTGCCGAGCTGGGAACTGCAGGGCAGCTGGCTCAGAGAACCCTCGCAATTCAGCTGATGGCAGGTGTGCCCCCTGGAAACAAGGGCTAAGGGATCTCATGTAAGTAGCTGTAGGTTCTAGGACAGCCTCATAGCTGGAAGGGAGGGAAGGCAGGGGCTCCTCCGACCTCCCAGCAGGGGAACTAAGCTCCTGCACTACCTGCCGCTTCCGCACACCTGGGCAGAGCTCCACTTGCCTACTGATGGCCATGAGAGGGCGGCGTGGTGGACCTCTGGCTTGGCAGAGTCTTCCTTCTGCAAAGACGGTGTCTGTGAAAAATAACTCAGATCGATTCACGATTGTTGGTAAGACTTTTAAGATGCCAGGAGTTGTTTCATTTTGTTTTGTTTTTCCTTTGAGAGAGAGAGCACACCTGCACAGAGGGAAAGGGGGAGAGAGAATCCCAAACAGCCTCCAGGGCCAGCAGAGTTGAGCTGAAATCAAGAGTTGGACACTTAAGTGACCGAGTCACCCAGGCGCCCCAACATGGTAGGTGTTCTTTAAGAAAACTTTGCAGGGATCTGTAGATGGGGCTTTGAACTAGTAAAACTGATATTTAACTGCTAACGTAATAACCTTTGTCCCCACGAACTGAGGAAGCTAAAGGACCACCAGTCACTACTGAGGTAGAAAAGAACCATCTTTCATTTCGTCTCCCCAAACCAAAACCTGGGTGTTCTCATAGACTCCGTTTCCCTCATCTTTCAAAACTAACTGGTCACCAAACCCTGTTCAACCTTTTGGGAGTTTGCTAATTTATAACTTCCTCTACACTGCTGTGGTCACTCTTCTTGTTCAAGCCACTATCATTCTCCCTTGTGTGATGGTTCGTTTTATGCGTCCAACTTGACTGGGCCACAGCGATGCTTAGATATTTGGTCACACATTAGTCTTAGCATGTCTGCAAGGGTGTTTCTGGATGAGACTGACGTTTGGATTGCAGACTGAGTGGAACAGATTTCTTCCCTAGTGTGGGTGGGCCTCACCCAATCAGTCGAAGGCTTGACTAGAACAAAATACTGACTCATTTGCTAGTAAGAGGGACCTCTTCCTACCTGATTATTTTGGCTGGGACATTTTTTTGGGTGGGGGTTTGGGGGTTTTGTTTGTTTGTTTGTTTTTCTGGTCTTTGGACTCAAACCAAAACACCAGCTCTTCCTGGGTCTTGAACCGGCTGGCTTTCCATCTAGAACTATACTTCGGTTCTTCTGGATCTCTGCCTTGGCAACTGCAGATCTTGGGAATTCTCAGCCTCCAGAATCCCACAAGCCAAGTCCTTATAATAAATCTCTATATAGAGAGGGTTCTCTGGAGAACCCTGACTAATGCACTTGAGTTACTGTGGGAGTGGCCTCTGGAATGGCTCCCTGCATTACTAACCTACCTTGACCTTGCATACTTTCAGGGAGACCGTCCCAAAACATAATCTGCCTAGTCCTGTTTCCTACTCCTAAGAGCTCTCTGTCCCCACTGTCATCTTCCTGACATTTCATTTCCTGCAAAATAACTCATCTCTACATGCCATGTGAATGCTGCTGATCACAGTCACACAACTGGACGGTATGGGATTGGGAGTTCTGAAAACAGCACAGGCCCCTGTCATGGTAGGTGGGGCGGGGGGGTGTAGTGTAAAAGAAAAGTCAAGGGTACATATTTTGAAACCAAACCACCCACATTCAAATCCTGGCTCACTCATTCTCTAGCTCTGTGGTCTTAGCTAAGTGATTCAGCCCCTCAGTGCCTCAGTTTTCCCATCTGTAAAATGGGAATGAGAACAGCACCCATCATGGTTCATTGAGCCAATTAAACGAATCAGTATGGGAACAGTGGCCAGCACTCAGTATGCCCTGAATGAGGTAGGCAATAATTGGTATTCCTCCCAATTTCTAGGGATGGATTTGTTCAGCCCCATATCCTCACTGCTCATTTGAGTTAAAATTCTTTGAAGAGGAGTCGTCTGTGGTTCCTGTTGGGGGCTCATAGGAGGGAAAGAACAGGCAAGGATGGATGGGTGTCTTAATAACATCAAGGCAATGTTGCCTCCCTTCACCTTTGGACCATGAAGATCAAGGAGGCTCAGGGCCCTTAGGGCTTTGGGCTGGTAGAGTCCCAGAGAGATCTCTGCAGCTACTCCTCTCTGACCCTTTTCTATATCCTCTGCTAGTACAAGGCCCTGAAGAGCTAGGTGACAGCGTGTGGCTGCCAAAAAGCTTTATGGTGCTTCATGCTAGCTCTGACTTCTATTTTGGGACCCACAAAGGTCAAAGTCAGTCCCTGCCTGCAGGAATGGCGAGGTGCATACCAGGAGCAGCTGGGTTCCCCAGCCTCCTGGGTCCCACTAACCGGGAGGCATGAACCTCGAACCCATCAAGCACAGAGCTTGACATGAATGCCGGTGCCACGCCCCGAGGGGCTGCTCTGTGCAGAATCCCCAGTGAGCCAAAAACGCAAAGAAATACACCTTCTCACAGCTCTTCCTGGAGCTCGCCTGCCTCTCCCTTCTCCCATCCCAGGGAAGTAGCGTGATTAACAATTAAATACAGTAGCAATTTAGAACTGCCCTGCAGTCTGTGTCCCCACTAGCTGAACCCCTCCCTGCCTGCCCCAACTGCTGTTTATTTTGGCAGAACTGAGCTCCTCACCCCGCCCTAACGCTGGCACTGAAACCTTGCCCATAAAACACCCTATAAAAGGAACTCTAGGGGCCCATGAGTGAGATTCGTGCCTGGGCCCCCCCAGCCCCAGACCCTTGCCTGAGCCCAGAGTCCACCGGTGCTTGCTTGACTTCCCCCTCCCCCTTCCCCAGGGGCCTCATATATTTACAGGTGACCCCAGCCCATCTTCACAACCTCCAGCTGGAGAGATTTGCAGGCACTGATCAAAATCCCGCTCAGGCACTCTGGACAGGGAAGACCACCAGGTTGGGGTTGGAAGCCGTGGGGGTCGACCGTAGCCCTCACCCCAGAAGCTGGGGCCCCGGAAGTCTGGTCCCCGAGCAGCAGCCCCTAGGTCATCAGGAGTGTGCTGAGATGCCCCACCCCAGCCCACTGAGTCAGGAAGCAAGCAGGAGGAGCCCAGAAGTGTCCTGGCGGCCCAGGAGGGTCTGACAAGCCCTCTAGGTGAATTTGATAGAGGTGATGTCAGTGGTCTCACGAAGCCACGGACTGGAGAGGACGAAAGGCAGGAGAGGAGACTCAGGGAGTGGGAGAGCCCATGAAGGCACGGCGGCGGTGAGTATGAAACGCCACCGTCCTGTGGTTGGCACCGGTATGAATGGTCACCTGCTGGTGACACCTATGCGCGCGGCGTTGTAGCCGGGGAGAAAGACCTCGCGTGCACGGTCTGCGTCAGTGCCTGCAAACACAGCGCGCGGACCCATGCTGCAGCCGCCCTGGGGGTGAAACACCCTTGTTCCTCATCTTCCTCAGCACCAGCAAGGGGTTATGAGGCCCTTGTCTCTGCTTTCTAAGCTCTTACTGTCTGGTAACGGGAAGAGCCCTATGTTCTGGCACCTGAGACCACCCATTTCTCCTACAGGAAGCTTCGTGGCTGCTGAGTGAGTGACTGTGGGGTGTGGGTGTGGGCCGGTGGGGTTGTCTTTACGTGTTTCTGGGAGAGCGAATGAGGGAGAAGAGAGAAGCAGGTGCACACTGGCGGGCTGCAGACCCCACATCCAGAAGACGAGGACAGGTCTGCCTGTTTTTTGTTTTTTGTTTTTTTTAAGATTGTATTTATTTGACAGAGAGATAACAAGAGAAGGAATACACAGAGAGAGCTGGAGAGGGAGAAGCAGGCTTCCTGCCGAGCAGGGAGCCCGATGCAAGGCTAGATCCCAGGACCCCGGGATCACGACCTGAGCAGGAGTGAGCCGCTTCTCGACTGAGCCACCCAGGCGCCCTCAAGTTAGCTATTTTAGACTTCAGTCCCAGGCATCAGGAAGCCAGCACGTCTCCCAGACAATGGGAATCCGGAATCCTAGGATCCCCAGGCAGACTTGGGCCTGAAGTCTAATCCTATCCATCCTTCTGCCTCTGGGCAGGACTGTCTCCAGATAATTCTAAGTACGAGTTACGTGCTACTATTCTCCATGACTTCCGAGTGTGAGTGGTTCAAATTACTAGAAACCATCCAAAAAGTAGCCACTGTTTATGGTCTACACTGCGCTGTCCACACTGGCTGGCACACATTTGTTTCTCACCATAGTGCTGGAGATGTTCATCTTTGTTTTTACAAGGGAGAAAAGCAGAGGCCCTGTAACTCGGGCATGGGGAAGGAGCAGATAGAGAATTTGAACCTGGTCCTCTCCAACTCCAACGGTCTTGCTGCAGTGTCACCCGGCTATTAGTGTCCCCTGTATCTACCACTCATCGCTCATTCAGCCAACATATATTTTTGAGCACCTACTATGTGCCGAGCTCTGTGCTGAGCACAACAGCTAAAGGGAGTTCCTTCTGTTTCCATATAAATCAGCTCTTTCTTGTCCTTGTTATTGGAGGAAAAGAGGCAAGTTGGTCAATGTGTGATTGTTCGGGGGGATTGAGTCGAATATAGGCAAATGAAATGTCTGAAAAAAAGTTGTTTCAGTTCCTTAATTCCCTCTGGTTTGTCACTCTTGCATCTCTCGTCCAGGCTGGGAGAAAGGTCAGAGATATTCATGACAGACGGGAACCAAGGGAAGGCCTTCAAGGTCCTTCGGTGCTGGGGACAGGTGACAGCTTTGCCCTGCTAGCTGCTGTGAATCCAAGATTTACATTCCTTTTCTTCTGGCAATGCCCCCTAAGGGCTGCCATTGGCCTTCAAAATATTCTAAGGTTTCCCCCAACTACACAGGGCAAAAATAAGGAAGTCAGTAGGACCCCAAATGGCAGATCTGTCCCCGTCAATACAACAAAGACCTATAATAAATGGGCCCTGTGAAGGAAGACTTTGAACATGTCATTGTTGTGGAAGCAGGCTGGCTTGCCTTGGGGCTGCTTTATAGACGTTTGGAGTTGGCCTGAGAAGGAGGCACTGAGAGCCCCAACAGGGTTGCTACTTTACACACATGCTTTCTGCTGGGGCTGGCTTCCCTCCATGCTGGGTGAGCCCAGGAGGGAAGAAGTTATTGAAGCTTCTAGTGACTGACAGTCCACTGACCCTAGCCTGCCGGGCTCCTGAATTCAAGGAACAAGGTTGCTTAGGACGCCAGTTATGACCGATGATATGTATCAGGAAAAAATGTCCCTAAGCTTCTAGATTATAAATTCAAAGGGAACTGGATTGTGATACTGGCTGCCAAAGCGGAAAGCGTGTAAGGACAAAGGCATTACCAGAGGCATGACTAGAGCTCGCTCTCTCTGGAGGATGGAGCCCAGAACCCAACAGTGGAAAGAGCCCTTGGTATTAGGCTGCTTGAAAATGTCTTGTTGGTGTAAGTGGCAGATTCTGGACACCCTGGAAGCTGTGGTCGGTTGTATGTGGACACTGGTTGTAACGCCTTTGGTCTGTGCCTGGGGCACCGGAATCCATTCATTTATTCACTAGCCTTAAAGGAGGCCCCTAGTTCATGTCCCTAAGATCATCCTGGCCTCAGGCCCTGGTGAGACACGTCTAAACTTTCTCCAGAAAGAGGGACTTGGGCACCTCTGTCTAACCTCATTCTCCCTCCGGCTCCGCCCTCTCCTCATCTCTAGGAAACCAGCAAGATTTGAATCAAGTCTGTCGTTTAGCGGCTGGCACTGTGCCAACGCGAATGTCCGGGTTTTGATAACTGTGCCCTGGTTATGGAAAATGGTAACCGTAGGGAAAGCTGGGTGTGCTGTTTGTAGGGATTTTTTTCAGCGTTTCTATTTTTTCAGCTTTTCTGTGAGTCTAAAATTAGTTCAAAATAAGAAGTTAGAAGAAAGGAAGGCTCACTAGGAGTTTCATTGACTCTCTCTGGCTGCTTTTCCACTTCCTAGTCGCTATCGTTCTGTGTCTCTCTATAATCCTTTAATGCCTCCTGGCCCCCTCGGTCCCCTGTCCGTCCCCCTCTCTCAGTCTCTGTCCTTCATTTCTCCTTGCACAGGGACCTGCTCTCCTTAAGATCATTCCCCCGCTCACCAGCCACCACATTCCGCTGATTAAACTTCCACAATTCCACAATACCCATCCACAATTCTCTCCTTTCCAGTGCTGCTTCCCAAGCTCCTAGGTCATCACCCATACGCCGTAGGATCAGCGCATTATTCCAAGGGCCCCCTGGTTGGGCTCCAGGCCTGCAGCTCCCACCAGGTCTGGCCCCTGGTTAACACCCTGGCCAGATCTGCACTGTCTACTGGGAAAAGCCATGCCGAGCTTCCTCCTACTCTGGTCCCTATTTTCCTAGCTGCCACCCTTCCCACCAGGGGCACAGCGATTCCAACAGAGTCCCAAAGTCAAGTCTGACAGGGCTGCTTTACCCAACAGAGAGAACAGTGCTTCTTTCTCCCCAAGGCGAGTTTTTATATGTAAAGTTGAGCTTTCTAGGCCGGGTATGGAGGTGCGGGGAGAGGAAGGCTGAGGAAGGAGAGAGAAGTTTTCATCTCCGCATCGGCAGAGGAGCCCAGAGAAAAAAGGGGGTGTGGGGGTGGTGAGGAGTCTCAAGGCTTCTAGCAGTCCCCATGGGCTTGGTTGCTGCGGCGCAGGATTACAAGAGCTGCCGGGTGGCCGGGTGGATGTGAGAATGGACGGGTCCGAGCAGAGACTGCGCCCCCATCCCGCCACACCTGCCCTTCGTCCAGCCTCCCCTCCAGCTTTTAGCAGTGATGCCCCAGCCCGTCATCAGAGCGAGCTCAGTCAGACCTGAGTGAAGCACCCGTTGCTTATCCCTGACCTTTACAACTACCTACCCTCTCCTCAATATTTCATGTTTCAGCAATGCCCAAATATCACAGTGTCGTAGCCACCGGAGGGCGGTTGGACAAGGGAGCGGGAGGATTTGTAGGTCTGTATCCACCCATCACTGGTTAAGGGCTGTTCCGCTGCCCCCCCCCCGGGGGGGATGGGAGTCCAGAGATACATTCTCAGGCACTTCCAGCAAAACAGGTTCCAGCAGCCTGAAGGCCTAAAAAGAGACACAGGTGCTAGCTGCCGGGAGCGAGCACCTGGGGAATCCCTGCCCACGAAGATGGCAAAGGGATCCCAGAGGATACTGGCAGAGCATACCAGCATCTGCTACAAAAAGGGGTTGTGGCGACCTTAGAGGGGGGCCACGGGGAAGGCCTCATCAAGAAGACGACATTTGACTAAAAACCTACAAGAAGTGCAAGCCAGCTCTACGGGTCTCCACCGTGTGCATGAGAGCGCCTGGCCACATGAGCCCTGGGGTCTGTTGCGTAGATGGTGGGTGGATGACGTCCTGTGTCCCTCTTCCCAGCTCCAGGGGTCCCTGTGGGGGGGAAGGAGCAGCTCAAGCACCAGTGGGCCGAGCTGGGGAGCATCTCCCAGCCTCTCCTGCTGAACCCCCTAAGCCAGAAAGGGAATCAGCACCCCGAGTCCCACAGCCTCCTTGTGCAGAAAACCCTCCAAGTGCCGGAGACTTGCAAACTGGCTGGGCGCGTGCGGGCTGCCTCGGGAGCCACAAATGAGCCTGGGCAGATGGCGCGGAGATAAACGGCGCCATCTTTTTCCCGTAGCGGAGGGGCTGTAAGTTTCCCAAGACATTTATTAGGCGGCAGCTCCCTTCTGCACGGTGGTGCCGCGGCTGGCGATCGGGGCCGCTGGAGCAAGAGGGGGTGCGGGCCGGGGCTCCTGGCAGGCCAGGCACCCAGCCCCTCCTGCGCTCCTGGCCCCCCACACGCCCCGGTCTTGCTTCCAACGGCTGACAGTTGAGGCTGCCGCTTGAATGCCTGTGTCTCTCCAGCCGTCTGTATTCTCTGCAAGTATTCCCTGCTGCAGCGTATCCTAAGAGAACTCAGTCAAATAATTATCTTCCCTTTTATTTATTCTCCTTCTTTCCACTTGATCTGCATCACTATAAAATATTCCATGGTCTCCTTTGAGTAGGAAGGCTTCTCCGTGATGGTAAAGTGTACTCGTGTACAGTATTAAGTCCACACCTGCTGGCGCTCTTCGTCTCCGTGCTTGCTGGATCTGACCAGGCCCTGGGCCGGCCGTGGGCTCCCAGCACCTTCTGGTGGGAAGGGAGGGCTGGCATCCTTGAGGCCACACGCTCAGCCCCCAGGCCCCCAGGGCCCGCTTGCTTGGGTATCCCCAGGCCTTCCATGGGCACACGGGTCCTCCCACTTGACCGGAAGCTCCGTGCAGGCAGGAACAATGTCCATCCCCTTCCTTGATTCTCCCAAAGCGTTCAGCACAGAGCTGGGGGATCCTCACAAGAGATAGTTAGTACTTCCCAGTTCACACGCCCTCCAGGAAACATGCTCTGATTAGGTCCTTCATTCTGTGACCCTCATGCTCAGGTTAACTTGCATACGTGATACAGGGTTCTATAGTCCTTCCAAGAACCTATGTAGATGACCACCTCTTACAGCATCTCATGTTCTCCAACCTCCTCAGGGGTCACCCCATCCCTCTCATATCTAATGAATGAACAGGAGTCTGGGTTGTCTTTTGCTTCTATCTTCCCAGTGTCTAGATTGCATAACTGGAAGGAAGAAAAGCGGACTGTTCTAGAAAGAGCACATACTTAGGGGCGCCTGGGTGGCTCGGTCTGCGAAGCATCTGACTCTTGATTTCAGCTCAGGTCATGATCTTGGGGTCCTGAGACGAGCCCCCATGTCTGGCTCTGTGCTCAGTGTGGAGGGGAGGAGAGGTCTGCTTGAAATTCTCTTTCCCGGGGCACCTGGGTTAAATTCTCTTTCCCTGGCTCAGTGGGTTAAAGCTTCTGCCTTCGGCTTAGGGCATGATCCCAGGGTCCTGGGATCGAGCCCCCATCGGGCTCTCTCTTCAGCAGGGAGCCTGCTTCCTCCTCTCTCTGCCTGCCTCTCTGCCTACTTGTAATCTCTGTCTGTCAAATAAATAAAATCTTTAAAAAAAAAAAAAGAGAGAGAAGCTCTTTCCTTCTGTCCCTCCCCCGCACCCTCATGGCTGCACACACTGCCCCACCCTCAAATAAATAAATCTTAACAACAACAACAACAACAAAAAGCACATACTTAGAAACAAGAACCTGGGCTCTGATCATTCCTAATGTATGCCCATCTGAAACTCACAGATGCTTCTGGTCTCTGGTTTCTTCATCTATAAAATACAGAAATACTTATAAAGCTACAAAACCCAAAGACCTAAAGGCCATTTGGCCCAACCTTCTGCCTCCAGATGTATATCTGCCTAATTTGGAAAGGCTGCCAGAGGTGGAAATTCAGTGACCTTGCCTAGGCCGTGGAGTTAACCAGGAGTTAACCACCTGAAGTTAAAAATGCCTTCCTTTTGCCTCTTTATCTTGCTTGTAACACAATCATGAGTCTCAGTGTTCCCTCAACTGCTTCCCAGGGGGAAGAGTAGGGGTGTCCCCTTCCACAGCTGGGAGCTGAGTGGGGAGGGTAAAGTCAGGGCCAGACCCGGGGGTGCAACTCCCCAGGGAACTAGTTCTACATCTGGTTCCCCATCAGGATCACTTGTGCCACTTTAAACAAACTACAGGGACCGGGGCGTGCCTTGGATCTGCTGGATCAGAGTCTCTGTGGTTTTTAAAAGCTCCCTAGTTGATCCTGAAGTTCCATCAGCATTAGAGAGGGCCTGGGGGGTCCGGTGGCCCTTCCTCCTCTCCCAGAGCTGGATAAACCTTTGGACTTACAGACACAAGGCAACTGATGGCATCCAACACAGGACCCCAGCCGTGCATGACCATCGCTGCCTGGACACAAACACGGGGCAGCAGGGACGACGGTCCTGTGGCAAGAATGGGGCTGAGCGTGAGATGGGCCCTGTGCCCCCCGCCCCCAGCAGTGGTCTTGTGCCCCAGCTGGGGGAACCATCACCCGCACCAACTGACTGGTGGCTTGGACTGACCCAAGGGCCGATGTGCTTCCTCTCCTGGCCATCTAGGAGTTTACTTTTCTGATATCCATCTTATTTGAGTTCGCGTGTTTGTGCAGTCTGGCTGCTTGGACCAGACGGGTTTCCTGCCTTCGAGAAGCTTCACGCCTACAGCAATGTCTCATCCTCCATCCCTCCTTGAGGCCTCAGACCCTGCAACACGTGCAGGACTTCCCAATGCCTGGCCTCATGAGGCCTCCCCTCTAAACCCTGCATCTGGGACTTCAGGACCTACCCAGAACCCCAGAGGTGGCTGGAGGGGCCCTAGTGCACCATGGGCAATGGGCTTTGTCCTGAGTTCTCCAGAATGGAGCCACAAGGCCACACATGGTCCCCCCTTGCAGGATCTCACATCTTGGGTCGGAGCCTTCCTCTATACCTTCCTCTTCCCCCTGCCTGGTCTCTGCTCTGCCGCATGTTTTTGACTTTGCTGGTTTCTCAGGCCTGAGCTTCTCCCCTTGTCTTCTTGACTTACGGGAAGATTCCTTATTTCCAACACTCACCCCCACTTCTCAATATGCCCTACTCACCCCTCTCTGAATGCAGGGTGGTGAGCCCAGGGAGCAACACATGGGGTTTCCCACCTCCTTCAGAGTGCTCTCCTAGAAAGGACCAGCCACAGTTGGACATCGCCATGGGATGAGAGGTGCTCTGGGGGCTGTGTCTGCGCAGAGAGGACTGCCCCCTCTCCACCCCCACACGCCCAGAACATTCCCTCCTCCCGAGAGGCTCTTCCCATGGCCACCGGGCTCCTCCGTCTTGGTCGGGACTAGAGGGTGAGTGAAGCCGCTGCAAGCTCCAAACAGAGGTGGGAAGAAACGCTTTCCCGCAGCTCCTCTCCCCCTTGGCGGTGTGCCTCTCTCGCCCAGGGAAACTTCCAGACACCGCTGATGGCTCAGCGGCAGCTGTTTGGCATTTCCACTTTACACAGCACAAGGGTATTTGACTGCCACGATCTGATCTTCTCTAGTTAATAACCTTGACTTATGGACTAATGGCAGCGATGGCTCAGTTTCTTTGCCTGCCAGGGATGCCTGCTGTTGGGGGTGGTGGGTGAGCACAGACCCCTCCCCCCAAGCTCCTCTGTCTCCTTGTCCCACAGGGAAGAGGGCCCTGCAGCCCGGGGAAGTCCAGGGGGCTGTACTCATGCTGGGGTTCTTCTTCCCCAACTTCCTGTCTTTGCAGAGCAAGACCCGGGGCTCTGGGTCCTTCCTGGGCCCCACCCCTTTCCTGCCTCCCGTCGCCCCTCACAGTCCGGAGCCACAGGTAGGGTGGGCTGCAGTCTTCCTCCCTCTCCTCTCCGAGAGTCCTTCCTGGCAAGGGTTAACTGTGTGTATAAAATTGATTGCGATTTTAGTAATTCGGTATAATCACAGTCTACCAGCAGGTTGCTTTTCCAGCAGGAGGGTTTGGAATTATTTTCTGGAGTTTGCAATATAGAACTTAAATTAAGCCTCAGAAGTCAGGGGAGCTCCGCAGCATCCCTAATGTGGTGCTAAATTCTCAGCAGCACAGTCTCTGTATTAAAGCCTTTGCTGGCAATTAGGTTCATTAACTATCACAATACCTTATTTATTACTCGTCGGGCCATATGGTTTCCCAGCTAAAGAATGGCGCCCGTTCTCCTACAGACCATTTGGCATCATAAAAATGTTAACAAATAATATTATGGCTCTCGGGGGCACAAGGCCTTGCTGGGTTCTGGGTCTGAGCGGCGGGAGAGAATATGAAAACATTTTTCTTCTATGGAGAAATAAAAAATTCCTCAAGACAGAAGTATTCAAAGAATATAGCACTTGCATAACATAAATGGGAGTTTTATTTACTCTCGTAATGGTTATGTCAATATTTGCATCAGCTAAGACTTTCACTCATCTCCTCTCCACTCTGTTTTGGGCTGTTCTCATATTCTTCTTTCCCCTTCCCGTCTACTTCTGTGATGTGAGGCCCCGCCAGCCAGTGCCGTGCAAGGCCCAGGGCACGCTGCTGGTGGGACGCGGCTGCACGGTCCCCAGGGCCCTGGGTCCTTCCCAGCCCTGCCACCTGAGCACGACCTCCTCCTTTCCTCGGATCCCGCCCCGGGCTTCCTGTCCTGCTTCTGTCCTCCGCTAGCGCTCTTTGCAGACGTTGGCAAGCCAGGCTCGTGCTGGTGACTCCTGGTGGTGAGCAGACACTCTGCCGCCCTGGGCTTTGCAGGTCCTCCCACTATGGAGCGAGGGCATGGGGGGCTTTGCGGGAGCAGGAAGTGGATCCTCAGGAGGAGGGGAGAGAAGCATCTCAAAGGGCCAGCTGGACAAAGCACTTTCCTGCTCCTTATCCCCTAGCTGTACAAGTGCAAATGCCCAGGGGCTGCAGGCAAATAAGAGAGAGAGGACAGTTTCTCTCCCAATCCTCAGGGTACCAAAGGCAGAGCCTCCAGCTGCGAGGGCTCCCCTCACTGCCTGGCTATGGCTTTCCTCTGAACGGGAGGGTCTGCCGGGGCGGGGTTCCAGTGCAGGTTCCAGAAAGGACTTGGTGATCTACCCTCTCCCGAATGACCCTGGGCCTGGATGGGGGACACTCTTGGGGAAAAGACATAATGAACACTAGAGCTAGACCTCCTAGTTTCAAATTCTAGTCTTGCCAGCTACCAGCTGTGTGACCTTGTCATGGCTCTGTCTTCATCTGTAAGAAGGGGATGATCATACCCACCCCTGCAGGGTTGTTCCAAGGCCTAAATGAGTTTGTGTCTCTAAGCTCCTTGGACAGTAGCTGGCACCGGGCAGGTGCCACATGGGCAGGGGGACAGCTATGCCTGGAGTGGTTCTTCTGGGCTCTCTCTTTTCTTTGCTCTGGTGTTTCCTTATATCCCTTTGAGGGATTTGGGAGGGTGGACCCCTCCTAACTTCACAACCACACAGCACTAGCCCCACACCCTGATTCTGACCCTGAACTCAAGCCATGGGCACGGCAGCAATGCCGGCATAAGCAGTGACCTCCCTCACATGTTTCCTCTGCTGTGAGGATGCGTGTCACCCAGAGCCCACCAGGAAAATGTCCCCCCCACACACCCACTGTGGCAGTCCCCAGCTGACGGAGACCACACTGAGACTGTCAGGCCAGATGAGACCTTAGAGATGATACAGAAGGTGGTGACACGACCACACAGTCTGGAAAGGCAGGTGCAGGGCCCCGACATTGTTGGCAGGTGAGGCTTTGGGATGAGCTGGCTGTAGCACCCGGGGACCCCCAGAAAGAAAGGGGCTAATTTGGGAGAGGTCAGAGGAAGCCTGTTCCCTCTCCTACAAGCCTCATCACAGTTTGAGGTGTGGGTGACTCCCTGCCCTGTGGGGCCAGCTGGCTCCCTGGGAATCTCTCCCTTTGCCCAAAGGCAACTAGCTTCCTTTCTTGCTAGTTTTCTCTTGCTAAGTTCCAGTGGCTAGTTTGTTCTTTTTTGGCTTCTCTAAGGGGTGGCCTTTCTGGGGAAACCCTTCCAGAGAAAGCACGCCGGGCCTGGGTTCATGCAGTGACAATGAGCAAAGACATGTGTGTGTGTGTGTGTGTGTGTGTGTGTGTGTGTGTACACGCCTCCCTCACAGGTACAAGCAAACGCTATGCCTAAGGATGGCCACAGCCCAGGGATACCTTCTCCGAGGACATGGCATCTAATCTTTCCAGGAGTCTTTGGACATGTTTTCTGATACCTGTCCACTTCATATTCCCATTTGTAAATGGGGATGATAAAAAGATTCACCTCAGAGCACTGACGTGACAGGGAAATAGTACGTGTGAGAAGCTTGAGACCTCCTCCTGTAATGTGCACTGAGAAAATGCTAGCTATCACTATAGCCCACTATATATATATATATATATATATATATATATATATATATCCATCCCACTATAATGATAGTATCGTCTACCACAGGGCAGGTTCTAGCCATCATCTCTATGTTGTGTGTCTATTTTTTTCTATCTCATTTAATCTCTACAACCACCTGTGTGATAGATAATCTCGTCCCCATTTTACAGAGGGAAGACAAAGGCTCAGAGAGAGCCGAGCCAGCTGCTGGAAGCACAGCATCCTTGGCCCTAAGGGTGGCACTCGCTCTAACCTCATGAGGTGCCTTTCCTCTGCCCCCTGAAAGGACCCGCCTGTGGAGCACAAGGCTCCGGGTGGCCGGGGAACCCTGTGAGGGCTGGGAAGCCCACTGCTGAGGTCATGCTGCTCCCTGGATTTGGTCCTGCCCAGCTCCCTCGGCAAGTCTGGAAAGCAGAGGGTCAGGCTGCTCTGATGTGGGTGGGGGGTGTCTCACCAGGGCGAGGCCCTCCAGCCAAGCTGATGCCAAGGAAAGGCAGAGCGATCAGGAGTAAATCTACCAAAAACTATGACCACAAGGAAAGATACAAGTAGAAGGAAAAGGATCAGGAGATTGTTTTCAGGAACGTTAGACAGAGACCAGGGAGAAGTGGGTAATTTTAATCCCACGCAGCTGCTGGAAATTAATTTAATTGTGCTGGCGCAGGCTCTTCTCCCTTCCAGCCCACTTTGTGGATGCCTGATGGAGTGCTGAGCCTCAAGAAAATGGCCCAGCCCCTCCCAGGAGCCTTGGGTACTGCAGCCCCAGGCCCCTTTACCAATCCTACCTGCTACCAGAGCTCATGGCCAAGCTGGGCTTTTTTCAGCTTAGACTCCAATCCAGGTGCCTGGCTGGCTCCATTGGAAGAGCACTTGACTCTTGATCTTGGGGTCCTGAGTTCGAGCACCACACTAGGTGTAGAGATTACTTAAACGAGTGAACAAAAACTTTTCAAAAATCTAGACTCTTCTTAAGAGGGACTGATGTGGGGTAGCAGGAAGAGCTTCCTGGGACCTGTGGGGCCAGGGGAAGAGGCCGTAAACTAGCTCCTGGGACTTAGAAGAACAGGAGATACCGAGGGGGCCCTTTGTTCCTTGAGTCTGTGCAAGGGCGTGTGAAAGCCACCCCAGCTCAGTCTCCCAGTCGGGGACAGGACCCCGGTATGGCCACACCAGAGGGGACCCACCCACAGACAGTGCTGCTCAGACACCCCACTCGGGCACATAGGAGGACAGGCATCTCAGCCATATTCAGACACAGAGCATAGCCACCTACTCCCCACAGCCACGTTAGGGGTGGACAAATGCCTGCTTTTGAGACTCCTGGGGCTCACTCCTGGCTGCACAAAATTACAAAAAAAAAAAAACAACCAAAACCAAAAAAAAACCAACCCCACCGACGCCAAGATCCCAGCATCTGACATTCTGCCTAGACTGGCCTGCAGTGGGGTCTGGACAGGGCTGTTTCTAAAGCTCCAAGTGATTCTGATGTGCAGGCGCGGGGGGGGGGGGGGGGGTGAGAAGCGCGCAGGTGTGAGCAGACCTTGCTTCCTGCACTTTGGCCCGGGGCCTGTTCACTTCTACCTTGTGACCACTAGAGGTCAGCAGGGCTTGGCGGAAGTGGCCACGGGCGGCCCGACCAGAGCTGCGCCGGGCCTAGGGGTGCGCAGCGGGCTCGGGCGGGTGGCTGGAGGTCAGGGGCTGACTCGGTGGTGGGCGGAGAACCCACACCGCGAGGGGGCGGAGGCCGCCCGCTCGGGGAGCAAGGCCCGTCAGCCACACAAAGTGAACTTCACTTACTCAGACTTTTAAAAACTATCCCTGGTTAAAACCTCCCCATGCAAGGCCCCCCGCAGCGAGCGCCTCTCTGCTCCGGGACGGTCCCAGCCGGGCCCCGCCCCGCCCTGTGCACAAGCAGGTGGGCGCGCGCTGGAGGTGCACACGCGGCCGTGCCCCGCACACGGAGGGCCCCCAGCCGCACAGAGAAGTATTTTGCCTTTCGTAGGAGGAGCCAGCGTTTGCATTCCAAGGGCTGTTTATTTTGACTCACTGCTGTTTTTGCTGGAGAAGAGTAAAGCAGAAAGTTCCTTTACTTTGGCTAAGATGAGACACGCAGGGCTGCCCGGAGCCCAAATTTCAGATGAGCAAATAGAAGTGAACCAGTGCTCAACCTCCTCTCATCCTCTCCAGGAACGATAATGCCAAAGAGAGAGAGAGGCGGCTTCTCTATGTTTTGGTTTCAGAGAGATTAAAGCCAGGGGAGTCCATCTTTCTATGGACAATATGTGATCTGAAATGAAATACGGGGAGACACCTGGTCCCTCCTTTCAGACCCCAGGTTCCCGCTCCTGGACCCCTCGCTAGAGCATTGCACATGCGTGCCGGTGGCCTTGCCCGCAACGGGGAGTCTTGGCTGCTCTCTACCAGGTCCCCTTCCCTCTAACCGTCCTGGCAGCTGGGCGGCTGAGTAAGTCCAAGCACATCCTAGGCATACAGTACACTTTGGTCAAACCAAAATGTTTGTTGCCAATCTTGTCCTGAATCTAACTTGTGTGATACTTAAAATCAACCCACAGAGAGAGGTTTTTTTCTAGATCTATCTTTTCTGTTCAGCCCGAAAGACCCTTCTGTTCTTACCCTTCAAACACCAGGGGAGATTCTGTTTAAAATACAGGTTGCTGAGCCTCATACTCCTAGAGTTGTGCTTGGGTGGGTTTTAGGGTGGAGATCAGGAATAGGCATTTTCTACCAATTGGCTCAGGTGGTTCTGAAATCATGGGAGGGAGGAGAGTTGAGGGGTTGGAGGATGAGCCATCCTCTTGCTTCTACCCTACAACTTGGGTCTGGGCTCTTTACGCAGCCTGGGCTTATGGGAGACAGGCCAGGGTGGTTTCTGAGGCTTCCCCGCCCCCCCCAACCCAGGCCGCAGGCTTTCCTGGTGCAGGCAGGAGTGCTGTGGGTGCTCTCTTTGCCCCCAGCAGGGAGGGGTCGGGGGTTTCTTCTCTTGCTCCACCTGGTCTAGTTCATTCCTCACAGCACAGCTTCTTTCTTTTCTCCTCCTGTTCTGCTGCCCCTTTCCTCGGCTTCCCTTAGCAATGCCAGCATCTGCGGCAGGACAAACATCCCTTAGCAATGCCAGCATCTGCGGCAGGACAAACATCCCTTAGCAATGCCAGCATCTGCGGAAGGACAAACGTGGCAGGCCTCCATCCCGGTAGGGGACAGTTGTAAGGGACCCTGAAATTACACTTAGGGGCTGAATGTGGGGCCCTTGTGGATGTGGTTCTGGGTTTCAGCCTGGCCCATCGTGGAATGGAGGGACTCAGGGTAGCTGGAGGAGAAAAGGGTCTGAAGGCCTGGCGTGTAACCAGCAGTCCTGTCCCCTCCTGCCCACGGCTTGGATTTCTTTCCATCAAAAGCCTCGTCATAACCCCTCAAGGTGCATGATTACAGCCCACTTTCCCTTCTCACAAAGACACTGTCCGAAAGGCCATCCTGCAGGGAGTCATCTCGAGTCCAACTAGGTTAGGGGGGAAAAAAAAAATATAGTAAAAATAGCTGTGGGCGCCTGGGTGGCTCAGTGGGTTAGGCATCGACTCAGGTCGTGATCCCAGGGTCCCGGAATCGAGCCCCGTATCGGGCTCTCCCTGCTCAGTGGGGGCCTGCTTCTCCCACCCCTTCTGCCTGCCGTTCTCCTTGCTTGTGCTCTCTCTCTGTCAAATAAATAAAATCTTTTTTTTTTTTTTTTTTTTTAAATAGCTACAATGACCAAGCACTCACTACATTGCAGACACAGACTGGGCACCTTATACTTTACAGTAAATCTTCCACCAATGTTGAAATGTTGCCGTACATGTGTATTAGTCTCTCCGTCTTACAAATGACACGAGGCTTAAACAATTTGCCCCAGACACAGCTCGTAAGGACGTGGCAGAGACAGGATTTGACCCCAGATCTCTCTGGCCAAAGCCCCAAAGCCCAACCTCAAAGACTGAAGAGTGAAGCTTTCTGTACCCTGCCCAGGGGCTGTTGTGCGTGGAAGCTTTGGAGGCCAAGCTCCCAGGGCCAGCAAAGGTTCTGGAAACTGCGGCCCTGAAAACAACCTGGGCTCTCAAACACAGAAAGGAAGTGACAAAACATAAATGTTTAAAGAGATTTAAATGGCAACAAAACACCAATAGGATGAAGAGTTAACCACGGCTCACATCTTGGAGTTTTATGCAAATGCTGTTTAATGAGGACCTATGCACCTTCTAGTAAACTGGAGGTGGCTGACCCTTACCCTAACCCTATCCGCACCTCCCCCCACCCGAACCCAACCACCAGCGCCTTCTCCCTGCTACCCACCTATCCTCTCTGTCGCCAGCCCAGGAGAATCCTGAAAGAGGGCAAAGAGGACCAGATGTCCGGAGACCCGCTCTGTGTGATCTCCTGACAGCCACCTCTCATTTCAGTTTCCTGCCTGCAGAATGGAGATAATATATTTGTCCTCCCCAATTCCCAAGTAGTCAGAAGCCTCAAATAAAAGTATCTTTTGAAAAGCATCAAGTCCCACAGTCTAGTCAAAGAGCCGGGGTTGTAAAGGACCGGGATCTCTCAGAATATAAGATACAGGTTCACATCAGAACATGGAGCATATAAATAATCCCCAGTATCTTGTGTTAACTCTCTTCTGTCCCAGATCTCATGGGGTTTCAGATTCTATGAGGGTAATGACTAGTACTTACATAGCATGGCACATTCTCTATCCCATGCAGCCCTGGTAATTATCTCATAAAGTAGGTGGGAGCATGTCTCCTTACTTCTCTGTCACAGGTGCAATTTAACTGAGACCCAGAGAGGTAAAGTGACTTCTTCAGGGTCTCCCAAATAGTAAGAACTTCAGTCTTACTTACTTACACACCAGAGGTGCCTGGGTGGCTCAGTCACTAAGCTCTGCCTTTGGCTCAGGTCATGATCCCAGGGTCCTGGGATCCAGCATGCATCGGACTCTCTGCTCAGCAAGCTTGCCTCTTCTTCGCCCTTTGCTGTGCTCTCTCTCTCTCTCTGTGTCAAATAAAGAAAATCTAAAAAAAAAAAAATCTGCAAGACCAACCTGAACACCAGCTGTCCTTACTGGCTCTTTGACCTTAGCGCACTTTTTTTTTTTTTTTTTAAGATTTTATTTATTTATTTATTTGACAGAGAGAGATCACAGTAGGAGAGAGGAAGGGAAGAGATCACAGAGAGAGAGGAAGGGAAGCAGGCCCCCCGCTGAGCAGAGAGCCCGATGTGGGACTCGATCCCAGGACCCTGAGATCATGACCTGAGCTGAAGGCAGCGGCTTAACCCACTGAGCCACCCAGGCGCCCACTTTTTTAACTCTCTGAGCCTCAATATTCACATTTGGAAACGGGAATAATAAGAACTGTTTTAGAGCAGCCAGGTGGCTCAGAGCCTTGGATGTCAGCCTCCGGTTTCTTTTTCTTTTCTTTTTTTTTTTTAATTTTTTATTTTTTATAAACATATATTTTTATCCCCAGGGGTATAGGTCTGTGAATCACCAGGTTTACACACTTCACAGCACTCACCAAAGCACATACCCTCCCCAATGTCCATAATCCCACCCCCTTCTCCCAACCCCCCTCCCCCCAGCAACCCTCAGTTTGTTTTGTGAGATTAAGAGTCACTTATGGTTTGTCTCCCTCCCAATTCCATCTTGTTTCATTGATTCTTCTTCTACCCACTTAAGCCCCCATGTTGCATCACCACTTCCTCATATCAGGGAGATCATATGATAGTTGTCTTTCTCTGCTTGACTTATTTCGCTAAGCATGATACGTTCTAGTTCCATCCACGTCGTCGCAAATGGCAAGATTTCATTTCTTTTGATGGCTGCATAGTATTCCATTGTGTATATATATCACATTTTCTTGATCCATTCATCTGTTGATGGACATCTAGGTTCTTTCCATAGTCTGGCTATTGTGGACATTGCTGCTATAAACCTTTGGGTGCACGTGCCCCTTTGGATCACTACGTTTGTATCTTTAGGGTAAATACCCAGTAGTGCAATTGCTGGGTCATAGGGCAGTTCTATTTTCAACATTTTGAGGAACCTCCATGCTGTTTTCCAGAGTGGCTGCACCAGCTTGCATTCCCACCAACAGTGTAGGAGGGTCCCCCTTTCTCCGCATCCTCGCCAGCATCTGTCATTTCCTGACTTGTTGATTTTAGCCATTCTGACTGGTGTGAGGTGATACCTCATTGTGGTTTTGATTTGTATTTCCCTGATGCCGAGTGATATGGAGCACTTTTTCATGTGTCTGTTGGCCATCTGGATGTCTTCTTTGCGAGCCTCCGGTTTCTGCTCAGGGCTCAGAGTCATGGGCCCTGAGATGGAGCCTCTCACTGGGTTCCACGCTCAGCGGGGAGTCTGCCTGAGATTCTCTCCTTCTGCCCCTTCCCCCCACTCTCTCTCAAATAAATCTTTTTTTTTTTTTAAAGAACCATATTTAAAGAGTTTATTTATTTGACAGACGGAGATCACAAGTAGGCAGAGAGGCAGGCAGAGAGGGAGGAGGAAGCAGGCTCCCCGCTCAGCAGAGAGCCTGATGTGGGATGCAATCCCAGCATCCCAGGATCATGAGCTGAGCTGAAGGCAGAGGCTTTAACCCACTGAGCCACCCAGGTGCCCCATAAGGAACCGTATTTAAAATAGATATGCAGCAGTCATGCCCAGAAGAGACAATAGAAAGGATGAAAAAAGACTCAGCACCGTTACGTTCTGGTGCTCAGCAAATATAGATATGATTGTGTTTATTATTCCTGTAGTTGTCACCACAGCATCTATACCTGTTCTGTCTTCTCTAAGCCTCCCCCACACCAACACATACACACATGCATTAGCTTTCTTTCCAGGAATAAAGACTTCAGATCTGAGCTCCTTGGGGAGACTGGGCCAAAATGTCAGCCTAACTTTGGTTTGATTCTCAAGATCATGCAAAGACGGAAAAGTTAGACACAGAGGAGGAAGGTGAGAGCTTAGAGAAAAAGCGGCAAAGCAGAGATCCAGGCAGAAGGCTGGGCTCTGGAGTACTGCATTTTTCAGGCTACAGACCAGTTACCCAACCGTCTGTGACCCTGGTGGCTTGGGAAGCCTGATGTCTACAAGTAGGCCCTGGGGTGGGGGTGGGGGGTGGTCCCAAGATACTTGGGAACCTGATTCCATTTCATTATCAGCAACTTGGAGCCACACTGTGACAGGAAAATAGAAACAAGTTCGTTCAAAGGCTGGAGTCACACTCGTGAGGGCTGTGAAGTTACCATTAAGTACTGAAGGTAGACGGTTTCCCCCATATACCCCGTTAGTGAGAGAAGTTGGGGAGGCCCTAGCTAGCTGGCTTCTTAGGTCCCAACCCTCTGCCTAGCATGGACCGGCTAGCATGGACCTGGCTGCCCTTCTGGGGTGGTGAAGAGCTAGTTCGGAGCAGCTTTGTTTCAACAAAGTGGTCCTGAGCATGGGCGACCCTGGGGTTAGACTCTGAAGGGTACATGATTCTGGCCTGAACGGATAGGCAAGTCTGCATTGGTCAGAAGGCAGAGCCTGTCCAAAGCTGTGGGAGCAGGACAAGTTTCATGTGGCAGAATGGTACCGATCTGTAACGCTCTTAAAGTCCAGGCCAAGGAGTTCAGCACCCCAGCCCCCTTTTTAAAATGTATACCATGAGAAGAGCCACTGAAGGGTTTTCAGTTAGAAGATTGACAGATCTGTCCTTTGGAAAAATTATTTCAGTTGCCTTTTGAAGGAGAGGTTGCCAAGAAGGGAAAGGAAAAAATGAAGGAACAAGCACAGTGAGCTAAATCCTCCCAAAGGTAAGTCTACCCTGTGTTTTTTTTTTTTTTTATAGGTTTTTTTTTTTTTTAACTTATTTGTCAGAGAGAGGGGGGGAGCGAGAGCGAGCACAGGCAGACAGAATGGCAGGCAGAAACAGAGGGAGAAGCAGGCTCCCTGCCGAGCAAGGAGCCCAATGTGGGACTCGATCCCAGGACGCTGGGATCATGACCTGAGCCGAAGGCAGCTGCTTAACCAACTGAGCTACCCAGGCGTCCCTACCCTGTGGTTGTTTTGATGGTACTTCTAGACAAGGAAGGATCTTACAACACAATAGAAAAAACCAGAAAACTTGCAGAAAGCTCCATTGAGCTGGACCAGGACTACGTTGGGCAACCAAGGTGACTAGGGTGCCAGATTTCCCGGGCATCACTATTAGAATCATGCAAACCCCCCGGGGGGGGGGGTGAGGCCTCCTTCAGCTCGGTCCCCGCCTCACCCTGGGCACGGTCTCACTGGCCGCTGGTGGGAGCCCTCGGGATCTATCCCAGGGAAGGCAGCAAAGGTGGGCTCATTCTTACGTTCACATGCCAAGGCAAGTGGGCCAAGTCCCGACTCTACACTGGAGGATCTCAGTCGAGCTGGTTTCCTCATTCATAAGATGGAGGAACAACGCACAGGGACTGGGTACAGGGCTGTGTAATTCCAGGCCTTGTCACTCGTGGCTGACACGCTCTTCGCCATCTCACGAAGGGGGGGGGGCGTTCGGAAGCAAGAGCTTGTGGAAAGACAGACTCCTCTCCCCTCCTTGGTTGTTCACGATTTGGGCCTAAAGCCCTCATCCTCAGGGACATGCTGCCCTGCTTGTTTAAAAAGTCTTCTTGGAGAGAGAAGGTGGGAAAAGGCAGCGTATTTCTTGCTTTGTTCTTTCAACTCTTTGAACAAATATTTTTTAGACGCCTATAGGAGGGGAGCAAACATTGTCTGTCCTCTGGTGCTTTCGATACAACAATCTGCAGGAAGGTGTCCAGCCCTCTCTACCCTCAGGAAGCTTCCATTAACTAAGGGGAGCTCAGTGGAGGCTCCAGGGAGGGGAGCCAGGAAATAAACGAGCAGTCACAGAAACAAAGGAAACAATTTCCCCTAGTAACAAGTGCTTTGAAAACAATAAAGCAGGGCAGAGGGCCTGAGGGGGTAGGAAGCAGCTCTAGATAAGGCGGTTGTAGGGAGGATTTCTCTAGGGAAGTGCTATTTGACTTAAGATCTTAACATGGAAACAAGTGCCTGGTATGATAGGAGGAAAGATTGGCTTGGGGTGGGGAAGGGGGTAGATATCAAGTGCAAAGGTCCTGAGGTGGGAAGTAGCAAACTTTATGGTATCTGCTTTGAGTGGGATGTGCAGAGTTTGGTCATGATTTCTAAACAAAGGAGGGACAAATATGTCTCTGGCCCTGATTTGAAGTAGCATATCTGTATTTGTATCTGCATCTAATTCTCCATCCCCCTCTCTGTACCAAGGACACCTTATTTGGGTCACAGCTAAACACTCCTGTAACTACAGCTGCCCTGCCCCCAGCCCCCACTCCTTCCTCTATGACCTAGCCATGGCTTCACCACTGATATTTCCTTTCCTTTCTAGAACCACTGAGAGCCATCACCGACAGAAGCACCTTACCATTTCCTGCCCAGGCCGAAGCCCGGGTTGCCCTCCCCCCACTTTGCCTGCCGCTGCTTGGAGGTAGGAAGCTCCCCAACACCTGGCTTTCCTAGTCCTGGGAATCCAAGCTATGATAAACAGGGATCTCTTCCCACATTATACCTTCCCTCAATCAGAAGGTGCTAGCACGGAATTTCAGTGTATCTGATAGAGCTTACAGAGTACTACAGAATTTCATAACTAGAGTTGCCTTGGCAAGAAAACAAGTATAATATGTTCGTGGTAACCACAAGGCACCTGAGGCTCCAAGGAGGGGAAGTAGCTTGCTCAAGGTCACAGTAAATTAAGGAGCGCTCTTAGGGCTCTTCTCAAAGAACAGGGCAAACTCTTTAAGATGGTTGGAGACATTTCCCATATAATATTTCCACTTTTACAGAGGAGAACGTTGAAGCACAGAAAGGTTAAGTGACTCACCCACGATTGCACAGGAAGTGTTTGGCAGAGGTGGCCTTGAATCCAAGTAGTCTTTTTTTTTTTTTTTTTAAGAATTTTTATTTATTTATTTGACAGAGAGATCACAAGTAGGCAGAGAGACAGGCAGAGAGGGGGAAGCAGGATCTCTGCTGAGCCGAGAGCCCAATGCGGGGCTTGATCCCAGGACCCTGAGATCATGACCTGAGCTGAAAGGCAGAGGTTTAACCCACTGAGTCACCCAGGCACCCCTGGATCCAAGTCTTCTAACTGAAGTTCCAGTGTTCTTAGAATCTCACCATGCACTCTCCAATCTACCTAACAACAAGAAGCAAATATTCCAGAATATTCTAAGGAGATGCAGAGGGAGAAATGAAACTACCACCCTCCGTGATCACTTCATTTTTTTTCTTGTTATTGAAGGCACTCAATAGACAGTCAATGCAATAGAAGGAAAATTCTCTTTCTGCAAAAATGGGATATTAAGTCTTTGAAGAGACCTTCCACACAGTCAAAGTATTTGAAAGAAAATCCCCTTGGATGACTGGGAGCTCCTACAGAATGGAGCCTTCAGAAACCAGAGAAATCCGTGTCTTGCAGTAGATTCTGCAGTCAATGTATAGTCTTTCCGCTTGTCACCAAATTTCTCTTCCTGGTAATATTTTTGGCGTTTTAATTTTAGACATGGGTGAGGGAGTGGGAGAGAACTTTGTTTTGAAACCTAAGTCTGACATACATAAGCAAAGAGAAGGATGGGCAATCATCCAGTCCTGACGACCACCTTCCTCAGAGGGGACAGCCTTCTGCTTCTGTCAGCAGAGGGTACAAGCAGGGGGTGCCCAGAAGAGGGACAGCTTGGGGAATCTGACAGACCTAAGTTTGTGCCAGCTCTGCTCCTAACAGACTGTGGGATCATGGCCAAGTTCATCAACTTCTTTGAGATTACAGAGACCTCAAGGCTCAAGTTAAGAAACCTGCCAAATTTTTATCGCTTAATAGTTTGACACCCACGTTCGTCTGACTCCAAAGTCCAGAAGGCAGGGTGCATGGTTTCTTTTCCGTAGGATTATCAATTTTACTAAGCCCCAGAGGAACACATTCAGGGATTGTGCCTGTAGGAATCATGACTATGAAGTACCAGGATCAATTTCAAGCCAATATGTCAGAATGGAGATACATATGTGTGTGCACGCATGCGTGTAAATATATCTGTACACCCATGCACGTATACATCAAGAGATATAACCCATCTCCAAATGTCCATGATATGCTTCAACTGGCCACATGGGGAAAGCTGATAGACTTGTTACAACTCTATTGCTATTATTGCTAGTTTACCAGCCACAGGAGAATCTCAGGCTTGTGTTCTCCAATCCCACCAGTTTTGACCTCAAATTTTATTATCCAGCTTCATTGCCCCCTTGAGCTTGTTTTGAAAATCAAATCTTTCCCCTATGGGCAAGATAGGCCGAGACTGAAGACTTTGCAAACATTCACGCTATGTGCTTTGCAGGTGGTTTCACAGGATTTCCAGGAATGACTGAAATTTCAATACATCAGTGATACCCTCAAGATGGTCCCGGAGGGCTCTGGTCCCAGGTCCTGACTCAGAGTGGCCTCTGGCTTTGGGAACACTGTATTGCCTCTCTGTTTTGCTTCCCGCCTTGTAAAATGCTGAGATCGGACTAGATGATGTTTAAAGTCCCTTTCGGTTTTGAGTCTAACCGGCACTTTGAAGCAGGGAACACTTTTTGCTTGTCTCAGCTCTAGTATGCTTACCAGAAAGTTAACTGCCTTGCTTTGTCGTGGTGCCTAACGCGTATATGCAAGTGGCCGTGAGAGCCTGGGGTCCTAGTTCGGCAATGAATGCAGGAATTCTTCCAGCCTATCCCCTCGACATTATTAATTCACTGCCATTCTTCCCATCAAGCTGGAGGCCACGGGCGTGGAAAGAAGACACTGGAATGCACTATCCATCTCCTTATAACCAACGTGTTCAGCACCTTTCCTTCTTTCCAGGACCTGGGCTCACTTCTCATGGTTCCTGCTGTGTGACTCCACATGAATATGTGTTAATATTACCGTGAATATCTTTCCTTAAGTTCTGTCACTACGAAGGATGTCCCATGGTAAAACTTTCCCCACCTTTTCCTCTACTGCCTCCCCAATGAGTTAAGCTGAAAAATTACTTTTTTCCTCTGCGTTTGTGGGGATTGTGAAGAACCTTAGGCCACTGGGGAAGCCTGTTCCAGACTTAAACTCTTGCCCCCAAGCAAGTTGGGGAGGGGGTCTCAATGTTCAATCCCTGAGAAACAGAATCCACCCCTCCACCCCCACCCTGACTTCTGACAGCCCGGTGGTTAGATTTGAGAGTGAGGGTGTAGGTGCCCCCTTCTTCTTCAGTGCATGGGCAAAGGAAGGTTGCTTTATCTCTCTGTCTCAGTTTCTCCAGCTGTGAAATGGGAATGACAGCAGTACCCACTTCATGGAGTTATCTGGAAGAGCTAATGACCAATGCACTTCGAGTAAGTCCCCAATACCTGTCCGCAGTGGGAGTGCCCCACAAGCAGGATCCGTGCAGGGCATGGCCAAAATAAATCGGAAGGCATGACGGAAAATTTTAAGCTTATCAACTCAATATTCATTCTATATAACTACAGAGTTTCTCATCCTGTTGGCAGGGGCCTCTCCACAAGCCTGCGAGAGGGAGCGTAACATGATCAGAGGAAATGGGGAGGTCAGATTTGGGCTTCTTTGATTACTTTGTTATCTTTGATCCCAAGCAAGTTCTGTATGTGTATGTGTGTAGGGGGTGCCTGTTAGTTCAAGCACCTTCCCCCTTCTTTCCTCACTTTTATTTTGGAAAACAAGGGAGCAATAACATAACTCCCCCTGCCCCGCCCCCCCCCACTTCCTTATTCCCGCGTGCTTATTAGACTCACCTTCTGAGGGCCGACTTTCTTTTGTGACTACAGGTCGGATTGTGGATTTTTAACAAAGAAGCAATATAAACACCCCAAGGTGGGGTGGGGGCTCTTTTCTTCCCAGAGGCTTTTCAGAGACCGAAGTATTAACCAAAGCAAAACCAGCTGTCCATATTCAGGGAATGCCTTCTCCGCCTATTTGGATGAACCCACAAGAGAGGTCTCTTTAAGGACAAGGAAAGAAATATGGGGTGGAAGAGAGAAAGCAGGGAAAGCTGTGGCTCTGGGATAGAGTGAGCTCACAGAAAACTTTCTCAGAGCCTTGCAGCCCTCTGTGATGCGCGGTCCCCCGTATAATTATGATCCGCGCAAACGAGTTGGCAACTAGGAGGCGGTCACTGTCCCTGAGACTTGCAGCTGGAGAGCTTAGCATCTACCTAACAAGTACTTGGCAAAGAGAAAAAAAAATCATAGTAGGCAAACGACTTCTGAGTATCAAGACACCCAGCTTTCCACAACTCTTCCAGTTTTCCAAACATAACGCCCCTTCCAATCCCCAGCTAGACGGAGTGGAGGGCACCCAACACTTCCCACGTGTTCCCCAGCACGAGGGCTCCCTTACCGCAGGCAGGGGCGCCGGAGCCTTCTTGCAGGGCCAGAGCAAACACACGAGTCAGGGCTGGGCAGAGGCGTAGTGGGTGGGAGTCCGCAGTGGCCAGCCTGCCTCACCCCGGGCTTCTCCGCAGACCCCCGGTCTTGTAAGCGTCATCCTAAAGGTTAATAATAATCACAACCGGCAGCCCATCATTGCCTCCCTGTCTGGCTGAGAGGTTTACAACTTAAACTCATGGCAGGGGGAGAAATTGGCTCAATCACTTGGAGTAATGGTACACGGAGAGCCAGTTGGCCATGACTGCTATTTAACTCAGGGGAAACAGGCTGCTGCGCCCACCGTGTGGACACACTAATAAACACGCCATGCTACCAGGGAAAAATTAGCACCGCCACCCCCTGCACTCGCCACCCTGCTCTCCATTTGCCTGTTTGCCTCATCCCAAGCCAGGAAACAGGGCAAGACTAGGAGGAAGACAGGGCCATGGACAGAGGTGCACAGATATGGGTATGTCTACACTCACGGGTCCCTGATTGGCCTGTGATTCGAAGTGTATCTATCACAGATTTTACCCCAGATATTTCTCAGAAGGCATTTTGGATGGGGCGGATGGAAAGATGACCTGACATCGTCACTAGGAATGGCGAACGATTTCAGATCTTCCCCTTTTTTGGGCCAGGCACCCTTTGGGCATCTGCCTAGCCGCTCTAGTGATGGGGGAGAGGGGGGACCATTATCGTCCCAGTGTACAGGTGAGGACACAGCAACTCAATGAATCTAAGTCATTGAGCCAAGATCAGCTGGGACCCGAGAGGTGGGAGATGGTATTTGAACACAGCCTCAGGAGAATAAATCACAGCCCACGCTTTCAGCCTTCATTCTGCCCTGGGTATTTCCGGGATGGAGGAGAACATTGAAGATAAACTCCTTGGCCTCCCCGTTGTCTCTATAGCCCCATTTCTATTCCTCACGTTCCTGGGTAGGTGGACATTATGATGCCTTCTTATCTGCCCTTGCCCCGCGGTCATGCCGCTTTCCACCACCAACAAGAACTTTCACCATGTGCAGAAGTAAAACCCACAGCCACCCTCGTTCCCACAGCACACACAGTACATTTAGCAGAAGAGGTAGTTAAAGAAGAATAGGTGGGGCGCCTGGGTGGCTCAGTGGGTTAAAGCCTCTGCCTTCAGTTTGGGTCATGATCTCAGAGTCCTGGGATCGAGCCCCGCATCGGGCTCTCTGCTCAGCAGGGAGCCTGCTTCCTCCTCTCTCTGCCTGCCTCTCTGCCTACTTGGGATCCCTTTCTCTCTCTCAAATAAATAAATAAAATCTAAAAAAAAAAAAAAAAAAAAAAGAATAGGTTCATGGGGAAAAGGATGAACCGTAAACTGTCAGGATCTTTCCTAGGTTTCCCCTTGGCCCCGTCCATACAAGGTGCTACAGTCTCTCGATGCACCTGCCTTAGAGGTTGACCTTGGGGAGCCCCTTCTCCCAGGCTGGAATCCCAGCTCAGGCACTGTGGCCCTGCTCGGTCTAACGAATGAAACAAGGTGTATTAATTAAGGTAATGCTAGCTACTATAATTTGTAAGCTCCAAAAGACCTGAAGACTAGGGCTGCCAGATTCAGGAAAAAAAAAAAGATATTAAGTTTGAAGTTCAGATAATTTTCTTAATGTAACTGTGATCTGTACGATATTCGGGATATATATATACTAAGAATTATTCCTCATTTACCTGAAATTCACATGAGACTGGGGGCCGCCTTTTTTATTTGGCAACCCTACTGGAGACATGGGAGGTTTATTTCTTGTTTCTCTAAGTTCACAGTGGGTGTTCTTAGGAGGCAGGCGGTGTCCCTACAAGTCATAATTCAGGGACCCAGGTTCCTCCCAGCTTGGCTCTGCCATTTTCCTTACTCAGCTTCCCCGGCATCTCTATCCTCATGGGGTCAGGTCGCAGGAAGGGACAGGGCACAGAGGAGCCTGTGCTGGAGACTTTTCTGGGCCCCTCCTGGAAGTGGCATTTCTTCCAGTCCATTTGTTGGCCAGCAAGGTAAGAAGAAGTAATGTAAGCCAGTGTGTGCTCAGAAAGAACCAGCTAGTCTCTGCTAACCTGTCAGTGCTTGTGCCTGATGTGGGTCTCAGATGCTGGCGCTGGGTTCTGTGAGCCGCCCTCCAGCCGCCGGTGTCCCTAGCTGGAGATCGGATGCTCTCCTTTCATTCCTGGATTGCTTAGCTAACAACTCTCCAGGACTGGGAGTCGGAGGCCATTGCGGGACTAAGAAGCAGCGTGATTCAAATCAAGTCCTTTTAATCCAATGCAATTTAATAAATATTTACTAATGCTCCTAGAGTATTGAGATAAGCTTGGTTCTAGGCCCCTGAAGGAGATAGAAATTAAAACAGAACCCAGTGATGCCCTCAAGGAGCTGCATACAATTACATTCAATAGCTATCCTCTACTCCTATCTATATCCTATTGATTTTTGTCAAAGGTTGGGGGAAAAGCCGTAGCTACAAAAGAATTCTGCCCTAGATGCTGGTCTACAGAATGGTCCCTCCTCTCCCAAGTTCCTAAAACCCTTGGCGTCTGTATCCACTCATTCATTCCGTTGGTTCATTCATGGAAATTCAACAAGCAGAGATCTGTTCTGGTTGCCAGTGTGCTAGGCTCTGTGGGTTGGGAATGGGAGCACCAAGTTGAACAAGATTGAGACCTTGCTTTCTGGAAACTCATCATGGAGGGTGGTCAGAATGCACAGACCTCGGCTCCAAGGCAGATGGTAGTAAGTACTACGATAAACATTCCAACAGTGCTTCGGGACTTGGGGAGGAAGGAGGAATTAATTCCGACTGGGGTGGTGGAAAAGATGACATCAAGATCCAACAGTGACTTCCCAGAGGGACACAGGAAGCTCTCCTGGCAAGGAAGGCTGAGTCAAAGCATCTGACTCCCAACTTGTCCCAAAAGCCTTGGCCCACAGGCGCCCTCAGTCTCTCACCTCCTCAGCCCTTAGAGAACAAGGCAGTGAGCTTTCCTCAAAGAAGAACTTCAAGGAGGTCTTCTGCTTTATCTCAAAAATTCAGATGAGAATTTTGAATTCCACTCCATGGGAGACCAATGCTTGTTTTGCTAGAATAATTTTCATATGATTGGCATACATGAACTGTCTTGAGTAAAATTGTTTCGTCTTGTGGCTGGTGTGCCCTCAATATACATACCCCTTGCACTGGCCGAGTACCTTCTCCAGAAATTCAGCTTCTGAGCCGAGAAGTTCAGGTGTCAGGTAGCCCGTGTCTTTTGTCCTTGTCAGGATGAATGAAATATTCTTCCAGATCTCTGAGACTGGTCATAGTGGAGGGACAGATACACAGGAATTGCAGAGGAGCCCGGCGTTAGCTGAACTCAGGATGTTTCATACACTTGTCTCCCATGGGGGACAAAGAGAAGGAACACTGCCCCTGGGACAGGAGCTATGTCTCTAGACCATGATGCTTCTGCGGGCATCTCTAGGACCATGACCCTCCCTGCACACCCTGCTCAGCATTGAGTAGAACTAGAGCGCTCCTGCTGGAGAACAGCCAGCTGCCTCGGATCGAAATCTACACCATTAAACACCTCAAAAATTAAACAGTTGGCTATGTAATGTTAAACAGTAAAAGAAAATGTGGCATACTTCCCCTCTCCCTGGCCTCTCCACAATGAAACACCGAAGTGTTCAAAAAAAAAAAGAAAGGAAGGAAGAAAAAAGAAAAAAAAAAAGTGCCCTGTGTGTGATGAGGACTTGGGGGTTAATTTTCAGCATGGTGCCTGGGGATTTAGCGGTGGGACTCCCATTACTTGTAATGGGAACCCCGCTGCTTCATTTCACGCATACTGTATGGAAACCGCACCCTTCGATGGCTTCACAATTTTAGTTTTGAAATTGAGACCCTCTTTCTCAGAGCAAAGCAGATTTTCAGAAAGACCAAACTACTCTGTTTTGGCCTGTGTGTTTGTGCTTCTGTGTATGAGGGAGAGAGAGAGAGAGAATGCCTTTCTCCTAAGTGCAGGTGCCCCTTTCTGATGCCAATGTCCAGTCGCTGATGGGATAACAGGGGCTGGATTGTCACATCCCAAAGCTTTGTTAGGAACCCCATAAAACTAACACATGGTTGGTGATACCCAGTGAAACCCCAGCTTCTGCCATAATAACCTGAGCCCTGCCGCCTGTCATTAAGGGACCTCTCTTATTAGACATCTCTTTTTTAAATAGCTACCATCATCTGGTCCCAGTGTACATTAAATCCCATTATAATTATAAACACACTTCCCCATAACATCCGTTGCAGATTTCATCCACACTGCCTACCCCCTCAGGGCATCTTTGCGCTAATAACAACTCAGATTTGCTATCTGAGTTGACAACAACATTAAGGTCCCAACACCATTTGCAATATGCTGGGGAAGAGAGCGAGGAGGAAAAGCTTTCTCTTCCTCAATCATGAAGAACTTGGGGTCACAGTGACCCAAGGCCTCAGGAGCTAAAAGAAAAAAAAGCCCCTCTTCTTTCCCCCTTCGAGAAGTCACTCTCTGCCCACCAGACAGAACGGGTATGTCCAGCACTGGCAAAACCCAGGTTTGTAAATATCACTAGCCAGGAAAACAGATGGCGGTCACTCATCACAGAGGTCATCTTCTCATTTGGTTTTCTGTGCTCCAACTAACTGGAATCCACATGTCTCCTGATTACTTCCCCCCTCTGGGTTTTGGAGGGGGCATGTAAAAAAGTAACATGAAAGAAATAAAATAATTAAGGGGGGGGGGAAGACGAACCAGAGAAAGCCATCCACCTAGTTAGGGAGGCGAAATTTGACTTTGGTTAGTTTTTGACGTCATTTCCATCCACCTAGTAAATATCTGCAGTTATGACCTTGAAGCCTTGTAAGGTCCTTTGCCTCCAGGAAAGGCCAGAGTAGGTCTGCAGTATCTCCCCCTTGAGTGTCCGGGGGGGTTGGGGGGGCAGAGAGCTGAGGGTGCCTGTGACCACCTGGTATGTCTTCCAGGGGCAAGTTGGAGTTCTCAGTTGCTGAGGACTTTTTCCAATCAAGGGTTTCACTACCTGCATCCCTCGTGAAAAGGCTTTATTCCAGACTCATCTCAAGGTTTTAGTATGCAAAGTAGCTGCTTCTCCCCGCCGGAGGTGGGAGTCCTTGATTTATTTATCATGATAGGAAAGTCTACCTTTACATTTTACAACTATTTTCCAGCTGAGGAGTTGGAACAAAATGAGTTGCAACATTTCATTAACACTCAATCCGAATACAGAATGCTCAAAACACCTCCAGCAGCCTGCTTCCTGGGCATCTGTTTGGTTGAAGTTGTATTGTAATTCAAAACTCCCTCCTCAACTTTTGCCTGTGATTTTGAGAAAGGACGGAAGGTGACCTAAGCCTGTTTACCTGGTGGCACCACTCAGTGGGGAATGGCTTGGTCCTCAGCTTGCCAGGCTTACTGGCAGCTCTCTGCCTCAGGGGAGGAAGAGGAGAAAGAAAATCAAAACCCAGTTTTCCTTGTTCTGTCTTGCTAGAGGCCGTACCATCTAGAAGTGAAGATCATGAGCTCTGTAATGGTCTGATTTAAAGCCTCAGCTCTGCAGTCTTGGGTAGGATGCTTAACCTCAGTTTTCCCATCTGAGAAATGGGGGCAATACTAGCACCTGCCTGAATAGGGTTGTAACAAGGATTAAATACCCAGGATAGGTAATGTGTTAAGATGCATGGTCTGTGCTCAGAATGAGTTCTCATTCCCGCTGTCTCTTCCTTGTAAGATCCCTTAGACTGAACAAAGCCCCTCTTTCCGAAACTGCGCTCTGAAAGGCTGCTACCCGTGGAAGATGTGTGAATAAGAAGAAGGAGACGGGGGAATAGGAAGATTTAATGTGGAATTCTATCCAAAGGTCAATTCATCTATTCCCCTGTCTGTAGCATGGTCTGGTAAGACCGAGGTCTCTCCTATTTTTAGACCTGTCTGAACTGATGTCCCAGCTTCCCTTACCATACCCTTCAAGTAAAAAATAATAATAAAAAAAAATCACTACAAATACGTGAACATCAGAGAGAGAGAGAGTGTTAGTTTTCTTCTGTGATTTTCCACCCCACTGTCTTTCGGTGCCGCCATATGAAATCTCTGAACTGGGGATTCTCCTCAGCTTTTGGGGGGCCCAAAGACACAACTCTGGCTAAAAATGGTGCCAGTTTTGGGGAGGGAGCTGCTGCTGCTTTATCTGGGCCCAATAAACCTTATCAAACCGCCCTGCAGCCAGCCTTCAGTGCTAAGTGGAAATGCTTGGAGCCCAATGCTGGCTTTCAGCCCACAGCCTCGCCTGCCTTCCTCCTTTTTGTTACCTTCTCCACCTCTTAAATTCAGGCATTAATCTCTCTTTAACACTTACTAACAAGGGCTGGGCTTTTTTAATGGGCAGAGTTTATGAAGCAAGGGAGATTTTCACATCAAGTGAATATGGCAAGGGATGGTTGGGGGGAGTTCAGGGCGGTGGAGGGATTGTTCTAGCTCTCCCATTGTTTCCAAGGCTTCTCTCTTTCTCTGATTTCAGGATTAATAGGAGATTAGGATCAAGGGTTAATTGTGTGCCTCTCCTGCTACTGCGTTTAGGAGGGGCTGGTAGGTGGATGTGGATGGCAGGGCGGCAACCTTCCGCAGGCAACATCTCCCGGCAGAGGCTCAACAAGTTCAATGGTCATTTCTTCTCTTTCCCTGGTGAGGCAGTAGGAGGGTCTTTCTTCTGTTTTTACATCCCTCTCCTCGTGCTCTCCTTGCAGACCAGTTTCTTAACTTCCTTTAAATGCCCTTCATCTTGCAGATAGTGTAGACCTTAGCTAGAAAAACAGTCCGTAACCGGGATTGCTTTTTACTGTTAATACCTAGGGACCGGGGTTCCGGGGATTGGTTAGGTGTCGCTGTATTCAGGACTGTCTAAGGGTAACTGGCTCCCTCCCTTCACTTCCCAGTGGGCTTCTCTGCTCTCTCCTCTCCTCTGACTCGGGCAAGGCTGAGCCCTTTCCCTGCTAGGAGACTGGAGCATGCTTCCAGGGATGGAACTTCTTGTCCTTGGGACGGTTTCCCCTTAGCCATTCTTGGGATTCTGAGCACTTTGTACTCCGGCCTTCAGTGGCCCAGAAGCGGATTTTTGCCTCTAGTTGGTGTCTGCCACCTTCCATGACCCTACAGTTCTTGGGGCCTCACTCTAGGTCTGGGGCAGTACCAGCGACAATCATTGGAATGTGATTGTATGTGAGTCCTGCGCAAACCTTTGACTCAGCAGCATGTTAAGGACAGAATGTGGGGGCTCAGTTCTCCCTGACTGAAGCCAGGAGATGCTGACTGCATGACCTCCAGGGCTGACAGCACGGAGACCCAGGGAGGGCGCTCTCCACCACCACCTTCACCCCCAGCGTCCTGGTCATTAGCCAGCTGCCAAGGCCAGTGCTTACCAGAGAGCTTCCCACCTCTGGCCCCTACCACGCTAAGCTCCAGGAAAAGGGGGCAGGAGGGGACTCTCCACCGCCAGAGGAACAGTAGGTTTCTTCTGGTGGCTGTATCCCAGAGGTTAGTGACCTCAGCTCCACTCCCTAAAGTGGAGCAGCCCTCTGAGAGGAGAAGGCTCTTGCCGGAGAGCGAGGGGGCTCTGGAGCTTTTTCAAGCTTTCACTTGCCCCTTGAAGGCTTTGCCTGAGCAGGACGCTGTTCTCAGGAACTGTGTCTAACCAGGTTCCCTAGCTGGGGGGTGGGGGTGGGTGGGGCAAAGCCCAGGGGATGCACAGGACTGAGAGGGATGAAAGTTCCTCTCAGGCCTCGATTTCGGCCTCCGGGGATGCCCACAGCTAAAGTGGGGGAGGGCTCTCCCTTCTACGACTGGTTCCCGCGGACCCTCTGGCACCAGGCTCCCCAGGGCCTGCGAACTGCGCGCCCGGAGACTTCTCGCAATCGGGATGCCATAGGCATGGAAGGCCTGGGCTTGGGCTCAGAAAGGGACCTTCTGCCACCGATGTCGGGGTACAGGGGATGCAGCCCCGAGCCAAGAGAAAAGTGAAAGGCGAGATGACACACACAGAATCGAGTCAAACACCGGAGCCGCGGACGAAACTCCGCGCCTGGGGCAGCAGGGAAGAAGAAAACCCGTATCCAAAGGAAATAAAAAGGCTGGGGTTGAAGGCGGGGGCTTCTCCTCGCCCCTCACCTCCACTGCCAGCACGGAGGGTTCCGAGTCCCTGGCACCGCTCTCCGCGAGCTCCTTCTTCTCTCTGCGCTGGGCCGGTGAGCGGCGGCCGCCGGCGCCCCAGCAGCAGCTAGATGTCAGGCGAAGCCCAGAGCGCCGCGCGCGGGGAAGGGAGGGGAGGGGAGGGGAGGCGGGGAGGGGAGGGGTGGGGCGGGGAGCGCGCGCGGGCTCGGCCAGTGCGGGAGGGGGGGTGGGGGTGGGCGGGCTGAGCCCGGGGACGGCGCGGGAGGGGGGAGGGAAGGGGGGCAGCTGTGGGCAGCGAGCCGGGCTCGGCCGCCAGCACTAAAGATGGAGAGGCGCCGGGGCCTCGCAGGGGAGGGGGCTCGGCGTTGACGTGGGACGCGGCGGAGGCGCCGCAGCCGGTGGTGATTTGCTAACCTCGCAGCAGAGAGGAGTTGAGGGCGATGAGAGCGGGTACTGCGAACTGCCGGGCGCTGCCGCCGCTGCCGCCGTGATACCGAGAGCAACAGTTCCCAGCAACACCCCTCCCCGACACAGGCACACACCCCCAAGAGGCACGCACACCCACCCCCAGCGCCCGGCTCGGCAGCGGTGAGTGAGGGGCCGGGGAGGGGCGCACCGCTCAGCCGTAGGCGCGCGCCGGGGCGCCCCGGGGCTGGAGAGGTCCGAGGGGCGCGCTCCCTTCGGCCACTCGGCCGCCGGGCTGGTGCCTTATTTTATTCGGCTCGTTCCCTTCCTGCTGCGGCAGCCGTCGCCACCGCCGGTTGGGGGTCGGCTAGAAGGGGAGCCCCGGCTGTCAGCTTGGGCGCAGCTGCCTCCCCAACCCTTCCTCTCTAGGGCACGGTCGGGGTGAGAGGTGGGAGGCAGAGCGGTCTTGAGGGGGCTGGAGGCGCGAGCGGAGGGTCGGGGAACCGGAGGCTTTGTACCACCAGGGGCCGGCGGAGGAGCGGCGAGCCGGTGGGTGCTCATATGTATGCGGACCGGTGCGCGGGCGCGATAGGGTTGTGCTTTATTTGTGTTTATTCACCGGCCGGCTGGGAAGCTAGAATCCGAGGATCCGAGGAGTGGATCTGGGGGCGGAGGGGAACAGGACTCGGATTCACTTGGGTTTTGCTTTCTCTTTGAAAAACGTGGTGGGCTTTTTTTTTCCGAATTGGACTTGACCCCCCACCCTTTTGGGGGGGGAGGGGCGGCCGTGGCGGAGCCGCAGACCCTCCTCGGCTCTTGGGCGGGACCGGCCGTGGCGCCGGAGCTCGCTGTGCGCTCCGGGCCGCGCTCGGTGGGTGCCCCGGCTCTGCACCTGATGCATTCGGGACGCGTTTCCCAGCCCGGCGCGCCGGCAGCTCGCTCGCACAGCCCCTCCAACGCTCCCGCACGCGCTCGAAATGCGCACCGTCTCGGCGGCCCGCGGACCCACGGGAACGCACGGACGCGCCGTGCGGCGATTCACTCGCCCGCTCCCCGGGACGCTCGCAGCGTGCCCCGGCCGGGCACCCTGCCCGTCGCTGCCGGGGTCACGGCCCTGGGTCGGAGAGGGAGGGCCGGCAGCTCCCTGCTCGCGGATCCTTCCACAACTCGCTCTCGGGCTTTTGTGCTTCCCCTTCGCCGCGGGGCGGGTCCGTCGCTCAGGCGTCCAGCCTGCCGGGACTCTCGCCTTTCGTCCGGGTCTCTTTCGCTTTCCCTCTTCCCTAACCCGCTCCTTTTCTCTCCGCCGTCTGGCTCCCCGGGAAAAGTTGCTTCCCCAAGTTTGCCGAAGTCGCTTTCAAGTCTTCGTGGGGGTGGCGGGGACTGGGGGCGTGTGGGAGCCAGATCGATCCCCGGGAGCTCCACCGGCTGAGCGCCGGCGTTCTCCCGCGCCGCACGGCTGAGCGCTGCAGCCGGCGCCCACCTGATCCCGGGCGCAGAGCCGTGGGTGCGGGGTCGGCTGCCCGAGAGCACTCTGATTTCCCGCAGGACCCAGGGCGCTTGCTTTGGGGAAGGAATTCGGGTGGCCCAGCTTCCATTCTCTCGAAGGCCCCTCCTCGTTCTCCGAAGCCCCTGGGTCTGAAGGCAAGCGCACGCACGGTGGTGGCAAGGCGGGGATGAGTGGCAGTTCCACTCTGGACGGCCTTAGTCCCCACCCCAGTGTGGGCTGCAAAAGTGTCTTGACTAGCCGTCCTGTTAACCCTTTCCGCGTGAGATCTGTGGCTCTGGAGCCAATAGGGCTCCTTCTGGGGGCGGAGGCAAGCCCTGTTTGGAGAGTCAGGGAGAGCCAGCCTTCACGGTGCTTCCACTTCATTTCACTGTGGCATTGGCCCCAGCAAGGCCGGCGGGGGGCGGGGGGCACCTGGGTCTGGGTGATGTCTTCCTAACGCTTTAAACCGGCGAGGGAGTCTCAGAGCCCTGTTACTGATCCCAAACAGCGCTTTGGGAGAAGCCTTTGTCTCCCAGCCTCCTCTCTCTTCATACTGGTAGACGCTGGTGCAGGTCTCACTTCTGGTGCCTCCAAGCCATGTCCAGCACCAGTTGCTGCTGGTGGGCACAGGACTTTGGAACCTGTGGGACATGCTTGGAGTTCATGTCCTTCGCCTGTGCACTGCTGGCTAGAGGGGTGCATATTTCCTATGACCTCTTCCAGGTCTTTTGTGACCTCTTCCCCCGCATCTGATAGATCCCCTTGCCCACTGGGCACTTGTGGGCAGGAGTTAGGTGTGGCATGTCCTAGAAGCATGTATACACGTGCTAACTGTGCCCCTCTGGCTGCTGCATTGCACACACATGCCCACGCACACGCGGTCCAGATTTCCGATTGCACGTGCAGTAGCTCTGAGGCACCTATGCGTGTAAGTAAGCCAAACTAGCGTGAGGGTTATGTGTGTTCACGATGGTGCCTGGGGGGTAGGGTCAAGGTGTCGGTGGGTCAGTCCCTTGCAGCCCTGAGAAGAGGGCAAGGGCAGAGACTGGAAGGTACTGCCTGGCCATGGGAGGGCCAGAGAAGGTACAGCCTAACTGGTAGATTGCTGTGGGCCAGGACTATAGGCCCCGTGTCCCAGGTGGGCTTGCCTGTGTTCCTCCGGCCACTGCAGCAAGGCAGGATGTAGAAAAACTTTGTTTAGAAGATGAGGCTTACTGCACAGGGAACTTGAGAGTGAGATCCTGGGCTCTCATGGACGAAAGGAAGGGCTGAAACTCTTTTTTTAAAGATTTTATTTATTTATTTGACAGACAGAGGTCACCGGTAGGCAGAGAGGCAAGCGGAGAGAGAAGAGGAAGCAGGCTCCCCGCCAAGCAGAGAGCCCAATGCAGGGCTCGATCCCAGGACCCTGAGATCATGACCTGAGCCGAAGGCAGAGGTTTTAACCCACTGAGCCACCCAGGTGCCCCGGGGCTGAAACTCTTAAAGGGCAGGCTGACTGCCTCCTAATGCATTTGGCCCTTGTTATGTGTATGGGAGGCCCTGCTCTCAGGCTTTAGGAAAGCCCAGGACTCACAAGGCTTCACTGTAATTCCCATTTCACTTCAGCCAGCAGACATCACAGAGCAGTGAATGAGGTATATGCTGGAGCAGAACCTTCTCTTTACCCTCCTCATACCTGGGCTCCCAAGGGCACATGTGCAGAGTTCTAGGAAGCTTCCTCCCACCCCCATCACAACTGCTGAGACTGTCTCACAGGGAGGGGGGCGCCGATGGGGGCGCTGTGTTGTCGGACTCCTTCTTTTTAGAGACACTCATCTGTCTTCTGTCTTCTCCTCTCGTTTCCTGCCCCTCCCTTATCCCCCCCCCCCCCAGCCCTCTCCGTTGGCCCAGGACACGCACCCAGCCCCGCTACGCAGAGCCAGGAAGGAAAGAGAGCCTCATGCCTAAGCCGAGGGGAGCACCATGGATCTGACAAAGATGGGCATGATCCAGCTGCAGAACCCCAGCCACCCCACGGGGCTCCTGTGCAAGGCCAACCAGATGCGGCTGGCGGGGACGCTGTGCGACGTGGTCATCATGGTGGACAGCCAGGAGTTCCATGCCCACCGGACCGTGCTGGCCTGCACCAGCAAGATGTTTGAGATCCTCTTCCACCGCAACAGCCAGCACTATACGCTGGACTTCCTCTCGCCAAAGACCTTCCAGCAGATTCTGGAGTATGCGTACACGGCCACGCTGCAAGCCAAGGCGGAGGACCTGGATGACTTGCTGTACGCAGCAGAGATCTTAGAGATCGAGTACCTAGAGGAGCAGTGCCTGAAGATCCTGGAGACCATCCAGGCCTCAGATGACAACGACACGGAGGCCACCATGGCAGATGGTGCGGCCGAGGAGGAAGAGGACCGCAAAGCTCGGTACCTCAAGAACATCTTCATCTCGAAGCATTCCAGCGAGGAGAGCGGGTACGCCAGTGTGGCCGCACAGAGCCTTCCGGGACCCATGGTGGACCAGAGCCCTTCTGTCTCCACCTCGTTCGGTCATTCGGCCATGAGTCCCACCAAGGCTGCGGTGGACAGCTTGATGACCATAGGACAGTCTCTCCTCCAGGGAACGCTCCAGCCTCCCGCGGGGCCCGAGGAGCCAACTCTGGCTGCAGGCGGGAGGCACGCTGGGGTGGCCGAGGTGAAGACGGAGATGATGCAGGTGGACGAGGTCCCCGGCCAGGACAGCCCTGGGGCCACCAAGTCCGGCATGGCGGGCTCCGTGGGGGACAAAGTGGAGGAAAGGGGCAAAGAGGGGCCCGGGACCCCGACTCGGAGCAGCGTCATCACCAGCGCCCGGGAGCTGCATTACGGGCGCGAGGAGAGCGCGGAGCAGCTGCCGCCTCCCACTGAGGCCGGCCAGGGCCCCCCAGGCCGACCCGAGCACCCCGTGCCCCCAGCGGAGAAACACCTGGGCCTCTATTCCGTGTTGCCCAACCACAAGGCCGACGCCGTGTTGAGCATGCCGTCGTCCGTGACCTCGGGCCTCCACGTGCAGCCCGCCCTGGCCGTGTCCATGGACTTCAGCACCTACGGGGGGCTGCTGCCCCAGGGCTTCATCCAGAGGGAGCTGTTCAACAAGCTGGGGGAGCTGGCTGTGGGCATGAAGTCCGAGAGCCGGACCGTCGGGGAGCAGTGCAGCGTGTGCGGGGTGGAGCTCCCGGACAACGAGGCCGTGGAGCAGCACAGGTAGGCCCTCTCGGGTCCCGCACCCCGCACCCCAGCCCCGGCCCTCTGCCTTGCACACCCCGCCTTCAGATATCCAGCTACCCCCGCGCCTGGGGCCTGGCTGCCCTGGCCTCCCTGCTCTTTGTAAACAAACTCCCGTTTTTTTTTCCAAGTCCTGGCTTGGGTGGGGGGCTTACTCTTCACATGTGGCGAGAGGGGCCTGGGGTCTTTCCCTAAGCATCGGGGAATCCTCGGGCGCAGCTCTTCTCTCACTTTTTGTTTTTGGGTTCTCATTTAATGGTTTTTCTGCTGTTGGGTCTGGTCGTCTTTGCCTGGAGTGACTAATATGCTGGAGGGAGGGAGAAGAGGAAGTGGGATTGGGGGAGGGGGTCTCCCATGGCCTTTCCATGGCCATATTGCTGGGTTTCAGGGACACAGGTGCCCAGGTCCCCAGGGAGGGCTCCCTGCCAAGGCCGGCTCTGGGCAGCTCCAAGCTCGGGAGGGGCTGATGCAAGCAGTTGTGGGTTCCACGCGTCATTCCTGGTGAACGTTTATCACCCCGAATGTGGCTTCCTCTCCCGCAAACACATTTGGAGGGAGTTGATTTACATTCAAGGGGGAAGGATGGGTATGAGCGTCGGGATTCTGCAGCCTGCTGTCTTACTCTCATCCCATCTCTGCTCACTTTGAATTAAATGCGACTCGGGGCCAGTCCTGGCTCCTCTCTGGCTTCCGTTTCTTTCTCTGTGAGATGACCATTCATTGAACTCTCGTGGCATGCCTGGTTCAGGACTGAGTGCTTTACCTGGAGCCACGTTTTTGCTACAACAGTCCTCTGAGTTGGGGCGGCAGGGGAGGTGCTCATCTTTCCCATAGGAAGATGCTAAGACCCTTTCCTGGAGTCCCATAGATGGTAAGAGACGGGGCTGGATTCAAATTCAGGTCTTAGCCTCCTGGCACTTGGCCGCCTCTCGGAGTGGCTTAGAGCTGGAGAGGATCGAGTCTACACTACAGAGGGTTTTGAGAATCGCTCCTCCTAAGTGGAGTGAATATGGCCAGAACCCATCGGGTTCTGGTTTGGCTGGGTTTGGCTTTGGAGGGTTTTTGGCTTTGACTTGGATGTGTTGTAACGACGTGCCTATCATTCTACTCTCTGGTCCCTGGGTCCATTGAACGGGGTTAGGAAGGCCACTTTCATTGTCATCCACAATAATATTTCCCTCTTGCCTGCTGTTTTGCCGATCTTGGGTGGGTTCCGCCCTTCGGCAACCCTCTTCCTCTACCCGCTGCTCCTGTACCTGAACAGGGGCGGGGGTGCGAGTGAGAGGGTGTGGGGGCTGGAGAGGCATCTGGAGGTCCGCTCGTCACCCCACGCCCAGCCGGAAGCTGCTCTGGCCCTGCCTGATCGGTGGCTGTGAGACTGACTTTGTGGAAAGTGCCGCTGATCTAAATGTAGCCAAATTTTTCCGGCGGGTGCGAATAGTAATGTCCGGTGAGGTGTGTCTTCCTTATGCTCCTGCCGCTCGGACATAGACGGAGGATGTGCTTGTTTCTGCTCAAACTTTCCCAAAGGGGAAACCCCCCTCCCCAAACTTGACCAGATACATCTGTCATCTTCCCCGGATGTGAATTCTCTTAGATATGTGCTGTGAGGAGTGGGGTATGGCAGAAAGTCATTTTAGTCCTGGGTCTCCTCGGGTCCTGGTTGCCTCTGTACCTGGCTGAGCTACGGAAGATACCACCCTCCCAGAATGTCCAGGTTCCCATTCTGTGGGACCCACAGTCCAGGCAGAAGCGGCGGCCTGGCTATGTTACATTCCCCGGAGAATGGGCCGTGGAACTAGCCACGTCTCCGTGGGAGCTTGGGATCACGATATAAGCTTTTGGAGCTTTGTTTTATTCTTTTTTTTTTTTTAAAGACTTTATTTATTTATTTGACAGACAGAGATCACAAGTAGGCAGAGAGGCAGGCAGAGAGAGAGAGAGAGGAAAGGAAGCAAGCTCCCCGCTGAGCAGAGAGCCCGATGCGGGGCTCGATCCCAGGACCCTGAGATCATGACCTGAGCTGAAGGCAGAGGCTTAACCTACTGAGCCACCCAGGCGCCCCACTTTTACTCTTTAAAATGGAGATGGGGCGCCTGGGTGGTTCAGTGGGTTAAACGCCTGACTCTTGATCTCCGCTCAGGTCTTGATCTCAGGGTCATGAGTTCAAACCCCGTGTTGGGCTCCATGCTGCGTGTGGAGCCTAATTTTAAAAAAAATTTACATGGAGATGGTCGGTAGAGGATGGTGCTGAATTGGCAAACTTCCAGAAATCCCTAGAGCAGCGAGCGAGGGGCACATGGGAAGTGTGCAGGTTCCCCCATTTTGTTCGGGTTCTGTCTCCACTCTGAATTCTAGAATGTAGTGTCCACAGCACTGCCTTCCCCCGGGGCTGTGCTGGGCCATGAGGCAGTGTGGAGAATGGCCTTGTCCCTGTGAGCTTATGAAGGGAAGGCCCTGGTCCAGGGATCCTCGGCTGTGGGCTGCTGATGTGGCAGGGGGGCGTCTGACTGAGGGAGGAAAGTCCGCTGCTGCAGCCCAAGAAACGAGAGCCTCGGGCAGGGCCTTGGGTGGAAGCTGTGGGGACTGAAGACATCAAGGAAAGGAGAAGATGTTCCTGCAGCCGCCCCGCAGGGGCAGACCGGCTCCCGGTCAGATGTACTTTGTGGGGCACTTTTCCCCTCTCCCTCAAAACTCCCGGATTAAGATGAAACTCCCTAATTCCTGTTCTCCTCTGTACCTCCCTGCACATCCCAACCACGGGTACAAACAAGAGGGCAGGACCGAACTATCAGAGGGGGAGATTTTGGCTGTAAACACAGCAACGAACGTGAGAGAACAACAAGCGACAGGTTTCGTTTTTATTTTACTTTTAAGCCACAGACTAAAGCGTGGCTGAAGGTTAAGTATCCAGCAGGTCTTGTTGCCTAGATCCTTGTGGAACAGAGGGGCGCGGAGAGGAGGGAGGGGGAGAGGCAGGGAAGCCGCGCGGGAGGGAGGCGTCCTCTGAATCCTGCGGGAGGCGTCCTCTGAATCCTGCCGCTGGGTCGCCTCAGCCCAAGGACGGTGAGAGGGAGCCGGAGCCTCCAACAGAGTAGAACAGGGAGGTGGTGGTCCCCGCGGTGCATGACAAGGACGCGCAGGCAGCATCACCTGTAGTCAGGGACCCGTGGAAATACAGGGCAGAGGCTCCTTGGGTAAATTAAATGGGGCTCACTTACCTGAAGGGTCCAGAAAGTCAGAAGACCCGAAAGGCCAGCCACATTCTCCAGGCAGATGAGGAGCAAGTTCTGGGCGCCACAACCACCTTCTCCAGTGTGCTCCCATCGCAGAGGACCTGAGGGGGGGAGGGTCACAGCCGGCTCCTGGAGGACCAGACTCCTTCTCTGGGTTCATCTCTCTTTCTCTCTGTCTCTGAAAGACCGGAGCTGTTCTGCATGTCGGCTTAGCTGGATCTGATAAACCAGAGATGAGCTAGGGACCGGCTCACCTGACCCCGGTGCACCTTCTCCTTCTCCGAGTTAGACTCCCCGGTTGATAAGATTACAGCAGGCGGTGTGGTTGACTGAGGTGTGAACACAATCCTCATTCCCGGCCCTCAGTCTCCATCTGACTCTGTTTCTGAATTCTGTGCTGCAGAGTCAGAGCCAGGCCTTGTTCCCCCGGGGGCCTCGGGATCTCCTCCAGCAGACCGTTAGTCTGGCCACAGCGTGACCCTGTGCACCCACAGTAGGAACTCTTGCCTGGTTTTCAAAGGGATGCTCGGGAAACACAAGGAATGATCTCAGCCAGCTCCCCAGGCCCATGTGTGCTACCCTTCCCAGAGGCTTCTTGGGGCCGGCTCTAGGGTGCCTGAACCACGTAGCTGAGATGACAGATTTCTGCCTGGCCCTTTGCCTTGGTCTCTCTCAGGTGGCCAGCTGCTCCGTTTTCAGCAGTTGACCAGAGGGCCAGCAGCTGTTGACCTTGGTTTCGGCCACTTTGGGGAGCTCAGCGGTTGCCCTCACTCTTCTGGGTCGCCTCTTATCATTCTGCCGGCTTTAGGTGCCTCTGAGGTCAAAGCCAGCTCTGCTGGGAACGAGTGTGCCAACAGCAATCATATTCACAGTGCCTTTGATCAGTGATAGCTCTCTCTTTGCCGAGCACTTTTCGTGACTTTCTCGCTGTCCACCCCGCAGCCTCCCCTACACGGGCTCGGTCAGTTCCATCATCCCCTATCTGAATGTGAGGTCTGAGAAGCTCTGAAAGCTAGAAGGTTTTGTGCAACCCATTGAGTGGCAAAACCTGATCGGGAATGATGGGAGGCTATATTTATCCCGTCTATTTTGAATATTCATATGTTTCGTTGCAAAAATATTAATGTGTTTGATTACAGAGTGCTTCCCTAGACTCCTTCGAGACTGGCAAATGCTTGTAGGTCCATAGTAGCTTCCTAAAATCCCAACAGTTTGGCTTTCTGGAGTACCCACGGGTTTTGGATCAGGGATCGTGGACCATTTTTACTTAGCTCCACCTTGCAGACGAGGAAAAGGAGCCCTGGAGCCAGTAAGTGACTTGCCCAAGGTCACGTAGCCAAAAATGGATAGGGTCAGGAGCCTGGCTCCCCTTCCGATGCCCAGTCCTGAGTGCTGTGCGCCAGGCCATATAAGCACATGGACACTGCTGTCCTGGGGCGGGTCCATCTGACCTAGTCTTTGGGTGCCAACACCTTCCCTTGGATATCACCATCGGGGGCCACGGCTATCTTCCTTGACGTCAGTCCTAAAGGTCAGGTAGAGCCCGACTTTTCTGAGCGGCTATTTGTGGCTGTTCTGTCATTCACAGATTTGCTCAAATCCCTTCTGAATCCATTTCTATTTCCAGGAAGCGCCCTTTTGGGGGTGATGAATGACTTACATTTATCTCCTCCCGGGACTCCTGGAAATCTGGCCTTTGGAGACATCGTTAGTTGTGGAGTTGGGAAGACGGCGGGAGGCTCGGGGTTGGGGGGGCGGTGTTTGCTGTGCCCAGCCGGGGCGGAGGCCAGGCCTCTAGACTCCGCCGTGTGGTTTTTAGCTCTGTGATCATTGTCGGGCTCTTTTTCCTTCTGAGCTTAATTCCTTCGTTTGTAAAACGAGGTGCTCAGATGTGCTGTTTGTGGATTGTTGAGTTCTTTAAGAAGTTCCCTTAACCCCTTGTGCATGCAGTTACGTCTTCATGGGGTCCTTTTGGCGAATTGCGTTTGGCTCTGTGTTGGGTTGGCAGTCAGCCAGCTAAAATAGGGGCTCCCTCTGATTTACTCCTGTCCACTCCGGCTTCATTTTTTAATACTTATAGAGTCAGCTGGGCTCCAGACTGAACTCTGGGGCATTTTGAAGATGATTTCTTTTATTTTCTTTCCCGTGGAGGGAAGTGGCCCTGTTCTCTCATCTCAGTGAGAAAAGTCCCATTTTAATTTGCTGTCACTATTGGATGGAGCTGCTAATTGCTGGAGGGAGAGGAAGGAAGAACGCCTCAGCTCAGCGACACGTTCGCCGCCTGCTTGTTCTAGGAACTCTATTTATGAATCTTTAAAATAGTGATTATCCTAAACTGTTAAAATCAAACTCCATTCACAACTCTTTCATTTCTTGCTAATTCAGGGGAAAAACATTTCCAATCACTTTAATTTTTTTAAAATTAATGACTTTAAAACAAGTCCAGCTGAAAGACTTCAGAATCTTGCTAAATGAGCACAGGCGAGCCTCAATGCGCCCCTTGGAGGGTTCCTGAATTATCCGTGGTAACGGAAGGTTTTCTTGAAGGTTCTGTTTCTGTGGTGTTGGGTGGAAGCTCTGACTCTTTTGGTTGGGGTGCCTGGGTGGCTCAGTGGGTTGAGCCTCTGCCTTCGGCTCAGGTCATGATCTCAGGGTCCTGGGATCCAGGTCCCCATCGGGCTCTCTGCTCAGCAGGGAGCCTGCTTCCCTTCTTCTCTCTGCCTGCCTCTCTGCCTACTTGTGATCTCTGTCTGTCAAATAAATAAGTAAAATCTTTAAAAAAAAAAAATTCACCAAGGCATCCCCAGCTCTACCTCTGACGTTTTCTACGTAGTAAAATGTGTATCTCGAGCCAATTAGGCTATCTGGGCCTGAATCCTTATTTTACCACATAGCAGCTGTGTGACTGTGGTTGTGTTTCTTAACCTCTCTGTGCCTGTCAGCTCCTTAGTAAAATGGACGTAGTAACAGCCCCTACCCACTGGGTTGTTACAAGGATTCACTGGCAAACATTTGTCCAGTGCAAGGAATGGTGGCACCGAGTAAATGCTCCGTGTGTGTTCACTGTTGTGTTTTTATGGCTCTTGTGAAATGGCACACTGGCCGTGCAGGGGAGGAAATGCATCCGTGTTGGTCCGGGGCCTGCTTTCCCCCAGAGGTGTTAGTTCATACAGCGCCGTTGGGGGCCGATACACCCTGAGCACCTGAATTCCGCCCCCACCCCTGGGAGCTGATCCCTTGTACTCTGGTGGCCAGGGTACTCTTTGTCCCATTGACCCGTGGCTTGATGAGTCATTCCAGTTCTCATTTAAATTTAGCTGGGCAGCGCTCCACCGTCATCAGTTCCAAATGCCGAGCAGGCTCACCCAGGGTCCAATAGCCCGTGCCTGTGGCCAGGCGAGCAAATCAGTGTCGTCGACACCAAGATGAGGAGCACAGGCCCCAGCTGATGGAGGGAAGTCTGGGCTCCAGGCGGGTGGGTGTTCCAGAGCTCCTTCCCTGCCCTGCCGCCTCCCACCCGCTGACCCCATGCAGCTAGTAGTGGATTTGGAAACAGCATTTTTGGTGCTTGGTACATGATGGGTTCTGTGCTAAGTGCATTCACAGTTAGGCTGTCTTCACGCGCTCTGGCCACCCTGTAAGGGAGATACTAGTTGCAATTTCCCTGATGGGCAGAGAGAAGCATGGGAGGTTAACAGACTTGTCCACGGTAAGACCGTGTAGGGGGCGTCAGGGTTTGTGCTCAGCCCTTTGGGCTTGGAGTTCACTGTGTTTTCCAAAATGCCCTGCTTGGACCTTCGGGCCCGGATGGAATCAGAAGGGAAGGGGGCATAAGGGAAGGACCAGTTCCGTGTTTCCTGCAGCCAGTGGCCACGAGGCTCGTCGCTTGGTCTCCTCTGGCCTCCTGGTCTTCTCCAGTGGTGCGAGAGGAGGAAAATAGGTTTGGGGGCTGCTTACTTCAGAGGGTTCAGATTTTTGGGGGTCGGGGCCACAGAAGTCCCCGGAGCAAGGCATCACCACCTTATCTCTCACCAACATAGAGAGACCAGCTTCTAGTGATAGAGACCTTTATGCTGACTCAAAAAAGGAAAAAAAAAAAAAAACACAAAAAACAAAATAGAAAAGGAGAGAGAGAAAAAAAAAACTTACAAAAATAAAAATCCCTTGCTGTTAATTTCATGCCAGCATAATCAGGAATCCCCTTTCCTACCGTCTCCCCTTAAAAGCCCCGGTGTCCTTATTATGCCGGCGCAGTCTGGAAAAACCATGGTTGGGTTTTGCCTGTGTGAGGCTTATCTCTGCAGCTGCGAGCAGGGGATTGGTACTTTGTTGTCAGGATGGAAACTTCGGCGGAAAACTTGCTAGAACCTGAGCAGGTCTGAGTTCCCGGCTCACTTTCGGTTCTGTCCTCAAGCCCCGATTTCCATCAGCAGGAACAGACTGCATTCAGCGTTGCCGTCGGAGAAGCTGGGTTAGACAGCGCGGAGACCTTCCTGAGGCCGTGGGGGCGTCCCCGGCGAAGTGATTAGGACACTGGGTCACAGAACTTTTTTTTTTTTTTCCATATTTTATTTATTTATTTGAGAGAGAGAGAGACAGCGAGAGAGAGCATGAGCGAAGAGAAGGTCAGAGGGAGAAGCAGATTCCCCGTGGAGCTGGGAGCCCGATGCGGGACTAGATCCCGGGACTCCGGGATCATGACCTGACCTGAAGGCAGTCACTGAACCAACTCAGCCACCCAGGCGCCCTGGGTCACAAAACTTTTTGACTGAAGAGGAGAAATCGCGGGGCCAGTTGGAAGAAGTTTTTAGCGTTCTCCTCTCTTTTGAGCCTTTTTTGTTTATGTCTTTTTAAAAGTTTATTTTTTTAGGACACCTGGGTGGCTCAGTTGGTTAAGCCACTGCCCTTGGCTCAGATCATGATCCCGGAGTCCCTGGATCGAGTCCTGCATTGGGTTCCCAGCTCCATGGGGAGTCTGCTTCTCCCTCTGATCCCTCTCCCCTCTCATGCTCTCTCTCTCTCTCTCATAAATAAATAAATAATCATTTTAAAAAAGTTTATTTTTTTAATTAAGTCATCTGTGTACCTCACATGGGGCTTGAACTGAAGACCCTGAGATCAAGAGTGGCCCGCTCTTCTGACTGAGCCCACCAGGTGCTCCTTTGGGCCACTTGGGTTCCCCGGAAATGTTAAGTAAGGACTTGGGCACCGACACAAACCCCTACCAGCAGATGTGTCAGGAGTAAGACAGACGGACTGCCAGACCGTGGTCTTTGTAGGGGGCGAGGTGTGCAGTGCAGGGGAACAAGCTGACGTCACACAGACGTGGGTGTGAATGCCGGGGCTGCACTGTGAATCTGGGCAAAGGACTCCACCTGTCCCAGTTGTCGGGCGCCTCTCCTACCACGGGAGCTTAGTTCCTTACCTCTGCATGTGGTTTTAAGCAAGTTAAATGAGGTAGCAGGTAACCCAAAGCCCACAGCAGGGACTCCCGTGTGAGGCCGGCTCTCTGCTTCCCGCTTTTTTTTTTTTTTTTTGTGACCCCAGCCTGACAAAGGGTCTGCTTACTCGCTGAGCCCCCTGCCACCCTCGCCCGGTGTCGGTCTCTAAGTGGATAAGCCAAGCGTTGTGATCTTAACGCCATTAAGCCTTGTTGGCACAACTCTCCTTGCCATAGTGAGAAGCAGATGTGGCCAGCGGTAATGGCCCTCGGTGATCCACCAGGCCTGGAGTGCTGGGGGAGACATGATTAGCATTAATTTGGGGGAGTCTTTTATGGCTATTGAGGAAGATGCAGAGGGATTGTTTGAAATGTATTTATTTAAGCCGTGCAGCGGGTTAGATGCTGTTGGGGTCTACCGTGGCTTACCGCCCCCCGACTCCCCCCAGCCTCTTCTTTAAATAAGGTCCCCTCCCCAGCCCTGAAGCCCGGCCTGATTACTTCCAGAGTCGGAGAGACAACTTAGCCGCCTCTTGTTTCTTGCCGATGTACCTTATTAGTAACACCTGGCGTCATAACCCGCTAATGGGAACCAGCGCTTTCCTCCTGCGTGGCCGGTGACAAGTAGCCTTGTCAGCCGGAGCTTGCCGTGCGAGGAAGTTCCTATTAGCTTTATGGTCAGGAGAACTTGTCCTGTTCAGGAAATGAATGTTGCCTCTAAAGGTCCGTGGCCCTGACCCTGGTGGGGTAACCTGTGCGGGCCGCTCAGGATGCTTGGGATTTGAGCCCCTCTCTGGTTCTTGTCATATGTAAAGAGGGAATCATTGTGGTATGTTGCAGCCTTGAACTTTTGATTTATTCCGTGAGGATGACTTAACCGTTTCTGCGCCTGGATGGCAGTGGGGTGGCACCGAGCGTGTGCCTAGATGTGTGTGGGGGAGGACAGAGCCCACATGCCAACAGGGGCTGTCTGTCTCCGGGAGGGGGCATATGTTTCTGGGATGATTATTTGCTGGGTTTTTTGCATTCCTGCAATGTCAGAAGTTTCTGGAATCCTTGGCCACCGAATGGTGGGCAGTCGGGTCCTGGGTTTGAATTCATTCTTGGCCTCTTAGAAGCTCAGTGTCTCCGGGCAGATACTGAACCCCTGGCTTCCTCCTCTCTGGGGGAAAGTTCTAACATAGATTTCGTACTGTTGCCGTGGTCTTACCCATAAGAGGACGCATTCGGAATACAGAGCCCAGGGGCAGGCATGTGGCGTGGTCTGTGGCCCTCCCTGAAAGGCTGTGTCTGTTTCTTTCTTTCTCATTGGAATATTATTCTAAGAAATTTCGGAAAGAATGACCTAGTCCTTTTTCCCGTTGAATGTATCGATACTTTCTTCCTCATCAGAGCCTTGGAATCAAAGAAAAGCTCCTTGGTCATTCTTCCTCCTCCTTCTGCCTGCGAGTAATGTTTGTAAATGTGATTTTTGCAGAGAAAAGCAGCGTTTGACCTCATTCTGGGGGGAAGCTTTGGCCTGACTCTTTGAGAGGAGAGGTTTGTGAGCTGTCTGGCAAATGGATGCTTACTTCTTGCCTTCGCCACTGCTGCTGCTTGAGAGGCCCCGGGTGACAAAGGAGCCAACGACACTGGGAGGCACAGCCTGAGGAATCTGGCCCCGGTGGTGGGGGGGTGGGAAGGGGCTTGGAGATGATGCCTCCTTCCGGAACTTTAAAACAAATCTGTCCATCTGTCTCTGGGATCATTGACAGCAATTCAAGGAAAAATAAAAATAAGTTCTCCTCCAGTCGGCGGGCCGGGTGCAGAGAGAAGGGACAGGAGCAGGCAGCGCGTCGAGGCAGCTGACCTGAAGATCTGGAGATGGGACAGTGGCCCAATTCCGTGTGCCCACGGGAGGCGAGTGCTCCCCTCCACCCTTGCCGTGAGAAACTGTGCCTCTCTCAGATGATTCGTGGCCCCTAACCCCTCTCAGAGCAGGTGAAAGCCGCTTTGAAGACGTTAGCGGAGTAGGGACGGGAAGTGTTTGGTGCAGGAGTTAAATCGTGACAGTTGTCCCCTAAATGCTCTGCTAAATTAAGGATCTGCTAACATTGGCGAGTCTACCTCCCTCCATACCCCCACCCCCGTCCCCTTGGCAGAAGGGATGAAGACGGGACCTAAAAACAACGTGAAACACAGCTAAATCGAGGGACTCTAAAAACATTTTTCTTCCCTTGACGTCGAGCGTGGAAAACCAGGGCTGGACTGTAAAGCGCCGCAGACCCATTTGGGGCCCGCGTGCCTGGCCCCTTTCCTCAATTTCTAGCACAATGGTTTTTGCTGCCACCGCTCCCCCTACTTCCCCCCCTTCATAATTATCCACTATTTTACGTTTTGTGTCCTGACAGCCGCAAGAGTGGTTTTTGTTGTTTGAGCGGGGCTGCTGCTAAATATTCCCCGGCAGCCAGATTCGATGGCTCGGGGGCTAGCGGGGATAGGCCAAACCTTGGCATCCCCCGTTGCAAAAGTGAAAAATATTTCTGTTTGCAGTTAATTTTAGTGGCAAGCAGATCATGTTAACTGGATGTAATTGCTTCCAGATATGGCCGAGGGTTTTGTGTGTTGAGATGAAGGGTCTGGTAAGTGCTCACTTCCTGTGTAAATTAGGCTATTCCATTCAGTCTTTCATTCTGGCCAGCCCTGGATTCTGTCATTCTCTCGTTGCCCCCCCCCGCCCCCCCCCCGGCCCCCAGCCTACAGCCTGGTGTGAGAAGCCGCTTGCTCTGTCCTTCTGAATGCAAGTCTTTTGTCACTTGAAGCCACTCACCTCTTGGTTCTTGATGTGAGTTTGCCCTTCAAATAATGAGAAAGGTTTGAAAAGATGCCACCTGGCCCTGCTTCTGGCCACGCAGAGGCCTATCTGCAGAGTCCGGGGGAGGGAGCGGTTCCTGGTCACGTGGCTTGTGTCTTGGAACCCAGGACTCCTGGTTTGCTGTGGCTCCCCCCCACCCCCGCCTCCACCCTCTGACCCCAGTCCCACCTTGGAGAATACCATTTTCTCCCTTTCTGGGCAGAACTCATTCCGATGGGTCTGAAATCCTAGAAAAATGAAGTCTGTTGGAGGGAGGCCATGGTCACAGGAAGGAGTTCTCTTAGAGAGACAGGAAGCCACCGCCCTTCTTTGCCAAGCAGGTCAGACCCCCACCCCCGCCCCCGCGACGCACACCTGCCCCTCCCTGCAAGAAAATGAGAGGAGAGTCCATCCAGAGAACCTTCTCCAAGCTCCTGCAGTTTAGTTTCCAGGCCTGGAACCTAGGAAAAGCCTTAAGATTCACGTTCTCCTAAATTCGGATTCTGTTGTCCGGCCGGTCCCACATTCTTAGCGCTATTTGCATAAGCGGTTGCTGTTTATCTTCCTGTATCAACTCCACTGATAACCCCTGTGGTCTGTTTAACAATATATGAGGAGTAGATTACTTGATAAATGCCAGTTTTCTCAATAGGCAAAGATAGAGTGTCGGGGTCAGGCGGAGGGGTGGTATATGAGGAAGGAGGGGCCAGATGGGGGGACCGGACCCTCTTTCAGATCGGGAAGGAGATGTGGGAAACACCTGATGGAAGGGGGCTGCACAGATCACACAGCGGGGCGGCTTCCTACCCTCACCTGCTTTCCTCCCCCTTCATGTGGACGCGCAGTCTCTGAGAACATTCCATCCAGGGCACTGCTGATGCCCATGTTAAGGCTAGAGGGGAAAAGATGTAGGTAATTTTTGTTTCTGTGGTTCGTAGCCTTTCCTCCCTTAACCCTTTCTCACGTCCACACGTCGTCAGCTGGCGAGGACTTTCTGCTCGCTGACAACGTGAATCTGAAATCGTCAACGGGTGGGTTTCTCCCGCCTGCCGTGCACTGGCTTCTTCCAGCCAGGTGCTCGGTTCTGGAAGAGGCTAGGTGAGAAGCAAACTTCTGACCCCATCACCTAGTCAATAAGCTGTCTGAGAATCAAACAAAGGAGTTTGGACTGGCCGCTAAAGCCAGGAACCCAACTGATAGCTTTGTTTTGATGTCCTTGCACTGTTTGCGGATCAGGGAGGGGGCTGTTCAGAGAGGGGGTGTCTGCTAGGACAGACATACCGGGAAGTTGAAATTCCTAGCACAAAGTCCAAGAGGGGCTGAAGATAGTCAAGTAGAGCCCAGGAGTCGGGGGGCACGGGGTAGGGTTTCCTGACTCAAGGAAGAGGCTCTCCGGGAGGTGGTTGGAGATGGTACCTTCTTGGGACAGGGTGGAAGGATGGGGAGAGGAGAGGCTTTAGAGTGAGCTATCCTGGATGAGAACCCAGCCTCCGGAATTTACTGTGTGCCTTGACCATGTTACTTAGCCCTTCTGAGCCCCCATTTCCTGGTTCTGTAAAAAGCGAGACCCAACGCCGTTATGTGGGTAAAATGTGTCAAGTGTGCCGCACAGCGAAGATGCTTTGTAAATGGGCACTCCTGTGCTGTAGAACTCGGCTCTCCCAAGCCTGCTGTTCTGGCCCAGGTGAGAAACTCTGGAAGGAACCAGTGAAATCCTTTGTTTTGGGCACAGCTGGATGGACGATCATATGAACCCTGTGCCAGCGGCCTGTAGACCAAATAATGGGGGAAGGAGGCAGGTGCATTATGAATCCGAAGGTCTCTGTGAAGGGCCGGTCCTCTCCTGAGGAAGCCTACGTATGTAAGTGATCACTTAATCCCGTGATGTGGCCACAGCCCCAGACGCTTTGGAAATCTTCCTTTGGAGCCCTTTCCAAGGTCTGTGCCACATTCTCTTGCTTTGTCCTTTGGGCAAGTAGATTTGACCTTTGGGAATGGTCAAAATAATTCAATGACTGATCTGGTGACCGTGGTTGAGCGATGACCTTAGAGGACTGTGTCTGATTCTGAAGGTAGATTCTGGAGAGACTGCGCCGAGCAAGCTTGTCAGCTCAGGGCCAGGGTGAACGGTGGCCTCACTTCTTAGGTGGGAGGTGAAGGAGGCCAAGAGGCTAGTGACTTCCAGCTGCCGCCACCAAGCGCCTCGGCCCGGAGCAGATCCTCTTATTGCTGTAGTGTTTCTCTGCGTTTGTGGTCATACCTCCTGTGAGTTTGGGGTCCCAAGAGGTACTTCTCTTGTTAAGAAAATCTACCACCACCAGGAGATGTATCAGAAAGAATGCGTTGAGGTTTGACACTCTAAGGGAATAGGCATGGAGGCATGGCTGCCCGAGTTTGCACCCCACTTGTTTTCTTAGGAAGGTTCTGGAAGGTTAAAGGAGCTTGTGCGGTAAACTCCAGTGCAGTGCCTGGCCCGTCTTCAGCGTGTAACAGTCTTATATGCCCCGAATACCCAAGAGTGGGGGGACGTGTTTGCCCTTCCTGTCACCAGGGCCATGGCAGGAGCCTCAGGCAAGCTCACATTCACTTTGGGATTATCTGTGGGACTGGGTCTTTTGTGACCTGGCTGTGCAGAGGCTTGGTGTTCCGACCCTCAGCCACTCCCTCACTCTCTGCATTATTTATAGTAAACCATATTAGAACAGAGTGTTAAAGAGGAAGGGTGAGTCATCCCCATTGAAACCATTGACGACATAAATGAAAGCAAAATGCTTACTATGTGTTTTGCACAGTATTTAAGGCCAGGTTGTGCTAATTTGGATGCTCCCAGACTGGATCTGTGAAAGCATACATATGCGGGAAAAAAGTCAGGTTTTGCCAGAAGTTATTTATTAATCACCCATTTCAGTATCTGCTTTCTCCTTTTATTAGCTTCAGGTCCAGGTTCAAATCATGCCCGTCGTCCTTCCTCAGGAGGGCGAATGATTGGCCAAAGCACTAGCTACGGCTTCTTTTTCTCTGTTTGAGGGTTGAGGAATAGTGCCAGGGGTGTCCAAGTGTCCCTGTCTTCATCCTTCTTCCTGTCGCCTATTGAGGAAGATCTTTCAGCCCTCTGTGTGCTGTAAAGGTGCAGGTCCTCAAGGTGACCAAGGATCACAGAATTATGTGAGAGCTAGCAGGGCTCATAAACCATTTAGGACAACATGTTCATTTAGGGCAGAGTTAGTGGAGGTCCAGAGAGGCTCTGTGATTTGTCCAAGGCCACACAGCAAGCCAGTGGGCAAAATCAGGACTGGAAGCCATGTCTTTCTTTCCCTGCCTTCTTTAGTCCTTCCTTCCTCAGAAATCTGCCTACAGCTACCTGGGTCTTCTCCCCGTTTCCACCAAGGAGAAGGTAAGAATAGGATCTGACCTGAGAGCAGTTTCAGATCTTCGGATATGAAGGGTGCTGGGGGGGTTTGGCCTGGTGGCTTGTCTCTTACTCATTAACCCCTTTGCTGGTCAGCTGAGTAGATTACTAGATATCGAGTTCTTTAGATTTATAGGTGATGCACTATGTTAGCTTTTTTTTTCCCCCTTAAGCTTTTGTTTATTTATTTGAGAGAGAGAGTACAAGCAGGAGGAATGACAGAGAGAGAGGGAACAGATTCCACGCTGAGCAGGGAGCCTGACTCAGGACTCGATCCCAGGACCCTTAGGATCATGGTTCTGAGCTGAAGGCAGATGCTTAACTGACTGAGCCACCCTGTGTTCAGGATTTTAAAATACAAATATTAATAAGATATGGGACTTCCCCTTGAGGAACTTATAAATTGAGCAGAAGATTTAAAATACTTTACGTGTGTATGTGTGTGTGTGATAGAAGGTAGGACATAGAAAGATTATATCGATATCTAGAAAAAGCGTGAGGAAATTCAGAGACGAGATGCCTTTCACCTGGAAGGCTTTTCTTACTGGGTCCTGGGTGCTGGCCTGGCCCTGGGAATTCCATGTTGAGCGACCGCTGCCCTGTGAGCTTTCCTCATGGGGGTCGGGGAGCTCCTTAGCCAGCAACTTGTGAAAGGCTATGAAATTGGTGTTGTGATAAGTGCTCGGATGCCTGATCAAGTAATTTCCTTTGGCTGGAAGGAGGGTGATTGTCCTGGAACAGCAAGCTGGGGTCAGGTGGAGGCGCTGTGAATGCCAGGCCCGGGAGGGGAGGAGGCAGCGGAGCACGGAGGAGTGGAGAGCGCATGGGCCGGCCCAGGTGCAGATTGTCAGGATGCTGCACGCGCACCGCGTGGTCTTGGCCGTGCGCCTACAGCACAGCGAACCGGGGTCTTCTCTCCCTCCAGCGGGGCGGTTGTGGGGGACAGTGTGGGGTAGCCTGAGGATTTCAGATAATGCATTGAGCACATCCTGCACGGTGCCTGGACGGGGCGGTTGCTCAATGGAGGTAGCGGTTAGTTTGGGGACTTTATTCTGGGGCAGTTGGGAGCCTGGGAACGCGTTTGAGGAAGAGCGTGGCATGGTGTCGGCCACTGAGCCTGGATTCTGCTGCTCTGGCTCCTTCCACAGCGTGCCCGGAAGGGAGTTTGGAGAGTGATCCGTGTATCCTGCATCTCGCACCTGGTATGCACCCCCAGATTAGATGAAATGAGCTAAACGGACCCCCGCCACCTCTCCCTGTTTGTCGGAGGACCTGGGGGAGGGAGGTGAACGGAGGGGGCCCTTCGGCTGTCACAGTCAAAGGAAGTGGCACCATGAGGCTGGCCAACCAGACTGTTCTCCGTCTCTTTCCGACTGTCTTTTAATAGCAACCCGAAAGCGAGGACCCCGGCTAACCGTCCCGGACCCCTCTTGCGTCTCTGATAGCAAGCAGGGAGACGGCTATCTCCCTCGGGCCAGTCTCGGCTGTGGTTGTCGCACTACGCAATGTCTGCAAACTGACAGTGGCATGGGGGAGATAAGGGCCGGCGTTGTGTAACGAGGGGCACGGTCTGTTTGCCCGCGTGGCTCCCGGCCCCTGGTTAACTGCTAACCTCAACGGAGCGGCGGGCCCTTGCCTGGAAGGGCCGTCCCAGGGCCCCTCGCTGGCTCCACGGATGCCTTTTTGTGGTTGGATAAAGGAAGCTCATGTAGGCCGCCCACAGCACAGACAAGGGCTTGGGCTACGGGTGCTTGGTGGTTTTGTTTTTCTCTTTGTCTTTCTTAAAAAAGAGAAGCTCGAAGGGGGTCAGTCTTGCTTGGCACCAACCCCATGACCTAAAACAGCATTAAACAAACAAACAGTTCTTAAATGTAAGCTAAAATGCGCCAAGCGGTAGAGATGCCTTGCTTCCTCGCTTGATACCCGCTGGACCCCAGAGGCCAGAGCGTCAAGAGCTTGGTCCTGGGACCTCTGGGTCGGGTCTGGAAGTTCCTGTCTTGGAACCTCGACCCCACATCAGGTTTCTTCATATCCTAGTTCGTGGCTGGGAGCAGAAAGCAGTGGTGGGAATAGGTACGTTGTTTTCCTTCTTCCTTCCACCTTCCCCCGACACTCACTTTCCTTTCAAGATGAATAGGTAAGCCTCAGCGCATGCTCCCTGCCCATCAGGGGCGACGGAACCAGTGCCCTGTCTTCCAGGGTTGCCCTGTCCCGGTGGGGGATGGGCTGGCTGGAGGGGACTTGGAGGCCAGCCCCCATTCCGAGGCTCCCATGGGCTCCATGCCACCTTGCCTCTCCTTGGATGCCCCAGGAGAGGGGATGTCACTATTTGCTGAGTAGCTGATTTCATTCCAGAGACCAGCAGTTGGGCTCTCTGGAGTCACAGACACTCTGCCCTGTTGTCTTCAGTTACTTGTAAGTTCACTACAGGTCTTCCCTAATTAGGTGGTGGTTTTCTCTCTACCACGATTTCAGTCTCTTCCACCATCTCACACTCCTCTTTCAAATACTTCCAGATTGGTAAATACTGTATCACTGTTTGATTACATCAGGGAAGTTATACACAGTGACATAACTAAGTGGGTTTGACCAATCTGGGGAAGAACCAGAATTTCACCTCCATTGTTCAAGATGTTACACCTTTATTGATATGTCTTCTGAATTTCTCCTTTCTGTGTTTCCCTTGTGTACTCTTGAAGTTATTTCCCTTGTTCTTGGCTGTCTGCTCCCAGAGATTGCAGTGATTTTGGGGGGGGGGCGTGGGGAGGGCTTTGGGACAGGGGGTGAGGGGTTGGATGGGAGATGATGTCACTTGGAATATTAGCTTGAATGGTTGGTCATTTGCAGGCCCGCGGGTTGCTCCATGCCCCCTGCAGGGGTCTGGTTCAGGGATGGTTGGTGGTTGTGGGGGGGAGGTGGTGATGTAAAAAAGATTCAGAGGTGGTGGCTTGTATTGATTTCAGCTTATCTGACCCTTCAGCTAGAGGCTGTCCTTCCCTCAAAGTAACTGACTCAAAGCAACAGAGAAAAGTATAGCATCTCTTTCTTTGCGTTAAATATGGCTAGCAGATTCATTATTTAGAAGGGTGAGAGCTCCTGAGGCAGGGACGCTTGGGAACCAGTGTAGACGTCTGTGGCCGGACTTCCTGGTTCCCAGGTGGCAGGCATTGGGGGCAGGCGTGTGTTGAGCGGTGAGTGGTGCCGGGGTCAGCAAGGTGGCAGGAGAGCTTCACCCCAGAGCCCTGTGCAGCCCTTCCAGAGCAGATGCCCTTCTCCCAGGAGGCCCGTTAGCGATCCTGGGAGCAGGCTTCATGGCCCTGGATCTCCTGGCAATGTTGCTTTCTGGGCTTAAAATGCAGTGTTTATATCAATGGCTGCTCAGAAGCGTGTCTTGCTAACGAAGGGTTAAACCTTTCATTTCCCCCTTTAGTCATAAAGCTAGTCGCAGATCTGCCTGCCAGGAGCGGAGTGCCTTCCTCCTAGGTAAGCCGAGGTTGGGGGACCTACTGGAAGGATCTATGAGTGAGGACGCTTGTCCAAATCCCAAACGCTTACCATGATGTTTCTGTTCTGACGCTTTGCAGGTGTTGGCTAGTGACCTCCCCCTCCCCCACCCACGTATTTGTCACAAGTAACATTTCGGACAAAACCTCTGAAAACGTGCTTTCTTATTTGCTGGTTGATGCTAGAATGGGGACTGTGGCCCACAGGGAACAGTACATTTTTTATTCCGACCCAGGGCACGTACCTCAAACCAAAGGTTCAGGGAACCTTGGTTTATCTTGACGTGATGGACTCTCTTACTTTTTCTTCTGTTCCGTGTCTGTTTCATTTAAAAACGTTAATGAGGACCCACTGCTAGTTTGCCATCCGTAGATTGAGGAACGCCCTGATATGGCGAGGACTTAAGCCTTGGGTATCAAAAAACATTGAGTAAGCACCTACTGTGCGCTAGGCGGTTGCAAAGTACGCTTGGGTAGTACAGAGTTAGTATTCGATCCCCTTGAGCTGACAATGACACAGAAGTGATCCGTACATATGGGTGTGTGTGTGTGCATTGGTCTGTGTGCTCAGTTACCACATGAGTGAGATACAGGAGCGAGCATATGAAAGGGATTGGACTCTTCGGACTGAAGCTTTAGGAAGGCTTCCTGGAGGAGGTGGCATCTGGCCAGTCCCTGGAGGATGACTAGGTTTTGGACTAGTGGAGATGGGAGCTGTCATTTCTAGCTAGGAGGTGAGCAGTGGTATGGCTGTGTCTGAGTAAGGTCGGGGGAAGTGTGCTGGAGTGGGGGGATGACCATGGCAAGGACGGGGTCTCTGCAGGAAAAGTAGGTTGGGGCCAGGTCCTGGAGTGCTTTGAATATCACACTAGCAGTTCTGGGTATTTGTAAAGCTGTAGTTGGCTGAAAGTTGGAAAACTGAGATTTTAGTAGGAGACAAATGGCAGGAGGAGGCAGTTAGAATGCCTGGCTCTTTGTTGTCCTCCGACCTCTCAACCTCACGACCATGGTGGGACAGTAAAGAGCTTTGCAGGAAGCCCAGATTGGGTGCTGGCTCTTTTTCTGAAGCTCTTTCCCATGTATTGTGCTTGCAGTCCATGCTGTACTTTGGGGGGGCAAGAACTGCCCTGATAGACCACTGGTCAGCACATCAGCCTTGGCACACACCTGTCCTTTCTCACAGTCATGCTCTACCCTTTGCAGACATGACCGGGAGGCGCAAACTCAGCCCCAGGCCTCGGAGGAGCTGGGCTGCTGCCAGGAGAGCAGGTGCTTTTGTTGTGGGCATTTGCTGCTCCCCCCAGCCCTGCCCGCCCTGAGATGTCCTCCCTTTTTTTTTTTTTTAATTTTTTATTTTTTATAAACATATTTTTATCCCCAGGGGTCCTCCCTTTTGCCTTGTCTCCCTGCTCCAGCCAGCCTTTGAGACCTCCTTAAGTCTGGCTCCTCCGGGAAGCGTGGGCTCCTGCAGCAATGACCGTGCACACAGTTCCTATCTCCGCAGCCTCGTCCCTCACCTGTGTGTGTCTTATCTCCCGGTCTAAACCAACAGCGCTGTCTGGAAGACCGTGATGGAGGTACAGCTGTCCCCTCTCCCCGTACCGTTCCCCAGTGCTGCGCTGGACACATCCTGGGTACTCTGGGACTCACACTAGCCGGGCATTGACTGTGTGCAGAGCACTCTGCTTGCACTGACCCATTTCCTCCTCCCCGCCACCCGGGAGGTGGGTACTGGGAAAAGGAGTACTTGGGTGCTTATAGGCCGGCTCTCCGCAGCTCTGGACTTTAGCCTCCTGTGCCCCAAGAAGCTCCTCGGCCCAATGCAATCCTTTCATCAGGGTAACTAGGTTGACACTGTTCTTTCAAAGGTCGCTTATGACCTCGTAGTTCTCGAAAGCATTGTACCATTTTGGACTCAAGCATTGATCCCCGCTCCCGCCCTGTATTTCCTGAAACTCTTTCCCTAGAGGCAGCGTGACCTGGCCCGTGGACCCTGCGGGGCCTGTGTTTGAATGCCGATGGAGCCTGTTCCTGAGCAGCAAATGCTTTGGCTCCCGTGGTCTGTTCCTTCACCTGCGAGATACTGGTTGTTTCTCTTCTTGATTGAGGCCCCAAGAGTGGGTCAGTTGATGCTAGATGTGACCCTCTGATCCCGCAATGTGGGTGTTTCCTAAGCAGATATCCCTACCGTCCCTCCTCTGGCCTCTGCCTCGGCAGTCTCGTGGTTTCTGTGATCACCTCTCTCTGGACAGCTTCCTCTCCACCTTTAGTTTTTGTCTGTCTTGGGTCACACATGTTTGTTTCTTGCTGCCTGCTGTGTCCACCAGTCCTGCCAGAAACCAGAACTTGGTGCTCATCAAGCTGAGTCCAACACAGTGTCTTCCGAATCTTCTTCTGTGTCCTTACATCCTGCCAGAGACTCTGCTCCCTTTTCCAGACAGGGGTGTCCTCTGTGGCTCCCACCTTCCCTTTGCCTCTCCAGCCCCATGCCCTCACTCTCGCTTCACCAGATGGTTGTCTGTGTTCCAAGCAGCCTTCTTGTAGAGCCCCTGACTGTGGCCTCGGAAGCAGGACTCTGATCATGATGCTGTCCTGCTCAAAGACCTGCAGTGGCTCCCTAGTACTTCTAGAGAATGAGCTAGAGGACTCCCAGCCTGGGTGTTGGGAGCTGTCACAGGTCCTGGATTGTGGCTTTCTCAGCTTATGCCTCGGGATATGCTCCCCTCAAGGGAGGGACTGTCCTTATGTCCTTATGTCGGAGTTATAGCCTTCTCGTCTGCCATCCACATGGGGCAGCTCAGGGCCCGTTGCTTCATTCTTTCCTTCTCTTGCTGTTTCCTTCTCCATGCATTGCGGCAGGTGCTCCGTCCCCACGCTTTCTTCCCGCATTCCTCCTCTTTGCATCCAACTGGAAAGAAGGGGTCCTCCCTCCTTTGAACTCCCATGCCTGAGGAGGTGTAGACAAAACTTCCTCTTTCATCAGCGCTGCTTCTGTTTATTTCTTCCCGAAGGCCCCCGCCCGAGATTTTGTGGGTGAGATCTGGGTCCTGTTCGGGTACATGGCTCCCACCTTCCACACCTTCCTCCCCGGAGTCCGGCATGGTGCACCGGCCGTCATCAGTGTACGTGCGCATGGCTTGTTGGCCTCACGAATTGGAGGTGGCGCGGTGGCCAGTGGCACTGTGGTGACGAGAGCATGGGCTGAGCTTTCTGCATCTTAACCGCCCGAGCCCAGCCGGTAGGAGGGGGAACAGGACACACGCCCAGGCTCACGTTTTATCACAGCAGAACCATCTTTCTAAGGGAGCTTTTTTCTGTTTTCTTTTTTAGTCTTTTTGTTTGTTTGATCAGTGGAAAATTGGTCCTAATTGGCATCTTTATGACAGCAGGAATATGCTGGGCAGGCGTGCGGGGCCAGGAGGTGACCAGAGGCTGACACAATGCCTGATTGTGGGCGCACGGGGATGAATGGACCATGCCTATGTTTACCCACCAGGTGACAACGAGCAGGCTGGCCGGGGCCAGGGACCAGGAGTCCCCGCCACGAGAGCTTCTTTTTTGCTCCCCTTGCCCTCCAGTGCTGGCGTCTGGGACCCACCTGGCTGGGCCACGTCCCAGTGAGAAGCCATCTCAGGAAAAGCTGTCAGGGAGACCGCAGCTGGGTGGGGGGCACGGCTCAAGGGGTGAATATTTGCTGATTCTGCAAGGGGCTCTCTTGTGGCTTCAGGGAGGGTGTGGGGAGTAAATCCTGAGGGTGGGGGCCCAGACAAGGACTTCTCACTGGCACCTGCTCACAGGTTAGTGCCCTCAGCACACCACTCTGTTTCTTGGCACGCCACCCCTTCCGCAAGATTGAGAGCCCCTTGAGGGCATGGACAGTGTCTTTTCTTTTCTTAATCCCCAGTGCCCAACCTGGGATTCATGATGTGTTCAGTGTGGGGAGCTGTAGAGGGCTGGTCTTCTCCCTAAGACCTGGGGAAGAGATCTGCCCTCTCAAAGCTCCTAGGAAGGAGTCCCCGCTCCTACTTGGGCTGGGACCGGGTGGAAAGCAGAGGCTGCTGAGTTAGCTGGTGGGAGGTGGAGGGGGTGACGATCTGGCTGACAGTCCTGAAGTGCCCCCTTGGGGACTCCTCCTTTGGCAGGTGTGCCTGTCAGCATGCTGAGTACTCTGCAGATCTGTGAACCTAGTACAGGGGTGTGCTGGGTCTGGAGATGAGAGGGGCAGGGCTGCTCCTCTTCTTTTCCCTCCTCTGGACTCTGCAGGTAAATTCCAAGGTGTTTGGAGGTCCAGGGGTTCCATAGGAACCTGGATAGCAGGTGTCGGTCTCCGGCTCCACCTGGGGCCTCCCTGGGGTGGCCAGCCAGGCTCAGGGCAGGAAGTGGCTGATTCTGGGTCACTTGGCTGCTGTGGTTTGCTGCTGAGATTGTTCTTATAATCCAGATCTTAGATCTGGAAGGGACCTTAGGAGGTGATCTAGTTTAGCTCATACTTTTCAGCGAGAAAAGTGGTGTTACTATTCTCACGCCCATTTTGTGGATGAGGAACTGAGGCTCAAGAGTGGCAGAGTGGCTCTTCCAAGTCATTCAGTGTGGTTCCTCATGATTGTGTCCTCTGTTCCCTGGTGGGACATGGGTGGGTGGCTGTGGGATAGACACCACCTCACTAGTGGGCTACGTTTTCCATGGGGTGAGGCCGTTCTCATCACTCAGGTGCCTGAGGCCCGAGAGGGTCGGGAAGACAGTTCTTGCTTTATTGCCAAATGCCTGATGCATGGGGGTGGTGGGAAGACAGGGTGGTCTCCTGAACTTGTGGATTTCTCTGGGTTGAGGCCTTGGTCTCTTAGGTTCTTGGTGCTTTGGGAAGGAGTCGGGATGCCCAGCCTAGCCAGAGAGCTCCTGGTTTCCCCTACATCACAGAAAAGCCTCCACTTTTTGGTGGTGAGAAGATAATGTGTGTGTGGCCGAGGCCTTGTCTGGAGCTTGTTCGAGGTCTGGATAAGAATTTCCCAATCCATGGCTTAGAGGCTCAGGCTTTCTGTCCCTCAATCCTGAGAAACTCATTTTCAAGCCTTCATTCTCCGGGATGCCGCGCGGGCCGTCCCTGAGCTGCCCTGGACAGAGCTGTCGATCTGGCCCAGCGTGTGCACCCCGTGGCCACCTGCCCTTGCTCTGGGGGTCCTACCACCCCTCCCAAATTCTCAGAGGGCTTCTGCGTTTTTCTGCAGCCTTATATATTTGTGGGGAATTTTAGCAAACTGGACATGGCTTCTTGTTTATTTGGTTTCCCCTCCAAGTTCTGGATTTCGGCCTCCCCCACTGCTGCCCTGCCCAGGGCGGTGGTACAGGAAAATGACAGCGAAGGGTGGGGACAGCTCCTTGAGGGCTCCTACCTGGCTGCAGGCAATGAGCTCAGGCAATGAGCCTGGCATAGAGAACATTTCACAGGGTCTCACGATCGCTGGTACACGGGCAGCCGGCGCTGAGCCGACCTGGGGGCTTGGCCCGTTTTTCTGATGTGTGAGCATGGTTGCTGCTTCTCCACTTCTGTGTGCCTCCTTCTCCCCCTGCCCCCTTATGTTTCCAGAGCGTGTGGCCACACCTGGTGTGACCAGCTCCCGCGTGCTCCTCCGCCCTCCAGGGCAGCGTCCGACGGCTGCAGTCAGGGTGGACGCCGGCCTCTCCCACCTGCTCCCCTTCTCTCTTGCTTTTGTCCAGTTGGCCGGACAAAGAGAACAAAACCGAATGGCCTCCCCTCCCCCTCGCCTAACCCCGTCAGGCCGAGCTGCTGGAGATGATTTTCCTGCAGCCATTTCAGCAAGTGCTTGAGTGGCTGCAAGTCACCGGGACCGGCCGGGCCCATGCGGCCAGCCGGGGCCGCCCTCCTTTCGCCTTCCTGCCCCGCGGTGCCCAGCGATCGTGGGGCGCTGGGGCTGAGCGGAGCCTCTGGGGCTCTGTCGGCCAGCAGCTCGGCTGCGGTGCGGTAGGGGGAGGTCTGAGGGCCGGAGGGGCAGGTCAGCCTGGCCTCTTCTATTTACAGTGCTCTCTTTCACGGCCCCAGTGAAACAGGAGCCCCGAGAGGCTGCCGTGAAAGGGGACTGTGTTTGTGCATTCAGGCCTTCCAGGGCTTGCTACAAAAGGTGGGGGCGCCCGGAGCACTGAAGGGGCTTTTTGTCATTGACAGTTTGGCTTAGGGTGGAAGAGGGGGCGAGGGAGTGGGGGCCGCCGCCGGGCTTGTGAACGTGTGCGTGTTTCGACAGCGCTCAGCTGCTCCTTGAAACGGAGTCCGTGCCTGGGGTTGGCGGGGGCCCGTCTGTCTTGACCCTCTTCTTTTGTCGGAGCAAATGATTCCTTTCTCCCCAGTGCATCTCCTGATGGTGCAGCGGTCCTCACGTGAGCTGCGGCTGGGGGTGGAGAGGACCCCCTCTCCCCTCTCTTCCCTCTCTATGGAGAGTAGGTTCATGGACAGTGACCAGCTTCCTTTGATCCTTAGAGCTGCCTTTCCTGGTTTCCTCCTGTCCTCCCCACGTTCTCTCTCTGAGCCTTAGCTGGGCCGTCTCTCAAATAGGGGGCACGATAGCCCCCACCTCACAGATTGGGTCAGGTAACACATGGGCTTGCACAGAGTTCTTTCCTTTAAAACGGACTGGCCCATGGTCCCTTTATGGGTCTGGAGAACCCGACTGGGGACCCCACTTAGCAGTGTTCCCAGTCTTTGTTCCGCTTTCTCCTGGCTCCTGGGGTTCTTCATACCTGCCACCCTCTGGGCCCGTATGATGTGATAAAGGAAAGACAAGTTTTCCAGAAGAACAATCAAGGGAACATGTTTTGAAGTTGTAGAATATCACAACGCACTCAAAATTTACTCTTAAAAGATCAGAAGCCACCAGTGCCCGCCCCACCTGGGTAACTTCTGACCAGCCCGGCAGTGCGTTCTTTGTAGACCTGCCCTGACGTCCAGTGGCTGAATGCAGTTAGGGGTCCAAGTGGTTTTGCCTCTGCCTTTTAATTGTATCTTTGAGATTTTATTTTCAGAACCAAAAAATTAGGGCTGCAGATTAGCAGAGGCACAGAATGGTTATGTTGAAGCCTGTCGAGAGCCCTGGGCCATCAGGAAGCCCTGGGTGTGGTTTGTGCCGTGGGGAAGTGAAGAGTTCATGGGGGAGGTTGCTGTCCTCGGCTACAGAGGGGTGCCTTCTTTTCTGACTCTCGTTCTCTGTCTCCCCTCTCTTCCTTGCACTTATCACTGCTCTTCCCAAGGGGCCACCCTTCTCTCCTCTTTGCGCCTGTTCTGGAGAGGTGGTTGATAAATAGCAGGAGAAGTAGAAGGAAAAGGACACCTGGAAAGAAATGAATGAAAGCCCTAAGTTAGATTGGCAGAGTGTTAGTGATGGAGGAATGGCAATGGGGCGTCGATAGCAGAGGGCTGATGGCAGGTGTTAGTGGAAGAGTGTTGATGTTGGGGCACTGATGCCAAAGAGTTGATGATGGAGTGTTGGTGGTGAAGTGTTGCTGGGGTGTTGTTGGAGTGTTGGTGGTGGGGTGTTGGTGGTAGGGTGTTGGTGGTGGAGTGTTGGTATGTTGTTGGAGTGTTGTTGTTGGTGGGGTGTTGTTGGAGTGTTGGTGGTGAAATACTGATGGCAGAGCAGTGATGGAGTGTTAGTGGTGGAGCACTGATATTGGGGCTTTGATGGTGGAACACTAGTGACGGAGCGTTTTGGTGAAGTGTTGGCAGTGGAGTGTTGATGGCAGACCATGCATGCACTTGAAATGTAGAATTAGAAAGAACCTCAGAAAATCTCTTTACCATGTACTCAGGCCATTTCTGTGTCCTGTCCTGGCAGCAGGAAGCAGCCACTGCCCATAAAAAGATTGGAAAGTGGGTGCCTGGGTGGCTCAGTGGGTTAAGCTGCTGCCTTCGGCTCAGGTCATGATCTCAGGGTCCTGGGATGGAGTCCCACATCGGGCTCTCGGCAGGGAGCCTGCTTCCTCCTCTCTCTCTCTCTGCCTGCCTCTCTGCCTACTTGTGATCTCTCTCTGTCAAATAAATAAATAAAATCTTTAAAAAAAAAAAAAGATTGGAAAGACACAGTCAGGGAAGTTTTCCTATTTAACCAGCACTGATTTCTCTACTTCCTGGTCCTGGGGGACCTTATTTCTACCACTTAGCTCAAGTCTGTTTTCTAGATGGTTTATCAAAAAGGCATCACCTTAGCACTGTGGGACAATACATCATATGCAAGGATTGGTTCTGGACTGTTCTTATGTTGTCAAGAGGCACTTTTTCTTTCTGACTTTGTTTGTTTGGAATAGTGATGACATCGTTGGCTTAGACTTTGAGCCCTTCTCCGGTTAAAGTCTTCAAGATGGTTACCTTAATAGTGTTTCATTTTTGGATTTGTCACTATAAGAAAACCAAACCTATTGGTCCACTAATGATCTGAGATGGTTCATTCCCACATTGGCATATTGAAATGAGCCACTTGGAAAGGTTTATTCTCCTTGTTAGTGAGGGCATGGCGAGCCCCATGGATTCGAGTGCTGTGGCTGCTGGGCACCCAGCCTCATGGGTCAGTGGAAAACGTGGGGATGCAGACAATAGGAAGGAGGTGGTGGCCTCCTGAGACCGCCATTGCTGCTCAGGAAGTTTCCGTGTGGACTGAAGTGTGGCTGCTAGGAGTCCACGTGGTGCTTTTGTCTGGATTAGAAAAGGCGCCCCTTCTTGTGGGAGGATGCAGCTCCTACCAGGACCCACGACGTGACAAACAGGTGGGGCTGGATTTCAAACCTACTTGCCCCTCAGTCAGACGCACTTGGCCTGTGGCCCAAGGAGGCTTCATTGGTTGGAGTGATCCTAACATGCAAGCTGTTTGGGTGAAGTGCTTTGAACCATCACCTCATTGAGCATCTGTGGGGGACAGCCAGAGTTGCCAAAGACCAGGGCCTCCTGGTCCCTTGACTAGCCAGTGTGCCCCATTATCCCAGAACACCCTGGGCACTGCTCCCACAGCTCAACTCCCTAGAAGTGAGTGGGGGCACCTGTGCACATGCCCCAGCATCACTAAAGTTTCTGGAAGTGTCAGGAAGGGTTTATGGCATCCTTCTAGCATGACTGTCTCTTGGGATCAAGGCCAAGGGCAGTGGCACGAAATGGGGGGAGGGGCAGAGAAGTTGGGTGCTCGGCGTCACCGAGGTTGCAAGGATGAGTTTGGGAAAGCACATCCTCTCGCGCGGCCAGTTTCTTCCAGTTAGGAGGGGAGCGGGGAGAAGGAGACCCGTGAACAAGGCAGCATTCAGCCCTTTGCAAGTGGGTTTGATTCTTTCACCCCTTTTCCTGGGAGCTCTGCTCCCGGAGGCTGGGTTATTGAGAAGCAACCGCTAGGAGTAGGCTGGCAGGAGGGAGCACACTTGAGGTCTCGTTAGCCTGAGCACATGTGGGCACTGTGTTGACAGGACCCTGAGGTGCCCGCCATAAGTAGACCAGGGCCTGAGAATAATTTCCATTTAACTAATTATTATTCTAACTGCAGTAGATTTGAGATCTATTTAACTTTTCAGGGTCCCATACCCTTTTAAATGTTTCAAGTGTGTTCTTTCTGATAGGTTACCTTTTCTCTCCCTGTAGGCTATAATTAGTGTCCTTTACACCAAATTGGCTTAGAATTGGATGTAGAGAAGATAAGAATCAGATTACCAGTATTTATCTTGTAAATTCCAAAAGATCTACTGAAGACACTGTATTAAAGAAAAAAAAAGAAGTTTAAAAGAAAAGTTTATTCTATGAAAAAGTAAATTTCTCATGGTCTGAGCATTCTAGGGACATTTTAATATTAAAGCTGCAGCCTTCCCTCGGAGGAACCTAAAATTGCCTTTTCCTTGTCTCTGTTTTTATCTCCAGTGGAGCTTCTGAAATATGTTGCCAGGCTTTGGATGGTGGAGGGGCTGATGTGGTCTCAAGTTTTCATTAAAATTTGGAGGGTTCGGATTATCTGTTATTTCTGATTTGTGGTAGGACATAAACCTCTGTATATGCCCATCTGAAAGATACACATGCAATTTTTATCTCGGCGTTTAATGTTATTATGCTTTTGGGGAGGTGGGAGAACAGGTTTCTGTGGGTCCTGCGTGTTCCCAAGTTCCCAGAATGTCAGCATGCTGCTGTGCCTGGGCTGCCTGGGACAGAGAGCTCCCGGCAGGTTTAGCTAAGGTCAAGTCAAAAAATATGCCTGTTGTTTTTTAACACTGCTGGCTCGTAAAGGTGCCAGGCGGTCATGGCGTGTGGAGATCCCTCATGAAGCTGTTGACCCGCATTCCCTGACCCTGACAAGCCCTTTCTTTTCGAAGGCACACTTCTGGTCCAGACTTTCCTCGGCATCAGGTGAGGAAGTAAGGGGTTTCGGCTGCAGCCCCAGCTATAGGCAGGGGTGGGGGGCAGGTGTTGTGTCCGTGTCCACATGCTCCGTGTGGCTCTCTGGTTCAACAAAGGTGTTGACTCCTGTTCTAGGCTTGTCGTCTCTTTTTTCTGCTTTGGTCCCGATGAAGGTGTCAGATGCCAAAGCACAGACAGTGGATTTCTTTGGGACACCTGGGTGGCTCAGTCGGTTAGGGTTTGACTCTCAGGTTTTTAGCTCTGGTCATGATCTCGGGGTCGTGGATTTGGGCCTCACATTGAGCTCCGTGCTCAGTGGGAGTCTGCTTGGATAGTGTCTCCCTCTGCCTTTCCCCTGCACTCATGCTTTCTCTTGCACTCTCTCTCTCCAATCAATCAATCAATCAATCAGTCTTAATGTTGTGGGGCCCTGGCTGGCTCAGGTGGAAGAGCACGCAACTCCTGATCTCAGGGTCATGAGTTCGAACCCCACATTGGGTACAGAGATTTCATAAAAAAAAGAATAATAAATAAACTTTAAAAAGACGTGTTTTGTGAGCAGTTCCACTTCTGAGTACGTACCCAAGAGAATGAAAAGAAGGCACTCGGGCGCCTTGGTGGCTCAGTGGGTTAAGCCGCTGCCTTCGGCTCAGGTCATGATCTCGGGGTCCTGGGATCGAGGCCCGCATCGGGCTCTCTGCTCAGCGGGGAGCCTGCTTCCTCCTCTCTCTCTGCCTGCCTCTCTGCCTGCTTGTGATCTCTTTCCGTCAAATAAATAAATAAAATCTTAAAAAAAAAAAAAAAGAAGGCACTCTACCCAGATAACTTGTACGTCCATATTCATAGAAGTAGCATCATTCAGAGTCACAGAAATGGGGCAAAACAACCCAGGTGCCCATCAGTAGATGAATGGGTCAATAAAAATGTGGTGTAGATCCACAATGGGATATTATTTAGCCTGAAAACTAAGGGATGAAGTTTAGATTCGTGCTACGACGCAGATGAACCTTGAGGGCATTACGCTAAGTGAAATAAGGCAGACACCAAGGGTAAGTGTTGTAAGGTGCTGCTGCTTCGAGAAGCCCATTGGTAGAGACACAATAGAACGGAGGGAACCAGGAGCTGAGGTGGGCGGGTGGCTGAGGAGTCGGTGTCTAATGGACACGAGTTTCATTTGGGAGGATGGAGCAGTTCCGCGGATGGTCACCCAACGTTGCGAATGAGCTTAAGGCCACTTCAAAGGGGTTAACTACACACTTTGTCAGGGTTAAAATAGCCATACCTGGCATCTGAGTCAAAATTTCTTGGAAAATACTTGGGTCATTATACTACTAAAAATCCTTTGCTCAGTAAGAACGGCCACACATTACCTGTGCAGGCTTGAGAATCGGCTGTTGGCCCAGCAACCCTCCTTCACCGGCTCGGTTGCCGGGAGCCGGACAGAGTTCTTTCCAGCGGATCTTGCCCGTCGGGTGGTATGATTACTTATTGAGGCCTTGTGTTCTCACTGCTCGTGTGATTCTAAGAGAGTCTCTTCCTTTCTGGCTCTGAGACTTTTCTCTAGTTGACCACTTCCCATAGGCAAATCTGAGGAAAATCTTCCTCTCTGATTTTTTTTTTTTTTTAACCTACCTAAATTTAAAAAAAAAAGTCTGTGGCTTTCTAACACCAGGAGTTTACAGGGAGGAAGGGAATTCATTCCCGGCTTGCAGAGTTTCTGAAAATCCTGGAAGAGGGGTTTCAGGCTTCTAGAGGCTTTGTGTCCCCCGCGTGTGGCTGGCCTGGCCTCCTGTACCCGGCCCCACGTGCAGCCCGAGATGGTGTGAGCTTCGGAAAGATAAACTTTTCCAGCCCTTCTGCCCTTCCTCTTTGGTTTCCATTTAAAGGAAAATTAAAACACACACACACACACACATCAAAAAAATAACAAAAAAAACCTCTTAAGGAAATTCAAAGTGAAACTCTTGTGTCCAAGTAAGTTAGAATCTCAGGATGAACATGGAAGTTCTGGAAATGGAAGTTTCCTCTAGCCCCACGGTGGCGTCGCCGCCAACAGCCTCGTTCTGTGCTTTTGAGGGTTTAATGGCCAGCATCTGAAGGTACGGGGCTCGTCATATATATATAGTACCAGGCGTGTGGGCGCATTGGCGCTGATCTGAAAAAGCTTAACTTTGGCATTTCTAGATTTATTTTAAACCTACAACCTTTAACGCCAGACACAGAGCTGCCTTCCCACTTAATGTAACCATACATTGATTGCTTTTAATTAGTGTTGGATCTTTTTTGGTGTTTTGCAGCTTGGGGTGTATAAAAAGTCTGATTTAAATATACATCCAAAAAAAATTAAAAAAAAAAAAAAAGGCAAACTGTCGACATTGTCACGGGTCCTGCAGAAACCTGCACGGGAGCTTTTGAAATCTTAAACCCCCTCCCCGTCCTCTTTATTTCTGTCTTGGGTTGGGTAGGTTGAGAAGCCAGCGAGGAGTCCCGGTGAACCCACGTCCTAGATGGAGGTGACTTTCCTGTAGTGTCTCGGCGGCCGCGAGACATCTGCCTTTAAGAAGTGGTGGCAAGCCGGATTTCCATGGCGAAAACAGATCTGCTGAAGATCATTAGTGCCAGGAGAACGGGTTCTGGGCTCCGGCGGGCGAGAGGGGTGGGGTTCAACAGTTTGGAAATGCTAATGACCGTTCTCGGGTTCCCAGCCCAGAATTCTTCCCATTTGCTTGCACGTCTCAGCGGCTCTTGGGAAGCCTCCACTGCGGCTGAATTCTACAGTAAATATTCCAGACATCCTGGGTCCTGCTCCCCTTTGCCTGCAGTAAATTACATATTAAAGTAGCCTGGTAACTGAGCACTGGTTGCTGAGAGATAAGGACTGGGAAATCAATATGTTTGCCATGTGGCTGCTTGTTTATGACACCTGCCTCTGGAACAGTTGAGCAATGTTCTGTTTGTTAAGGCTGCATTTCAGAAGCTTGTATCCTCCTAAAACAACCATGATCTTACTGGGGAGAGAGAGAAGTGCTACAACAGATATTGATTTTACTTTCCTAAGTATGGAATTGCACTTCTACACAGTGGTCTCACGGCCTCGGATCCCCACCCCCACCCCCCCAGCCCCCGCTGGAAAGAGGGAGGGGGACAGAGAGGCCCCCAACAGACGTATCATAAATCTGTTTTATAACGCCTATGATGTGGTCAGTTAAAAGGACGAGTGTAGCTTATAATAAGGAAGTGTCGGCGCTGTTGAGGTTCCTCTCTTATTTGGCTACCTGGCTTATACCAGTTTTGTTCTCCGGATCGTCCCTGGTAGATGGCTTTTCTAAGAACTGCAACAAAGGCAACAAGAAACCTAGCTCTAGCTGTTGGTAAATGAACATTTTAACCTAAAGTCTCCAGGAGGGTTTTATTTTAACTAAGGGATGGTACTATTGTCCTGAGACCCCGCCTACTGATGAGTCAGTGGTTCTTAGAGCCATGCAGTGTCCACTCAGTGAAACCGTGTGTGTGTGTGTGTGTGTGTGTGTGTGTGTGTGTGTTGGACGGTGAGGGTGTGTGGGGCAGTCCGCTTTGGACACAACCTAGAGGCTACCTTGGATGCTCTTTCCTTGGCTTCCATTTTGGAAAAGAGCATCCTTGATAGGACGTCTTTGCATGCCCTTGGGATGCAGTGGTATGAAACAATTTTCAAACGTGTTTGGATGTCAGGGTGTGACACATGTATTGGGTTGGTGTCCTTGGGGGGTGCCAGTGGCACACACCCTCCCAGCGCCCCTGCACCTTTCTAAGAATTACTCCACGATCTCCACCCCGGTTGGTGTTTGTGACATCAGATGGGCTCACGCATTAACAGTTGTGCTTTGTTTTGCCCAAAAGCGAGTTGCAGGTTTAGGAAGCAGCACGAGCCCCCTTGTCGGGTGCTGCTGCCCTGTTGCCCTGTACTGGAGAGATGATTTCTTCATGACACTAATATATTCTAAGACCTGACTTGCATCACTGTGTTTTTAAACCCAGACTGTCAGGTTTTCCTTAATCGGAAGTGGCAAAATGTTGCTTTCCTTTCTCTTTTCCATGTGATGGGTAGGTGGCTTATCTATCTCTCTCTCCCTGGTCGTGTTCAGCCCAAGGAGACCTAACATTGGATGGAAGTAGCTGGAAGGAGGGCTTGATGAGCTGAGCGTAGCAGTCCCAACCGAGGGATGCCGAAGCTGTGTGCACGTGGCTGGATTCAAGGCAAAACTTGTTTCCCCGCCACCTCCTGTGCCTTATTCCTCGGTAAGGCAGTTGGCCTCTGAACAACGGAGAGGAGAGGGACACCACATCCCTTACCCTGTACTCCATGCAGTCAAAAATCCAGAGAACTTTTGACTCCCCTGTCCCCCAGAGTAACCACTAATAGCCGACTGTTGACCGGAAGCCTTACCGATAACATCGACAGTTAATTAACACACATTTTATATGTCATGTGTACATTACATACTGTGTTCTTGCAGTAAAATCAGCTAGAGAAGAGAAACTATTATTAAGGAGATCTTAAGGAAGAGAAAACACCTGCACTATAAAAAAAAATCTGAGTATGAGTGGACCCGCACAGTTCAAAGCCGTGGCTTTCAGGGGTCAAGTGTACGGTAGGCATGACCGTTGACTTGTTTGGAGGAGGTTAGTACATCCATATTTGATGTGTATTCAGCCTTTGTAGTCATGGCCCAGCTGGATGACAAAAGTATTTAGGCTGAGACGGGCTGGAGCAAGCATTTCATTCTGCTTGTCAGGGGAGTACGGTCATGGATTCAGGTCCGCGTTCGGGGGCATAGGCAAGCTGGTCTCCCCCCGCTGGAGTTTACTCCGCCTCAGATGCGAAAGGGTGAAACTGACCTAGGACCCTGCCTGTTATTTTAGTTTTCTGGGAGATTTTTAATCATCAAGCAGGGCTGAGAAGTGCAGTGACTCTGACCTTTCTGACACAGTTTTGTGAGATATGGTGCATCTAGCTTTACGAAATGATTAACCTTTTATAAGGCTGGGATAATTATAAACTTAGGCCAGACAGCGGCTGTCAGATTCCTAGCTTTGAGAGATCTGGCATTTCCTGCTTTCACAAAACCTAATGCTGGCTCGGGACTCCAGAAAGCCCCCTGGGATGGTGGGAGACCCCAGAGTTGTTAGAGGGAGGTTGTCTTGTGAGCTGGCCGGCATCTTGGGTCCTGAGGCACCCATAGGACAATGTTACAATCTGTTTTTTGTTTTGCTTTGGTTTTTGGATGGTTACCACCTCCTATAAAGGGATTTGGAATATTCACTCACTTACGATCCATCTCTTTCTACAGTCTCCAGCTCAGCATTTGCCGTCCTTGGGGCCGTTCGGGCATGTTTTCCTAGACGGCTTGTCTATTATACTGGATTTATTTGAGGGATTCAGTGGGGACTTGAGAGCACCATGATATGTGATGGTAGAAAAGGTCCTGAGTTCTTGGGGCGCCTGGGTGGCTCGGTCAGTTCAGTGTCTTGACTCTTGGTGTTGGCTCAGGTTGTGATCTCGGGGTCGAGGGATCGAGTCTCCCGTGGGGCTCCAGGCTCAGCGGGGAGTCTGCTTGTGATTCTGTCTCTCTTTCTCATCCCACCCCTCTCCCAGCTTGCTTGCGCAGGCACCCACACACTCAAAAAAAAAAAAAACAAAAAACAAAAAACAAAAAAAAAAACGCTCCTGAGTTCTGGCGTCAAGACAGACCTAGATTGAGAGCTGAGGCACTTCTTAAATTGTGTCCTTACATTGCTTACACTTTCTGAGGTTCCTCTAAAATGGGGGTGTAGGGTTCTTGTGCGGATCAAAGGAAAAAACAAACACAGATCTCCTTGCTATTCCTACAGTGCCCAGTGAATGCCAGTCCCCTCATTCCCCTTTTTCTTCTTGAGAGCAGAGGACCTGGTTTTATTTCTTTGTATTTTTCGTGTCACCGCACACAACAGGGATGCATTCATACATCTGAGGCTCATGTTTGTGTCCCTCGTGGTGGTGATAAAGGAGTTGTGGCACCCCAGCTGGGGAGGGGGAAGGTAAGGCTTCTTACCAAGGGGTTTTTGGTTTCTCTCCCTCATGAAATCAGGGGCTGCTGTAGGGAATAGAAGCCCTCAACAACATCTGTTTTTCCCTTGCCATTTGGCCCTCAGCATGAGGGAATGTTTGTTTGTTTCTCGTTTTTGGTTGGGTGGTCTGTGCCCAGCTCTGTTGTGCGGCTCGTCCGGCATGTTGGGATGTTGGGGTTTGGCACACATTAGTGATGGCTGGGGTGTCCTCCTTCATGGACCTCTGCGGCCTGGGCCTCAGCTGCTTGCCCCCTGCAGACTTGCTCTTGGTTGTAATTTCCCTTTCCAGGGGGAAAAAAAAAGTCCTTAAAAAATGCTTTGGGAACGCTTTCTCATTGTGGCAATAAGGTATAAGGTGAGTTGTTGGCAGCCAAGTTTGGGTTTGAGTCTCCCTGGGGTTTGAGGCTCTGCTGCGCTCCGATTCCTAACATGCTCTTGCCTTTTTTATGCGTGGACCGTCCTTGGGATCCTTGGTGAATTTTTCACTCTGGGGCTTGTAGGAGAAAGGTTTGTCATTCGTCATCACTCTTCTCATCCATCACAGCTGCAGAGGAGTGGTTAGAGGGAAAAGGTGGAATCAGTTGTTCAAATTTTTCTTTCTTCTAGGTAAGTCAGTCCCCCCGCCCCCAGCCTTTCTGGACATGAACCAGTTGGAAAAGGCTTGGGCCGGTGTTTCTAGGATGATTCTGGCAGGTGTAGGAAGAGGGATGGTGTTTGCCGCTAGCCCCGGGGTGGGTCCTGTACCCCTGAGGTGTGGTTTAGCCAGGGGAGGAACAGTCAATTATTTATTAAGTGCCTGGAGAATTTTATGGGCAGGAGGCCCTAAGGGCATTCCAGAAAACAAGACCTGTCCTGGAGCTTTTCTAGCAGTTTCCTTTTTGGGCTCGAAGGCTTTGCTTCCTGACGTTGATCACAGCCCCCAGTGCCTCCTGAGTGTCCGATGGGGACAGAAGTGTCCGCCGATGTCCTTACTTGGCATGTGCCTGCGTTAACCCAGCCACCCAAATGTGGCTGCCGTTCAGATCATTCTGTCTTGATCCTCTCAGCTGCTGGGAGCATTAAAGGACTTCATCTGAAGGCGAACATTACAGTATTAGTGATGCTGAAAGGGGAGGCACTGTCTTACTCATGTAGAATGGTGCTTGGCTGCGTTGGTAATTACTCCCGCTTTGAGCTGTAACGACGTGATTGTGGAGGTTACCACGTGCGGGCCCAGAGAGCCTTGAGGTCACCGAGAGCATTGTCCTGCCGTTAGGCCAGGTCCTGTATGGAAGGAAGGAGGGAGAAGACCGGGTTGTGTCGGGAGGGAAATGCGGTAATGGCTGGAATGCAGGGGGCAGACCCCTCACCCCCCAGCCTCAGACCGGAGGGCCATTCACTGGGTGATGGGCGCAGAGGGCGGGGACTGCACCAGGCCTCGGTTGGCTGAGCAGTCTGCTGAAATATACTATTTTTTTTTTTAGTGTGTTCGGTCTGCTAGGACTAAAGAGGGTTTTTTTGTTTTTTTTTTTTTAATAAACTTTGGGACATCGACGTCGCTACTTGGTTTGGTGTTTCAGTAACCACATGTAAGAGCTGGTGGAATCTTTCTTCCCTTTGCTTTCTCTGAACCTTCCAGAGAGCGGGCCCCTATCTCTCGGGGGATTAACTCCTTGTGGCCCCCATGTCGTTGGAGCTCCCCCACCCTGTGTCAGCATCTAAACCTCTGTACACAGGATGTTTTCTGTAGCGCTTATCAGATGGTTTTAGGAGATGCAGGGTGGAGATCAGAGGTAACGTTTAACCCGTCCTGGATTCCTTTCATGAGCAGGGGCCCGAGGTGAGCTCGACCGCGGAACAGCGGGAGGCGGGTTTGCCGGAGCCCGTGATACCCGACTTCCTATCTCAAAGGGAGGTGCGGGGGCCTGTGGTGGGGTGCACAAAGGAGCTTCGTTTCGGTGGCTTGTTTAACACCCCTTCCCGACACCGGCATGTGGGTTTGGAGCCCAAGGAATCAAAGAGAAATGTAACAAATAAATCTTTCTTGTGTGTGGGCTGAATAATCGAATTTGTGGGATGTCCACACCAGTTTTCTCCTCTTCCTCCTTATCCTTCCTTCCCCAGCATTTTGGTCAAGGTGTCAGGTTGGAACGCTTGCCGAGGGAAGGTTCCGGAAGGGAGCTGAAGCCAGATCAGGGACCTCTGCAGCAGCGTGGGGGGGCCCTGTCCCACAATGATGCATTCGGATCATGTCGAGGGTTAGATTTGTTGGATCCCCGGTTGAGCGTGCAGAGACGACTTGGAACGAACCATGTTCTATCTTCTGCCCCATTAGAGTTCCTACTTTCAAGGCAGAAAGGATGGAAGCAGGCAGGATAGGCAGTCGTTTCCCACAGCTTTGTCAGTGACCAGCACACTTATGCCAGCCTACAGATGTTGCCTGCTAGCTGGAGAAAGACACCCAGCACCCCTCCAGGCCCTCCCATCACTACTTTGCCTTTTCTTCCCTTCTACCCCCTATTTCACAGCAGGAAGGGTAAAGGAAAGTAGCCCAGAACAGCCCCTGTCAGCCCCATTCCTCGGAGGCTCGGTGTTTCTGGGGCAGAGGTTGAGCCAGGCCAGGAGAGAGCCTCGCTGTGGTTTTGTTACGGTTTGCTGAGCATTCTCCAGAAACTCTCTGGTTATGACTGTCCGATTCAGCGAAGGGGATGCACTTCCCAGAACCCAGGAGGTAGGAGCTCTTGTGGCCTGGGCACCGGCAGGCCTGGTCCCTGGGAGCAACTCACCATGGGGCTTGGCCCACCCATCTTCCAAAACAGAGACCGTCTTTCTAGCTTCTGCTTCGTGGGTTCCCTGGACAATCACCTATAGAATGGACATTGACAAATTCATGCTTTTCTTCTGGCTGTCACAGAAAAGGAAAGTCACGCCTCTTATCCATGGGGCGTTCTTGTAGGGGCCCCAGAGTAACCTCAAACTCTTTGAGTAAGAGGATCGAGTCCCTTGGGGCATGGGAAGGGGAGTTTGTAATTTCTGTCTGAGATCAGGGTTGGTTATCACACCGTTAACCACACTCGCTTCTCTTCCTGACCGGGTTGGCCAGGTGATCCAGCGACGTTTCCCACAGCCGTACCCCCCCCCCCCCCCGCCTGCGGAAGATGCGTTTGTAAGAACTTAGACCCATCGGTGTTTTGGCACCTGCTGCGTGGACACAGCGGGCCCTCGAGGAGCTTCTCCCGAAGTCTAGCCTTCGTTTCTCTTGTAATCTGAATGTGCATCCCTGATTCTTTTTTATTTTTTTTTTAATTTTATTTATTTGACAGAGAGACAGAGATCACAAGTAGGCAGATCACAGGCAGAGAGAGGAGGAAGCAGGCTCCCCATGGAGCAGAGAGCCCGATGTGGGACTCATTACCAGGACCTGAGATCATGACCTGAGCCGAAGGCAGGGGCCTCACCCACCGAGCCACCCAGGCACCCCAACGCTTCCCTGATTCTTGCGACAAGCCTGGGAGCTGAGCCTGGCTGGACGGCCCCAAAGTCAGAATTTCATCCTCTTGGGTGGGACCCTGGGTGTGGCTGGGTTTTGGTGGTAGTGACAAAAAAAGAGGTGTGGTTATCTCTTTCGGTTTCAGGCGAGGCGGAGAGCTGCCACTGTCTGAGTTCCTTGTTTATAAACTGGGCTTAAATGAGGTTCTTCCCTTCTCCCAGCCGGAGGGTCTCCTAGGTAAACTTAGGAGGAAGACAGATACTTCTCCAACTGTCACCGCAGGGGCCATAAAAGAGACATTTGGACCGTGGGGCTGGGGAGCTCTTTGTCTTTGCTCCGTGTTAGCGCAAAGGGACTGGGGTAGCCCTAATCACTAGGGGAAGGCAGTTTTTCTTCATTTAGCTTTTAATTGCTTTCTTTCACTTTTATGTATAAAAGATTGTCCATTTAATTAACTCAAGAATGCAATTTCAAAAACACTAATGCTTTACACATGATGGCTTTTAAAATAAAAGTAGCATTCTAATATTGCATAATGTTTTCCTATTCCCCCCCCACTCCTCTCTGCCTCCACCCACCACCCCTCCAATCTGTATTAACCTTTAGCAGCCGAGCGTTGTGAGGAGGAAGACGCCGGTCTTGATGGCCTGTCTGCCTCCTCTTTCTACTCTCAATAGTGATAGGGCGACCCCTCCTTTCTGAAATGTCACTTCTGTGAAGAGGAGGTGGCTTTATTTATTTTCTTTTGGGGTCATGGAAAGACCCAACTCTTGTCGCCTTTAAAAAAATCTATGGCGCATTACATAGGAAAATGGAAAAGAAGAGAAAATCCTAGGGCTTAACTCTGGTTTCCTTCGGATGTTTCAGTAGGAGAAGCCTGCTCACGTTGGTTTCAGTAGGAGAAGCCTGCTCACGTTGGTTCCGGGAACGACGATTTCACCATCATCTCTTTTTCGGCTGAAAAGATCTCCAGCTCTTTCTCTTCTGTTCTTATCCCCTTCCTGGGGCCCACAATGTTGTGAATTGCCCACGTCTTGGGTTTGTCTGCTTTTCTTTGGGAGGTTTCTCAGACCCCAGAAGCTGACCCTGCACAGCAGCTCTCCTCGCCCAGTCCCCACGGGATGGGTTTTCGAAGGCTCAGTCCTGTCGTCAGGCTTTATGTTCTGCACCACTTGGGCTTGGGGAGGGGTATGAGTCCTCGTGCCACCATGAAAGACAGTTCTGTGACCAGCTACGCTGATCCCAGCCAGCAGGTGGAAGAGGGCCTGACCATCGCTTCGATTTTGTAACTAATGGGATGGAGCCCCGGACGGGTCAGTGTCTTTGCCCGTAGCTTCCCCGCCAGTGAGGGTTAGTGCCTGAGTGAGATCCGCTTCCCTGTTCTTGTCATGCCTTCTTGGATCTTCTGTGTTGGGCTATGACCTGGGTCCTGGAAGGGACCTTGGGAATCATGGGACTCCCTTACTTGCCTCGAAGTCGGCTTGTGTGTTCCTCGTATTTTGGTTCCGATGCTGTCCACTGAAGACCTTGGGGACCTTGCAGCGTGCACTGAGAAACATTCTGTGTTTAGATCTCCTTTAGCTCTCTCCGATGAACCCTGTTTCCTCCTGCTCTGGCCTCCTGGGCCATGAAACACTCAGTTGTTTGGCGTGAACACATCCGGCAGCTCTGCCAAGGGCTTCTCTGTGCGGTGCAGGTTGCTTCAAAGGGATCCTCTCTCCCATGGTGTCTCGTCTCCAAAGAACATGACTTTTGAGTCTACCAACGTGACTGCTAAAAATTCCCACCCCTGGAGAACAATTGTGTAATGATGAGAAGCGATTAAAAGACTGTCCCTTTTCCTTGCGGCTGCGCGTGGAACCCCGACTTTTCGCCAGCCTGTGACATGGGTGTGTGCACAAGCATCTCAGGAGAAATATATGCTCTTAAGTCTGTGATTCGTGGGTAAAAATGCCCTTAGAGATGGATGTTTCTCTAGGAGGAACTGTGCTAGCCCAGGAGGGCCGGAGGTCGTGAGTGGTAGGACAGGGTTTTTGGTTTTGATTTTGTTTGAGTCCTTTTTGGGGGCAGAGGTTTTCAAATGAACCTGTTGTGACTCAGGAACGTGGTGGGAGATGGGGGACTAGGTTTGGTTTTGTTTTGACGTCTGCCTTGTAATGGGATCCCTCTCCCCCTCCCACCATCCTTATTATTCCTGTGGGCTCCTACTCAGGAAGCATTCATTGTAGGAGGCGCGGGGAGGGTTTGCCGCCGGTGACCATACGGCCTCGTCATTCATTAATTCCTACGTTCATTCATCGAGCTAGTTAAACTTCTGTGTGGAAGACGGCAGCCCAGATGGTCTTTTGGTGCCTTCGATCGCAGAGATCCCTGGCCCTGACAACAGAGAGCTCGCAGAGCGGCTGAGTGAACAAAATATTTGCAGCCATCAGAACACGGCTCCCGGACCTCGGGGGGCCCCCCGAACTGGAACACCGATCATCTCCAGCATCTTAGGAATCTTTTTTTCTGGTCCTTCTCCTTTTTAGAAAAAAGCCCAATGTGAATCCACCAGGCCGTTTCTGTGCTTACAGAAGCAGTCATCGCCTCTGAGTTTTCGAGGGGGAGTGGTGTCCATGTGCTTGTTCGTGGGTCTCTCCTTAGTCATAGCTGTCTGCTTCCTTGTTCTGGAACAACTCACTGTCTTGAACATCCTGGTGAAATTTTGAGCTGGTCTCCTTCCTTCTCCCTCCTTCTCCTTCCCACTCAGCCCTCCCCGAGACACCTGAGCTCTTGGGAAATTGCCCGTAGGGGCTGAGGAGATGGGAGTGGTTAATGCCCCCCTCTCCTGGGCTGGCTCCCTTAAGGCTCCCTTATGGGATGGCAGCCTCTGAGCTCCGGGTTGGTACACGGGGTTGGTACACGTCCCCTCTCTCGTTCTGTCCCCACCGTGGGCCTTTGGCATCCTGGTGTCACAGACGAGAAACCTCATTTGCACACAGAAGTTCAAAGGGGTTGGATAGTTAGCCCAGGCTTTTAAGTTGGATGGCTGGAAATCAAACCCACGTCTGTCTAATTGCTTAGCCTGTGCTCTTAATGGCTTCGTGGATTTTCCCTGTGGCTGTTGGGATAGACTGGCTTTGGTGCTGATGGGCAGACAAGGGCCCCTGGCCAGACTTGGCTTCACCAGACGATGGTTCTGCTTCTTTGGTAGGGTCAGTCTCATTTTGGGGCTGGGACTGGGGTGCATTTGTTGCCCTGACCCAAGTCTTCATGGATGAGGGACCGGGCCCTGTGGGAGGGGAGGCCCCGGGAGGAGTCAAGAGGCCGAAAGGGAGAGTATGGGGTGTGTCCGCAGTATGGGGATGTCTGTCTGTTTCTTCTAGTGGAACCCACTTTGGTCTTTTAGTAGCTTTCCATTTGCATGGGGCAGTCAGCTAAGGTACTTTGTCTCAGTGCTGAACTGGCCTTCTGGGAAGTCCTGGTTCCCTTGAAGCAAGATCTGGTCTGTGCTGAGGATGGTTGGTTCTTTAAGCTTTGAGGTACGACATCTTTGGCCTTGCCTGAAAATCTCCGCAGCTTTCCCTGGCGTTCCTGAGCCTCGGAGCCTTGCCCCGCCCCTCGAGCCCTCATGCTGCTCACTCTTGGAGCGACCTAGAGGTTGATGGAGTTCCCCAAGGCCAGAGTTGGGAGCACAGAGAGGCCCAGATGTTTTGCATAGTTTTTTCCATTGCCCCGATCAGGAATGTGTTCCCTCAGGACGGGTTATGGCCTGGAAGTGAGCCTAATGTAAACATCCTAGCCGCAGCCAGTCCCCTTAATCGAATAGAAATGGTTTGGGGATAAGCAGGCTTGAGGGTGGGGGAGGGAGGAAAGGAAAGGAGGGGGAGGGGAGAGATGGAGCCCTGGAATTTGGACAGAAGGCTGTTCTGCCGGTGGGCTCCTGAGTGCATGCAGGGCTGGAGCTCGCTGTGTGGAGCTGGCCAGGTGCACTTCCGGCTGGGTCTCTCAGGGGGCTTGGTTCTCACAGGCAGCCTGGTTGGTGGAGGGAAAGCATGGGCTTCATGGTTGGGCTTCATGGTTGTGTGGCTGGGCAGAGCAGTGAGGGAAACTGAGGCATGTTAGAAGAGCCAGGACTGGGGGAGAAGGAGCTGGTGGGGGGGTCCTGTGAGGACTTGTGGAGGAAGCCTAGTAATTCAAGTACTTTAAAGACCTTCAGCATCATAATGGAAAACCGTACTGCTTTGAAACGCTATGTTCAGAGGGCACTAGACTCCCAGAGAAGGCTAGGAAGAATGTGGGAGAATGACATGTGTGTGTCTGCAGGGTGCCTAGACCTCTGGGTGGGGACCTTCAGCGACCCGGAGAGGCTGACCCTCTTCTCTGTGTTCCCTCTGCCCATTTTCCTCTCCTTCGAGGAGCTCAGACTTTCTGGGAGACTTGAGGTACTTCACCCAGATGCAAAGCTAGACAGTTGGGCGTAAAGTGAGTGGTGGTCTGCTGTAACCGGTGTGCAGAACCCCCCCAAAGCGCCGTAACCTGGGGTTCCCAGAGGGTAGTCATGCATTACTGATCTGACCTCTGGATAGTTTGGCATTTTTGTAGGGGAGTCTGGGCGCACTCCAGGCAAAGCCACCACAGCTGCCCTTGTCGGGCTTTCGTGTGAGCTCTTGTAAAAAGAGCTGCCCGAGATGCAAAGACTGACGTGCCGTTCTTGCTGCTGCAGGTTCTAGGAATAAGGGTCCGGCGTCAGGGGAGAGCACAGGAACAGGGAGGAGGCGGAAACCTTCCTATTATTCTCACACCTTGGAATCTTGGTGCTCCAGTGTGCCAAGGAGAGGGAAGATATAAACAATTTAGTTTGCCTTCGGGATGCAGGATCTAATCTAAACATGATTAAGCTGATTTGATTTTATAGATTGGAATTTCTAAGTGATAGAAACTGATGAGGTTAATGTGAAATATTTACTTAATAAAAAGCCTCATTACCTGATGCTGAAGGGTAGGGGAAAAAAAAGGTTTTCGGCAACGCATCTGATCTTTTGGAAATGAAGTTGGGTTAAAGTTTTCTTGGTAAAAACTGAATTCTGTGATCTTGTTTTTACACATGCTGTGCTTAAATATTAACACCAATTGAGCAAATTGCCTTTTAACTGCCTTTATTTGCTTTCATTAACAGTATAATTTAAAAGCTCAAGAATTTGCATGGAACCTGTTGTGCATGTTGTGGGGGGGAACTATTCATAAATTAATTAATCGTGAGAACATTATCTTTAAGGAAGGTCACGAAACACGAGCATGGTTTCTGAAAAGCAGTGACATGTTTGTATTGTTTCTTGGGGACTTGATGTACTTTTGGCTTAGAGATCTGAGAGAGAGAGAGAGAGAGTGTGTGTGTGTGTGTGTGTGTGTGTGTGTAATAACTTGGCTGGATGAAGAAAAATTTTAATGACTGGACATGTTTTAAGTTAAGTTGAGTGAACCTAATTACACTGTAGTTTCCAGAGAGCTGAAGGCAATACCATTGGTATTTAAGCACTAGTTTCAAAATTAAAACCAACCTGCGTAATTGGCTGTGCTCCTGAAATGGTTTATCTCTCCTCCGCTCCTTCTCTGAGCAACCCCTTTATTTCTTGCCTCCCCCCCCCCATGTACTTACACACCAACAGGGAGGGAGCACAGCCGGCCAGTTCTGCTAACCACAGGACTGTCCTTCCAGTGAGCCACATTAAGTGCATTGTCCTTTCATGAAATTACTCTGAATATGTGAGAAGTTTCCAGAATGATTTCATTGACATCAGTTGCTTCCTTTTGTACAGACGTTTTTGTGGTTTGGAACCTCGGCCAAAGCAAACATTATGAATGAGATATAGAGACCACCGAGTCCCATGAAGGGCTGAGAATTCCTCTGGGAATTATTCTACACAAGCTATTCTGACACTTTTGTTTTGACAGAGTTTCAACCCAAGTTCTCCTGTCCCTTTCTCCCCATGCTCTTGGTTTGTGATGGGTCGCCGTCCTAGTTAATCTAATCCGAAGTCTAGGTTTTCAAGAGTCCACAGATGCCAGGATGCTGAATTTATTTATCTCTGGAGTTTTTGTTGGCTACTTTAGATACACATTTTTCCTCTTCCCTTTTTACCCTGACTCTGTTCTTTTTTGAGACTTCTAGACCCACTTCAGGAAAGAATGAACTTACTTCTTATGAGCACTTGTCAGATGTGTTTTCTTGGGTGCATGTGTGTAGAAATATACATTTTGAATAATGTCATATATATTTTTGAAAAGTTATATACAAAACCCAAAGTATATGGGGGAAAAGATGGATAAACTTGGCTACATCAAATATTTAAAACATTTTGCATGCTTTTCTTTTGGGTTTTTGTCTCTTCCTTACACATATATTGATTCTTTTTAAAAAAGATTTATGTAGTTATTTGAGAGAGAGAGAGAGAGCAAAAGAGCGAGCTGGTGGGGGGCAGGCAGCAGCCAAAGGGAGAGGAAGAGAGAAACTCGAGCAGACTCCGTGCTGAGTGTGTAGCCTCCCATGGGGCTCAATCTCACAACCCTGAGATCAGGACCTGAGCTGACACTAGTAGTCGGACACTTAACCAGTTGCATCAACAAGATGCCCATGATTCTCTTTTTATCTGAGTCAGAAATATTAATCTTTTACCTCTTGAAGACAGAGCAAGTGTTATTGAAGATACAGAGAAAAGGGAGCCCTTGTGCACTATCAGGGGGAATGCAAAGTCGTGCAACCATTGTGGAAAACAGTGTGGAGGTGCCTCAGAAAACTAAAAATAGAGCTACACTATGACCCAGTAATTCCACTATGAGTTCTTTACCCAAAGCAAATGGAAACACTAATTGGAAGAGATTAAATACATGCCTGTGTTTATCGCAACATTATTTACAATAGTCAAGATATGGAAGCAGCCCTAGTGTCCATCCATAGATGAAGGGATAAGGAGGATGTGGGATATGGACATATATGCAACACCGTATTATTTGGCTGCAGAAGAGAATGAAATCTTGCCATTTGCAGCAACACGGATGGACCTCGAAGGCATAGAGCTGAAATGGTTGAGACAGAGAAAGATCAGTATCCTATGATTTCTTTCACTCATACGTGGAATTTGAGAAATGAACAAAGAAAAAGACAAAACAAAAACAAAAAAACTGGACTCTTAACTCTAGAGAACAGGCTGTTGGTTGCCAGAGGGCAGGTGGGTAGGGAGATGGGTGAAATGCATGAAGGGGCTTATATGAGTACAGAAAGCGGTTTTTGCCTGGGGTGGCTCAGTCAGTTAAAGGTCCAGCTCTTGGTTTTGGCTCAGGCCCTGATCTCAGGGTCGTGAGATCGAGCCCGGAGTGGGGCTTCACATGGAATCTGTTTGAGATTCTCTTCCTCTCTTCCTGCTCGTGCTTGCATGTCCTCTCTCAAATAAATAAATACAATCTTTACAAAAATTATATACTTACAGTGATGAGCACTGAGAAATGTATAGATTTGTTAAATCATTATATTATACACCTGAAACTAATATAACATTGTTAATTATACTTGCATTAAATGCATTAAATTAAAAGGTTTCAAGAAAAAAATGCGGATAAAAAATCCTTTATCTGTTGAATGCATAGCAGATATTTTCCCGAGTTGATCGTTTGTGCTGTAGTTCCAACTGTGGTTCCTTTTTATCTTATAATGTCTTAATAATGTATTTAATTTGAAGAGGTCACCATGATATCTGTAGAATGGATAATATAAAACCTTTAGTGGTCCCATTTTAGAATTTGCATTTGGGGGGAGTATCCAGGTATTGAGAGAGAGAGAGAGAGAGAGCTGAGCGTGATAGAAGGAGATGGGCAAGAAGTGAGGAGAGAATGAGTTATGTTAAAAGGTTGATTTTTTTCCCTGTCAGGAAGTCCTCCAAGGACCCCTTCTCTCTAAGGCGACCATTGTTCTCATGCTTTTAGCACATACTTGTAGCACAAGGATTTCCCTATTCTGAAGACACTCGTCTTAAGAGTTCTCTGCCTGTAGAAGGCAGCCTCTCAGCCCACCCTTCCTACTCGTCCTACCCAGTCTTTAAGACTTGCTTGCAATGAAAACTCTAAAACTTATCTCTGTTTCCATATTCTTCATTGCTACCTCTCAGAGTAGCAATGGGCACAAATTCTTTTCTGACTTAGGGCACAAATTCTTTTGCATATTGCTCACCTTACTTCTTAGCATGTTGCTTGAGAACTGAGCTCTTGTCATTTTGTTTCGCTTGTCTTTGAATTCTGCACCGTCTTGGAGCAGTGCATGTGTAACTTACCAACAGGTAATTTACCACCCAGATCAATTCTCCTCTGTTCCCCCCACCCCACCCCCTTACACCCTTCTGAGACTGGTCCATCCTTCAAAAGGGGTGTTCGACATTCGGGGCCTTGAGGTCCAACGTGGTGTGTGTTGTGCATAAATCTGGTTGAGGTATTGACTTGCTTGTTGGTTGGGGTTTGGGGAAGATGAAAAGGAAGAAAACCAAGGAAGAAGGAATTCCAGAGTTCCTAGCATTGATCTCCAGATATTCCTGATCGAAAGTGCATCTCATCCTGTCCTTTTCCCAGCCAGAGGTGAGTTCATAGCAGCTTATTCAACAGCTGTTTATTGAGTATCTGACAAAATGTTTTGCTTTGAGTGAGATGATATGGGACAAATAGTCATGGTCTTTGCCCTTGTGAAGTGTTCCCTAGTTTGGGATTTGTTCAGGAAAGGAGGTTAAAAAAATACATACATTCTGTAAATGACCCTTCGGCGTTCCCCTTCCTTCTATTTTGATCTCTCATCCTCTGTTCCCTCTTCCTAAATGCAGCTGGCTGGGATTTTCCGTTTTCCAAGCCACATCTTTTGAGGTGTTAGGGGCAAGCATAGCCTTTAGTCATCTAGAGTTGGTCTTTCCACCAAAACCTGGCCTTCATTCTTGTGTTTATGGATTTATTTGTTCAGTTAGTCATTCAACAAAAAGTTGTTGAATCGATATTGGCTAGATTAGTCGGTTTTTAAGTAGAGGAGGCGGCCAAATTCCTACCTTTTCTTTGTTTTTTTTTTTTCCCCCTCTTAAATAATATTTTTATTTGACAGAAAGAGAGAGAGAGGGACAGACAGCACAAGCACAGGGGAGTGGGCGAGGGAGAAGCAGATTCCCCACTGAGCAGGGAGCCTGCTGCGGGCTTGATCCCAGGACCCTGGGATCATGACCCGGGGTGAAGGTAGATACTTAACGACTGGGCCACCCAAGTGTCTCTCCTTCCTTTTTTTCTGAAGCTGATATACTAGTAGAAGAGATCCTGGGGAGGAAGTTGTTACTGAAAAAGTCATTCCACGGGCTCTTAGAACCTCCAGGTGGTGGTTCAGTACACAGTGCTATTTCTATTTCCATGACATATTTTCAGGAAATAAGTAGAAATACTACAGTTCTTCCCTTAAGCATCTAGAATAACATGGCAGTCTAATTGGAGATGATGTCTGGAGAATGTGTCCTTCACACTTGGCACGGTGTCTGCCACAAAGTAGGGGACCAGTGACTGTGTGTCGAAAGGCAGAATAAGGGATAGAGACTTGAAGTAGGACATCGGTGGGAGAAGTTTCTTCAGAATGAGGGATGAGAGAGAAATCAGCCTGGGGAGGGACCCACAGGAGGCTTCAGTGTGTATGGGTGGTTTTTTTTTTTTTTTTTTTTTTTTTAAAGATTTTAAATGGGTGGTTTTTAATGTCCTGCTCTAGACCTCTGAATGTCTGAAATATTTGAAGAATTTCTCACTGTTCTCCCACCTGCTTGATCTGTGTGTTTGCTGCTGAACCCAAGCCTTAGTGCTCCAGAGAAAGCATCGTGAAGTGTCTGCAAAAGAAAAAAAAAAGTTTGTTTCAGTTCTTACTGGAGTTCTTTCCTGGAATAGAACCTACGTTACATTTCAACACATGGGATGGAAGCTGGAGGGGAGATTAAGGTGTTTTCCCTAGAATGTTCCAGTCCTGAGCTGATTTTCAAAGAAGTCGTGCAGATCAGTACAGAGACAGAAGTCAAGATGTCAGGAGCATGGCTTTCCTCCCTGCTTCCTCCCTTCCTCCATTCTTTTCCTTCTTTTGTTGGTGGGCGGGTATGGGGGGGGGGTGGAGGTAGGAGAAGGTTGGGAAAGGGTACAAACCTGTAGGTCCTTTTAATTTTTCTACCCTCCCCTGAGGAGCTGAAGCTTTGTAGTCTGGGGAAGACCTTCTAGAGAAAGGAACCATTGCTTTTGTGTGTGGATATGACCAGAGCAGGGAGAGTGTCTGTCCTCTAGCACTGTTTAAAGTGTTTGGGGGGGTCTGTCTCTCCAGAGGTCAAAGGTGAGACAGACCTTTGTTAGTGTTGTCCCCCCCCCCCTTTTTTTTACTCCCTTGTTATCTCAACTTCCAAACATCAGCTTTGATGTCTATTGTTGGGACTTCAAGAGGACTCTTAGCACATCGGGCAGGTGTTGGTTTTAGTGAGAAGGCGAGAGAGTCTGCATTCTTCTAGGGGGAGAGACGTGGGTCCCACACATTCCTTCCCGAGCACTTCCCAGAGGAGGAGCTCATTCGAGGTGGGAGCAGGAGTCCTCAGGCCCACCAGCCACAGGGCCCAGGGCTTGCTGAGGGCAGCTTGCCCTGGGGCCATGGGTGTGAGGCAGGACTTTCTCCCCTGTCTGAAGGGATCTGTCTTCCTTCAGTGGCTGAAGAGAGGCTGTCTAACAGCCCCGTATTAAGGTTTCATTAATCAAAGACACTTCCACTGCCCCTTTACAGAAACACAACTGCTTTGGCTGTCCTCTGCTGACAGCCCACTAATTTATCTTTCCCGGGGAGAGGGAGGGGAGAAGGACAGAGAGGCGGGGTGTCCGCCTGCTGAGTGGAAGGGATTGCCACACCGGGTGCGCACGTGTGTTCGTGTGTTGACTTCCACATTTTTGTTCAGAGGGTTGGGCTGTAGGCCACCTCTGCTCCCCACCCTGTCCACTCATCAGGAGATTGGAGCCCTTGGAAACAGACACTGGAGATGGGTTTTCATGCTCTTTTTTTTTTTCTTTTTTTTGCCAAGAAAATATTTACTTCTAACTCCCAGCCCTAAGTTTTGCTAAAATTGGTGACAGAAAGTGCTGGAAGGAAGAAGTAGTGTGCTTAAGTCTGTTTAATGGGCATTCTAGGTGAAGCGTGTGTGTGTGCGCGCGCGCGCATGTTGTGGGGGGGGGGGCAGTGATCGCGACATTAACATCTGGGAGCCACTGACCTGAAATGGTCCAGTCTTCTTTTTCAGCTTGATGGAACTTCTCCTCATTCTCAGGTTGGAATCTGACCTTCGGAAATCCTCTGCTCGGAAGATGGATATTTGGGCATTTGGAAACCTCTCAGGGCCTCCTAAGTGGGTGATTGGGTATTGTGTGGTGTGTGTGTGTGCGTGTGTGCGTGTGCGTCTGTTTCAAAGCCGGGTCTCCAAGGAAGAGGAGGCTTGAACTCACTTAATTCATCAAATATTTACCGAATTTTACTGAATACTGACTAGGTAGGTTTGGCTCTTTTGGAGACAATGGTGAACCCTAATCCATTTCTTAGCTCTTAACTTGGGGTTCGAACTAGTACTCAAATGGCTGTCATAAAAGTTAGAATAAAGCCTGTTGCCTCCAGCTATTAGAAAATGCACCAGAAGCTTCAGGAAGGGCGTGAGCACATCTGACTCCTTACTATATGCCAGACAACGGATGTACGGGAATCCAAAGGTGTGGTTCTTGTCCCCAAGAATCCTGTAAGCTCTTGGGGGGCAAAATGCACAACACATTCTAGTATAATAAAAGTGGTCATAAAATGAAGCACCAGGGTTAGAGGGAAAGGAGGCTTTTGGCGGGGCCGTCGACAAGATTGCCGGGAAGGTGACATCGGAGTAGGATTTTGAAAGATTTTGAAAGGGGAAGATCACTGGTGAGACCATCCAGGTCAAAGAAGATGGCCTGTACGAAGGCGCCGGGGAGGAAGGAGCAGAGGACCATCAGCTATTTGGTTTCCCTGGAGCTCGAGATATGTAAAGAAGCAGGTAGTGGTGTTGGTTGGGGGCAATGTTGAGCCTATTTTGAAGGTCTTGCTTGCTCAGCAAAGAGAGGTGCATTTCATTTTGTAAGACGCTGAAAGATTTTTATCAGGGGAGTGAAATAACAGGAAGTGTGTTTTAGAAAGCGCATTCTGAGAAGTGCCTGGCAACTTTAGTCGGAGGAACGCGTGACTGTTGATCTTGGGGTTGTGAGTTCGAGTCCCACATTGGGTATAGAGGGGATTTAAATTAAAAAAAAAAAGGGAACTTAGATCACTCTGAGTGTGCCACTGAGGGCGGAGAGGTGGGACTTAGCCTGGAGTCAGGACAACACTTCTGGAGCCTGAAGACGCCAGGCAGGCTGAATCATGGCGGTGGGGGTCATGGTGGGGGGCGGGGATGCCATGGGACGGAGGTGGAGCGGAAGGGGCAGACTTGTAGGGATGCCGTGAATGGGTCTCCCTGATGGGGTGGGAGGGTTACAAAGAAAGAGCTGAGACAGTCCTGAGCTTTTACTTTGGTAAATGGCCAAATACTGGGAATATTAAAGAAGTTCAGGGGAAGCGTAATTGTTTATATTTTGAACATGCTGTTGGAGGAGATCTCAGAAAAACTAGAAGAGGTAGTCTGTATGTTTGCAATAGGTCTTGCAGGGAAGATGTTTTTTTTTTTTTTTTTTTTAAAGATTTTATTTATTTGACAGACAGAGATCACAAGTAGGCAGAGAGGCAGGCAGAGAGAGAGAGAGAGAGAGGAGGAAGCAGGCTCCCCGCTAAGCAGAGAGCCTGATGCAGGACTCGATCCCAGGACCCTGAGATCATGACCTGAGCCGAAGGCAGCGGCTTAACCCACTGAGCCACCCAGGCGCCCCAGGGAAGATGTTTTGATAAGAAGGTCTGTATACTAACTCAGCTGTGTTCATTGACTTTTGATGATATTTTCGGGTGTCTAGGAATCAGAAGCGTCTTAATTCCGTGGCAGAAAGCGGTATTTTTGGCGTCCCCTGAATAATGAGAAATGTTTTCATCAAAGACCTTTATTCTTGTGTGTGCTGACATCTGGAGAGCAGAGATAGATATTTTCCTTGGGTCTGGGTTCCCGAGCCATGAGCTCTTCGCTCGCTCCTAATTAATCCTTTGTAGTTGGTGACTGATGAAATCATGGCTCTCTGAAATTTTTATCCTCGGTTGCATAGACACAACTGACTTTATCACAGGACCCCAGGTGTGTGTCTGAAACTAGTGTGTTGAATCTAATGCATATTGATTGCTTTCTAAAATCTACAGGATCTGGGGGAAACAGACTAGAGTTTGTGGGGGGGAGAATTTTTATTTTTATTTTTGTAGTCTTGACCTATTCTTGACCATATGCCAGGGTATGTTAGAATTTGGAGAACGCAGCTGTTATTGGACATGAGGAAGCCGAGGGCCCAGGAGATGAGGTGAGCAGAATCTAGGCCTCCTTCTTTGTGGCCCTTTCCTTCTCTCAGCCCTAGGAGAGCAGGTAGAAGAGAATCCATCTCAAGTGAGGGGTCAGGGAGACACTCTTTCTAGTTAGAGGTGGGGTATGTGTCTGGATGAGACAGAGTATTGTAGCTTTCGTGTTTTACTTATCTCAAAATAAGGAACCCTGTATTGGCGCCGCAGAGGCATGGGGATGTGGATATGGTTCAGATGGTGACTTGGAATTCAGGTGACATGCAGGTTGACCTTTGTGACGAAGAATTCAGGGGGTGATATGTATGAGCGAGTGCGTGAGGGAGAGTGAGACTGTTTGTGTGTTCACTCTCTGCCTTCCACCTTCCCCTCTGGGAACCCTGGACTCACCTGCAGGATTTCCTACAAGGACTCCCTGCTAAGGACCCACTCATTCTCTGTCCACGGCTCTGCTCAGTGGCACCCAGGCCCCTCTCCCCGTGAAGCTCGAACAAGATAACCCCAAGAGGTGCTTGAGTTTGAGGTGTGGGACCACAGACGTTTACGGTTGGACGGTGTGGTAGAGGACTCTGGTCTCATCTGGATGGGTAGAAAGCTTCTGTTTGGGTCTCTGCGGTGAGGGGGCCTGTGGGTTTTAACAACAACCGGAACAGCAGCCCTCTTCTTGTGAACGCTTGTGTTGTGTCAGCCCTGTGTGAGGCACTTTAAAAGCCAGAGCTAATTTAATCCTCACATCAGGTTTGCGGTAAGTATCGAAAAGTCTGAGTAGAGATAATAAACTGAAGCTCAGGGTGGCGTAGCACCTTGCCCGGGGTCACACAGCTGGACGGTGGCGGGGCTGGGGTCTGGCCTCTGACATGGCAGTGTTTCCCGCCATCATGGTAGGCTGCTGGTGAGGAGGGCTCTTGTGGAGGCAGGCTGTGTGCTGTGGATGCTGTGGAGCGAGAGGCACCTCGCTTCAGAGGAGGGATCTCTCAGAAGGAAAGTTGCAGTCTTCTCCGATGGTTGCGAGGAGGGCAGAGTCCTGTGGCCACAGTGGCAGGTCTGGTCTGGAGGCAGAGGGATGGCCTAGGCGGCTCCTGGGGCCCCTGCGGGAGGGGGTGTGTGGGAGCGGAAGTGGCCAGCCAGAGCCTTCCTCCACCTTCCCAGCCCAGGAGGACCCCCTCTGGCATGTTTCCGAGGTTCTCTCGGACCTGTGGAGGCAGAGCCAGCACTTCTGGGAGATGGGGATGGGGACAGGTGACAGGATGTGGGCACAGGCCCTCCCTTCCCCCTGGACTTGGGTTGGGCTCCCTCTAGCTTCCTCCATCGTCCTTCCTTCTGCTGGCGTCTTTTCCCCAGTCTGCTCTGTATCTCACCCTTTAAAACCCAATTCTCTTCGTACCTGTAAGTTGGTCTGATATGGAAGAAAGTTCCTCTTCTGATATGTCGCATTTTCCTCAGCTCCTCTTCCTTTTGCTACCAGCTCCTTACTCCTCCCTGGCAACCGTGGGTTTCAGTTCCCCCACTGCCTTCTCTGCATCGGTTTGGGCGCCATATTTGTTTGGTGGCAGGATTGTGTGAGGAACCAAGCCAGGGCCTTTGGTGATGTTGGTTGGAGTTGAGGTGAAGTGGAAGGAGGTGAACAAGAAAAATGAGAAAGGGAAGGGCTAACTCTAAGGACGCTAGGCTTCTTGTTTCCTCCTTTACCTTCACCTCCAGATCTTATGCTCTTCAAATGTCCAAATCTTTAGGACCCTTCTTTCCCTTTTCTCTCCAAGATGGCATCTCCTTTGACAGGGCCTCGTCAGGGAGCCAGTTTCCCCAGTTTAATGGCTGGAAGAGAAACCAGAGGCCAATTCAGATCCTCTGAAATGCTGTTTGTCCGTGTTCAGAGAAACCTTAGACTGTACTGACTCTCACATGCAAAATGTTTTTCAGATCCTACTTTCCTGGTTAGGAAGCTCTTCCACTGATGTGCTAGGAAATGTTTAACAACCGGGTCTCCTGATTTGTAGCATTTACTGGTTTGCATGATGTAAGTATGGTCAATTTCAGGCCGCTAAGGTGACGTCACTGAAGGCGAATTTGGAAGAGGTCCCCGCCGTGGTTGCGAGCTTGCCCCAGACCACCTCACCCACCCGTGAGGTGAGAAGGTTATTTCCTCAATGAATCAGAACATAAAATCCATGGCTCCATTCTTTGTCTTTGCCTTCCCCGAGTCTGGTTCTTTTTTTTTATTATTTTTTTTAAAGATTTTATTTATTTATTTATTTATTTGACAGAGAGAAATCACAAGTAGATGGAGAGGCAGGCAGAGAGAGAGAGAGGGAAGCAGGCTCTCTGCTGAGCAGAGAGCCCGATGCGTGACTTGATCCCAGGACTCTGAGATCATGACCTGAGCTGAAGGCAGCGGCTTAACCCACTGAGCCACCCAGGCGCCCCCGAGTCTGGTTCTTGATTCTGGCTAGCACCATGGTGTACGTTGCTGCCATTCGCCGAATACTTATGTACATTATCTCATTTAATAATTTCAATAATCCCATGAAATAGGGATTATTATTATCCTCATTTTACCGATGAGAAAAGAGACACAGAAGTAAGTGCCTTGCTCAGGGTTACAGAGCTTCTAAATGGTAGAGCCCCAGTGTGAAGCCAGCGCTGGCTGATCCCAGATATCAAACCTTCACCCACTAAATTCCACCGCCAGTTTTACAGCATTTCATAGACCTCTCCAAACTGTGACTCCACTCCCAGGGGAGGGTCCTCTAGCATAACCTCAGGTCCTTTTGGAAACTCTTCCCTTTGGACTGTCTAGACAGATTCTCTGAGATGCGCGGCATCATGACCCTGTCTTAGGTCTGGTTACAAGGTACTGGCTTTCCTCTAAGACAGTTTCTGAGCCCCAGGCCCACAGATTTCACTGAGGACTGAGATGGCTGCGTTCTTCATAGACACTGGGTTTGCCTGTTCCAAAAATGGTGATTTCTATAGCAACCATTTATTCTAGCAGATGTGTGCCTGGTATGGTTGGCAGAGGGTGGGATCAGAAATGGAAACGGCCTTTTATTCTTCACTTGCTGAATGTGTACCCTGTATGTGAGGCACATAAGAGAGGAAAAACATGGTATCCTTACAATCTCTGAAAATCTATGGTCCAGCAAAGAGGGAATTGCTACTTAAGTGATTTTTTCTGGGGCTTGAGTTGGGCTCTGTTCTGGTTCTGGTTCTTTAAGGAGCGTTTTGTGGCGTGTATCTGTTGGTTCAAGTCAATGGACAGTTGTCACTCTGGTTTCTGTAGAATGTAAACATTTACCATTGGAGTGTGGCAGTTAAGTAAACACAGAGAAGGACACTGTCTTGGCTTTAAGGGCCTCAAAGCCCACGTTCATATATATTACTTAGGGCTCTCTTGGTTGTAGGTAAAAAAACAAAAACAAAACCAAAACCCAAACAAAAAAACCAAAAGCCCCTCAATCTGTGCTAGCTTAAGCCAAACAAGAGGATTTATCGTTGTGATCTGGGAGTGTTTTGTGGAGTCCAAGGGCAGAGATACAACCCTACCTTTGAAGGCAGGTGAGTGGAACTGAGAACCAGCCGTCAGAAGCTCAAGCAGGATTCTCTTTCTTTTTCTCATTCTCACTTCAGGCCATGCACCCAGGTTCATATTTATCTCTCTGCATACCAGGGCAGGTCTAAAAATAACGACCCTGGGACTCCCTGGTTTATGTGTGGCAAGACCTACTCGGGTTTTCCCTGACCATATCCTCAGTTCTACAAGAGAGGGAATCTGTCTTATGTGGTTCAGACGGGCATCTGGCCTCGGCCAACCACTCACTCCAGGCTTTGTGGTGAGGGCTGTTGTCTTAGTTTGCTTGGGCCACTAGAGCAGAAACCACAGGCTGGGTGGCTTCAACAATATGGTTTATTTTCTCACAGCTCTGGGGGTTGGAAAGGCCAAGATCAAGGTCCAGCGTGGTTGGAATCTGGTGAGGGCTCTCTTATTGGCTTGCAAATGTCTGCCTTCTCACTGTGCGCTCATGTGGCAGAGAGTGGGGGGAAGATGGAGAATGAGATTGAGCAACCTCTCTGGTGTCTCTTCTTATAAGGACACTAATCCTTTCCAGATAGGGCCCCACCCTTGTGACCTCCTTTAACCTTAATTATCTCCTTATAGGTCCTGTCTCTAAATACATTCGCGTTGGTGGTTAGGGCTTCTACATAGGGATTTGGGGGGTACACACTACAGTCACGCACGATAACAGGTATGTAGTACGACATGGCTGCCAGGTTCTACCCTTGGGCTTGTGCATTGGAAGGGGCCTTATGGGGGCCCTCAGAAGGAGACACCTGTAGATGGGAAGGCTGAACACAATGTCAAGACAGTGCTGGTGCCAGATTAGAATCTGAACCTTGTTGTCGATGTCCTGCATTTGGGACGAATGGCTTCGTACATGGATAAAGATATATCTATCCATCTATGTGTGTGTGTGTGCGTGTGTGTGTGTGTGTGTGTGTGTATAAAACCAGAGAGAACTTTCTGGAAAAGAAATGAAGGAATGTGTGAGAATGGCCTTTGGGTCCTGTTGGCCATTAACAAACCGTAATGAACATACGTGGATTTGAAATTAAGCAGGAATTCCCATTTCTCATGCGCATGGGTGTTCAGTCCTGAGGAATTGTCGGGGGGCAAGCTGGACGTAGAGTGTGCCAGTCTCTTAGCTCTTCCATCCAGGGGAATTAAGGCTCTTATGGACAATGGCCTTAAAGTAGGGTTTTTAATAAAAGAAAAAGAGGTGGTGTAAGGCCAGGCCGTGCCATCACCTATGGCTGAATGACCAGATGGGCACCGGACCAGTGCAGAGAGTCTTCCGTGGGGTGAATTCCTGAGCCAGTGGGATATGTTCGACTACAGAGACCAGATGACGAATGTATTTTTAAACTTGGAACCCATGAACCACTTATTATTTCTGAATTAGGAATCAAAACATATGAATAATCTCCACAGGGTTTCAGCAGATGCTCTTAAGGTCACTGGGCTTTGGGGAGAGGCTCGGGGGGTGACGGGAGGTAAAGTCCAACTTGATTCCGTGACTCCTAGGACATCCATGTCATGTTTGCTCGATGGACCGGCCACCGTGGCTGTTATGCGAGTCACATCGCTGCGGGGTCAGGGTAACTCATGGAGGCAAACAGCCTTCTTTATTTTTTAATACATCAGTGTCACCAGCATTTACAGCAGAGGCCGTGATGGGAAGACGGGCCCTGGTGGCTGTGTCTTCCTGGCTGGGGTGACAGAAAAGGCAGCACAGGCAGCAGACTTCTCAGGCTTGCCCCAAATCCCCTCTCCCACCCTCTCTGCCCCTCCGCACCCCTCCCTTTGTCTCGGCCAGCAGTCTCCTACCAAACAAGGTCCGGAACTGAGGTGTTCTGGAATTCCACCCTTGCTAAGCTCTGGGATTAGGGCCCGGGCATTTGGAAAGGGGACTGCGGGGACAGGAAAAAATACCCAAACATTAACCCCTTGGGCCCACAGCCCTGAGAGGCCTCCGCATCACGGCCACGGGTGGATCAGCGTCTCTTGGCCACATCCCGGAAACCTGAGCTTCCTGCACCAGAAGGAGACAGTTAAGCCAAGCCAGGCTGATGAAAATCTCTGTCCTTGATGACTCGGCCCGCACACCTGTTCCAGCCTTTCACTCCTCGTGGTTGGTCAGGCCCAGGTATTGGATGACCGCTGAGTGCCGAGTGTGGTTCAGGCCCCTGGAGGAAGAGGGTTGTCCCCCCGGGAGCTTGCATGTGCGCAGGGCATGGCCCCCACATGCTCGCCCAGCTCTAAGGGTGCAGACGTGCAGGTGTGGGCAGGAGGACACGCAGCATCGCTCTTTCCTCTGCCAGGCGCGGGGCCCCATCTACCCATTTTCCTTGTGGCCCTTGTTGCAGTTAAGCATCAAAACACAATACAACGGCAACACGTATGCTCATTTTAAAAAATAAAAGCAACACAACACAAAAGCAATACACAGTAAAGAGTCAGTATTACTCATCCCCCTCACTTCAGCCCCCTCTGAGGAAATTAATAGGGGTTTTATTTTTATGAAAGTATTTGAAACTTACAGAAAAGTTTCAAGAGAAATCTAGAGAACTCTTCTATCGGGGCGCCCAGATGGCTCAGTCGGGTGGAGTGTCGGACTCCTGGTCCGGCTCAGGCTGTGATCTCAGGGTCCTGGGATTGAGCCCTTCCTTGGGGTCCACGCGCAGTGTGGAGTCTGCTTGTCCCTCTCCTTCCTGCTCTGTTCTTTACCTTGCTCTCTCTCTCTCTCCCCTGCCAATAAATACAATCTTAAAAAAACCCAAACAAACCAACTTTCCTATCCCCTTTACTAAGTTGGGGTCCACCAGTTTTAAACCTCCTGCCTACTGGCTTTCTTTCCCGATCTCCTATAACCACCCAGCCGCCTTCTGTGGTAGGACGTAGGTGGTAGGATCCATTTCCACTTCAGACGTGAGCATCCGCGGCCCAGAGCTGTTGAGCAATGTGCCCAAGGTCACATAACTATGAGAAGGCATGGCCAACGTTCCCACACGGTTCCCCCATGATGTCACTCTTATTTTCATTTTTGTTTTCCTCCCAGGCTTTTTTTTTTTTTTTTTTCCAGGCAAGACAGCAGAAGGCTCATCCAGCTCCTTCCCTAGGACTTCTACCTCCCAGACCCGTGCTTCCCCCTCCCCCACGTGGGTTTTCCCTTGGGGACAGGCCGGCCAGCTGGTGGGGGTCCCGGGCATGCTTGTGGTGGGAACCGCGCCTTCCTTTAGACCCTTTTTGCTTTGCACAGCAAGATGAGATCTTTTAGGGTCAAACCCCACCCCCATCAAGGAAATTCAGTTCACAAACGTACCTGTTTTTCCAAGAAGAGGCCACAGAGAGCACAAGTCCCCCAAAGGGGCCATTCTTGCAGAGACACAAGGTTCCCACTGCCTTTTGGCCAGATATGAGTTGGCGCACTCCTACCCTTGGGGCGGCCGTGTCTACCTTTGTAAAAGAGAGGGTTGGGGTGTGTGGCTGGTGTGCCCTCCGTGTTACCCACAACCTCCTGTCCCTGCTGGGGGGCCGTGCTCCTGCATGGAAGGGCCCCAACGAGCCGTGCTTAGAGGTTCTGCCATTGAAGGATCTTTCTGGCTCTGAAGCTTTCACTTCTGTGCTCTGTCACTGGAATCCATCCCTCTGCCCAGGCACGGATTATGCTTTTATCTAATGCCAGCTCTGCCCCATCTGCTCTTTAAACGAGGTGAATCTGCTGCTTGTATGGAACCATCTAGACGGGAGTCACAGAGCAGGCGCCTCGTGAACCCTTCTCCCTGTTCCATTCTCCAGGTGGGGTTTTCCTGGCCGCTGCTCCTTCTGGCCTTGTTTCTCCTTTCAGGGGCGTGACAGGTGACTGGAGTGGTGGTGGCCCTCAGTGTGAGGTCCGTGTGGACCAGCCGACTCAGCTGAGTCCTGTGGGGGTGGTCCCAGGAAATTTGGCCAAGGAGGGGCTGGGTGCTGTGGCCTGGGATACACGCCTTAGCGAGCTCCTCACATCTGATTGGAAGAGCTGTGTATTGTGTTGTTTTCTTCATCAAGGTGGGGTTAGGGACCTGGGCTGCAGTGACAGGGGAGCTGGGGCAGGACTCAGACATACAGCCTCTTGAGGAAGGTTCTGGAAGCTGATTCCCCAGACCAGCATGGACTGGAGCAAGACCCTGTGTGTCTTCCTGACAGAGGCCTGAGACCCAGGTCATAGGGCCTTGGGAACGGCCATGCTAACCTCTCCACCGGCCAGTCTATACAGACTCTGTTTCACGAAATCACACTTACTTTGCATCTAGCTGTGGTGTGTTCCCTGATTGTTCCTTTCTAATAAACCTCTTTTCCCCCTGCAGATCCCCCTAAAGGCCAGGACCTGTCCTTTCTTTTTCTAGTTGAGCAGAGGCAGGGAATACTGGCTCTTAGACCCTATTTTGGGCCCCAGTCTCTGGTGTTACCTTCTCTTACCTGCTCCCCTCTCTGTACCTCTCCTTCCTGAGGAATCCAGGCCGCACCCTGGGCTCCCAGAGCCTGGTGTCCGCGCTGTCTCCTGGGGGACAGTTTGTATCTCAGGATGGAAGTCAGGGGGAGACAGTTGCGTATTTTAAAAGCTCCTTCTCATGTGAAATACCTTCCTGGCCTGTCCTCTTCTGAGAAGCCCTACCCTAGATGGTTCTCTTCCATAGCAGCCCAGAGAGCAAGGGGTTCTCAGCGTGGCCAGCTGCCCACCTGCATTGTAGTCCCACAGGAGACACGCTGCAATCCCGTGGCCTGCAGGGATGGCGGCATTCGGAAGCCTCGGGTAGTAGGAGCAGAAGCTTGTAGTAAATAAGCTCCCGGGTCATTTTGATGTGCACTAAAATTAGAGAAGCACTGTAGTGGTACCCCCTCACCCCCCGCATAAGTGTGTGTGCATGTGCACACACACATACACACCCACACACACACACACCCCTTGTGTAATGGCTTCTCCTGCTTCTGAGAACGCTCTGCCTTCCAGACGTGGGTCAGGGGAGGCAGAGCCTGAGTGCAGGGTTGCATGGGCTCTGTAGAAGGACCTGTGCCAGCAGTTACAGGAGGAAGGCTAGTGAGGGAGAATCTCAGAATGGGGTTCTTGTGGCGCTGCTGGGGAGGCAGAAGGCCTCAGGGAGGGGCCTGTCCCCTTGCTGGCAAAGCCTGAAGCTGCCGCCCACGTGGCTGGCCTGTGGTCCTTCACGGCTCTGACTCTCTCATCAGATGTCGCATGTGCTCCCTTGGCTTTGGGAGGGGCCGTGTGATTAATCTTGTGCCCCAGAGAATTTGCCTCAGCACGTGTCTTAAGACAGAGCTGTACAGTCTCCATATGTCTCCTCTCAGAGAGCTGGAGGCTGGGGCCCGAGAGTATAGGGAAGGCCTCCCTCCGTGCCCAGCCTTCTGACCGCATCACTGAGACCTGAGGCCCGTCAGTTGAGGTCTGATGGGAAGGGGCCGGGCTCGGAGTTCAGCCTGCCCCAGTCTTAGGTCTTCTTGCTTCATTTTGCTAAGACACTAGAAGATGTCTTTCCCTCTCTGGGAGCTCATACTCCCGGCCAGCGGTTTCTGTGCAGCGTCCACGGCCATAGTGAAAAGTGAGAAGCTAGTAGAACCACGTGGCTTCCTCAGGAAGCCCCCCCGTGGGGGTCCTGAGGTGTCAGTGACTTAGGGAACCCGGGCACCTGCACCCGCACCGATGCTCAGAAGCCCCTCTGGTGGGGATTCCTCCCGGCCGAGGAGGGGTGGTCTGCACCTTAGGCCGCTCTTGCTTTCCTGGGGGCATGTGAACGGTGGCTGGGCCATGGTTCTGGAGAATAGGGATGCCATCCACGTGGCCACAGCGGGCGAATCGAAGATCACAGCCTCGGGAATCCGACGACTCTGGGTTTGAATCCCGACTCCAGCACTTGGTAGCTGGACAGTCTTGGGCCAATTACTGAATAAACATCTGACCCTTAGTTTTCTCAGCTGCAGAGTTGGGGATAAAAAGAGCAAGTAGCCTCTGGGATGTGTCTTGAGGATTTGGTGCCATTTATTTAAACCTTGCTAGCGCCTGGCTCCCCCTAAGTGAGGGCTGGCAGCGGTGGCCGTCCTTGGTGTGTTCTGAGAGACTCTTGCCATCGTAGAGAGCGACGCTTGGGCCCTGTGAGATAAGCTGGTCGGGGGTTCTGGCCAGTGCCACCCTGGGCTGGTTCTGAAGGGGCCTAGGTGAGTGAACTCAGTTTGCCTTTCCCAGAAATGGGCACGTGCCTCTCACCCGCGCCCTGATGTGCCATCTGTCCCACCCAGGTTCCCATCACTGGGGCCCTGAAGCAGCCCCGGAAAACTGACAGCCAAACTCAGGTTGAGCAGGCTTCGGATGTCTCGAGTCCTGGAGCAGGAAGGGAAAGGGGCAGCGTGGGCAAGGTGGCGAGCCAGGCAGGCCCCAGCGTGCAGCCAGGAGGCCACGAGCCTGGGCTTAGGCCTCGGGTCCGGACGGGAGGCGGCGAGCTGCTGCTGGGAGCCTCTGTGCACCACGGACATACAGGTCACCCTTGAGCTCGGGAGGCTCCTTCTCTCTCCTTTTCTTCACTTTGAAAAGAGTCAGCAAAATCCTTATTTCCATAAGCATTTTTTCTGGCTGTAAAAAGCTGAATCCCAAACCTGTTATTATAGCTGTTCATGCTATTTTAATCTGCTCTGTTTAGAGGTAAGAGGGTAGCAATGACTCTGCAATTACGGAGTACATTTGATCAGGGCCCAGCTATTGGAGCCGGCGGAGGGCCCTCCGAGTGGGACGGTGCCGTGTGTGGCAAATCACTTTCGAATTTACTAAAAATATGCCCCTTTGCAGCCATGCAGATATCATAATTTTCCTCCCTGAGGCCTGTTGAAATTCCCATTTGCTTCCTGCTCTGCGCTGGCTCCCAGCACTCACCCTTTGGTCCCCCTGCCTGTTCCCTTTCATTCTTTGTCTTGGTCCCCGGAGCCAGATTCTGTCTGGCCTCTCTTCCCCCCTCGGCCCCACCCCAGCCCACCCCAGCCCACCCCACCCCCGTCTTCTTCCTCCCTCTTCATTTCTGGCTCAGAAATATTTTCTCTTCTGCCGACCGGCGTGCCGGTGAAGCGGGTTTTCGTTTGCCATGGTCAGGAGAAAAATACTTGGAATTCTAAATCTACCAACTCTTTCGCATTTAAACAAGCTGGCACGCAGCATGGACGCCGTGCCTCCGCCGTACAGTAATTGTCACATCCCTGGGCTCCCTTCTTGCTCTCCCTGCTCCGATTTCATTCACTTTTCTATTTGCAGCCAGCACAGAATATGGGCTTCTCCCCCGCCCGCCCTCCTGCAGCCTGCTTTCTATCCAATGACCTTGGCTTCCCCGAGTGCTGCCCTGTAAATGAAATGTGGGATTGCCGCATGTATCTTGATAAAATATATCAGTGGATGAATTGATTTTCATATTGATTTCCCGGGACGAGCAAGGTGTGTATGTGTGTGGAAATCAGGAGTCTCCGTGATGGTCCGAGGGAGGCAGGAAGCCTAGCGCAGAGAAGGCTTTGTTTCTCTCTCACTTAGGACAAGTTTCTGCTCCTTAGCTTGGGAGAGAGGCCTCTTGGCTTGGTCGGGGGCTCACTTTTTGTGGGGAGGAAAGAGCCCAGGTCACCAGGGGGTAACCTGACCTCAGACAGGGCTGTGCCATCCCAGTGACTGAGTGGGTCTTTGGGGAGAACGTGCATCTGGATGTCCCCAGCTACTTTGTCCTTTGAACAGAGACACTCTCAAGCCATGGTAGAGGCCCAGCCTGGTGGAGGGGCCTGGATGGGGGAGACAGAGTTGCATGTGATCTGCATACTGGCCCCCTAGCCACTTTGCACTTCCACTTGTCAGCTTAGTTGAGATGTGGTGCTTGAGAATCCAGGCCTCGTGCTGTGACCCCCTGGTGCCCCAGGGATGTGTTGGACCGGGTGTAACGCGTACGTGTTCGTATCAGTGGATGGGCATGCATCTCCTCGTGCGCTTGCAGGTACACGCGTGTGAAGATCGGTGCGGGCCGTGCAAACACAGCTAGGCCGCCTGGGCCTGCAGCGGCTTTTCTTAGCGAGCTCTGGACAACTGAAAGGACAGTATCCAGCGCGGTGATCAAAACTTCATTTTCTCTCCTCTGCAATTGCTTTCCCAATTCCCTCTCCCAACCGCTCCTAAATGAAATAGATGCTCTCAGCCCTCTGTTCGATCCAAGAAGTGAGCTGATAGTTGAATCTTTTTATGAGGCTAAATAAGCATAGCTTCAGGTGATACTGTGGCCGCACGTGTGTGCTCCTGTAATAAAGCACAGTGAACTGGAGTATCGGGGATGGAGTGACGGGAATTCATTATGTTTTCTGGCTAACTAAGGCTTCCCTGGAAAATCCTTTTGGTTGTAAGTCCTGCTGAAATGCTTTGCAAAACAGAACGGTACGTGTCCCTGCTCTTGGGAGCACCACATGGAGAACTAACCGAATACTTTGACATTTCGAGATCTTGCAGTGCACGAGGGCTGGGATTTTGGTTATCACGGATGATTGTGCATGTCTTGTAGAAGGTGCTCGAATCAATGTTTACCCTAAGAAGGTGGTTGTTGGGGGGGGGCGGTTTTGTCCCCTACGGCACATTTGGCAATGTATGGGAGACCTTGGACAGTTTGCTCGAGCTCCCTGAGCTTTGTAGGACAACAGCACCCCCGACCCCCTGCGCAGAGCTGGTGTCTCACTGGGAGGTCGTGGGCAGGGGCCACAGATGCTTCCGAACTTCCTGGAACGATCAGGACGATGCCCTTCCCCCACCCTGCCGCACTGCACATTTGTAGTGCTGAAATCGAGAGCATGATATAAAAAAATTTAGAGCATGTTTTAAAAAACATGATTTAGAGCATGTTTTAAAAAAATTTTGGACAAAAAAGTTTTTACTAAAGTCTTGCGCACAAAATTTTTTTTCCCCACTGATCTGCTCTTTCACAAAAATCAGGTGCTGGGAAGGTTCTGAATAATTGAAGCTTCTAATTCATTGACATTTATTGTTCCACAGAACAAATAGGGACGCCTGCCAGTTTGCAGATAGGCAGGCCTGTCCCCAGATGTCTCGCCAGTGAATGCCCAGATTCATTGAATCATTTAGGACCATTAAAAACCATTAGGGCCACACTAGCTTTAAATGGAACTAAGCAGAATAAATAATCCCAGAGGGGCCGTAATTTACCCTTTTCTCTTTACCTTTGTAACCCAGACTAAATTCCCAGAGACTTGGAACAGAACTTTCTGGTGATACAAGGCTTATTCTACTTATTGTAGGTCAGAGACAGTCCGGCACTCATACATAGTGCTTCCAGATATGTAGGCATGTTCATTGGTTGTGAACGGTCATAAGTGAACCTTTGGTGGGATCCATCCGGTTTTGGGGTGATAGGTCTACCCAAGGGCAAATGGGGAAATTTTCTATAGTCTGCATCTTGGGCTCACCTTTCTTTGAAGACATTTTTGGAAATCCATGAATTCCCGTACTAAGAAAGTTCTTTCAGCCAGAATCCAATGGGTTTTTTGGGGGGGGGGCATTAGGATGACAGAAGGACCTCCTTTTCTGAGAGTAAAGGAAAAGCTTGTGCTGCAAACGTCACCTTGATGGAAGTTTCAGTGTCAAATATTCCGGGAAACGATCGGGCATCATTTTATTGACATACCCCCCTTCTGTCTGGGATACTGTAAATGAATCTGCAGTCAATGAGGTCTCTGTATCAAGGTGTCGAGTGCATGCATGGGAGTAGTTAGAGAACATTCGACGCTTGGTTTAACGTGCAATTCACCAGTGCACGGTAACCTCTGGCAGGCACTCATTACTTCATATAAACAGAAGAGGAAAAAGCTGTCCTGGCGAGACCGACTGATGTCTCCCATCAGCTACAGAGGCTGGAGCCGTGCAGCCAAAGCGGGGCTCACCTCTCAAGTTGAATTTCAGGGTTTTGCCTGGCTCCGTGTATCCTCAGGGAGAGAACAGGCACTGGGCTCAGACAGCCCAGGTTCTCAACCTGGTTCTGCTGCCGGCTAGCCTTGTGACCTTGAACGTGTTGCTTTGCCTCCCCGACCCTTGTAGTCACCGCAGCCCCCACCCGCGCCCCTCTGCAGGCTCAGATTCAGGACCAAGCGATGGCAGAGCGTTCGGTAAGTTGCAGAGAGCAGAGGACGGGTCGTGCATCCTGGATCTCGTTCCCTGGTTAAGCAAGAGCAGTACCATCGGTAGAGCAGGTGTTGAGTCCATCCCGGCATTGTTTGTGAGAGGAGCCAAAGCGTCTCCGCCTGCATTCCCTTAAAGAACTGGTGTCCCCATCGCTCCATCTGCTGTTTTGTAGCTGAAATGCTAAGTGGAATCGTGGGTGTACCTGGGGTCTCTCTCGTTACAGTACAGACTCTGAGGGGGGCTAGATTAGTGTCTCCCCTCCTTTCGCTTAGACAGAGGTATATTTATAGCCTGGTATAAATACCGTCAGAAGGTTCCTATAAAACTCTGTTATTACCGCGGCACAAAGTTAGAAATGCTTGAGGTTTCGGCTTCTTGGCTCTTCCATGCAGCAATGAATATTTTATGGGAAAGGAAATACTTCGTGTCTGACTCTTTTTATAGTGCAGCTACTCACAGGGCTGGTAACCTTCCAGATCTCTCCAAAATCAAAACCATTACCTGTCCGTGGCTCTCTTCCCTTCTTCCCGGCTCCTTCGGTGCCCTTCCTGGCTGCGGTGTCCATGTCCCCTTGTGAATGGGTCCATTTACCAAACGTGTGGGGTACCGTTTCCAGTCCTAATTAATGCCTTAGACCAGAGGCGCTGGCCGCTTCCCAGGTCCACCCCACCCCTTCTGGCACCTTGTGGTGCTGGTCAGCCCCGGTCAGAGAGGCGTGCTGGCGGGATGCCCTCTGGGTTCTCCACTTGAAGGTCCCCACCTGCGTTCTTTGCTGAGTTCCCCATATTCTTGGAATTAACAAAAGCAATGGGTGAGTTTGAGGGTCCCTGGAGCCCGAGGGCCCCTTCCCTTTGAAGGCCTGACCCTGAGTAGCTATCTTGATGAGGTTTTCCTGTCAGGGCCTCTTACTGTGGAAGGAGGGGCCTCTGGGGTCCTGGCCCTGGCTTGCTAGGTCCAGGATCTCGAGGAGGGGAGAGAAGTGTCCTGGCAGGTCAGCTCCTGGGGAGCTGGTTCTTCTGGCGGCACAAGGCTATCCTGTATGGGATTCAGCTAGTTTGGCCCGGAGGTCCTCAGAAATCTGTTAGGACTTCAGCAGTGCCACAGGCCAGGTTTCTGGCAAGATCACGGTGTCCCGGAACACCGACCTCAGGCAGCGAGCCCACGTGGGTCTCCGGAGGCCCTCACAGGCCAGTGAGATACTTCAGACTCCTGCGGACGGCAGCTCTGTGGCCTGGATCTCTGTACCACGGCTCAGAGAGCCCCCGTGGGGACAGGGTGGTGGGTGAGAAATGGGGCTTCTGAGACGCCCAGGAGCCGAGCTGGGCTGTGCCTTGGCTCTGGCTCGGGACAGTTTTCTTAGCAAGGGTGGGTCTGTGAAAAATGCGTCGTGTGATCTGAATGCGGGTTCCACACTTCATTGAGTGGGACTCTGGGAGCTCAACAGGTTCACTGTGTTTGCCTTCTGCCGTTTTCTGCCCCTGCTGCTTATCTTGGCGCCAAAAGAGATATAGGGAAAGAGTGATTTGCCAGCCTTGGGCAGCTCCGGTTGGATCCCCACCTCTGGTTTGTGCCACCCACCAATTAGAGCTGACTCTCCTCGCTGTGGCTTTGTGCTGAGTCTTCCTCTGTCCTTTCCTGCTTCTCTCCCACTTCTCGGTCATCAGACCTAGTGTTGGCACAAGGCAGGGTGGCGAGTAGTGGACTGGAGGTCTTGGAGGCTCACAGGCTCACTCGTGTTTCCGGTTGTGAACGTGAGGAAAGGGGTATTTGTTATTTTCAGTCACTGGGAATGGGGTCAGCCAGTGGCTCTCTGCAGAAATCAAGCACAGTATTTGACACCTGGGATCCACGATGCAGAGCATTTCACGGTGGACTTGTAGGGCTCCTCTGACCACCAGGTTGATGGGCAGGAGAGAGGCAAGGCCTAAAGGATTGAGAAATCCTGTTCTAGAAGCATGTTCTAAAAGCGTCGCTCATATTTTAACTCACCCTCCCCATCTGTGATATACGCAATGAAGATGGATAGAAGAAATGGAACCAGAGAGGGAAGAAAGAGGGACCGATTTTTATTAAGCGCCTGTAGCATAACAGATGCTGCCGTGAGCTTTCAGTACTCTGCAGTGGAATCACCAAGCTGAGTTTCAGCAGTTCTCTCGTTCCAGGGACCCGGATAATCCGTAGATGGGATTATTGGCCCTAAGATCAGATGAGCCACTGGTATCAAGTGTCTCCTTCAGCGTCTAGAGCTGTGCAGGACCCATGGAAGACCCAAGGACATTTGTGCTTCAGTCCCTTCTCTTAGGGCTCAAGACCACATACCTTATACATGTGGACACACGTGTGCAAACACAGATCCACACTAGTGGATCAGGCCAGCATGGGCTCTACCTTCTAGAGCCGCAAAATTCACAGAGCACTGTGACTGGGGTATCCCAGAAGTGACAGGAGATGCTGTCTCCTTAGCAAAGCCTTGTGGGCTGCCACGATGGAAAGCGTGGGCCGCCTCGAGGCCATCAGGCAGAAGATGAGAATAGAAAAAGCTGTCCCAAAAGATGTACAGTTAGTGGTCGGTGCGTGTGGTAGACAGAATAGTGGCCTCCCCAGCCCCTCCCCGGTGATGTCCACGTCCTAATCCCTGGAAGCCATGAGGAGTGGTAGCTTCCTGGCAGAGGGGAAGTGAGCTGGCTTTAAAGTAGAGATATCATCCTTGGTTCAGCCACGTGGGTCCAACGTAGTCCCTATGACACTCACAAAGGCCTTTTCATGCAGAAGAGGGAGGCGGAAGGGTCGCTGGTGGAGAGTATGTGAGGACAGAAGCCGAGAACCGCAGATGACCGCTTGGGAGAAACTCAGCCCGAGGCCAATGGCTTTGAAGATGGGCGGCGGGGTCACAGGCCCAGGAACGAGAGCAGCCTCTGGCACCACCCTGAGACGCCTCAGAGGGCACCCAGGCCTGCCAACACCTTGACTTTATCCCGGGGAGAACGATTTTAAACTTCTTGCCTCTGCAGAACTGGGAGATCCTACATCCGTGTTGTTATACAGATGCGACACAAGTCATACGTGCAGGCTGTTACGTGTGCGGTGATTTGTTCCAGCAGCCCCAGGAGACTCGTGCAGCAGGATGGAAGAAAGCGGGGCAGTGGGTGCTCAGGGGAGAGGGGAGCCGGTGCCCTTCTCTTTACTGTTCGCCAAAGCTCCTGCAACAGGAAGTGACCTTTTTTCATCCCTCCCTGGGAAGCCAAGCGGGACTAGCCCTTAGCCCACCCGGCTGCTGGTGCAGCTCAACGGAACGCACCCCTGGCCTTCCCTGCACCCTAGTTCCTTCTTATGGGGTGGCTCCACTCTCCCCTGCAGGGCTATGAATCTGCTTGGTGGGTTTGGAATGTCATGGTGGGATTCTGGCTCAAGGAGAGGAGTGGGTTGTGTGGAATTCAGTGGAAATCCTTTTGCTGGGGCGCCTCCGTGGCTCAGTCATTAAGCGTCTGCCTTTGGCTCAGGTCATGATCCCAGGGTCCTGGGATCAAGCCCTCCATCGGGCTCCCTGCTCAGGCTCCGTCCTCGGAGTGAGCCTGCTTCTCCCTCTCCCACTCCCCCTGCTTGTGTTCCCTCTCTCATTGTGTCTCTGTCAAATAAAAAAAACCTTAAAAAAAAAAAAATTCTCTGCCTTAGGGGACGGCAGTAGGCTTGGGACCTTGATTGAGAGTGTTGTCCGGGGTTCTGATGTCATTCCCCGCCGTCCCTTGCTCCTTCTTTGCACTTGTTTTCCAAGTGCGATCAACCTGGTGAAGTTTTAAAAATAAGTAGATTCTCCCAGGAAGGGCTAAAAATAGCATGAGCCTTCTGTCTTGGCATTTTGCGAAGGTTACTTACCGCTCTTTGGAGGGTGAATGTGCTCTGTGTAGGGCCACCCGAGAGGAGCTGTAGACACGGGGTCTTGTCCCCATAAAGCAGATGGGCTCATGAGCTCATGGATCACGCATCCATCCATAGGCTCTTGGAGTCGGAAGGAAGACCCTCATTTTACAAGTGTGGAGACAGGCCTCGGGCGCCTGTATGGTCTATGGAATATCTGATGTGTTTGTGACCTTCTGAGAGCTTTTCCTCCCTGCTGGCTTTGGACCGTTCTAAGATTCTTGCCTTCTAGCAATGTCAGTCTGGGGGCTGTGGGTGAGTCGTAGTGGTCAGAGATCAGTTTTCCAACATCGTCCCCAAGAGAGGAATGAAGCTAATCATGGGACGGGGTATTGCCTCCCAGAAGGTTTGGTTTGGGACGTTTTACTCCCCATCGTGGAGCCTGAGAAAAATGTCTCCTGAGGATGACTTTGTCTTGGGTGTTTTCATTTTATTTTTAAGATCCAAGGGTAGATTGAGTGGAAGGGCGTCATCTGTTTCCTTGAAGGTTGGGCCGGTCTGTCGCCGGGTTGATGGCAGCTCTTTTTGCCGGATCCCATGTCCTGTAGGCCTTCTTTATTGTCTGAGTCTCCTCCCCAGATCTCCACGATGGTCTCATGTACTGCGTGGCACTTCTTTTCCGGAAGTCTTTACAAATATTCTAGGTGATCTGCCGGCGACGCTTGAGTACATTTATTCCTGGGTGCGTAGGAGGCCCAGAGACCTTCCAGACCCTCTGCTTCTTAGAAGGTTAGACTATTATGGAAGCAGACACTGCATCTGTGTCTTCTCTTATTTCTTACGTGCACAGGTGACCTTTGGGGACATTGTTCGGGAGACCAACCATTATCTACCGCTTGAAGTCTGCTCCTCTCATCTCTCTACCAAGAGAAGCGAAATCTCATTGTCATGATTAAGGTCACGGCCACCAGCCGGTTAAAGACGCCCTTGTGTCCCACTCACCGCACCCCTTCTCCCCCGCTCTCTTGTGCTCTCCATGATATGAGCGGCTCGGAAGGAAAGGGAGCGGGAGTGAGCGAGAACGGGGAGGAGGCTGCCTGTGGACCCTTCTGTCTCTCAGCCTCACTGGTGACTGAGCTTTGGCACTCACTCGGGGATCCTGAAGTGACTCAGTATGGGTGTTCCAATGGCCAGTAGGTATTTGTATCCTTCCAAGTCTTTCTAGCCTGGTAGAGACTGTGTCTTCTGGAAGGCCGTTGAAGTGCCCTCCTCACTGTTCAGTTTGTCTCATGACAGCTGGCCATGTTTCTGTCTTGGGGCAGAGAGGCTCAGGATGAAGATCATGGAGAAAACCGTGTCCCCATGGAAGCCCGGGGCTTTCTGAGACCGCGGCGGCCTCTAGCTTTTCCCCCAGTGAACGGTGCCGAGCTGGGGGAAGGTCCTGCCTGGCTCTTGGAGCACGTGGCCCTGTTTGGTGATGAGCGTGGCGAGCCCCATGCTCTGCCTTGGTGAGAGGGCGACAGGGAGCAGTTTCCTGAGCCCCACTGTCCAGGCCACTCTTCAAGAAATTGGATGAGCTGCTAGGAGTGGCCTATCCGGGACCAGGATGATAGGGTCCCCCGGAGCTGTTGACAGGCCCACTCTTTGGGGTTCTGTTCCCCAGCCAGAAAGAAAAGCTGGTGGCCTGGGAGAGCAGGGGAACAACTCCTAGGACTGTGAGGGGTTAACCCGGGGGCTTCCCATTTTAGAGAAAAACCGGCTGTGGGATTGGAGAGTGCCCGGGATTCGTGTCTCTGGCTTGACGGACTTAGAACTTGGCAGTGGAGCAGGAGAGGGAGGAAGAGCTGCAGGAGAGGCGCGTGTGGGTTTGGAAAAGGGTGTGGTATTCCCAGACAGCAGTTCACCTGGGCTGGAGAAGGGGCTGTTTCCTCCTCTGCTGCTTGGAGCCCACGTTCAGAACTTCTAGCATCTTCCTCTGCCGCTTAGCCACATCTCCCTTGTTCTGTCGTGTGCTCCTGGTTTTTAATCTTGGACATGCATGTGTCTGGAGCTTCCTACTAAGTTTTAAGGTCCTTGAGGGTACTGCCTATGTATTACATTTCTTTGACCCTTTCCACAGTGGCTAACACCGTGCCTTGCATTTAGTAGGCAATAAATACTTGATTGAATGCATGCCGCTGCTGCTCCCTGCCCGCTTTCTCTTAAGGGAGCTACTTATTCCTGTCCCCACCGTGTCACTCAGGCCAGTGTTCCAGCTCGGAAAGGGCTGGTAGAGCCAACCTCTTCCTCCTCCAGGGGGATTGTGCGTGGACTTCTAAGATGCATGGCCTGGGGCGCAGGTGGACATGTGGGATTGGAGATGTCCCTCGGATGTGGAGCCCGTGCTTCTTCAAGCTGTTCCCTTTGATGTGTGGACCTGCCATGGCTCCTTGGTCAAACCAAGCCTCTGTTGCAAAGGGGGAAGTGGGGCTGCTTGGGACCCCCTGGCACCCCCTGACTTCTGACCCCCACCGACCCCCACAGCCCCCCACGCCAGGGTCCCTTGTTCATCAGCTCTGCCGGCTTATTCGGTATGAGCTTTTCAGCATTATTTGGGAATTGGAAGCCTCATTTTCTGGGAACCGTTACTTAAATGAAGCTTACGTACTTCATTGGCTCCCTAACTTTTCAGATATTAAACAAATATCTCTAGAAGGTTTCCCTTTCTTCCCTCACCGCCTTGTTTTCTCCTTTTCCCAGAGACCAGCAGGTGCCCAGCCAGATGGCGAGAGAAGGGGAGTGTTGTGGGATGCTGGCCGCCCGTCCACGTGTGTGTAGTACAGGGATCTTCGAGAGGGCGCCGGTTTCCATCCAGCCTTTTCTCTCTTTGCTGGCAGCCCGCTATAGAGCCAGGCAGAGCCCCCTGGCAAGTGACCAGACATGGAGTGTGTGGCAGGAAGGCTCTGTCACCCTGATTTCCCGCGTGGAATCTACTTGTCTGTGAATGGGAGGCTGGGGGTGGGGGAGTTGGGGAGGAGCAAGTGTCTGGCCAGTCTCCAAGGCCAGATGTTCTTTCGTGCCATATGTTCTGTCGGGAAGGGTAGGCCTGGAGGGTTCTGAGGCACGTCTGACCTCTGCTCTCTTGGACCATGTCCCCCTTCCTCCACTGTCAGGGACCAGTGACAGCCCCCTCCTTGCCTGCTTTTCCACTCCACCTTCTCCCCTACTCATGCTCCGGTCTACACTACTTTTGCTGGACTCTGCTATCCCCAGCCCCGCTCCTGTGCACTGTCCCTGGGTTGGACCCCCTTGCGCAGGAACGAAGCCGTTCTATGCCTGTTCCAGGACCCCCAGGATGCCTTCTCCTCTTTCTGCCTGCTTGAGCCTTGGTGTCTGCTGAGCCTGGCCTTGAGCCCGCCTGCTTGGGGAGCCCCTGGGTTTTGGATTCCCACAGACTCTGCGTGTGGCGATCGTCGTCTGACATTGGTGTGTGTGAGTTACGAACAGGTGTATATTACATTGCATGTTGTCTTCTCTCTTTAACTCAGTTTTGGGGGAGCAGGTCATGGTCTTCTACCACCCACCAAGCCAAGCAAATACCTAACTGACGCTTAACCTGTCTCGGCTTGTGGGAGACGAAGGAGACTGGAATGTTCTTGCCTCTTCTGGCCATGCTGAGTTGGCGACCGGCTCAGGGTGCCACAGGGAAAGAAGTAATGCAGGGTAGCTCCTCCATGGTGCATTTTTTTTTTTTTTTTTTTTTTGCTATCTACATTCTGAGAAGTAGATGGTGGCCTGCTTAATCGGCCAGACCTTGCTACCAGGTAGCAAACAGAAGCAGTTGCTCTTCTGAGTTCCCTTCCATGGTAACTTGAGCTCTGCACAGCGAGGCACCTCTACAAGTCAGTACATGGAGAAAGGCGGGTTGTTCCAAGCTCTCTCTCTTTGTGCCTTCTTGGGGCACAGAAGTATCTTCTAGAGGCATGGCAGAGAGGTTGTGTTGGCGATCCGTTTTGCAAGGCTGACCTATCTACTATCTCTGGATATCTCCTCTCTTAATGTGGAATCTATACACTTTTCTCTGTCCCTCTTCTTCTGTGGTCTTTGCCCACCCCAAGCCTGTCATTCCCAGCCAGCTCCATGGTTCCAAGGAGGGTATTTTTGGGTGGAAGCTTCCTGAGTGCAGTGTTGAAATCAAAGTCTGCCTCCTCTGTCTCAGGATTCCACCTACTGCCACCACGGTGTGTCCCCTGCAGGCTCATCCCACCTGCTTCTTGCCTGATGGCTGCAGGTGACAAAGGCTTGCCGGCATGACTTGTTCGTATTGGTGAGTCTTGGCTGCTGTGGTGCCTCCAGTTGTGTGGGAATCTCCCTCATTTGAGGCCTTTCCATTTTTGGTATTTCCTAACATGGGTAGATAGAGCCTTTGGAGCCTACGAAGCTCCCAAGAGGACCAACCTAGTCTCACCGTATCCTTAAGCCACACTCGTTGGTTCCTCTTCTGCGCGCCTGCACCCCAGCTGCTGCTGGATGTCTTGGCACATCACCCCTCCCTCCTTTCAGGATTCTTTTCGTCAGCCAGGTGGTGACCTGGTCAGGCAACGAGGGTTTACCTTTTTCTTCCTCAGCCTTCCATTCGGTAACATTTGTCTCAGATGCTGCATTCTGGGGACCGGGCTTCTGTCTTTCACATTCACAATCTCATTTTCCTCCCCTCCGAGGGAACGAGCTTATTCTCCAGCTTGGCAGATGAGAACACCAGGGCTTACAGAACCCCAGGGTCTCGGAGCTCCTCTGCGGTAGACGTGGGATTTGCAGTCAGGGCCGGCGTCGGAATCCGAGCTGTTGAACTTTTTTTACGATCTTGGCTTGTATCCGGCTCTGAGCTTTACGACTCCTGTAGGTTGTTTTCTTCTTCGTGCCTCAGTTTCTTTCTCAGAAAAACAGAATGAAACTAAAGGCCTCCTAGGATTCATTCTGAGGATTGGATAAGATGATGCCTAAAAAAAATGCCCAGAAGAGTGCCTCTGAGATGTCTGTGACTCTTCTAATTCTGCATTCGTCAGTTGCATGTTAAAATTGCAGTGGGGGCACCTGGGTGGCTCAGTGGGTTAAAGCCTCTGCTTTCGGCTCAGGTCATGATCCCAGGGTCCTGGGATCGAGCCCCGCATTGGGCTCTCTGCTTGGCGGGGAGCCTGCTTCCTCCTCTCTCTCTGCCTACTTGTGATCTCTGTCTGTGAAATAAATTAAAAAGAAAAAAAAACTGCAGTGGGCATTACTCTTGTCACTTCTCATGTCTCTAGCATCATCTTCAGCACCTAGGACACATGGATTATATCTAGGTGCTCGGGTACCCAGAGGTGACTCAGAGACAGTCCTCGGTGTGCTGGTGTCCTTGGCCCCAGGGGATGGCATTGGCAGGTGCTGGCGGGGGAGGCGGCCAAGGGATGAGGCATTGTAGGGTGTGGTGGACACAGCATTCGAGAACCTTCCTGTTGCCTAAAAACTTTTTTTTTCCCTCCCGCCCCCTTCCCCGGTAGCTCTGAGTCCTGCCAAGTCTGTGTACAAGCCTTGGAATGACAAAGTACCCTTTAGTTAATTGCACAACGGATTGCCTAGAGTTAAAAGTTCTGATTTATATGACTATAGCTCTAACTGCTCAATAACACAGGCCTGTAATCTACTTTCATTTCAAACAGAACGGTGATTTATAGGGCAGCATGCCGCTTTAGCTCAGAAATGAGGTGTTCAACATATGCTCTGTTGACATAAATTTGGAATTTATCGCTGTTGTCAAAACTGCCTGTTGGACAAAGGTGGGTATTAAGGCAATAAATGACTCAGAATAGTTTTCTGTCACATTTCCTAACCATTGTATTCAGTCTATTTGAGGGAAAAATATATACTTAAAAGTAATCAAATGTCCAAAATCCATGCGTCTTGTTTTGAACGACGAGCGGGGAGGGGGGCCGAGGGGGATGGAGGGACAGGAGGGCGTGGGGGGAGGGGTGGGTGGCCGGGGGTGTTGGCAAGGAGAAAGCTTCTCGTGAAGTTATGGCCCATTTTAAAAAGATTCCACTTGGCTTCCTCTCCCCCATCCCCATTAGGAGGTGGGCTTTCCTTTCTCATTTACAAAGAGGGGGAGGAAAATGAAAGCTCATTAAATAAAAATAGTAAAGGACATTTTTATGTGTGGGCTTCAAGCCAGCCATGTCAGGGAGGAGTTAGTGAGTGGCGCTGGGAGGGAAGGAGAGCAGGATTTGGTTTATGGGGAAATAAAGCCCACCGGCCGGCGTTGCTTCTTTGCTAGCTTGGTGAGCCTGGGCTGGCATCCACCGTCCCTCTGCAGGCCCGCGCGGCCACACGAGCTCTCGGGGAGCAGCTGGATACCAGGCTGTGCTCCCAGGGTCCTACATACAGGTCCAGACTTCCTTGGGACCCTTTGTACCCCCGAGACACACGTGCTCATCCACTCTCCCAAAACATCTCTCACAGGTGCTGAGCCTTTGCCGGGCTTGACGGTGCAGAGAAATAAGGCAAAGCTCTTCTTTGGGTCATTTCTCAGCTAGCGGAAGGCACAGGCGAGCAAGCAGGTGCAGCAGTAGACACACATCCAAAGGATGGGGGCACTGTGGACCAACTTTGGGGGCGGAGGGCCGCGGGGTTTCCCCTGGGATGATGCCGGCTCTCCTGCCTGGTGACATGGCTTTTCGTGGCGATCAGGTATCTGCATGGAGAATATGGGGAAAGAAAATGCACTTGTCATGGAGGCCTGTGAAAAGACATGTACAGTTTTGAGGTCAGGTGATTCCCGACGTATGTGTCAGGTGGGATTTTCCATGTTGTGCGTTGAAGGAGCGAGCCCTGAGCCCCTGTGCCCGGAAGCTGCCCCCTCTGTTCCCATGCGCATCTGCCCCATGCCGTGGACGGGTCAGGGCATCCTCTGAACATGGGGAGAGCAGGGACGATCTGGCGAGCGTGGTCTGAGCGGAATCTGGGAATCTCTCGCCGCCACGCTCTGTTTTTCGCTGACCCAGCGTGCCGATGCTTTCGGTGAGCGCGTGTCTCTGCGAGATGGGAGGCGCACAGGCGTCCAGAGAGCTGGCTGTGCCTGGGCCGACACCGGGCCCCGAGCGCTTGGTGCTCTGCATTTCCAGCACGCCCGGCTCCGCCAGGCAGGTTTGCAAGTCAGGAGCTGGAGGAGCACTCGGGCTGCCCGCCTGGTACTTCTCCCTGTGAAAACAAGGCCCAGCAGAGGAGAGGATGCGTATCTGTGGCTTTTATTTTATCTTGCCTTTTATCTCCGTGCCCACATGCTCGGAGCTTCTCTGCGTTGATAAATGTGCCCTCTTGCACATGCATATGCACATGCACATGCATGCCGTCCCCCTTTCTCTCGCCCGTGTGCGTGCCACACACACACACACACACACACACACACACAGTGCACTGGGTGCGGACACCAATTGTAAGCCGCCTCTGTGTGGCTCACCCTCCCTTTGCCACCAACCCCTGTCCTTTTCACACAAAGCTCCCTGTTGGGAAAACTCATAATTTTTACACCACACAGTCTTGACTGGCCATTGCTGGAATTACTGTCTCTTTGAAGTGCTTTCTGCTGGGGCATTTACAGGCCGTTTTAATTACCTGCAGCTTGCAAGGGGCCTTGCTTCGTCCCAGCCTTTGTTTGTTTGTTCTTGGCGAGGAGTCTGTGCAGAAGGGACTACGGCTGTCTTCTTTTACAAAGAAAGAGAAGGGGGCGCAGAGAAGTTTGGGGAACCCTTCACACAACTTCTCCCTGAAACCTGCTCTGTGACTCCCTCTCCGCCCCCGTCGAACAAGCTGGAAAAGGGAAAAGCTGGCCCTTGCTTCTGGTTTCCAGGCTTGCCCAGGCTTCCAGTGGTTTCCAGTGCCGTGGGCCTCTCTCTTGAGAGTGTGTGTGTGTGTGTGTGTGTGTGTGTGTGTGTGTTTTGGTTTTAAGTATTATTAACTATATTTTCAAGCTTCCTGTCACAGATGGCAGGGCTGTCAACAAAAGCTCCCTTCCGTGCTGACCATCTAGTGTCCACGGCCACTGAGCTGGGATCCTGCTTGTCTTTTCTTACCTAAATCTGTTGAAGGAGCGTGCAGTACTAAATTTTTGAGCCTGAGCATGGGGTGGAGGGAAGGGGTTGAAATTACATGTGAAGGCAGAAAGCAGCACCCGCGTGGAGCTGTCTGGGTTTTTCCTTGTCTTAATTTTTCATTCGGTTCTCTCTCTGGAACAAACTAAATATAAATAGCCTTCTTTGGGATTCCTGTTAAACACAAGTGTGGCATGTCATGTCTGTAGATGGAGATGCTAGTTTACCAGAGGAGCCTTGGAAAAGTTTCCCCTTATCTCTGCTGGCTTCTACAGCAGAAGGAATCTTCATTCATATTTATTCATTGAGTCCAAAAATGTACTGAGAAGTCGGAACCCTCATACATTGCTGATGGAGTGAAAGATATTACAGCTGCCCTAGAAGATAGCTGGGCCACTAAAAGGTTAAACGTGGAGGTGCCAGATGACCTAGAAGTTCCAATCCTTAAGCCTGTGCCCTGGAGAAGTGAGATTTATGTCCTCTGCCCTTATGACAAGAACTACACAAAGCTACCACAGTGGCTCTTATTCCAAGAGCTCTTACAAAGCTGCCACCTTGTTACAAGATAAAACCCTTAAGCAAATGTTCATAGTAGCCACCTGGCAGAAGGCATGTCTGTTGACTGATCAGTGGATACATAAAAGGCGGTATATCCATACAATGGAATATTATGTTGCAATAAATAGGAAGTGGGGACTCCTGCTTGCATATGGATGAATCCTGAAAACATGAGGCAGAATGAAAGAAGCCAAACATTAAAGGCCACACAGACTGTAGGATTCCATTTATAGGAAATGTTCAGGAGAGGCAGATAATAGATTAGGGGTCACCAGAGACTAGGAGGTGAGGGGAGTAGGGAATGACTGCTAGTAGGTGCGGGGTTTCAGTGAGGTGATGTCACGGGGGCGGTCGTACAGCTCTCTGAATATACTAGAAACCACCGAATGGTATATTTAAGGGTGACTTTTGTGGTATGTGGACACCTCAATGAAGGTGTTGCTTGAAAACGAATGTGGCGAATGCCTGTTCTGTCCCAGGCCCCGTGCCAGACCCCAAGGCTCCAGGGGCCTGCGGGCTACGACAGGTGAAGAACACTGGTAGAAAACCCAGGGCATGTCTGTAAGTTGGGTTAAGTGCTATAAAGGAAACCACTCAGGTGCGGTAATGCTGAGTACTACTGATGTGCTGTTAGCCGCTGAGATGGATGGCCGGTCCAGTGCATTCTTACTTTTCTAGAACCCGGTACACACAGTCCCTGCTTCACAGGAGAGTGGAAAGAGCGCCTAGCAGGCATGAGGGCGGTGTGCCTCTCCTGAGGTCTTCTCTGTAGGAGATTGTAAAGCTGCTTCGAGACTCAGCCTGTCTGTGGACTCTGGGTATGGTCTTAGTGTCTCTGTCCTGCGGGTGGCCTTCTCCTGCTTGTTCCTGGGCGGCTGTGGGAGGATGTTATGGGCCAGATGGATAGTGTCTCTGCAGGTGGGTACCTGTGGCTATGGATCCCAAGGTGAACATTCTGGAGACTTCCACCCGCTTCCATAGGAGGGTGCCTCTCTTGGCCTGTTTCCTCATTCACAGAAGGGGGTTGGGGGGGGCAGCACTCTCTTCCCGAGCCACAGGGTGGCTGAGATAATCCTCGGCAAACCCTTTCAAAGTCAGATGTGATCTGTAAATACCTTATTATTCTAAAACCTCAGTTGACTAGATTTCTTTTTTACATTTTTCTAGAAGAAAGAAGAATTGGCAAAGAGGTGGCTATCTTTTGTGTTTTTACCTTTTCCTTCTCCACAGTGACAGTGACTTGCACCACAGGATTTGGTGTCCGTACGGGTTCCTCTGCCCAATCTCTCGTCTTGGGCTCATAACTGAGGTTGGGGATGATGGCTCTCACGGCTCGGAATCCTCATAGAGAAGTGATTTAATTTTCAGTGTACTAAAGCAGAAAGAATGAGGCAAAACCCATTAAGGAGGTTTTCGGAGGGCTTTAATTTGAAAAGAACTTTCTTAGGCCCTTGATAACCTCCGGTATTTCCCAGAGCCTCTGAGGATCCATGGCTGGGCAGTGGGATAGGAAGGTGGCATTTCAGCTTCATGGCTGAAGCGAGAAGCTCATGTAAAAATGAGCCCAGATTACCAGGCGACAAGGCTGCCTCCTCATGCCCAGGCAACACGGGAAGATGAAGGAGGAATCTGGAGCTTTTTGAAAACAGTTTTCCCAGAAACTGGCTATTTGTGCTAGTTGAAATGAAAGCCTCTTATGGGTGTGAGAGAGAAAAAGCAAAAACCGTGCTCATCCATAACCGTAGTTCAGTTCCCTTATAGGGCCTTTTAGGATCTGGAGAGAATATTTTGGATTTATTTTTGTTTTCCTTGGGCTGACGTCAGGAAGCACGCATCATGGTGCCCCATTTTGGGTTTGGAAAAAGCGCTAAGAAGCTATAAATCTTAAGGCATTTTACTATTTTTCCTCTTCCCTTTTTTCAAAAAGCACAACTTTTCTGGTTTCTTTTTTTAAAAAAAAGGAAAGAAAGAAAAAAGAAAGAAACCTACAAAAGTGTGTATTGATTCTTTTCCCTCAGATCTTAACCGCCCAGGCTGTAATACCTTGCTTACACCTGCCAGGTTTTTTGTGCAGTTTTGCAACATCTCCTTAATCCAGTGAACATAAATAGAACATTTCAATCATATTTGGCTACCAGGAACTTCGCAGATAAGCGCGCTAAGACCTTGTTGAAAGAGACTGTATGAGATTGTGTGTGATAAGATCATCCTATAGCCTGGCACACAAATGAAAAACTTTTGTTCTTGGTGAAATTTGTTGATAGAGATATTTCAAATAAATGACTTAGGAGAGCTCGGTATTTTAAAACAAAGGCCCCGTTACGTAACAGCCCGAAGCCTGGGTCTCCTGGTGCTCAGCGGCCATGAAGACCCTTCTCAGAGCAGTTGCTGTGGGGAGATTAGTGTGTCCCTTTGTCATTTCTGACACGGTATTTTAACGCTCACCCGGGCAGCCTTATCAAGGGCCACTGTACTTGTGGTTATAGCCGTGGGGAGTGCCATTGTCCCCTTATTTTCAAGGATGGGGACAGGGATAGCTCCTTCCACTGGGTCAGCTCCAGGTTGGCCTTGCTCCCAGGCCAACGCAGGGCGCATAGTCTTCTTCTAACAGCCCCATGGAGGCCTTCTCTTTTGGACAATAGGGACCACTGTTCTTGGACTGATAGATGTTTGTGTGTGTATGTGTGTGGGGTGGAAGTGTTTTGTCTGTGTGTGTGTTTTGTAACCTCCACGTTTTTCTTTTTGAATTCCCTCCCATGTTTGTTCATTCATTCAACAAAAATGCAACTGAGCCCCTCCTGGGTTCTGGGCTCCGCTCGGTCACGGAGGCTGAGGGGTTGAAACTGGGATGGATCCTTGGAGCTTACAATCTGGTGAGCATAGATAGGCCCCTGTCAGCCCCACAGCCTTGCAGGGTCGTAAACCTGATTGGAAAGGGTCTGAGAAATCATCTGCTCAACCCTTGTGTTGCTGAGGAGGGCAGAGAGTGCAATCTCCAGAGGGTAAGCGGTTTGACCCAGGTCACTGGATGATTACCAGCAGAACTGGAGAGAACCCTGGGTGTCCTGCCCCCAGAACAGGATCTCAGCCCGTGTGTTACACCTTGATTCTCCATCCTTTTTTTTTTTTTTAATTAAAAAAAAAAAAAATTTGACAGAAATCCCAAGTAGGCAGAGAGGGAGACAGAGAGAGAGCGGGGGCGGGGGGGGGGAGCAGGCTCCCTGCTGAGCAGAGAGCCCAATGCAGAGCTCGATCCTAGGACCCCGAGACCATGACCAGAGCCGAAAGCAGAGGCTTCAACCCACTGAGCCACCCAGGCGCCCCTTGATTCTCCATTCTTGAGGAAACATGCCTTCCCTGTTGTTCTCTCCCCCTCTCTTGGAAAGGCTCCAAAGCAAATGAACGGCCACAGTTCTCCAGAGCTCCGCGGGCCTGGCTTCTCAGGAGAGGGGCACACGTTGGACATCCTGTCTCCCCCATCGTGCAGCACGGAAGGCGTTAACTAGCACTCTGTTAGTTCTTGGTTTTGTGTTTTAATCTGTTGTTTGAAATCCTTGCCTTTTATTGGTATATTTACTTTATGGCATACATAAAGAGCTATATTAAAAAATAAATTGTGTTGTAAAAGCATTCGGTAATGTTTATTAATATTGACTAGTCAGGGAGCAATGAACTCTATTGCTACAAGGATAATTTGTGGTAATACCAGCTAAGCATTCACAGCTTGTCCAATGACTGTCTAATCTCAACATTAAAAGGAAAAAAAGAGTGGGTAAAAGGATAATTTCCCTTATGCCTTGAGAAAATGAAAGTGACCCACTCTCTAGTCAAGATTAGAAATGTTCTTTCTTTTCCGCCCCGGGGGTTCCTGGCTTCTCTTCATCAATGCCGGGTGGTCCCAGGCCTGGATTTCAGTGGTCAGGTAGCCCTCTGTCTTGGGGTGGTTGGCGACTTCTTCATGAGCGATAGCTTCTCATGTGACTATTCTGGTTGTCTGCACTGTACTGAGGGTTTGGAGGCAGAAATAGAGACCTGTCCTCAAGGAGCTTCTAGCTTGGAAGAACTTACAAATGGTTTGGTCTTAAATCATGGCCTTGATACTCCAAGATAGCACATAAGGAGAATGATGTCAGGGGTGACTAAGGACCCACTCGGACTGGAATCTGTCCCTGCTGGTGGCATTTAAGAGGCATTCCTCAGGACAAGATAATGTCACCCTTAGTGCGTAGGGAACATTCCCTGAGTATCCCATATATCCTGGTTCAGGGTGGAGGTCTCTCGTAGAACAGGCTTTGTTCAGGGTATCCTTTCCTTGTAGAAAGGCACGTGTAGAAAGTACAGAAGATTGAACTGAGTATGGGAACACCTTGAAACCTCCCCGGAAGTTGCTTTTGGGTATAAATCTCTGATAGCCTGATAACTTTTTATTCATCCCTTCTTAAAATTGGAGCCCAGAATGCAATGGCTAATTTGGCCTTCCTCTTGCCATTTGAATTAAAGGTAAATGGACATGGAAGGTGCGTTTTGAGCTTTAAGAGTCTTGGAGAAAAGAGTTAGTCCACTGCTGAAATATGTAAGCCCTTTGCTTTCTTGGTTCTGTCTCTTTTTGGAGAGGTGAGCAAGGCCAGGGTGAGGTTCTCTGACCACGGGGCTTAGGAATCATTTGTTGTTTTCGAGACTGAACAGGTTGGCAGAGCTCTGTGAAGGGACGTGTCTCCAACCATGACCACACTGGGGACACGTGGCAGCATGCCAGGTCCTGCTCAAGAGAGGAAGGAGCGGGAGGAGGTGAGATGGTGGCTGGGTTCGCATGGTTAGAAGAGGATCTTGGAGAATATTGATTCCATGGTGGTAGCAGACTTTTGAGAGAAGAGGGTCATTCAGACCTTGGTTCACATCTGACCCTCAAAATGTCCTGTTTCATCCTTGCCTGTTCTGAGTACCCCTTAGAAGCCCTGAGTAGGTCAACTTGATGGTGGTGGGATGAGAAAGCAGAAGCTCCCAGTGTTAGGGTAGCTTCTGCCTGTGGGACGGCTCAGACCAAAGAGAGGGCAAGTTGCAGGGACTGTGAGGGCCTCACTGGCCAGAGCCAAGTGTTGGTTCTGGGCATGGGATCAGTTAAGCTGAGGACAAGGAAAACTTAACCTTATAAAAACCCTTATAGGATGGACTCCCCCTTTTCAAAAATGGGTAGTTCCTTCCTGCTCACCCCATCAACAGACCCTAGTTCTCAGTGCTGGTCTGCCCAGCAAAACCTGTGGGTCAGGCACTTGCAGATCCCCAGAAGGAAAGGGAGGGAGGGAATGAGAGAGAGAGAGATAGAGTGTAGCCCTGGGGTTTTGGGAACCGAATTCCCTCTCTAAACCTTCCTTGCTCATTGGTCTGCTTTGATTGCTCTTGTTTCTGGGAAGAAGAACTTGGGAAGAAATTGAACATTGGCCATCTGGGGCCTGGAACCGACTCTCCCAGTGTTCTCTCCTTGGCCCTCTTCGGGATGGAGAGGGGCTGAGCTTTTCCTGCAGAGAGTAGCTACAGGAGGTGCTTTTAAGGAGTCCTGTTGTGGCCGGTCATGTCTGGAGGTTGAGGGTGAGGAGGACCTAGTATGTCTTGGGTATCTCCTGGCCTCCACTCCTTCTGCTGTTGTGTGCGAGTTGGGCAGGGGAGATGAAGGCCCATCTTGAGAATGAGGTGTTGGGTTGAAGCTCACTTGCTGTGTGGCTGCAAAAGAGGCATTGGCCTTCCTTGTGAGGACTTCAGGACCCACAGGGAAGAGTCCAGCCCTGGGTTGGACGTGCCCATGAAGCTCTTGGGCTTGGAATACTGTTAAAGATGAGAGGAGGGACCCCATGTTAGCTGGAAGAATTTCTTAAGCAGCCCCGAGCAATCTCTTCTAAATCGAGGTCCTATGAAGAAAAGGAGAAATGAGCATGACTTCTGCCATGATACGGTTTCTAGTCCAGAGCAGACAGAATATATGAACTCTAAGACTTCCAGCACTCGGAGATGGCTTAGTGTATCTTGCTAGCTCGGTTTGACTAGCGAGAATTGTGTGGTTGAGAACCAGTGAGAAGGAATGAGTCTTTCTCTCAAGTTCCTTATAAAAGGTTCAGATTTGCTTTGTTCTGATTTCTCATAATGATTCAGTTGCCTTGAGAAAATAACTAGAAACGTGCTAAAGGTTAATTTTTTCTATGTCTTTTTGGACATAATTGAAAATCTCTTACATTCATTGTGGGTTTAGCCGGTGGGCCAGTGGGGGAGGCTTTGCTGGGATAGCAGCACTTCCTGGGCGTGGAGGGGGGTGGGTGTGCGGTGGCCAAGATCCTGAGCCCCTTCCCCAGCAGTGCGTGGTGAGGACCTGATGGCTCCTCCAGGAAGTCTAGAATGGGGGTTCTTGGGCCATGATGGAACTGGGTTACTTTCAAGACGCTGTTAAACAATGTTGCTGCTTCCCAGAGAAGGGAGTGTGAAAACTAAGGGCGTATGCAGAAAGGTGCAAAGATGTCCCCAGCTGCCCTCCTTTCCTGTGCTGCTGTGGGGGCTGGTGACCTCAGATGGCCATGAGCAGATAGACCTCTCAAAATGACAAGACCAGACTGGGAAATTATGCGTGTGGGGCCAGGAAGACGGAGGTGGACAGAATTTCCATTTTAATCAAAATCCGTGGTGTAACACTTTGGGAGCGACAGTGAAGGGCTGTGGCCTATGGAACAGAGAGACCCTGAGTTCGTACAAATGTGCGCTTCTGCTTGGAAGCCAGCTGGGATTCTGTGTCCTCACCGGTCCTTCTGCAGACTGTGCCACAGAGATCTGCTGGCAGCCAAGTCTCTTGAACACACTCAGATTCTCCACCATCATCTTTTCCTGTGAGTTGGAAGCGTCCACCTTTCCTTATCCATCCCTTGGTTGTTCTGAATGGTAACAGAGGACAGGTGCAAAGCAGTGCTGGGCTCTACTCGACTCCTAGAATTGTGAAGTGCTCCCTTTTCTTCTCCTGAACTTTGTGTGCCTTGCCTTCATCTCTCTGCCAAGGGAGTAGGACCTTTGTCCTCGTACTGTGTACGGATCACGGGGATGCCGTGCTCCCCTCTGCAACCTGTGTGGGGCAATGAGTTAGTGGGTCAAGTACAAGGCAGTGTCCTTACCCCAACAGTCAGACAAGATAGGACATCTGTGTCTCTGAAGCCTGGAAAACGTGTGGCAGCTGAGTGGTTCCAAGGAAAGTCTACTGATGGGTTCCAGAAGTGTCTTTGACTGAAAGATAGACCACAAGTGAATAAAGGAGGAAACTCAGGTCATCTGGCTTTGAAGGCCTTAGAACGAGGAGGTTTCTGCGATTGGGTATCTATTTTTGCTTGGGCTCTCCTAGCCTGACTTCCTCGGCATCATGGAACATCACACAGTGGAACATGGCTCAGAAAAAATCATCATGCCCCATAGGGGAATTCCTTGGAATCTAGGGAAAGGGATGAAATTTAAGTTCCATAAGGGACCAGAGCCTTAGAAATCATCCACATCACTTTATATGTGAAAAAACACAGGAAGGTTATAACAACATAATTTGTCCAAGGTCATAAGACAAGTTCATGACCAAGGCAGGCTGAGGATCTGGGTCTTCTGGCTGCTCGACTGGCATTCTTCCCTGTACCCTATTACCCCCGTAGTAAGGGGCAAGGTGTATATCACCTTTCACACCACACCGATCCAGTAGGCCAGGAAAGCCACTGTTACCATTTGCCAGGCAAATCCATTCCCATCCAGAGAGAAGGCAGTGGGACTATCCAGAAAGTGTTCATCGAGGTCTGGATCGAGAAATTTGATCTGGAACCATCAGGGAGAAGAGATGGAGAGTCCAAGGGTGTGGTTGGGGACACTTATCCTGGTGGGGGCTGCTGATACTGGAAGGCTGGTCCCTCCAGCGTCCTCCGGGGGAAACAGATCTGAATGGGTATTAGTCCTCCAGTCAGCCGCCCCCTGAGACAGGGGCTCGCCTGGAAGCTGAGAAATCACTGGGGAAGAAAAGATGAGCTTGAATGAGGTAGAAACCCAGCCACGGCCATCCACCATGCCCAACCACGATCGCATATGAGAGGTTCCCCTGCCGAAACATTTGGGAGGTGAGCCTTTGCTGTTCCCCAGCGCAGACATCTGCCACGCCTGGGTAAGTGACAGGAAGGCTCTCTGCTTGTGTGGACCTGCACAGGCACACACGCAGCTACCTGGGTGCATGTCTCAAAGCATGGATTACCCAGAATGGTCTTAGGACATGTCCCTGTGTCCAGCATTGTGAAATCTATTTGGAGTTAAGAGTGTTCAGTTAAAATGTTCTGTACTGTTAGTATTTCTCAACTGGGTTGGATCAGCCGTGGCCAGGAGTGAGGTAATATGGGGGTGGGGTGCACTGCAGTGTCAGGGATGCAGGCGTGTGTGTGTGTGCGTGTGTGTGTGTGTGTGTGTGTGTGTGTGTGAGATTGAGAAATTACTTGTTGCCTTTGGCAAGGAGGTAAAGGGAAAGCGAGCAAACAAAACAGCATGATTGAGAAAGACTTCCGTGAAAGGGACGGGGCGTGTGGACACGGCATGCGGCCCTCAGGCCCCGGTGGCCCCGGACTGTGGCACTTGAGAGGCTCACCTGGGGGCTCATGAGGTTCTGACTTACCACTGGGTTCCCATTCGGGGATTTGTAAGGTGGTGGCCATGGGGGACTTGGTGTCTTCGTGGTGACCTGGGCTCCGAGGCTCAGATCTGGGCGCTGTTGGCCTGCATAGAGAGTACCTCCTCTCCACACCCCGGGTTTTGTCATTGTCCCTACCAGCCACCCTCCAGCCTTCTACAGTGGTCTCGAGCCATCACCGTCTGATGGCCAGGGGTTGTTGCTCTAAGAGAGCCTCATGGGCTCTCCTCGTCCTGCCTCCATCAGCTCCTGCCTCTGGCTGCCATGGCCTGCCCCGTTCCTCAGGGCACGGCACAGAGACGGGGGTGGAGGTGGATCCTGGATCTGGCAGTGGCAAGTAAGGGCCTGAGAACAGGAGTGTGGGTGGGAGGAAAGTCAGTGTTCCGGGCCAGATGGCCCCACAGCAGCCAGCAGCTCCGAGCCTCGGCGGCCTGCCACGCACAGACCACCTTCCCAGCGCCCGGCTCTCCACTAGCCTGCCCGCTTCCCTGACCCCACCCGGCTCCGCCGCTGGGTGGGAAAGGGCCCGGTCGGAGTTGGGATAAGGACACTGCCGTGGGCTGGGCGTGTGGCCACTAGTGAACAGGACCGCTTTCTTCCCGGGGTGATCCTATAGGTCAGACCCAGTTCACAGAATTGCAGTGTCGTAAACTGACATAAGGTGTGTGACCGTACTCGGAAAGCCCCACGTGACATTTGTAGAACGATGTTCCCGCTTTTCTTGCGCTCTCTCTTTCTGCCGGGGTTCTGCCTCTAGCCAAAAGGAGAGGGAAGACGAAGGCTGGGCCTCCAGGGAGGGGCGTGCATGTTGGAGACTCCCCGCAGCTCTCAGAACATCTGGAGGTGTCCAGAACGCCGGCAAATCCTTTCTATAGTGGTTCAAAACCTACTATGTGCCAGTCCCTGCCACGGGAGCCGGGGATAAGAGACAGAAGGAGGACGGGTGCGGGCCTCCTGATTCTGGCAGCGTCGCTAGGGAGCTGGACATGTGAATGGCTGCAGCACCGCGAGGCCTGATGGGACCAGGGGATGCTGAGGCCTGGTGGCCTCCACGGATAGTCAGTGCCAGGTCACCGGTGACCCTCCGGTGCTGCCTCCTCCTCAGCCTGAAACCGGAGCTGGCTTTCCTCCCTTGGTCTTGGTGCCCGTGGACAGCATAGTAGGGAGAGTCCTGTTCTTTAGTTCTCGGACAGGCCCAAGAGTAGACTCTTTCTTGGCAGCGTCCAAGGAAGAGGGGCGCGCGAGGCTGGCTGCGCGTGCAGGGACATCTCCGTTGGTGCCCGTCGGCAGCAGCCGTGCCCAGCTTCCCCCTCCCTCCTGCTCACCTGCCGGAGGGGTGGCTGCGGAGCCCCCAGGTGCGGGTGGGCTTGCCTTCCAGCCGGCCGGAGCAGCCCCAACCTCTCTTCTCCTTTCCCTACAGGAAGCTGCACAGTGGCGTGAAGACGTACGGGTGTGAGCTCTGCGGAAAGCGGTTCCTGGATAGTTTGCGCCTGAGAATGCACTTACTGGCTCATTCAGGTAGGCGATGCTGCCCTAACCAGCCCATTTGAGCACAGGCAACTGCGTCTGGCCCGCCTTCGCCCCCACTCAGAGCACGGATGTCCCTGCTGCTGGCCGGGACCTTGGGTCACTGCATCCTGTGGATGGTCCCTCCAGGTTCACGGAGCAAAGGGCTCATCCTGATGGCGTGACCATCTGCACCAACCCCTCCTCGTGTCCGTGTGGGTTCCCCAGGGCTTTGTGGGCATCCGAGGTGTGGTGGACCTTCCAAAGCAGATGATGGTTTGGTCAGCACGACAGTGGTGGTGCTGAGTTCTCACGGGCTCCTGAGTCTGACTCTTGGGGTCACGTTATACAGGAGCCTTTGACTGAATAGATAGAGAAAAGTTGGAACACAGACCTAGTTACGGCATGCTGTCTTTGGCGAGTTAGTCTTATCCATTTCTGGGGGGGTCAGCTGTGTGGCTGCGGGGAGATTCACCTGTATTTGGGCAAAGCCGCTCTGCCCCGTGAGGCAGGGGGAGTGGACACACCTGACATCCAGCTGCCCGCGTGATCTTGGTGGAGGGAAGGCTGTACACCAGGTCTCATGGTGCTGCTCTGAGGCTGGGGGTCTCCTGGGGTAAGCTGTAGAGGCCTCCAGACTTCCCTGCGGGGCCAGCACTCTCTTCCTGCTGATTCCCTTGCCTTTCTCCCTTGGAGTCACATTCTGGGGGAGAGGTGAGGGTCATCTCCTTATGGTCACATGTGGACCTCTGCTGTCTTGGTCCCACGTGGCCTCCCGCGCCTCACCTTCTGGCATCTGTGGAATGTGCATGGGCTTTGGGGCTAGGCCACTGTTCAGACCTCGTCTGTAGTATATGCCATGTGACCTCAGGTGGATCTGTACCCCAAAGTCCGTTTTCTGCCTTGGTGAGGTACAGGTCTTGCCTAGCTAGCTTGTATCCATTTTCTAAAGAATCCAGTGACAGAATGTGCGTCACAGGCATCTGCATACATGCCCTGGCATACAGGTGGTGGTCAGTAAATGCTGACTGCCTCTGCTTCGCCTTCCTTTTCCCCCGTTCCCAAAGCTCCGACCCTGAGGCATGTTACCATCCCTTTACTCCAGAAGCTTCTACCTGGCTGGCGGTTTGCCGTCTGTCCTCGCGTTGCCCATACAGTTGTGCAAATGCTGTTTTGGTGCTTTGTGTGCTTCAGGCCGCCAGGGTCTTGCTGCAAAGCGTGAGGTGGCTCTGCGCGGCGTGGGCTGCTCTCTCCCTGGCATTTGTGGTGCCGTCTAAAGTCCCCTAACCCCTACTTGCTTTCCACCCTTCTCCCTCCAGATCCGGGCTCTGTGCCCCGGGAGGTGGCGGCCGGTCTCAGCACGTGCAGTCTTTCCCCACATCTTTGTGTTCCGCTCCTCCTCCCTGGAAGGTCACCCACTCCCACACCTTGTTCCCCCGCACCTTCCTCTTCCTGCCCACCTCCCCCACGATGGTCTGCAGTCCTGAGTCCAGACCTCCTATGTCCAGCATTTGCCTGGTCCTCACGGACTCCCTTTGTTCAATTTTTATAGAACGCACCTCGTATCTTTTTGTTTGCCTTCAGTTTCGTAGGCCGTTTGGGGTTCGGTGTGGGGTTTCAGAGCCGCCTGCCAGCCGGCTTGGCCGGCCCCCAAGCGCAGAGAGCGGGTCTTGGTTTATGTGCTCCCTGCTGCAGGACCCTGTGTGGTCTGTGTGTGGTGCTGGACACTTCCATGCGGGTAATGCACTTTTCAGCCTGTGGTTAAAGCTCCCTTGCCCACTCCGGAACTTGGCCTTGGGAGCATCCTTTCTCCTTCCTTGTTCCTTGAATCCAATGCTCTAGCCAGACTCAGCTACTTGTTGCTTTGCGCTCTGTGTAGACGGACACAGCTTTTGCTTTCCCAGCTCTGTGGCTTTGTTCACCCCATTCCCTCTGCTTGGAATAACCCTTCCTAGTCTTGCCAGATCGTCTGAGGTCCCTTACGCAATGCCCTCCTCCACCCTCAGCCCGGAGCCGTCCTGCCTTCTTCTGGGTGTCCGTATGTCTTCATCTGAAGCTCTGTGAGCACAGTCGTTCCTCCTTGTGTTCTGGTTATTTATGGACTTGCCTTATCTCCCCTGCTTGGAGTCAGGGATAGAAATTGGGAAACCTACCTCCTTCACCATGTGGTCTTGGGCGAGAAATGAAAGCTTTTCTGTATCCTCATCTGTAAACGGGAGCTCTTAACTCTCTCAGAGGCGTTGTAAGGCTCCCATTGGACCCTCAGCCCTGGGCCTGATGCACGATCAGCTCTCCGGAAATAGAATCTCCCTCTCCCTAGCTCCTCTGATAGACTGTAAGCAAGTGGGGACAGGGTCTGTCCCCATTATGAGCGGCACATTGCCTGGCCCATTGCTGGAGTTGCTAGGTAACTGGTCAGATGAATGAGAGCAGTTGGGGGAGCATGTCAGGGAGCTCTAGTCTCCTGCTGGGTCCCTCCTGCAATACCAATGGTGTGGACTGTCTCTCAGAGGTTCCCTGGGGAGGCAGCCAGGAGCCCCTCTACCCCCTCCCCCGGCCAGTATTGGTTGAGTGTGAGTGAGCCAGTCCCGGCCACGCTGGTGGCCATACTGGTGATGCCAGTGGGAGGGGCAGAGGGGGAGACACTACTTACCCATGTGCAGGGGGCCCAGAGCCCCCAGTTCAGGCAAGGTGAGTGGCTTTGCACCACCCCTCTATAGCCAGTGGCCACCTGAGGACCTGCACTCCCGTCCCGGCTGAGATGCCACTGCATGGTCCTATGGTCTCAGCCCAATGCCCCCAGCAGCTCTGAGAGTTGGGTCCTGTCTCCCCAGGCTCTCCTCTCCATGACATCTGATTGTGCCGGTTTACTTGGCTCTCTGCAATGCACTTGCCGACGCCCTTGATAAAGAGGATTTGGTGACGGGGGAGGTGTGAGGGTCATCATCATGCTTTAATTCGCTTTTGCAGATGGCTCGTAGCCTTCTGAGACTCTGATACTTCTATTCTCTGTGGCGGCTTTCTGCTGTCCTGCATACCTCTCACCCTGTGCTGGGATGTCTTGAAAAGAAATAGCAACAAGGGCTTAGAGAGGCTAGACCTCTTCCTGAGCTGTTCGCACCCCCTGAGACACCCGGACAGCCTCCCCGGGGGAGGGGGATCGGGGGTCGGTGTTGGAGGGCTGGGCCAGGTGTGACAGGCCTTCTCTCGGGGGCCAGTGGCAGAAGCAGGGTTCTACACATTCTGACTCCTCTGCCAGTTGCACGATAAGAGAACCCTGGGATGTTTCTGAGGCGACCTCAGTTAGATGACGGGAGATTTTCTTGCTGCTGGGGTTTGAAGTCTCCCTCCTAGGAGCTGCCAGCAAGAGGGGCTCCTGAGGGGGTGCAGTGCTGGCGACCCGCTTTGCAGACTCTCTCTCCAAGGGTTGGAGCGGCTCTATAGAGCCTAAAACAGCAGAGCGTTTAGCCCCAGAACCCTGGAGACATTTTTTTTTTTTTTTTTTTTTTTAAGGGGCAGGCCCTGGAGGGGTGAGCCTGGGATCTGGGTGCGGGTCACGGTGCTCCTGGCTTCCCCTCAGTGTTGTTGCTGCCCTGGGCAGGTACATTCCTGCTGTTTTCATCTGCTCGGGCCAGCTGAACGGTGCTCCTCTCGCACTTCCTTGCTCGCGCGCTGGCTGCCCCCAACCCCCTCTTGGCTAGCATGGCCTGTGTTTGTTATTGTAGTTCTGGCTTGGGGCCAGGCCTGGCGGGGAGCCAGCCTTGTGGGTACAGTGTGTACAGTGAGTGCTGAGCCAACTTTGTCATCATACACGATTAATTTTTTTTTTTTTTTTCTAATCTGGTAGGGGTGGGGTGAAGGAGGAGGCAAGAAGAGAGCTTCTCGCTGCTGGAGAACAGGCCACACTGACTTTGCGGAGATGTTATTTAGGAAAGGATGAAATGCGCCTGCTCGTTCTTCCTTCTGGGCTTGGCCCTTTTCTCACGTTGTCTTCCTGTCCTCTGCGTCTCCCTCTCGAAAGAAGTCAGCCTGTACGAGGCCGACGATGTGAGGTTTTATTTTCAGTGACTAGAATACTAAATTTACACTCCTAAATCAGTTTTCATTGTGTTGAAATTGACAATTTGTTTAATTAGAAGTTTGCCCTGTAGGAGGCCCTTCTTGGAGACAATTCTTTCTTTCTCTTCCTCTCTCTCTCTCTCTCTCTCCCTCTTTTTTTTTTTTTTTCTTTTTTAAGACCCTAAATGGTAGTAGGGAATGTTCAGTTTAATTGAAGTTTTTATTTCGATTTGAATGCGTTAACTAATCAAGTGTTTATGAGATATACCTGATAATAACAATATGTTTAAATTAACAAACAATAACCTAACTCATTAACTAATGAGATTGATCTAGGCGACACCCTGCCTTCTCGGAGGTGGGTTTGGGAAAGGAAGGTCAGGTCAGGAGAGTGACCACCTGGGATGTTTTTGCAGAGCTGCTCCTTCTAGAACGAGGACATGAGGTGTAGGACTGTGGCAGTGAGCAGGGCAGGAATCCAAGCCACTCCACGTCCTGGGATTACTCTGACCTCTCACTCCCCACCCTGTGCAGCCCTGTGCCTTGTGGGGATTGGTCCCAGAGCATCTACGACCTGCTGTGTCCTTGCCACTCCCAGTTCTCCCTTGAGTGGTGATTCCTTGCCCTGGGATGTCTGTGCAGAGACCACAGACCCAGGCGGTGGCTCGGGTTAGTTCTGGGATTTGCTGGTGTAAGGTTTCCCATTAGGTAGGATCTCCCACAGCTTGGCGCCAGTGCTGCTGGATTAGAAGCGAGCAAACCCAGAACGGCTTGCCCCTGTTTTTGACTTGACCGCATGCTATTTAGAGATTCCCGTGTTTCCATGGCCTGCCCCTTTTCTGGGAGTCTTATTCATTTTTTCAGCCAGTGGACATTTACCAAGTGCTGAGTGGACTTCAGGTTCTGTGTACTTAGCACTGGAGAGAGCTTACAGCATCCCTGCCCTCAAGGAACTTATGACCATCCAGTAGGAGAGATACTTGGTTATAAGGTGTCATGGTCAAAGACATTTGTGTGCACAAAGCCCCAGAAGAGAATTCTAGGAGGAACTCACACGGGGAGGGTATCCCTTCTAGAAGGCAAGCTTTGGAAACAGCGGGATGAGGCAGGATGGTGGAGGCCTTGAATACCAAAATATTCTGCATTTACCTGCAACACTGGAGAACCACCGAAGGATTAAATGACAGAGTGACACTTGGTTTTTTATTTTATTTTATTTTTTTCTTGGAAAGAAAGGACTGTGGGGTTTTTGATGTACACTAACCTGGAGCGTAGGATTTCTCAGACCCTCTTGGAGAAGCAGTGTGCCTGATGATCTTGGGGCATGGTTGGAGGGCAGATAGGCCCATACCTCCAGCCACGGTTAAGGGTGGCCTTCCTTTGGGAGTCCAGTCCTGCCAGCGGTCAGTCCCCTGTACTCAACCCTCCTGCCTTTCTCCAGGTGTTGTGAGCCATGGCTCTTGAGAAAGCTCCCCTGACACCAGTCTCTTCCCCCTATCAGAGCCACTGGGAAGGAATATGGTGTTTGGCTGATGGATTTTCGGATTCTAGCAACAGCACAGGGTGGCCAGGGCCTATCATCGGGGGCCTGGGTCATCCCATCTGGCAGGAAAAGGCCTGGCGGGGTTAGGGCCAGAAACCAGATTGGTTCTCTTGAGCTTTCTCCTGTCCTGATCCCGTGGAAGGGAAAGAAATTATGAGACATCAAAGATCTACGGATTGTACTTGTTCCTTTTTCTTCTTTTTTAGGACACTTAGCTTTGGGGTTCAGGGTCTTTCTTCCCAAAGACAGGGAGGCATTGCAGCTGATCAGTTCCCTGTGGCGGTGAGGCATGGTCCTCAAGCTGACGGGAGAGGCATCTTGGGTTTAACGGGGGCCTCTCAGGACCCACCGCTTGCTGCTGGCACCTCTGAGCCTAAGATGGGTTCATCTCCTCTCTGCCTGCTCTCGGCGAATGTCCCTGTCCGTTCTTCAAGTTTGCGCCATGCCATCGGGCTAAAACAGATGACCCAGAAGAAACTTCCCAAGGCCCCTTATCTCCCTCAACACGCCTTGCAGAGGCAGGCACTGTGCGGGGGGATGGGTTCAGAGCACAGGGAGGGGCTGCTGGGAGTGGCTCGGGGGCCCAGGATCTGCGTGGATGTTGGGGTGCAGACAGAGGGGAAGAGGGGAAAAGCAGCCACTTTCCCCGCGCGCTCTTGAACACTGTGCTCTTGGTCTGTCTCTCCCCCTCCCTGCCCTGAATTTGGCCCGCTTCCCGAACTTTTTCCCAGAGTGGTGTCGTCACTGGCCTGCCGGCAGGCCTGGATGTTCTGCCAGCATTCCAGAGAGTTTATGATCGCCTGCAGATGTGCCTCCAAGAACACACTGTACCCAAAGCAGAAATTAATGCAGGCTTGACTGCTGTCCAAGCCCATCCACGGGAGAGAGGAAAAAGAAAACAAAAACTGTTTAATGCTGTTTATAAATTATACACTGGCTGATGAAAAATACATTTCTTCCCCCCTCTGCCCCCTTCCTCACCACCCCCCCCACCCCCGCCCCTTCTCGCTTTCTGCCTCGGGAGCCTAAATGGAGACCAGAAGAATATGGTTTTGCTTTTTAGCTCCTGTTTTGGCTGGGATCCGAAACCCTGCTGCTGATTCACAGCCAGAGTATTTTTCCCCTTTACCTGATGAAATATACTGATTTTTCCAGCCCAGATGGGGTGCTTTTGGTTTCGTTGTCTGGGTCGTCGTCGTTGTTGTTTTAAACTTTTTATTTATTTATTTATTTATTTTTGGCGGAGGGTTGTGTTTACATCAAGTGACAGGTCCTGTGATAGCCCTGGGTGTGGTGCCTCCCCCCTCAAGGCAGGTAAAACCCCACATTTGCCCGCCTCGGTGCTGCTGGGTGCGCGTGGCCCAGCTTCCCAGCCCTGAAGACGGCCAGTCGGGCCAGCCCCACAGAGGAAGCTGGCAAAGTTCATTGCAGGTCATTGTATTAAACAGTGTTCTACCACGTCTCACCCCCTCCCCTGCCTCCCGCCCCGCACCTACAGCCCCTGTGTGAAAAGGGGTTCGCATATCCCTCCCCACCAAATACACATGTCTCTCTCTCCATATGGTGCCTTAGCAGGGGTTGGGGAAGCTCGTTGCCTCTACCCCTCTGAATCCCAGCCTCTCCCCCTGCACCCAAGTCCCCCGACCCAATTTATTCTATAAATTCGCTTTCACATTATGTCTATCCATTTACATGGCTTTTGTGTTTTTTAATACTGCTAATGTTTATCATTTGCCCAACAGGCTCGACAGATTTTGCTTCCTGTAGAGCACCGAGGCTTTAGAGCCCCCTGGTTGCTAAGTAGCAGTCTCCCTGTACTGTAATGGGCTGATTTTGTATTCCGTTCAGCGCTGTATCTTATTTTTGTATGCAAGACAAAGTGTTTTGATGGAGGACGATTGCAGCAGTGTCTGGAGGCTGTTTGGAGTTTTATGGGCTGTACAGTACACTGTGTGCTCTCCGAACAGAACACAGGCTGTTGAATTTTGGATTGGATTTGTCATTTTTCCCCCCTCAGAGAGGAGCCTGTCAGATAGAACATTACTTTAAGGGTGGAGGAAAGAAAGTGGAAATTATGTAATAACCTCTCTGTGTGTGTGCGTGCGCGTGTGTGTGTGTGTGTGTGTGTGTGTGTGTTTTTCTCTGTCTCTGGTGTTTCTCTGTCTCTGATGTTTATGGCCCCCAGAATAGGGTGGTTTCTCGGCCACACGCCCTCTCCCACCACCCTGTGATGTTGGCAGTGAGTCTGGGCGGTGATAGTCCCCTGGGGGAAGGGAATGGCCCTAGAGAGGTGGGGGGGGGGGGTTCCTTGTCTGTCTCCTGTTCTCCTCTCTCCTGATCTCTCCCCTGCTCCTTCCGTTTTTCCTAAGCTCTGAGCTGTTTCACTGGCCCTTGCTTTGGTCTGAGGGTGATTAGATTCTGGGGTTGTAGGTGGGGGAGGATGTTGGTGTGGGCCCCACCCCCAAGGTCCACACCTTTTGCTTCCCAGACGTGCCCCCCGCCGGGCTTCGTGGGCGTTCAGTCCGTGCTCTCCGCTGTGGCCGTCACCCCTGGCCCTCCAGTCCCTGGGCCGGGGGTGGGGGGGGCCTACTTGGTGGGGTCCTGCCATTCCAGCGGCACCGCTCCCCGGCGGGCCTTTGAGCGCCCTCTTCTGGGCTGTGCGTGGTGACAGGAGGCTGCGCTTTGGCGGGCCTCTCTTCCCTTCTCACTTGACCCCCAGTCTCCTCTCAACACCGTTTCTTTGTCCCTGTCCTGACGTCTGTCTTGGCCCCAGCCCCGTCCCGCTGCTCCTCTGTGTTTCCTGTGTTCCTTCTCAGGTCTTCATCTGTCTTTGTCTCCATGCATCGTCGCTGGTCTGTCTCTCTCTCTCACTCCTCAAAGCATCGTAGCTTGGCAGTTGGGTGGGGTTGGGCTGGGGAACAAAATGTCCCACCAGGCAGGGCCCCGGGGACGACTCCTAAGCGAGTCCTCCCAGAGCCTGGAACCTTGTGTGCTCTGCCCTAGCCTCTCAGGGAGCAGCATGGGGCTTCCTGGCTTCACTTCTACTCCCCCTGGGTCCCTGGATGTTTTCTCAAGTCGAGCTGGGCAGGGGCCACTGGGAGAGCGGGGTTTGGTTTTGCAAGGTCCATATTGGACACTGCTGCTGGCGCCGTGCTGACGGTGGTCTGTCCCAGGCCCCTGGGGTCAGCGCCCCCGGGCATCCTCACACACCAGTGACCTGGCGTCGTGCGTCGCCCTCCGAGGGCTCTCGGTGAAAATTCGGTGAGTAATGCGACGTGCTGGTGTTTCGCGGGCAGCTCTCGGTTTGGTGGGGCCTGCGGCTTGCACAATTTGGGGAACCGTCTGTCAGAAGGTGAGGGATTGGAGGTGTGAGGACCCGCCATGGGGAACAGGCTGGCGGTGCCAGGGAGGGCCTGGGGTACAAACGTGCTGCTGAAGCGGGCGCTCCTTCAGGGAGGACCGGCTGCTTAGAGCGGCTGCGAGGAGCTGCTGGTGGAAGGCCCCAGAGTGGGAGCAGCAGAGTAGGGAGAGTCAAAGCCAAGACCAAGGAAGGTGACATCAGCTCCATCCTGGGGACTCTCCCCCCGCCCCCCAAAGTGGCAGCCGTGGTCACAGGCCTCCCATTTGCATTCCCACGGGGGTCAGGACAGATCCTCCTGCCTTGGGTAAGCGGCCTCTGGTCCCAGGGGGCCCGGACTTCACGTTCTGAGGATTTCATGTTCTCTTCTCAATGAGGCTGGCAGGTGGGGCCAGACAGAATGTCCCACGCACACAGCGCTGCTGGGGAGATCAAGGCACACGGTAGCATCCTGGCCTGCACACTGGCCTTTAGGGACTGGCCATGAAATGACAGGACAGCCACCCTTTTCTTAGAGGCCCCACCTGCTTGGGTCTGTGACTTTGGTTCTCCTGCCTCCCTGGGCAGTCGAAGGGTGTCAGCCTGTGGCAGAGCGCTGGTTCTCTTTTGGGGCACATGGGGGCACACGCGTGTGTGTGTGTGCGCGCGTGCACGTGCGTGCCTGTGTGATTCGGGAGGAACCCTGGGCTGATGGAAGTAGACATTAAGGTCTGGGAGTGTCTTCCTTGGAGCTTCCAGACTCCTCAGTTCCTTAGGGTCCATGGAGAAAGTAGGATGAACAGTTCTTTGGGAAGGACACCACTGACTCCTTGGAGGGTGCAGAGAAGCTGCAGTCAGGTTCCCAGAAATGAGGGGGATTTATGTATGTGAGTGTGTGAACATGTGTGCGTGCACGTGCGTGTGTTTGGGAGAAAAGAGAGATTGAGAAGAAGCGTTTACATGAAATACTCAAAATTGTTCCTCTGCTGTAATGGCCCCGCACAGACCATTACCTTGCAGATTTAAAAACTAAATGAGCTCATCATATCTAGTGACTTCTACCGACATTCATGCTTGATTGCAAAGCCTGCGTTACCTCCGAATTTGAACTTCATTGTTTGTTATGAATTCTTGAATGTTGGTGGCGTGTGTCCCTCTCGTGGGTTCGGCCCCGAGCACGTCGACGCCGTGTGACAGACGGACGTGTTTCTCAACAGGACCCCACTGAAGAACATTTTCATTTTTCAAAAACGAGCCCTGTGCCCTGTGCCCTCTAGATCCGGGTCTGGAGTTTCTGAGCCAGTGAGAGACATGGGTCGACTTTGGAGGGGGCTGCCGCTTTGCATTTTTGTAATTTAATAATTTGAGTTTCATGTGAATGATTCTGCCTGCCGTGCACTACTCTGCATTTTCATAACTGTCTCTTCCACTTTGGGTAAAGGAAGGGAGGGAAGAAGTACCAGCAGCAGCATTCTGTGGGCAGAGGAAGAAAACAAGAGAATGGGGCAGAGAACGGGCTAAATTTAAAATTGTAATTGGCTGACTTCCACTGGCTTGCGGGTGTTTTAATGACTCATAATAACTTCATTTAAAACCAGCTGAGCAGAAAATAGATTGGAGAGGAGCCTCGGGCCATTATGGATTTGTTTTTTTTGACAAGCTCGGTTTTGAGCAGCCAGGAAGGCTCTCAGAGAGGGCTTGGCTGTGTTCTCTCTCTCTCTCTCTTTCTCCCTCTCTGAGGGCTGGTGGTCTGCCCGGGAGAGATTGTATAGAAACCAGGGCTGTTTTTTTTTTTTTTTTAACCCCCCCCCCTTTTTTTAACTGATTAAAAATAGATGCCTTGAGGTATTATTTTAGCATCAGTAGGATTTTTTTTTTTTTTTACTTTTGATGTGGTAAATGGAACATAAATAAAATTGTTTTTGAAATTACTGAATTAATTAGGTAGTAAAGCAACTACAATGCATAAATTTCTTCGCCGGTTGTCCTGATCCATATTTGGGGGGCATTTCCCTTTCTGCCCCGTCCCTGCTCCTCTCCCCCGCCAGCCTCCCCTCCCGCCCCGTGCAGACCCTTCCTTTGAATGGCGAGGTTCTTTTACCATCCTGGCAACAGCTAAGTTATTATTATCATTATTATTATTAGTTATTTTAAGATCTATAGGATTTGGACAGGGCTAGTTCGGTCCAGCTACCCAGCCGGCTCAAGGAAGCTCAAGTTTTGGAAATTGCCAGAAGAGGCTCTAACCTGCCTCTAGTCCTTTTAAATAGCTCCTGCCTGCTTCCCGTGCTAGGAATGGTGCCAGCCGGTGAGTGCTCCTTTTTCTCTTGTCTTTTAAAGGCAGCCAGTGCAGCCATAGCATGTGTCTGTCTGGGTAGGACAAGAGGCCACCCCCCATCTGATTGCTCGGAGCCATTTATCTACCCCTTCTTATGGCACCTGTCACCTTCTTTGTGTCATAGCTATTTATTTGCTTGTCCTTTTTTGCCTGCTAGACTCTGAGCTTCTTCAGAACCTGTGATTTATTTCCACATCCCCCTTCCTACCTAGCAGAGCAAGCTGCACGGTGGTTGTAACTCATTTTTGGAATAAACTAACGGGGGTGGGGGGAGTGGGTGAGGGCGTGGTTGGCTGTCTGGGACGAAATTGCTCTGAAACTCCCTCCTTCTTCCTGCCAGGCCTGGGATGCAGCAGTCTGGATGACCAGACCAGGATGGAGGCGAGCCTTACTGGCCGCAGGCTCTATTGCCTCCCCACAGTCAGACAACTCGCAGGCTCTCAGGAGAGATCTGTTGAATAAGTGAATGGCTCAGGATGGACGGTAGGGACAAGGGAAGGAGAGAAAGGCACTTTCCCGAAGGCCTGCTGTGTTTCAGGCACAGTACTTGGCGCTCTGTGTGTCCGAGCTCAGATATCCTACATTGACTCTGGAGTGTCAAGAGGCTGATTCCATTTTGTAGGGGTGGACAGGAAGGCTTCAAGAGTTGAAGTCACTTGCGTTAAGGTCAGATGGCTAGGAAGTGGCAGAGCTGGATTTGGAGCCAGAGCTGTCTGCCCCCCTCCCCTTGCTTTTCTAGCACACCACACTGCTGTACCTGTTCCAGTGCTCGCTTTTTTATTTGTGGGGATAAGCAGTGTCTCAGAGCCTGGGAGGCTGAGACAGGGAGAGCCGGTGAGGCCCTGCCCTTAGGGGGGATGCTGTGGCTGGGGCTTCTGCTCGGGGCCTTGTACCTGGGCCGTCAGAGCAGGTGGGTGGCATATGAGCCCTTTCTGCTCTGCTGGAGTCACATGGTGAGCTGAACTGCCACTGTGACCATTATTCTTCCCCATTGCCTTACGGGGCTGGGATTGGGTCGTTCTGGGAGCATCGCTATGGCCCTCCCAACCAGGCGAGAACTTGGTCATATCACGTTCCCAGCACCATCCCACGCAGAGAAGAGGGAACAGGATCCGAGAGCTGCCTGGGGTTCTTCCTGCACGGCAACCCAGCTGGGTGCTGTGGTTGTGGGGAGAGGCCCTCTGGGGTGTTGAGTCAGTAGTGAAAGGGTCAGCCGGCTGCTGCTGCATCCCAGAAATGTGGGGGCTCTGATGCCTTGGGTTGTCACTAGCTTCTCAGATGCTCAGGGTCCTGGAGTCAGGGAGATGGTGGCCTCTCTGACCTTTTGGATTCTGTCCAGGGAGACTGAACCACTTGACATGAAGCTCGTTCTCTCTGTTCTTCAACAACCTTATCTTCCCCAGGCCACACTGTGGATGCTGGAGCCTTCTCTGGGGACAGAAACATCAACCAAATGGGAACCAGATGCCAAAGGCTGGGCAGTTAGAGGAAACCCCTCTAAGTGTTCTGGGTCACTACATGTGGCTTTCTTTTGGGGGGAAGTCATGAATGGATTCATCTCTTAGCAATTACCCACTGAGGGCCAGTGACTGGCAAACCACTGCAGAACAGAGGGGCTGCCGCCGGGGTCCCTAACCGCAAGGGTCTATGGGCCTGGCTGAGAACATGATGCGAGCCGTCAGCAGGGCTGGGTGTGCTCACTGTCCCCACAAGGGGGAAAGTCAGTGCCACAGTGGAGGGGAGGGAGGGACTCTCCAGGACCAGGGCGATGAGGAATGGCTTCGGGAGAGGCGGATTTTTATTTCCTGCTGCAATGTCCAGATGGTGCTTTGTGGTAGGTGAGGGGCCTGCTTTGGTGGACAAGATGAAGCAGGAGCTTCTGTGAATCAGAACCAACCAGACAGACACCTCTGCCTTCTCCTCTTCCTCCTCCTCTCCCTCCCCTTCTTCCTCCTCCTCTATACACAGCAGTTGAGGGGGACGGCTGAGGAGATCTAGAGCCTCTTTCTTGTATTTGAGAATCCTCAGAGTTCTAAGGATGCTACGACTGTCCTTGAGCTGCAGGTTGAGAAACCTTGCATTAAAAATGAGAAGCTAGCACGGCGGGTGGGCCTGCCGTGCTGAGGCCTGCACAGAACACACACAAATGCACAAGTAAGGGTCAGATGGGACACAGATCCAGAGTATTCTGTATTTCTCACACAAGAGTAGAGGACCCCCCCCCCCCTGCCCAGGGCTCCTGGAAGCCCAGGTTGGGGACACATAGCCTCAAGGGCTGTGTTTTGGTAGGGATGAGGCCAGGGGCTTGGCTGCCCTGGAGGGATGTGAAGGGACACGGAGGCCCAGCGTCCTGGCCTACCGTGTGCTTTTCTTGAAAGGGACAGGAGCTGTCCCCATAGGTGGGAAGGCAGTGGGGGAGAGAGAGGTGTATGCTCTGTTCTGCCATGCTCCTTTACTTGGACCCTCTTTAGGATTCAATCGACAAAGCGGTCTCTTCTAGACTGCCCCCGCCACGTTAACATGTTCCCTCCTTCTCCTTCCCCCAACTGTCCCATTTTCTTAAAAAATATTTTATTTTATTTTATTTTTTTAAAAAGATTTTATTTATTTATTTGACAGTCAGAGATCACAGGCAGGCAGAGAGGCAGGCAGAGAGAGAGGGGGAAGCAGGCTCCCCGCTGAGCAGAGAGCCCGATGCGGGGCTTGATCCCAGGACCCTGAGATCATGACCTGAGCTGAAGGCAGCGGCTTAACCCACTGAGCCACCCAGGTGCCCCCAAAATATTGTATTTTTTAATTTATTTGACAGAGATCACAAGTAGGCAGAGAGGCAGGCAGAGAGAGAGAGGGAAGCAGGCTCCCTGCTGAGCAGAGAGCCCAACACGGGGTTCAATTCCAGCACCTGAGATCACGACCTGAGCAGAGGCTTAACCCACTGAGCCACCCAGGCGCCCCAATTGTCCCATTTTGATTGGAATTCTTTCACTTGCCAGGGAAAGGGAAAAGAAAAAAAAAAAAAACGGAGTTCTAAACTTTCCATTAGGTAGTTGGGATAAGAAGTCTTCTGGGGCAGTCGGATTAAGCCCCGGCAGCTCTCTTGCGCACTATTACGAGCTAATTGAGCACCAGGAGCTCATCGGCAGCTGCAATGAGCATTTTGTCGGAGTAATTTTATGCAAGGCCACAGTCATTTTCAGTAACAAGGTACTCCAGGTAAGGAGAGAACGCCCTGAAACTTTCGATTTGCTGGAGTCTTCCTCCACTGCCTTCATTAACACAAGCCGAGGATAGACAGAGGCCCGGAGACCAGATCTTTCGGGAGGCTGCGGTCCCTCAGGGGCTGACTGGACCAGATCTCATGGTCCCTTTGTTGGGGCCCGATGGGAACAGCCCTGTACATCTGGGAGAGCCCTGCTGGGTCAGTTTTGCATTGACTGAGGTTTGGGGGGTCCGGAGTCAGATGTTCAGAGAAGACGAGGGACAGATGTAGGTTCTGGCAGTCTGGGGAGAGCTGGCCAGAGAGCAGGGAGAGTCATGGCCAGTGTCTTTATCAGTGACCTACGTGTTGAGAGCAAGACCTGAACACAGGCAAGAAGGACCCAGTTGTACCTTCTCTCCCACCCTCCCTCTCAGGGTTTGTGTTGTGGGTGGATGGGGTGTGAGCCTGAGTAAGTGGGACCAGTGCAGCTCCTGGGTGTGTGGACGGGGTCTTTCTTATCCCAGAGGATTTTTTTTTTTTTTTTTAGTGAGCATGCGTGCATGGGGTAGAGGGTAGGGAGAGGCAAAGGGAGAGAGAGAATCCTAAGCAGCCTCCGTGCCCGGTCATGACCTGAGCTTAAAATCAAGAGTCGGACGCTTAACCAGTGCCACCCAGGCACCCCCCACCCCCTGCAGAGGATTCTTTATGGTAGGACTTTCTTACCCGTGCTGCGCTCCCAGCACACCTGCCTCTCCACCAGAACTTCCCTCAGGAGCCCGAACCTGCCATCCACAAGTCCTGGGCGCAGTGGGCCAGGAGGGGTCTCTCAGTGCCCTTTGGTGGGGATGCTGAGGCCTGGCCAAGCTGAACGTGTCATCTGGGTAGGCCTGCTGAACCTCTGGCCCGCTGCTCGTCAGCCCTCAGTCATGCCCCTTAGAGGACGGCACCCAGATCCTCTACCCCCTGGCCCCCGGGGGTAGAGGTGGGGAGGTAGGCCGCGTCACTGTCACCAGAGGACTCTGTCTTTCTGACACTAAGGGCCTTGTGTGGCTTTCTTCCGTTACTTCTCAGTCCAGAACAGCCTAGAATTCTGCTCTGGAGCATATGCAGACTAGCCACACACACACGCACACACACACGCACACGCACAACCCTCCTGTTCTTCATCTCCCACATTAGTTTTTGAGCCTCGGCCCCGTCTCTGGCCTGGACCACCTCCTTCCTCCATCGCACAGCCATAAAAGCTGGTCGCAGGCAGAGGCTGGCTGCATCAAGGCAGGAATGTGGTATTTGGTTAAATTGTAAAATTAGCTGGGGAAGTTAATGAGGCATCCCGCCTCTGCCTTCCGAAGAGCAAGAAGTTTATAAAGGGGATCTGAGCACCTTGCCCGCGAAGGGGAGGAAGAGAGGATGGGAGGAGGGAAGGGCTGGCTGGGAAGGCAGAGGAGCCTCTCCCAGTAAGCTCGCAGGCCTGGGAGCCGGCTGGGGGGGACCCGAAAGGTCATCCAGCCCCTCAAAGCTCCTGCTTGGGACAGATCCCATCAGACGCTTTGAGTCCGTGGTGCTCTTGACCCCGTGTCTACAGACACCCTGAGATGGCATGCAACCAGCTGGTGATTAGCCCTTCTAGCGTCAGACTCCGTGTGTATGTGTGTGTGCCTATGTGTGTGTGCGTGCGCAAGGCTGCAGAGACAAGGACTAAACCTAGAAGGTGCCCGCGACAGAGTGACGGTAACCCGGACAGCTAATGTGGACTGAGGGCTGTCAGGTGCCAGATTATCCTGCCAGGCACTTCACGACCTTGCTCGATCCCCACAAGCCCCCACTGAGGCTGGGGCTGTTAGGATTCCACGGGATGCGGAGGAAACTGACTTCACTCACCCAAGATCACCCTGCGAAAAGGAGGCAGTGTTGGGCTGTAAACCCAGGCTGGCTGGCCCCTGACGCTGCTGGTCTTCACCTCTGAGACCAGGGCGTTTTCATTCCTTTTCCAGGCTGCTCTCGTCACCCCCAGCCCCTGGTTTGCAAGGCACAGATTGCACGCTCGTGAATGTCACCCCAAACCTTTGGAAGTCACGGTCTCAAAGGTGCGTGCGAAAGAGCTGCCAACAGTCTATTTTCTGCACACACCAAATTCTCAGGTCCTCTAATTACACCAAACAAACCTTCCTGTTTTCAAGCAGCAACTCGATGTCATTTTAGTTGTCAGATTCGCTTTAATAACGCCTAACACGGGGGAGGGTCATCTCCCCCAGCTCTGCACGAGGTCAGCCACCAGATGCGAGTTGCGTTTTGTTGTTTTGGGCGGTGGTGGGGGGTGATTCATGCTAAGAAGGGGCATTAGAGGGTGACCGGCCATGTTTCTGTTTCAAAAAGTGTGGAGTCTCCAGGCTTCTGAATTTTGAGCCTGAAAATGTCAGTGCTGGAGCTGTAATGTAACACCTCAATTATGGTGCAGGGGGTAAGAAGGAAAGACTCTGAAGCCTGCAAGGTTCCTTAGATCCATAGCCTGGGCCTCAATTAAGGTCTCAGAAACACCAAAGGCAAGCCAGTGAGTGTCATTTTTAACCAGTTTGAACATTTTACTACTTCCTAACATCAGAAGCGCCCGGGCTGGAGAGCCTGCTTCTTGTCCTCAATAAAGTGATTAAGCTGAATGGGTGTTGGGGGGTATTATTAGGCTGAGATGGGCTAAAAATAGAAATGCTCTGTTTTCTGAAAGCCACAGCAGGCCTGGAGAGACTGGCAGCCGCGACGTGCCACCAAGGGGCCTGCGGAAGGGGGAGGGCGGGTGGCAGTCCCCCCGGGCTCGGCCTGAGATGGGGCGGTGGGTGTTGTGACGGGCGAGCCAGGTGACGGGCCTCTTTCCCAGCTGTCATCAGGAAGAGAAGAACAGTAGAAGCTGTGGATTGGTGGTTTCTGCCTTGGCGTGTGTGTGTGTGTGTGTGTGTGTATGAATTTACAGCAGCTGGCAGCTCTGCAGTTCAGGATGGCCACCTCAGCCCAAGATTTACATATTTAGCCCCAAACGAGTTGGATTTGTGTGCCCTTCTTGGGGGAAGGGGTCCAATTTGGGCAGTGAATAAAGGGCAGGTTATAAGGGGCACATGCGGCATGGGGAGGGAGGGGTGAAGGGAAGAGACCCTCGAAGCCAAGAGTGAGCATCTGTTCTATAAAGCCTCAATTAGCAAGGCTACCCAGAAAGGGGGAATAAAGAGACTTTTTGGTTAAGTGAAGGTCAACCAGGGAAACCTTGTCTGTTTCAGCCTCTGAAAGAATGTGTTTGCTATCGTCTATCAGTGTGAGAATCTATTTTTCTACTTTGGAAACAATTGATTTTTTAAAAATTTTATTTATTTTGAAAGAGAGAGAGAGAGTGAGCACATGCCAGTGGGGGAGGGGCAGAGAAAGAGAGAGAATCATCAGCAGACTCCCTGCTGAGTGTGGAGCCGAACTCAGGGCTCGATCTCCCAACCCTGAGATCAGGACCTGAGCTGAAATCAAGAGTCAGACCCTTAACTGATTGAACCACCCCCATGCCCCATCAACTGACTGTTTTTTATGATAGAATATCTTGCTTGCTTAGAAATCAAAAGGAGAATGTCAAGGAGGGGAGTTAGCCATGGAGGTTGTAGAGAGAGACTTCTTCTTCTTCTTTTTTTTTTTAATGATTTTATTTATGTATTTGAGAGGAGGGGGGAGCACGAGCAGGGAGAGAGGCAGAGGGAGAAAAAAAAGGGAGAAGCAGATTCCCCATTGAGCAGAGAGCCCTATGCGGGGCTTGATCCCAGGACCTTATGGTCATGACCTGAGCTGAAGGCAGACGCTTCACTGACAGAGCCACCCAGGTGCCCCATGGAGGGCTGTTCCTAACTGGGGTTTTATTGTAAGTCAGCCCGGAGGATCGGCTGTACCTTTTCTTCTGTAAAGCCTTGCACGTTCTCTTGTCCTCAACCTCATTCCTCTCCTGCTACCGCCAGGTGGTTCTGAGGAGATATTTTTCAGATGCAGAAATGGTGGCCGAGGAAATCAGGATGCTAGAATATACCACTGTGCCCAGCAGAGCTGGATGTAGAGCCTGGAGCCCCTGGTTCCCAGTCGAGACTCTGATGGGCACTGCTGTCACACCTGGGCACCAGGAAGTTGTTCTTGACAGAGAAAGTGCTCAGAGAAGAGCATTTGCCGGGAGGGGGATGGCCTGGGAGCGTGTGGAGAAGACCCACCGGCGCCAGAGTGTGGAGGACGACCGAGGACTTGAGCACGCTGCCTTTGGGGCCTTTTTCTGCCTCCCTGAGTAGGAGCATTTTATTCTTTAACCTCTGATAGCATCAAAGGCCTCTATTTGGTGGGCTCTCCGTGCTGCCACCCCGATTTCATTTCTGTTTCTTTGATGCACACTAGCTATGAAACCTTGGCTAAGTGAACCAAGTTTTTCAAACTTCCACGTTCGCATCTTCAGGATGGGGATAACGTTAGAACTGATGGGAGAATTGACTGGTACGTGGCACGTTAAGCTGTTAGGACGGTGCTTACTTCATAACATTCAGTAGATTTTGCCATTTGTATTCTTGTTCCCACTGTCGGGATGATAGTAGAACCCTGCTTCTCCGCATGGAGGGCGGTCCTTGCAGGACCCCTTGGACCCCTGGATGGGAAAGGTTGGGGGGCCGTTGCCTGAAGGCCGTTCTGTTGCTAGGCGCCTTCATGGTCACTGCCTGGAGACCTCCCAACACCTGTGGCCCCACTGCTTAGTGAACGGAACCCCCGGATTTGTACACTTGTCAGGGGCTCCTGGGCCCATGAGGACACTGCGGCTCCCAGAGGTGAGAGGCAGGACCAGGATGCAGTCAGGGCTTGGGAAGGCTGCCATGCTCTCTCTGCCTTCCCTCTGAAAATAAGTGGGAATTTAAATGGAGGGAGTGCCAGGGGATGTTGGGGGACTGGGTGGTAGCTGACCTCAGCTCGAAATTCTGGCAAGCAGGGCTTGGATCTTGGCCTTTGCCCACGGAGCAGCCCGGTTTTGCTTCTCTCCATTGTCCAGACAGTGCTCACGAATCTCACACCCTGAGGAGGGGTGCTGGGGCGGGGCCACCAGGCCAGATTTCGGGGGGAAGGCCTGTGACAGAGGACTCTAAGGGTGCTTCCGCAGAAAGCAGCAGGTCATTGAGGTTGAGGGAGGAAGCCAGGGGTTTGGGAATGGACAGAGTTTTGAATCTGCTAGATGCCCATAGAAACCCTTCTTTCCACTCTGAACCTCTCACCTGAGAAGGCCTTAGTAGGGTCCACGGGAGAAACCAATTGTTGGTATCCAAAGGTTGAAGGGAGATCCCATAAAATCATGGCAGAAATCTTCAATGACCTTTCTACCTAGTCTCCTTCAGATGCCAAGACTGCAGAGTTATTTTTCTTAAACAAAAAGCTGCAAGTCCCTGAGAGCCTAGATGTCCCCTGGAACCCCAGGCTCAGTCTTCCCTTTGGCCTCATTGGCTTGGCCCCGCTCTGTCTGGCTAATGATTCTCCCAGTGTCTGGACTGTCTGTTCCACGCTGCCTGCCTGATGGAGCAAAGTATTTCCTTGAGAAGGAATCCCCTGTCTGAACCAGAGAAGCCAATCCCGGCTCGGGTTAGCCAGCACCTTCCCATTGCCAAGGGTTGTAAGCACAGGAGCTCCCTTTTATAGCCATGGAGAGCGGTCTCTGCCATGTGCCTCCAGCTACTTCTCACGCAACACCCGTCCATCTTCTCTTGACCCTGAGACATGTCCCAATTTAAAACTTGTCACTTACAGATGAAGAGATGAAGTGGCTGACCCAAGGCTACAGAGTGCAGGCAGGGACAGTTGGGACTCTGAATCCTTTCCTCTCGATGGTGTTTCCGGCGAGCTCTCCTCAAGCCCACTCTCCACTGGCCCCCCCTCTCGGTGCCCCGCTGTCCTCCCCAGAAGCTGAACACCTTGTGTGCCAGAGTTTCAGGGAATGCCCGGCTCCTCTCTCTCGGGTATTTGTCGCAGGTGGGCCTCCCCTCCAGGAACCCTGGGGCTGGAATCTTAGGGACTGGAGTTCCAGAAGGCTCAGACCAGAGGCTGACCCCCTAGAGCCCAACAGCTTGATGACATGAAGCTAGCCCAGAATCATAGTAACTATTCATGCACCTGCTGTGGGCTAGTGTTTCATGGAGGGTGGACATGGGAGCGTTAATCCCCCCATTTCAAGGAGGAAAGGGAGTCTACAAAATTGGCCCCAGGACCCTGTCACCAGTGAGGAGAAGTCTGTTGCTGGGTCTGGCCACCAGCTGCTGGGGACTTCACCTCGGGTGGACGTCTGAGTTGGCCCAGCGTGTCTGGAAGTCTAGTCCATCCAGAGTGGGGCCTGACGTTCTCAAACAAGAGAAGGGGTTGTGTCACTGCCTTGATTACCCCCCATACCTTGATTAGCCAGTCATGGGAGTTGCCTGGGGAAGAAAGGGGTTAAAGGCAGCCCGAAGACGAACCCCCAAATCAATACTCTTGCTTCGACCCTGGGAAGATTTGCGTGTTGTTGTTTTTGTTGTGACAGATTAATTATCCCACTTGTATTTTATTTAAAATAATTCACCTTAAATAGGCTTGCACTCATTTTAGAAGGAGGTTGATAGTGCTGTCAAAACTTGGCCGTGAGTGTTGAGAGCTGACTGGAGAGCTGCCATTTCTTCGACCTTCTCCCAGCGAAGAGCGACTGGGGCCCTGTCTTTACTTGTACATTGTTGGTCTGTTTTGTTTTTTATTTTAGGTGGGAAGGGCAGAGGGAAGAGGAAGAGCGTGAATCTTAAGTAGGCTCCACGCCCGGGGTGGAACCCCACATGGGGCTCCGTCTCGCGACCCCGAGATCATGATCTGAGCTAAAGTCAAGAGACAGACACTTCATTGACGGAGCCTCCCCCGCTCCCCCCACCCCCCGCCCGGGGCTCTGTGTACATTGTTGGTTTGTAGAGGGGTTTCATGGAGGTACCCAGTCGTTTGTGTCTTCTGCTTCTTTTATCTTCCATCCCCCAGAGAACATCTGCTGAGGACTTGTCCAGAGTGGACATCTTGTCTCCCTTCTTTTGTTCCCTGTGTTTTGGCTGGGTGGTGAGAATATTGCAAATGTTCTGATATGTGGGTCGCAGGCCTTTGCTGCTTTCCCGGGCCCAGGCCTTACCAGTGGGGGAGGGCAGTGGGGACAGTGATGCTGCTGACGTCGCGCTGCGTTGATTGAGTCCCTCGCGTGCGCCAGGTGTGCTGTTGGAGCGGTTGGTTACCTATGCTGTTTAAATGAGTCCTCACTCAGCCCTGGGAGGCAGCTGCTTTGTGCCCAATTATAAGATAGGCCCGGACAGGAGAACTCACTTGCCCAGCGAGGAATGACAGAACCAGGACTTGAACCTGGTCTGTTTGACCCCGGAACAAGGGTTGTTGACCTGTCTGGTATACCGAGCACATGAGTTTATACTGGTGGCCAGGGGCTGCGTTTCTAAGCCGGCTGGGTTCCCGCTGGTGCTGTAGCTGGTGACCAAGAGAGCTCCAAAGGCTCTCTGAGAGTGAGTTACAGGCATAAGGGACAAGGAAGACCCAGGATGCCAGTGACAGCCAAGCACACCAGGGCACCGTGGGACCTCCCGACAGCATGAGGTTTATCGGGTGGGGTAAGAAGTGCTCTCCCAGACTGCAGACGCTTCAGCCTTTCCTTCTGACCCATTGCACAGTCTGGTCTTTGACGGGGCAGACGCTGAGCCCCGTGTGAGAGGTCCAGCCACTTAGCAAGTCATTGATGGGGGACTGACATCTAGAGGTCCAAAAACCTGCCACTCGCAGTCCCCTATTAGTCCCTGTCTCTGTTGGCATGGCTTGGAGATGACCCTGGTGGCTTCCTCCGTCCTCCCTTAGATTGGGGCCTGCACCCTTAGTTCACTCACTGCCCCCCTGCCCCCCTCCCCCATCCTGTCGTGGGTACCCTGCCCCCACTCCCTTGTCTGCTAGGCTCAAACTCTCCTCCAACTGTACCCTGAGCCGGTCTCCCGTCCAGCCTGCATCTGCTCGCAACTCCCCCCACCCCCGTCCCCGAAGGAGTGTCCCTCCCCGAGATTCTGGTTCTGGATCAGCTGTTGTTGTGTTGATCCAGGAGAAAGAGCGAGCTGGAGAGAGAGAGAGCAAGCGGGCAACGAGCCCGCCTTCCAGATCCTCTCGGGGAGTACACATCTCCTTGAGTGAAAGAACACGCAGTGCTGGCCTTTGGGATCGGCAGCCGGTGTTCTCTGTCTGATAAGAGGTACTGTAAATAAAAGTGTACACCACGGCCCGCTGTAAATGCCCCGTGTCTGTACTCATTGTTCTGACAGCTTATGCTTTTTTGGGTCTGCTGTTTTGGTACACTCTGTACTTCCTTATGTAAGCAGGCATGCGTATCTCATCAGAACATTCAAGATGTTTATTTTAAAATCTCAAGGAATTAAAAGAAAAAGCACACACTACTCCACATGAGATGCTGGCAAATGTGAAGTGGGTTTTTTTCAGAGCCCCCCCTACCCCCGCCTTCTTATTAGCATGGGGGTGGGAGAAGGAGGGAGTTGGCTTTTTTTTTTTTTTTTTCTTTCATTGGCTTCTGCCTTATTTACTTCAGAGAGGCACCAGTCTACTTCTGACTGTGTTTGGCCACTGCTACTCCCCTTCCTGGATGCTGGCGACCACCCCCCACCCTGTTTCTGGTTGAGGGGGCAAGTAAGGAGGAAGGTTGCACCCTTTGCAGAGGGGAGATGGCAAAGGGAGTGTGGGGGGCTTGGAGGGGGGGACAGCTGCGGGGAGCCTGATGAGTTTGTGCTGGATTTCAGCTCTGTTGTTAGAAGGCTGGGTGGTTAGGGAAAACTTAATGGTTTTGAAAGGGGTTTCCAGGCCTGGGACTCCTCTGATTACTGTGAGTTGGGGTGATCCTTAGCACAGAGCAAAAGGGCCCCCCACCCCGACACACACACACACGGAAGCCTTAGACCATCCCCAGCCTCCTTGAGGGCTGTGGTAGGTGCCTCCTTTGTTTCTAGCTCATCATAACCTGCGTGGGGCCCTCTTCCTTCCTAGAGCCCCTGTCTGGCCTTCCGGAGGCATCCAGAAGGCAGAGAGGAATAGGAGAGTGTAGGAGTCTGGGAGATTCAGAGAGTCAAGCACTCCTGCTCCCCCCGGGTAGCTCACGAGGCACCCTGAACCTTTTCTGCAGGATCACCCAGGATTGGCAGGGCAAGGATGTCTGTCCGTCCGTCTCTTTACCACCGAACCTTAGATAAACTCTAGGTCTGGGCTGGCAGCAAGGGGTCGCTCAGCAGATTTCTGCCAGCCCATTTGGGGTCCTCTCTGGCCGTTGGCGGCCTCTTGAGGGGGAGGCTTCTGAGTGTACTGAGGGAGGGGGTGCTTTTTCTCTTGCAGGGATGCGAGTGCTGGGCAGCTGGGTGGGGAACAGAGGAAGACCATGCTCCAGAGGAAGCAGACAGCCCCATTTCCACGCTTTCTCTGCCCCAAACTGCCTCAGTGCCAGCTGAGACCACGTCCTTGAGTTTTCAGAAGGCCCAGTAGAGAACGCAGAGTCTGTAGAATAAGGACTCTGCCACCCCCTAGGGGACAGCCTGGCAGTGCCCTGAATGGCCACTGCCCTCTTCCCAGGCCAGTTGTGGGCCTGGAACCTGCCGGAGGGCTTCTTTGTGGAGGAGCATGACCACAGCTGCAGGCCAGGGAGGGAGCTGGCCCCTGGGAAAGAGCGGGGACAGGCCAGAGGCCAGCCCCCCTGCTTGCACAGAGCTTCCAGTCTGCCTGCCCGGGAAGACCCAGAAGAGCCTGGCTGAGCAGGATGCTGGCTGCGTCTTCTCGGGCTCATCCGGGGAGGATTTCGGACCCGGATTGGGGAGCAGCTGCCAATGCTGGTCCTTTGACAGATTTTCCTGCTCCCCTCAACAAGACAGTCACTCACCTTTAAACGAGAGGCATGAGGGGTGTGCGTGGGTGAGAGAGAGAGAGAGAGAGAGAAATTATAGTGAAATATGTCTTTATAAATGTGAGCCTCACTTTACACAAGATTAATGACCTCCAAATAACTGTACATTGAACTTGAGTAAAATCAATCATACTTTGCACGGAGAAGTTCTTTCAAGGAATCGTGACCCTGAGCCTGACTGGTGGTGATGGTAGCTACTCCTTGTGGGCTGTGGGTATCTGCCCACCCCCTCGCCCGGATAGAGGGCCGAGCCCTTTACCCACCATGTCACGTCCTCCGAGGGACTTACTTTTATTCCCATTTTACAGAGGGGGTGACAGACCCACTGAGATCAGGCAGCGTGCTCGGGGCAGGGTCACAACTCATGACTAACCTGGCTGGGATTCGAACTCTGACCCATCGGACCCAAATCCTGAGCTCTGACGCATGCTTTCCTGCTCCTGAGGTATCCCTAGCATCGGAGAGCGCGTGTATCTGCCGAGTGCATGGTGATTGACGAGGGGCTCGTGTTCATCAAGATCCATCTTCCCCTTCCGTCTTCACCCCAGCACATCCCACTTCCCAGCTCAGGAAGGAGGGTCATGGTGGTGTCCGCGGCCGGGAGTGGCGGGGCCGGCCCAGGAACCGGTGTTCCCCACTCTAGAGGGTGCTGTTTGCTCAGATCTGTAATCTTGAGGGAGGATGGCCAAGGGTCCAGCCCACTCCACCTTCCGGCTGTTCTCCCCCTTGAGTGTTGATTTCGGTCCCGGCCGTCCATCCCCTCCCTGACCGCATCTCTCCTCCCTGGCTTCATTCCAGCCCGCCGGCCTCCTCCTCCTCCTCTGTCTGGAATGGGCTTCCTTAGACAGGGGCGTGCTTCTCCCTTCAGCGACCCTACTCAGATACCGTCTCATCAGAGAGCATTTCCGTGCCAACCCCATAAAAAAGAGCAGCCCCTCACCCTCTCTGTCCTTCCCTTAATCTATTTTTCTTTTTTATCACAGAGCCCCGCCTACTTTATATTTACTGAGTTTTTTTTTAATGTATTTTTTTAAAAGATTTTATTTATTTGACAGAGAGAGATCACAAGCAGGCAGAGAGGCAGGCAGAGAGAGAGGAGGAAGCAGGCTCCCCGCCGAGCAGAGAGCCCGATGCGGGACCCGATCCCAGGACCCTGAGATCATGACCTGAGCCGAAGGCAGCAGCTTAACTCACTGAGCCACTCAGGTGCCCTATTTACTGGGTTTTTAAAGATGTGCCTTCCCTTCTAGAATGTGAGCTATCTGAGGGCAGGGATTCTGTCCCTCTTGTTCATTTATTGTTACCTGCCTTTGGGCATGCGCTCAGTGGACACCCAGAAAACATCCCTGCATGTGGGAAGGATACGGCAAGGCATGGCCATCCCTGAGCTGTGCCCTGGTCTTCTCCCCACTCCCGAGATAAGCTCCAAGAAATGTCGTGCGGGTCAATGCTGATGGATCCCCGTGCACCCATTGTGCTCGACGGACACGAACAGCTTCCTCCCTCCATCACTGCCTCGCACCGATGCTTTATAAATGTATTAGGGCCTGCATGATGTCACTGTAATGCATTTTGGGAAGAGCCATGTGGTTTATACACACTTGAATTGCTTTGAATGCAGACCTGACATCATAGGGGAGGCAGCAGTGAACAACATGTGCACAGTAAACAGGCAGAGACTGTCTTATTGATTAACAGATGAGGCCTCTATTATTGATCAAAGCTTGGTGAGGAAATTTATCACTTTTAATTTCAGGGCTGCCAAATATTTCTGCCTCTGAGCCAGCCATTACAGAGACAATTTAAAGGCACATGCCTTCTTGGGAAGAGGGGGTTTCTGCCTGTCTTTGCTGGGCTCCTGGGCCCGGGAACAGTCTGTCTTTGCTGTTGGGCTCACCCTGGGGAGTTGGGGAGCGGGGGCCTCGGTGGGGATAGGGGAGTGCCAGGGCTTCATGAACAGGGCCTGTGATGGGAGCCAACGTCCGGGGTCTCCACGCGTGATAGGAGCTCTGACCCGTCCGGGTGGACCCGGCTCTGCACAGAGGCCCGGGGGCTTCACAGTCTCGGCTCAGTGTCGTGACTTCAGCAAGGCAGGCGGGGAGAGGGGAGGATGCGGAGGGCAACCAGCTGTGGTCAGGCCCCGGCCACGCCGGCAGCCTTGACGAGATCACATGTGCTGATCTGTTTTTATCTTCATCCGAGCTTGTCCGATGGCACACATCCGGCCTTCCGTCTCCTACCTGGCCTCCTTCCTTTCTCTCTGCTTCTCAGTCCTTGAAACAGGGGCTGCCGTCGCCGTGTGGATGGCTGTCTTCTAAGAAGCCCGCACACCACATCCCTTTCAGGCGGCGACACGGAGGCCCCCACCTGGTTGCAGGGCTCCTGCGGGAGGCGGAGTCCACGGGGCTCTCCGGCGCCCGCTGCCCTCCTCCGGCCTCCCCAGCTGCTGTCTTCTTTAGGGAGCCATGAGAACTGTGAGAACCAAAGAAAGAAATGCAGACAAAGCCAGATCCCGTACAGGTCGGCAGGAAATCACTGCTGGCTAGTGATTCGGGACTGGGGAGGGTTTCTCAGGCAGGAAGGCTGTGGCTTCGTCCACCCGTCTGGTCCATGCTGCTCTTTGAGGAACTTGCTGCCTTTCCAGCGTACGTGAATGGAAAGGGGTCCTGGCCGCCACCTGCATGAATGAATACACATTAGGGCTGTCTTGCCATCAAGTTCCTTCAAAAGCCCTTTCTGGAAGCCATGTAAGGCACATACAGGTCCTTGGTCCAAGGACACACCCTGCAGCTTGAAGGGACCCCTGAAGGTGTCTGTGACCTCCCCGTCTCCAGGCAGAATTCAACCCCAGCTACCCACTACAACCGGCAATATATATATTTAAAGTTCTTAAGGAAAGGTGACTCTGTATCTTTCCTAGGGCACTTTTTCATTCACTTATTCAGCCAGTCAAGTACTATTTATTGAGCACCTAGAAAGGGTATATTTTGCTCGTCAGTTGGAATCTAGACAAGGTCAGTGTTCTAGAATCTGACGTTCTGTATGTGCTCTGGGATCTTTTACCCTTCCCCAACAAGAACTGTTTATTGCGGTTTAATATCAGCCTATACTGGTACCAGTTGTATTCTGAATTCTCTTCCTTATAGTATGGGTTGTTACTCTAAGGAATAGTTCTTAAAACTTTTTTTTTTTTTTAATAATACTGGAACCATTTCTCCAGCTAGAATTTTACGCAGAACTTCGATATAAAGGGGCATAGTGGAGTTTTATTTCCTCAAGTTGGGGGAAGGTAGCCCATACCTCACCTTCTTATCCATGAAGCAACTTTGCAGATGGAGCCCTAAGGAAGCCAAAATACCCAGAAATTAAGAGCAAAGCCTCTGAAGTCAGGCTTCCTGGGTTTGAATCCACTTCTGTCACCTACTGTGTGACACTGGGCAAGCTACTGAACCTCTATGAGGTTGGGGTTTCTCGTCTGCTAAAGGGGGATAAGAGCAATATGTACTTCCAAAGGTTGATGGGAACAAAGGCAACAGTACATCTTAAGTATACCTACAACAGTACACCTTAAACACTTCGCATCGTGCCTGCTGTCTGGTAGAGCCTCAGGAGATCTGAGATGGTTGGAAAGCAGCACTAGGTTTTTGCTGTGAATATGTGTAAGAAGTTCTACCTTGGGCCGCCTGGATGCTCAAGGTCCTGGGATTGAATCCCGCCTTGGACCCCCTGCTTAGCGGGGAGCCTGCTTCTCCCTCTCCCTCTGTCCGCCCCCCCCCGCCGTCTTGTGCGCTCTCTCGCTCTGTCAAATAAACGAATGAAATCTTTAAGAAAAAGTTCTGCCACTCATACAAACATAAAACACAGGGTTGGAAGGAACAATGTGCAGGGTGTCCTGGAAAGGGCAGAACAGAGCTGGTGTGCTTGACGCGTGCACCCTGAGGTCTTTAGGATGCAGTGGGGTGGGAGGGGTCAGAGGACTGGGACCAGCTGTGCTCACATGCAGAGACTCGGGCTGGGTCCAGCCATGCCTTCCAGGGTAGGTGGAGACGGCTCCCCGTGGAGCTGGGTGGCTCACTGGTCAGGCCTCATGGCCACGGAGAGGAATTTAGAATCAGTGCAGACTGTGAGCCATGTAACTTCTTGAGCAAGGATCAGGAAGGAAGCAAGTGGCCTTCAAGGCACCTGCATGCATTGGGTGAATATGGCCATTGTTGGGGGGGGGTGGCCATCCTGGGTCTACCAGCCGTCTGGGGGCCACCCAGCAAGGGCCTGGGTGGGGCAGTGAGAATCGACAGGCATGACAAGAGATGCATCTAGAAGACATTTCGAATGAAATCGGCCGAGGCTTGAGACAGGTGCCCCCTGAATGAAATCACTGATCAGAGCCTTAAAGACTGTTTAGCAAATGGTAAAAAGTCCTATTTGTCTTGACACTATGGCCTTGTTGCTTTTTAATGGTTCAGAAAAAGTTTGCCAGTTTGAATCACACCGAACTGATTGTATCGGTTCCACAGGTAGGTACAGTAACAGGTTCCTACGGGGTGCCGGGTCCATGCCGCTGAGCGTGGGACAGCACACTCCCGCCCTCAGAGAACTTCCGGGGTGGCAGGAGACAGCGAAGGTGCACAGGCATTTCGGAGAGTGCAGTGGTGAGCCTTTGATCTGGAACGTCCGGGGGCACAGGGACAGGCTGCGTCCCCCAGATGCCAGGCAGAGGCATGGAAGCCGGTGCGTGGATGGTGCCGCCTGTGGGGAGGGCATGAGGGACGAGAGCGGCAGACACGGGAGGAGCGGAAGGACGAGCAGAGGCCTCTCGGTGGGGAAGAGCCTGGGCCCTTCGGGGAACCCCAGCGGCTGAGTGGGCCTGGAGTCGGGGCAGCGAGAGTGAGGGGCGGGAGACAAAGCACACATCTTAGCTCGTCCAGAAGGGCTTTGTGAGTCTCGGTGAGGAGTTTGGATTTCGTTCTGAAGACACAGGGAGTCATTCGGGGATTTTAAGCGATCGGGGGCTGGGGGTAGTTGGGGGCAGACAGTCTGGTTTTGGGTGCACTGAGTTGGGGGCTGTCCAAGTAGAGGTATGTCTGCCATCCCTACTTTCCCGTAAGGTACAGTCTACGCAACGGGGCCCATCCCCCCCGTCTAATCCTTTACTCCTCTCCGTGGAGCCAGCCCCCCAGAATCCTGCTGCTTCTTGGGGCATCTCATCAGGACCCCCACTCTGCTTGTGTTGGTTATTCTGATTTTGTTCCCTCTTCTCTCTGGGTGACCCTGGATGGGGGCATCTGGAGCTCATGTGGGTGGGTGGGCACATCCTGGAGGAAGGGCTAGGCTGGCTGCCAGGGCCAGCCGCCGTGCCTGACTCGGGATCTTCGCAGGCATCCAGCCCCTGCCCCAGCTTCCACCTCCAGTTTGAGCCCAGGACTGCTTCCACACAAGCAGAATATCACTCTCACGGTGACTGCCTCCCCTATCTTTTCAGCGGGTGCCAAAGCCTTTGTCTGTGACCAGTGTGGAGCCCAGTTTTCGAAGGAGGATGCTCTGGAGACACACAGGCAGACCCATACCGGTGAGTAGACTGACCCCCGTTCTCCAGGTCCTCCAGTGTGCCGGCATACTCCTGAGCAAACGCGACATCTCATGGTGTCCTGTTCAGCTACTCTCGTGTGTGAGGCTGGACGGCAGGAACCTTGACCTTGTCCCATAGCAACAGCTGTCCTGGCTGAGGTCTCCCAGGCCACGAGGGCCCCCTTTTCTCAGAGCCTTCTAGCAGGCTCTTGTTGAGGTCTTAGAAGGTCCGAGATGTTATCTAGCATCCCCTTCCCTTGGTGAACGGTCAGGAAACCTCTTGCACTCTATCTGAATACCTCTGAAACCCTCAGTGGCCACAGCGGGCTGCTCTTCCCGCTGTGAGTCAAGTCACCGTAAAGGAAAGCAGTGTCTGCGTAAGGACGCACGGGAACCGTTCAAGCTGACAAGGTCACTGTATTTGGTTAGAGCCCTGGTCGCTCGGCGTCAGTGCCGTCACCACCGTCAGTCATCGTTACTGTAGCTCAGAGCCCTGGGGCCGCCTTTTGGAAACTCTGTAAGGTGGGAGGCTCTTCTTGTGTCATAGATGAGGGCCCTGCATGGAGGGACAGTGACTTCGCCTACTTCAGGGTGGGGCCAGGAGGGGTGCCCGGGTGGCTCAGTTGGTTAAGCAACTGCCTTCAGCTCAGGTCGTGATCCTGGAGTCCCTGGATTGAGTCCCACATCAGGCTCCCTGCTCAGCAGGGAGTCTGCTTCTCCCTCTGACCCTCTCCTCTCATGCACATTCTCTCTCTTTGAAATAAATAAATAAATAAATGAGTGGGGCTAGGACTGGGTCTCACCTTGTCTCTGCCCTTCCTGCCTGTGAGACCAGGGATCCATCCTTGAAATGGTCTTACTTGGGGTCCCCTCGTCTGTTAGAAGAACGGAGTTGTAATCGTACCTACCTCCATAGCGTCCTATTGTCACAGGATGAAATAAGATACTTTTTTAAAAAAAGATTTATTTATTTATTTATTTATTTATTTATTTGATAGAGACAAGTAGGCAGAGAGGCAGGCAGAGAGAGAGGGAAAAGCAGGCTCCCTGCTGAGCAGAAAGCCCGATGTGGGGCTGGATCCCAGGACCCTGGGATTATGACCTGAGCCGAAGGCAGAGGCTTTAACCCACTGAGCCATCCAGGTGTCTCTAATATGAGATGCTTTATTGGAAGTGCTCTGCAGAGTTTTGGCTCATAGTAAGCATTTCATATCTAGCACTAGGTATATTTAAAATATTTATGGACTTCCCCCAATGTGCCTGGCTTGCCTGTTGCATTTAAGGTATGGGGACATATGAGACAGCATTTCTGCCCCCCCCCCCCCCCGTGGACCTGTGATTCTACCGGGGAGACAGTATAGGCACATAAGTGTGTAATACTGTGTCAGGTAACGATACATGCTAGTAGGAAAATGAAGCAGGATAAGGGGAAGAGAGTGATAGGGAGAAAAGTCATATTCCAGATTAAATGGCCAGGCCTTTCTGAGAAGGTGACATCTGAGCAGGGTCCTGATGTAAGGGAATGAGCCTCTCAGATGGAACAAGCACTTGAAGAAGCCCTGAAGCCAGGTTAAACTTGACCATCTCAGGGAACAGCATGAAGAGCCTTGTAGAGGGAGAGTGGACAGGAGGGCGGAGAGTGAGGGGCAGAGGGGTGGTGGATGAGGCAAAAAATCAGAGAGGTTTCTCAGCCTGGGCATGGAATTTAGATTGTATTCTCCATGTGCTAAAAGTCCATTGGAAGGGGATAAAATATTTGCAAATCATATCCCTGATAAGAGACTTAGAGTTAGAAAACATAAAGAATTCTTAGAACTCAAAAATAAAAAATGGGCAAAAGGTCTGCATAGCATTTCTCCTCAAATAGACAAATAGTCAATGAGTGCATGAAAAGTTGCTCGACACCACTGGGCCAGGGGAAATACAAATCAAAATGATAATGAAGTCATGTTTTGCACTCATCAGGGTATGGCTATAAGACAAAATACAGGCAGTGAGAAGTTTGGGGAGGACGTAGAGAACTCTGAACCCTACACGGGGCTGGTGGGAATGGAAAATGGTGTAACGGCTTTGGACAGCAGTCTGGTAGTTCCGCAAAAGAGTAAACATGGCATTCCCATATGCATGGCCGCTCTACTCCAAGGTGTCTCCCAAGAGAAATGAAAACATACGTTCCCACAGAAACTTGCACGTGAATTTTTATAGCAGCGTTATTCATAACAGCCAGAAGGTGGAGATGACCCGGTGTCCGCCCACTGATGAATGGATAAGCAAAATGTCACTTATGCGCAGGATGGAATATTATTTGGCTATAAAATGGGGTGGAGTGATCCAGTCTACAAATAGATGAACCTTAAAAACATCTTGCTCAGTGAAAGGAGCTGATCACAAAAGCTCTCACGCTGTATGATTTCCATTCTGGATGTTTCATCCAGAATGGGCAAATCTAGAGACAAAAAGTAAATTTGTAGGTGCCAGAGGCCGGGGGAATTTCGGGGAAATGGGGAGGGACTCGGGAAGAGGTGAGGAAATGTTCGAGAATGGATGGTTGCACAACTCAGATTATAAACTATTGAACTGCACAGGGCATGAGTCACATGTTGTTGGTATGTGAATGATAGCTCAGTAAATACACATACACCCCACAGATATGTGGACAAACATGTACAGAGAGAAGGAAGTAATAGTCCACTGGAGGGTTTTGAATGGGAGAATGACATGACTTGATTCATGTGTTTAAAAGCTCACTCTGGCTCCTGTGTTGGGAATTAACCACGGGGAGTGTGTCGGTTAGTAATTGCTGTGTAACGAACCACTCCACCAGCAGGTTAAAGAATAGAGGGTTATTATCTCTGACAGTCTTGTGGGTTGACTGGGCTCCGCTGGCTGCTTTTCACTTGGGGTCTCTCATGAGATACGTCAGTCAAGCCGTATGTGGGTCTGGACATGGCGGATAGCTTCCTCACTTTCCATACTTGCCACATAGCCTCCTTCACAGTAGAGTGACCTGAATTTCTTCTGAGACAGGTCAAGGCCCCAAGTGTTTGGAAGTGAGGTAGGCTGAAAACCTATAGCATCCCTTCCGCCATGTTTTATTGGCCAGAGCTGGCCCAGGTCAGCCCCAGACTCAAGGGGTAGAAGGCTAGACTTCCCTTCTCAAGGGATCATGACAGACAGATCCAGAGTGTTATATGGCAGCCATCTTTGGAGACGGGCTGCTAAACTACCACAGGGGGCTAGCATGGAAGAAGGAAGACCAGTCTGTTGCTGCTCCTGGTACCACCATTATGTCGGTGGTATTTTCGTGTCCTGTGACCTCACACGATCTGCCTTTCCCAAGTGGAAAACGTGGTGTCACAGGCCTTGGTCTGTGACCGTTGGAGGAGGGCCTTCTAGATGAGCATCTCCCTGACTTGGTTAAAGGGAAGGTGACTTGACCGTGATTTTGCCCAGGGTTCTGGAGCCAGTTATTTTGAAAGCCAGGGCAAGACCCAGGTGTTCCCGGGGTCCAGCCATCTCCTTCTGGCTAGACCACACATGGCAGAGAATTGCCCTCTGAGATTTCTGATCTGGGGCCTGTGGTGACCAAGCAGTGGGCAGCTTGAGCTGTCCATGCAGATGAAATCTGAAGCTCCAGGAAGCAAGCCACCTCCCAGCCAGAATCAGAGGCGAAGGCTGAGTTGGCAGGACAGGAGGCTGTTTGCAAACGGACCCCGTGCACTTAGTGAGCACCTTCTGTGTGCCTGGCATCCTCCACTGAGGGGGGCGGATACAATAGGGATCAATGCAGACAAGCCTCTCTGTTTTTATCTTAAACAACTTCATTGAGATGGAATTCACATACTGTACAGTTCACCTGTAAAAAGTATACAACCTGATGATATTTGGTATATTACACTATTTTTTTAAGCATATAAGTCAGTGGTATTAATGACATTTCCACCTGTTTTTAGAATCTGGGTTGGTTCAGTTTTGAAAATTGAGAGGTGTTTTAGGACCAGTGCTTTTCTAGGATTTATTAAGTCAGAGAGGCTTTGGAAGTGGCTGACACCTTCCAGAGAAGGCTATTTGACTAGTGGTTGGAAAGAGAGCCTGGAGTTTGTGTCAGAAGCCTAAGGGGGGCTCTAACTGCATAGGTGGGGTGCCAGATATACTTGAAAGCCAACGGGAGGGCAGAGAGCACACCAAAGAGGAAAAGGAGCCGAGACCCTGGGAACAAGGAAAGTCATGGTCATGCTGCTCTGTATTTCTGATACCTTCTTGGATAAAAGCTATTTTTCCATTATACCCATTTAATAGATGAGAAAAAAGAGGCCTAGAAGCCACCCATTAGGAAGTGGAGAGCTGGCGCTTGGCCCAACTCCATCTTCAGCCCTCTTCCCACTGCCCCCCACCTGCCTCCGGGGTGACTTACTGTGGTCCACAGGTGTGTGGCTGAACGACTGGGGAGACCTTGTTCAGAGATCCTTTTTTTGCTCAGGGCCTTTTGGATCGCTGTGACCCATTTAACTAAGGATCCCCATCGCCCTTCTGGGACAGGATACACCTTGTCTGAAACAAACGGAGTCTGGGGGTTCCATGCCCAGAGCTGCCGTGTTGGGGACTAACAGAGCGAACCTGCAGCATGACGTCGGATGGGTGATCAGGACGTCTTCTAGGTGTCTTTGAAACCAAGAAGTGAATTTTGTAGAAAGTAGCTCTCATTCCACTTTAGCCCAACGAACGGCATCTTGACGTGTCACCCTTCTGACGCCACTTAACCCGGATTTCTTTGGTGGGGTGTGTGTGGGTGACTTCTCCGACACCCCCTCCCCCAGGATCTTGGTGGGCTCCGGCTGGTGCTCTGGGAGGCCCTGCCTGTGGTTGGGCTGGGCTCGGGCTTTGTTGTCATATTTCAGCTTTCTGTTTTGGTACAGCGAAGACTTTGAGGAGATAAACAGAGATCACTTTACACCTTTTATATTATGACAAATACATATTGCAAAACACTGCTGCTTCCAGACTGTCGGGCTGCAGAGCAGCGAGGAATTAACAGCTACGCAGCTCCCTGAGATGCCTGTGCTTCATTGACACATCAGATTTTTTTAACTGTTCAGTAAAATAAAAAGCGAGAAAACACGCGCACACGTGCTCGCGCACACACACGTACGCACTTACACACTCCCCCAGCGTACCGCGGAGGTTCTATATTGGGCATGTCTGAAATTAGCAAGTCGTTCTTTAAGTCCAGATAAACTGATAAATACCATTAATGGCTTAATTTATACTCTGCGTTTGAAATTTGACACATGGACACTATCTTGGCTCAGGAAACACAAGTGGTTTTGTGCCAGAGGTTTTAATGACCGATCAGTAATATAAATTGCTGCATCACTGAACAGAAATAGCTTCTCCGTGTCATTTGATCTGGAAACTTCTCCGGCCAGGCAGCAGTTAATAAATTTAAAAATAATTACCCTCTTTATTCAAAGTCAAACTAATTAGGAGTAGGTTTTACAAATCATAATGTTGTTCAAGCCACTGTACATCCCCGTTTGGGACCTGAGCGGGCCTGGGGGGCAACAGAGGGGATCGGGTGGCGTTAATTAGAGGACAGGGAAGCTGCCTTGGCTCTGAGCTGAAGGCAAGGAGATCACAACGGTCTTGAGCGTGCCCTGCATGGGAAGGAAGCGGTGTCGGGGAGGGGCCTTGGGGGGGACCAGTAGGAACTTTCAGTCTTTTCATTCATGTGTAGGGACATCAGAGCAGACGCCTGACTGTGTCACGAACATGGGCAAGAGGGACCATCGTGGGTCTGCGTGGGTCAGGCCAGAGAAGCCAGGAAGGGTGTCTGAGTGTATGGCTGCTTGGGGAGGACTGACCTGCCCGAAGACGGGAATGGAGAGGAGGCTCTCTGGAGTGCTTTACCCACTGGGCAAGTTTCAGCCCCGAGAGGGTGGCTCAGGTTTGCCTTATAGGCTTCAGGGAAGGTGCTCCTTCAGGGCCTAAAGTCAGAGTGCGAGGTTCGGGGTGGTCTGTGCGTAGTGCCCCCCAGAACTTGGGACCTGGTGGCAGACCATCTAGTATCCAATCCTAGTTTGATGATCTTGGGCATGTTGCTTAACTTCTGTAAGCTTTGGTTTCCTCCCATGCAACATGAGGGTGATGGTGGGGTCTGTCCTATAAGGGGTGTTGTGAGGATTTAATTTGATCATCCGTGTAAAGCACTCAGCCTAGGCCTCACCTGGGTATTTCACCATCCAGGAGCACCAGGAGCATGCCTGGCCACGTTTTAGAGGAGGCCTCATTGGTTGGTACCCTGGAAGGCTCAAGAATTTTGAATCTCCTGCTGGTATCCTAGCCCATGTCTGCTACCATCAGGAGCCTGGGAATTCTGGGTCTCTGCCTTCTTCAAGTAGACTTTCTGTGTCTGCCGTCGCACCTGAGACCCTCCTCGTGCCCTGGTGAGGCAAAGAGGCAGACAGACACGGCTAGAGCCATTGCCAGGTTTAAGATTTCTGGGGCTAGGGGGGCACCTGGGTGGCTCACTGGGTTAATAAGCCTCTGTCTTTGGCTCAGGTCATGATCTCAGGGTCCTGGGATCGAGCCCAACAGTGGTCTCTCTGCTCAGCGGGGAGCCTGCTTCCCCCTGCCCCGTTTGTCTCTGCCTGCTTGTGATTTCTCTGTCAAATAGATAAATAAAATCTTTAAAAAAAAAAAAAAAAGGAATTCTGGGTCTAGGAAGTATAAGGGTCATCTGGGAGGCCCAGGACACGAGGATGACCTAGATCTCTAGACCTGTCCTGCAGACATACAACTGTCCCCTCCAGCTGACTTGAATTAGACTATGCAGCTGCTTGGTCCACTCATTCTTTCATTTATTTCCCAAGTTTTAAAGTGTCTACCATGTGCAAGGGCTTTGGGGAACTGATAGATGAGGGTGAACAAAATCTGGTCCCTGCTTTCCTGAAGATGACAGTGTTGTGAGGTCAGTGAACGCAGGGGCTACTTGCCTTGGGTGCAGAGTAGACAAGAGCCGTACTCTATTGGATACTTCGGAGTTCCGATTTTATTTAGGTCTTGGCTGTAGTCCTAACACAGACACATTTTTCTTCCCTATTCTTTGCCAGAGAAAACTTAGACCCAGAAAGATCAAGGAAGGCCAGCCTGGGGGACAGCTAGCTTGGATGCCTGGCCTTCTGCACCCTAGAGCCCATGTGTTAATGCTGTCTTCCCTCCCCAATGGGGACTGGGCCTTGAACCTAATATGCAAATAGGGGTCAACAGCCTGTGAAATCAGGGGGCAGAAGCCCCACTTTGAAAAAGGGGGTCAGTTGAAAACGAGCAAAGACAAACTAGAATCAGAACCCAGGAGTCCTTACTTCTATTCCAAGCTTCTCTTGACTTTGACTACAGAATATGGCTTTCTTTTCCTGGCCTAGAAAAAGTTGCTTCATTTCCACATTCCTGTGTCCCAGAAGAAGCCGCTCAGGCAGATGCAGATGTTGACTTGCGGGTTCCCCTCCCCTTGGTGTTGGCTGCAGAGGGACGGTCCTGTGGTCCAGAAGTGGCTAACACACCTGGTGGCCAAGGGCGGCCATGCTGTGGGATCTGCTGTGAAAGCAGAGAGCAGGCGCTAGAGAGAGCCCTGCCCCGGAGTACTCTCCTTTTCAGTGTCAAGGAGGCTAGGAGGCACCTTCCTAGAGCTCTGGAGGGAGGAATCAGTAAGGACACCCACACTCTGCAACAGGGTGACGGTCCCCTCCCTGTGTACACAGCTCCCTGTGTAGCAGAGCTACACCCCACCCTGGTATTGAAAGCCAGCTGCTTCTGCTGGCCCCTCTCTCATCCCTGATAGGTTAATGGTGCTTGGGGAGAACTCCAGGGATGGTCTCTGGCTCTGACTTTCAGAACAGAAAATAAAGTCCTTGTTTGGAGGACGTTCTGTGGGGGGTGAGCTCGGAAGGGGCGTCAGGAGGTACAAGTGGGGGAGAGGGTCTCCAAGGGGGGAACAGCCTCATTCCATACTCAGGATGGCTGCCCACCTTGCTCCTCTCCTGCCCCAGATCTGGCAGAAGGGCAGTGCTGGGCCCCGAGGAGCCTCGTCAGGGGTCCTGGCCCCTCTGTCCCACGGCAGTAGGTGAACCAGCAACTGTTCTGCACGCCCCCCACCCCCGCCCCGCCACCCCAGCGGGGCAGAAGCCAGGTACCGGCCCCAGTGGAGGAGAGGGTGGAAGGCAAAGGGCCGCACGATGACCAACTCAATCTACCTAAAACTTCATGGGGACAGAAAGGCAGAGCGAGCCTCAAACCCCTGCCCGAGCTGGAGGGCACGGGGGAGGACAGGTCATGGGAGGAACACATGGATTCCATGCATGCTGGTGTGACCTCCCCATTGAAAACATAATAGCCTCTGACTTTTATAAATATCAGGGATGATTTGTATAGCATTTCACACGGTGTGCCAAGGAATTGAACATGAGAAAGCCCGGGAACGGCCAGGGAACGTCATGGGCACTTTGGGAGGGAGAGTCATATGCTGCTATTCGTACAGTCAGTGCACCAGCGTGGACTTACTCTTGACCTATTTCATGCTGTTACTATAAAGGCATGTTTGATGCCTAATATAGAGTTTTATTTTCCAAGCGCAGGGCTCTCGGCTTTGTCGGAGCTGCTCGCTGTGGAGTAGGGAAGGACAACTCAGCTGTCACCTGCTGGCCCAGACAAGCCATCCTTTACCCTAGTGGCTCTTGGGCCCCTCTGGCTCCCTTCTGGGGGCGCCCCTCCATGCTTCTTTTCAAAGCTAAGAAGCTTTATTTTATTTAGAGCAATTTTAGGTTTACAGCAAAATCGAGTGGAAAGTACGAAGGGTCCCCATGATACTCCTGGCTCTCCCCCTACTCACAGCCTCCCCCACTGTCAGCGTCTCCCACCAGAGTAAGACTTTTATTGTCCCCCGAGACCCTACACTGACACCCTGTAAGCACCCAGCGTCTACAGTTTGCATGATGGCTCACTCTAGGTGTCCTGTGTCCTGTGGGTTTGGACAAATGTATAATGACCTGTACCTACCAGAGTTGTGTCATACAGAGTAATTTCACTGCCCTAAAAATCCTCATGCTCTGCCCATTCATCACTACAGTACCTTTTATGAAAAGCATTGCTGCTTTGAATGGTGCTTTTAAGGGGATTGGTGGTGCTTGGTTGTCTTAAGGGGTAGAGGAGGAAAGTTCACCCAAGACCAGACTGGGTTTGAAAAGGTTGGAACTCATTGACTCAGTCGACCTCTTGAACATCTGCTCTGTGCCAGACATCGATGCCGAGCCCTGGGGTGCAGCAGCGAGTGGGACTCCTAGGGTCCCTGCCTTCACCAGCCTCCCATTGTTATGGGAAATATGGTGGCTGTGATTGTTGTGTTGTGGGTAGCATGGTGTATGGAAGTGATAATGAGTTACGAGAGAACTGAGTTCTTCTCTGGGCTCTGTCACAGGCTTGCTTTGTGACATGGAAAGAATTGAATTGTTTCTCTTCCTCTCTCGAATATTGGGTGTGCGAATTGGGCAAGAAAAATTGCTGTTTGGGGGGTTCTTCGGTTCATAGCACAGTCTAAATTCTGATCCTGTATGGGTAGTCTACATTTTCCAACCTTAATTTTCACCTTTGTAAACTATGATTAAATTATATGTGGTTGTTGTAAGGACTGAATCAAAAACTCTCTGTACGGGGCTTAGCCCACTGCCTGGGATGGGGAGCACGCCTTCAATGGCGGCTTCTTGCTTGGGTCATTTTTAGCTATCTGTGCCGTCTGTTCCTCACCAGAAGACATGTTTATCTTTCACTTTATTTAGATGCTTATTCAGTAAAAATTTAAGTGAATGTTATGTCTGAAGAAGGAATTAAAGATGAAGCTCTTTTGTATCTTAAAGATTACCCCAGAAATTTGAGGGAAATGATAGAACTTGGTGTTTGAGGACTGTGGCTCAGACCTCCTGCGGTGCCGAGCATGGCTGCTTGTCAGAAGTGATCTGACCTGGTGGGCCACACCCTGCCCCAGTGGCCGATACAGGCAGGGATTTAAATAGTACGTCTTGGGGTGCCTGTGTGGCTCAGTGGGTTACTCTGCCTTTGGCTTAGGTCATGATCCAGGGTCCTGGGATCGAGTCCTGCATCGATCTGCTCAGCAGGGAGCCTACTTTTCTCTCTCTCTGCCTGCCTCTCTGCCTACTTGTGATCTCTGTCTGTCAAATAAATAAATAAACTCTTTGAAAAAAAAAAAAATAGTACGTCCTGTTCAGGAGAAGGACTAGGATTTGAGTCATGGGGTCCTGGTGGTAAGTCTGCTGGGCTTCTGGGACGCCCACTGCTCTGCTCTTCCGAGCTATTCCTTCTCTCTTAACGTTGTCCTTGGGCAAGGCCCGACAGTCAGCCCCAGGCCCCCACTTGGACCCCGGGTCCCCTCCCCTCTCTGTCTTCCTGTTCATCCCATGTGTTTTTCTCTCCTCTACTGCTCTGCCTCCGCTTCCAGCCCCTACCCACCCCTCCCCCTCAAGACACAACCACCGCCCGAAGACAGAAAGGAGTTAATAAAAACCGATGTGTAACTGAAACTTGAAAAGCCATAAATCGCCTTGTTTTTTCTAGGATGTTGGTAGCATTTTGATTTAATAGTTGGACAAACACAAGGGCCTATTTTATTCAGAGTTTACAGGCCTCAAGGCTGTTATTCCTCCAAATTTAATAGCATTGAAATTGCAGGGTTTGCTATAATTTGCCTATCGCTTTCTGCTCCACCATTGATGTTTATTGTCAGCGGGATGGAATCTCAATCCGACTCACTTAGATAACATGTCTGTTAAACATTTAGATAATTGTACCATCATTAACTTGTCACATTATTTTAGAGATTCAAAACAGAAGCAGGGTAAGTAGAGGTAGGGGAGGTGGGGGGAGGAGGAGGAGGAGGAGGAAGGGAAAAGCTCCCCTGAGTTCAAGGACCAGGAGATGAGAGTTGATTTTACACCCTTGACATTTCAATGGAGGCGTCTAAGTTCCTGCAGAACGAGGCCGAGGCTTGCTCGCTGCTGAAGCAGGGGGCCTCTCCCGGGCCCGGCCAGGCCCTGGCGCAGTGCAGCCGATGCTCGGAGACCCGCAGCCTTCGTTTCGGCCCCGGCTTTGGCCTTCATGTACCAAAGATCAATTTTTTAGCCTCCCTTAGGGTTGCTGATTACAACATTTTATGTAATTAATTACAAAGCAATGAGAACACCCGAAATGTCCAAAGGTAAGGAATCTGTTAATTATAGTACCTGACATGGAAAGATGTCCATGATGTTTTGTGTGATAGAAGCTGGTTAGAGAAAATAGGTTGTATCGTGTGGTGCCATTCACTACAAAACACAGAAGCTGTCCCGGAAGATTCTAGAGGGCTCTCTAACTCTTAACAGTGAGTATCTTTAGAGAACGGGATCACAGAGCAAAGGTGGTTTTACTTTCTGTTTTATCTATTTCTGAACAATAATAATTATAATACGTATTTATAGGCATGTATCATCTATAAAATATAAAAATGAAGGTCACATTGTAAGTAAGAAAAATAGCACTTAAAAAAAAAAGATGTTATTTATTTGACAGACAGAGAGAGAGACCGTGAGAGAGGGAACACAAGCAGGGGGAGTGGGAGAGGGAGAAGCAGGCTTCCTGCAGAACAGGGAGCCTGACGTGGGGCTCGATCGCAGGACCCCCAGTTTATGACCTGAGCTGAGGGCAGATGCTTAATGACTGAGCCACCCGGGCACCCCAAAATAGCACTTTTAAAAAGGACTTTTTTTGGGCGCCTAGGTGGCTCAGTTGGTTAAGCGACTGCCTTCGGTTCAGGTCATGATCTCAGAGTCCTGGGATCGAGTCCCGCATCGGGCTCCCTGCTCCATGGGAAGTCTGCTCCCTCTGACCTTCTCCCCTCTCATGCTCTTTCTCACTGTCTCTCTCTCTCAAATAAGTAAATAAAATCTGAGAGAGAAAGAAGTGGGGGAGGAGCAGAGGAAGAGAGAGACACAGAGTCCCAAGCAGGCTCCCTGCTGAGCGTGGAGCCTGACTCGGGGCTCAATTCCAGGATCATGACCGGAGCTGAAACCCAAGTGTCAGATGCTTCACCAGTGGAGCCGCCCAGGTGTCCCAAGGAGGAGGACTTCCCAAAAGAAAAGGCTTCACGTTTAAGTAATTGGAGTTTAAGAGCCACCCAGGGCTTAAGTGTCTCAGCTACACAGCCGCGACCCAAGCCTCCTGTCTTGAGTCACCGCTTCTGTGTTCACCAAAGGCCTGGACAGGGGAAGCAGGGTGCAAGAGAGATTTCCATTACACCGAAGTGAGGACTGAAGTCCTACTTATTAGGGTGACTGAGGCCAGAGGTAAACAGGCAATTCTGGGAGCAACGAGGGTTCAACAGTGGTGGGATGTGAGCTCGACATCTACAACCACCCTCCAGAAATTCTGCGGTTCATGCCCCCTGGTCCCACATGGGGGACTGTGGTTGTGGCTGGCTGGCTTTGGAGCCCATGTGATGTCCCATGTCCCCAGGGCCTTCTCTGGACTCAGGCAGGAGAACTCACTATTGCCGTCCCCAGTTTGTGCACGCCCAGTGACATGGCGGAGTAGGGGGAAAACATGCGAGTCAGTAAGCAAGGGTTAACGTTTTCCCGATCGTACTGTAAATAATGCAGCTGTTTGGGGGTGGGCAGGACAAACAATGTAAATATTTCATAGACTGTAGGCTAAATAATATATATATTTAGAAAAGCAGCTTAAATATTTCATATGCTGTGGCACAGACTTCTGCCAAGGGGGGGTGAAGTGGGTTACGGAGGCTGGTGGGGAAGGAGGGGGTCTGTGGTTGCCTGTGGTGGGGACCCCGAAGACCAACAGAATGTGTTTGTGAGGCTGGGTAGGCACAGGGACGGGCAGCTGGCAGATCCTGGGAACACGAGAAACCAGAAACCTCAGATTTTTTTGAAACCATCCTTTAAATATCCTATAATCTCTGTCTTGTCTTTTTTTCTCTTCTCTCTTACTGTGGGAGAGAGACAAATGAAACCTTATGACATGAATTTATGTTTAAAAAAGCAACTTCCAAGCCAAGAGAATTGAAAACCTATATCCACACAAAGACTCAGACATGAAGGTTCCCAGCAGCATGACTTGCAGCGGCTAAAAACCAGAGACGACCCAGGCCTGTCCCACCACTGACGAGCAGAGGGTGGTGGAGTATTACGCAGCCATAGAAAGGAACCGGGGGCTGAGATCATTTGCATGGCATGTGCGTGGACCCTGCCATGAAAGAAGGCAGACACAGAGCTCTGCGTGTCGCAGGGTTCCGTTTATGGGGCGTGTCCAGGCACGTCTTAGAGGCCGAGCCCGTTGGTAGTTGCCTGCAGCCGACGGGGGAATGGGGAATGCCATCTGGGGTGCGTGGAGTTTCTTTTTGGGCAAAGCAAAGTGGGGCTTGAGAGTGTTGGAGACGGTTGATGGTGAGTCCATTCAAAGCCATCAAATTGTGTGCTTTAAAAGGTAGTACTCGGGGCGCCTGGGCGGCTCAGTGGGTTAAAGCCTCTGCCTTCAGCTCAGGTCATGATCCCAGGGCCCTGGGATCGAGCCCCACATCGGGCTCTCTGCTCAGCAGGGAGCCTGCTTCCTCCTCTCTCTCTCTGCCTGCCTCCCTGCCTACTTGTGATCTCTGTCTGTCAATAAATAAATAAAATCTAAAAAAAAAAAAAAATAAAAAATAAAAGGTAGTACTCCTCTAGGGTTTGTGAATTGTGTGGCGGCTGAAACAAAAAGCAGCTCCCAGGGGTGTGGTTGGTTTGTGGAGGCTCGGCCCGGTCCCCTCAGCCTGCCATGTCACAGGCCGTCCTAGACAGGAGGCGGGGTCAATGCCAGAGGGACCGTTCGGACAGTCATGCTGTTCCCAGGAGGCACCAGGGGGCTCCAGTCCTCCTGGGCTCAGTGGTGCCTCCCTCTGCTGCCCACTCTTCCATTTTCAGAGTTGGGAAATGGGAAAAGTAGGAGGAAAGACACAGCTCCAGACCTGCCACGGGGGAGAGACGGGCATCTGACGACCTCCGTCAGGGAGTCTGGGGAGTTGCCGTCTGGGTAGATCTCAAGAAGAAAAGCTGGTCCTTACCTTGCCGGGGAGTCGGGGGACGTCCCTTTTGCCGAAGTCTGCATGATCGGCATGGAGTCAGGGAGCCCATTTTAAGAAAAGAATCCAACAAGTAATAGCTGCTCAGTGTGGGGAAATTAGGAAATACAGTGTCTTTTTGTTTTAAACAAACGTGGAGTGATCGTAGGCAACGCACCTGGAACGCACCCGCCGACAGGCCTGTCTTGATGATCACCGCAGTGGTTTCCTGGTGTTCTGCCCACACCCACTCACTTCTTGTGTAAGCCCTGATGGGGTTACTTGTGCACCGGGATGTGCCTTTTGCCTTCCACGCTTTGGTTGGAGGACCAGGTCCCCTTTCTGAAGGACCTTCTGGGGGGACCCGCTGGCAGACGGGACTAACAGAGACCCAACGCATTATCGCCTCTTACCTATCGCTCCTTCTGTCAACAAGATAAACGGGGCTGGCCGGGCCCTTGCGCAGTAGCTGTTTACTTGGCCATTCCAGGCCAGCTTGAGATACTGGGAACATGGCCAGTCCCCCCATTTGATCTCCTTAAAAGCTGTTTCCCTTTGGTTTTCTCTAGCCTTGCAAATGGCCACTCGCCCTGGGCAGGATCTGGGCAGGTAATTTACCTCCTCTACTAACTTAATGAATAGCCCCGCCCGGGGCCTGGACAGACCAAGGAAAGTCTAGGCATCAATTGATTTGCCAAGTTAAAACCCAGAGTTAAGCAGCAAGTTAAGCATCACCATATGTTAAGTGTCCCAGGGCCAACGAGGGGGAAGACATCCTACAGGAGAAGGACCCCTGTCAGATGTTAGGAAAAAGGCTTTTCTTTCGGAATTTCCTTCTGGAAAAAGGAAAAGTTACTTAGCCGTGGGATTGCGGGTTTAGGTCAGACGAAATGTTCCCTGCCCCCACTCGGAGAAGATCCATTACAGATTGGAAATGACTTTGTCTCTAAGCGCCCATTGTCAGATGGGACACACATTCCCCTCAACCAAACAAATATAAAATGCTTCCAGCCTCTGCTTCGGATTTTCTATTACTGTTTCACAGGACTCTAGAGAGTTTTAAGATAGCAATTTGATTAAGCTGATGGGGAAGATCCCATCAGATAACATTCTTTTTCTGCAGGTAGAGATAATGTGTTCAAGTATTAAGTATGTTTTAAAGGTAATTATCTTTTCCATATTCATTTTAGTTACAGGAATTGAAAAGGGGGAGACTTTGCATCTGAAAAGCTGCCCCCCTGGGCCCTAGAGTCACTCTAACTTCTCTCCTCTGGGAAACACTCTTGAGGTTTTTGACAAATGAATGTTTTTCTATTCCGAAATGCCTTGGGATCCCTCTCTCCAGAGAGGTAGTCTGGAAGGTGGGGTTTTGGTCATGGCCCAGGCTGCCTAGCCTGGATGCCTGTTCTAGAATGTTTCTGGGCCCCCCCCCCGCCTCAGTTCCTGGATGCAGGGGGAGGCCTGGTTTCTACTCCGAAAGAGGACTCGCCTCATCCCACAGTGAGTCCTACCACATCCCCCACCTTGCAGAAACCAGGCCTGCAATGATCATTTCCGTGCCCTAGTCCCTGTGCTGGGGTGTGTTCAGGTCAGGAGAGGCTAATTCAAGGGCTGGGATTCTAACCTGTGTCGATTCCCAGACTTCAGAAGCTAGAGCAAGAAGAGGCATTGTGGAGGATGGTTCTGTGTCTCAGATAGGTTCAGGGATTTGCCTGGGGTCACACAGCAAGTTAGAGAAACACGCTGTGGGCTCTAGCACCCAGGAATCCTGGCCGGGCACCACTCTTCCTGTCCCCCAGGGTACCCACAACCCTGTCATCTCCAAAAAATAATACTCTTCCCCCTTTCCCGTAAATCTCTTGGGTAGGAGATTCTGTCCCATGTGGCCCTCCTTGGCAGTCCATTACTCAGGGTCTACACAGTGGGCTTCCAGGCACTGGAGTTCCTCCGACTTTGTTCTGCCTACATCCTGTGCTGTTCTAAGCACTCTGAATTTTGGCAAAATAAAAAACCAGACCCAAATCCCGCCTTTGGAAAACTAACCATCACTAGGGAGGAAAACAGACCTATCTAAAGAGATTCTAACAGTACAAGGCCGTCGAACATGATCTGTGCTATGAGGGTTCGGGCGTGGTGTTTACAGTGTCTCACATTCCTCTGCCCGCCTGCAGCCCTGGGCGGCCGCCAGAAACCCACAGTTCTGCACACAGTGTTTCTCCGAGGTGCGACTCCGCCCACTCGTCAGGGAACGCGCAGTCAGGGAGGGCAATCGCGTGTGGGTCTGGAGGTCACTGACTCTGGGAAAGGACCCCAGGCTGGTCGCGTACAACGCCCCGTGGTCTCAGACCGAGGTGGTGGCCAAGGGGTGGACGCCTAAGGATGCTTTGGTGTCTAATACATACACCCAGCATTGCCTCTCCCAGCATAGCCCTCGAAAGATCCTTGTTGTCCTACCCCAGCTACCCATGAAAGTCACCTGGAGGAGCTTTCAGAAAAACCAAGCAAGGCTCACACCCCAAATCCTCAAACACCCAGACGTGGCTGTTTCTTGCGACCTTCAGGAGATTTGAATGGAGATCTGGATGGGCTAAGATCAGACTCCACTGTATGGAATAGGAGATGCCCCCCGCCCCCCATGAAAGCCTCAGGCCTCACCTTCTGCCATCCCCTACAGCGTGTTTGTCCCGAACCCCACTCTCCTGCTGTTTTTCTTCTCCGTGCATCTTTCCCGATCTCCCTCGTGCTCACGTTCCTTGTCTGCTCGACGTATTTCTTCTCCTCTCCGTTGTGTCTGTTACGGACTGGATATTTGTGTCGCTTATCCTGCAACTTATGGGTTGAAGCCCGCAGTGCCAGTGGGATGGTATTTGGAGGTGGGCTCTGTGGGCCAGTTTGGAAGAGGACGAGAGGTGGAGCCCTCAGGATGGGATTAGTGTCCTCCTGGGAGGAGGAAGAGGCAAGAGGTCCCTGTCTTGCACCATGTGCAGACCAGCTAGAGGAGGCCCCCCTGCAAGCCAGGAAGAGGGCCCCTGCAAAGCAACTCCACCATTATAACACATTTTGGATCATGGAGAAGATCACGAGGGACGCAGCCTGGTCCATTCAGTAATGAGGGATTCCATGTCACACGGTGGACAGAAATGAGGATCTGTGTCCTGGGATTTCTGACTGAATCTGATCTAAATGGGTCCACCGGTGAGATCGATCCCCCGTACAAGCCCTCCCAGATCTGTAACCTCTAGCGCAGAGAGAGTTTCAGGAGGAAGAGATGCCCCGAACTCTCGTCCCTTCCTCAATCCCCAGTCACGATTTGAACACCGACCACGGACCCAGGTGTCAGCACCTATCAGGACCTGCAGCCCCGAACAGGGCTGTGACAGAGGCGTGCCCTCATCGTGGGCAAGAGTGGCAGGTGCCCAGCCCGGACGGGCGCGGCGGGCAGGGACGGCGTAGAGGCAGGAAGAGAGCTCCAGCTGAATTTTCTCCTCACTCTTGTGCTCTAGGGTAGACTTACTTCGTGGCGATGGTGACTGATTTGCTCACCGTGCCTCGCAGCCTAAACCTTTGTGTGTATGCATGTGTATATGGGCTGTGGCTAATCCCTTTCCTTTCTTGGTCTCCTGTTTCTGAGGCTAGTGGTGTTTGGGATTTGCAGAGGGAGGAAAGATATGAAAGGGCAAGACAGGAGACCCCGGTGCCTGGATTCAGAGCCTCTGCATTCCGGAGACCCCCCAGAGGCCCCTCTCCCTGGACCCTTCAGCTCGAGAAAGCCATTGTACTCCGTCCTGGCCTCTGACCCTGAGGCTCTGGGAAGCAGCAGGCTGTTGACACTTGGACAATCATTTCTTGCAAGGCGACTGCCTCCCTTGGGAGCTCCCCTCTCTGCTTTGGGGTGGTGACTGTTCCCCCAACCAGGAAGGGGGGTGGTGAAGGAGGAGGGAAATGAGCTCTCCGTCAGAGTGGGAGGCGAGGAGGGGGCTCCTGGATGGGAGACCACCCCACCCCCACCCCAGGTCCCCGGTCGGCTCCATGGTTCACTCGTCTCTCACCTGCCCACTCAGAGGCACCCCCTCCCCAGGGCTGATCTTTGGGAAAATGACTCCAGGAGACCTGTTTTTGGCCTTCTGCCCTTTTGCTGGGGGTCTCCTGTTCGTCGGGGAGACCCCTGTGTCTTCCTGGAGGATACCCCATCAGTGCATCTCCTGCAGCCACAGGAGCAAACAATATTCCTGGTCCAGGTGCTGCTGCTTACTAGGTGCAAGCCTTTGGGCAAGTCCCTAGTCCTTTTAGAAGTTAATTTTCCTCACTGGTAGAATGGGGTCAAAACCCCCCACGTACCTCGTGGGCCTTCTGTGCAGTCACGTGGAAGAAGACACTTGCCTGCACTTTGCACCCTGTGAGGCAGACGTATGGCTGTGTGACTCGTAGAGTGTGTGAGCATGAGGCTCCTAAGTGTTTCTCTTCCTTTCTCCTTGCTAGAGCATTTCAGGAAGCATTTTCAGAAGGGGGTGGAGTGGGACAGAGGGACTCTTAAAATCTGTAAGTGCCACTTTGCATTCCTTCCACCTCAATCTCAATAATAAATAACAAACCACACGGCCAGGAGCTCAGATGTTATGTCCAAATGAGCGCAAGAGTGTGTCTCCGGCAGCTAGGCATCCCCGTCCAGCAGGCTTGGACGGTACCATTTCTCCAGCAAGGAGAAAATGGGCTCTCTTGCTAAGCTACAGAGAAACCTCCCTTGTGCTTTAATTCTGGAAGAAGCGGATTAGTGTGGCCATATTTAACCTTTGACCCTGACACAAAAGCATTATCAAAATTAGTTACCAAGAAGCTCTGTCTTCCTCCTCCCTGCCCCCATGTCCCTGTTGGCAGGGGCTGGTTTAGGATCTTGGTAAACTCCTTCGGAGTAAGAGCAGCCTTTCAGAAGAGCCTTGTTGCCCTAGAGACGTGGGGCCTGGCCCTTGCTGCCGGAGCGCGTGGGGTCCAAAGTGGGCTGAGGGGCAGAGATGGGCGTCTGCACTGCTGTGGAGGTCAGAATCTGTGGGCTGGGTTTATGCTTCTTCTTCCTCCGAGACCAGCCTGGTTCTTGGCCTCCTGGGAAATCAGACTTTAGTTAGGTGATTTGTTGACATGTAGACCCCCATCCATTAGAACTTTCTCTAATGCCCCCTTCTACCCGGCTGCTGTATGACCTACAGATACCAGATGATCTCAGGACTGATTTCCAACATCTTCCCCGTCCACCCAGAGATCCACGGGCTCCAGCGACAGAGTAGGGCTAGATCCGGACCGGAGTCATTTCTCTGGGGTTCAAGTCCTCTCTTCCCCACCGTTTAGTCATTGTGGCCTTGGGCAAATTATTTGAACTTGGAGCTCCTCATGAGTAAAACAGGCATCATAGTAATCACAGTGCCTAGCTCCTAGAGTTATTTTTAAGGCTAGGTAATAGGTGATTAGGTACTTGGGATGGCGAAGGGTCCTTACCAAGCCATCAGCTACTGTGACCTCTGTCACTGGTGTCATCATTATTGACCCTTCATCACTACCCGGGGTCCTCATCAGCTCCCGCCACCGCACCCCTCCCAGTCCTGGACACATAGGGGGTTAATGGGTTCCCTGCCCCATTTCCTCCTCCTCCTCCCTAGCTTTTTTTGCTGTCGTGTTAGCATCTCCTCATAGATCAGGGCATGTGTGGGGAGTCGGGGGGGGCGTGAGGGGGCAGGAGGGGGCAGGAGGGGGAGGGGTGGCTGCATTTCATACCAGAAGTCTGGCTCGCCGTGGGGGTGCAGGAGGGAGAAGGGCTTTATAAGCTCTCGATGAAAGCTGTGAAACAAGATGGTCAAGGATCTGGCCGGCCTGGTTTGGGATTATGGCCGGCCCCCGGAATGCCGAGGGGGCCTCTTTTAAGAAGCCAGTGTCTATCTACAGTGTATCTCTCATAAACCCCAACGCTGGGGCGAGGGCAGGGGGACTCGCCCTCCTGGCATGTGATTGATTATCTGGTATTTATGCCATTGAGGACTTGTCAGCGGTTCGGGGTCAAAGGGTCATCTCATGTGTCTTGCCGCCCATCCACCTCCTTTTGTACAGTGTGGACCGGGTGAGCTGTGCACAAAACGGCTTTTTCTTTACCTTGGGAAAAGGGGGAGGGGGTGGGGGGGGAGTGTCAATGAATTTTTTTTTTTCAGCCTTTTCTGAATAGTGTCCTTTTAAATCTAAAGAACTTTTAATTAAAAGTAGCAGGAAAATTCATCTTGAGAAGGTTTAACTTACCTTAACAGATACTTTTGTGTCCCAAGAAGCTGGGAGTGACTTTCAGGGGGAAAAGAAAAAAAAGTAAGGGAGGGTTTTTGTTGAGCCTCTTTCCCCCTCCCTGGCATCTTCCAGGGCCCCTGGGAAGCAGGAAGGAGGGAGATCATCCCCCGGCTTGAATACAGCCGAGACATTTCGGGAGGGACCATCATCTCTCGGGGCCAGCTTTCTCCTTTGCTACAGGAAGAAATCGAGTTCTGGGTTGCATACGCAGGCCTTCCCCGAAGTTTCGAAGCCAAGGGAACTTCAGCGTGAAGTTACTGTTGTTTTCGAATCCTGCGTATTTGAGACCAGGGAACCGCCCCCGGAAGGCCACCCAGCTCATTGCCTTGCTCCCTCTCCTACGGGAATTGCTCTGTGTCCCCTTCCTAAAAACCCGCAGAGAAGGAGGGACCCTGTCCTCTCCTGATAGAAAACAACCGCACCCTGACCCCAAGTCCTTGTTGCTCTGGCGGTCTCGATGTCCTTCTAATGAACAGGTCACTCCGCTTCCCCCCGCTGTGGCCCAAGTGGAAAATGTCCCTCAGTCTGACCACATGCTGACACGAGACCCTACAGAGATGCCTGGGCCCAGGGCCCCCCCTTCTGGGTTCTGCTGCTCTGTGGCCTTGCTGCTGCCGGGAAGCCTTCAGCCTCTAGAATCCCACCCAGGCCCCTCGGCTGGTCACGACACCCAGGATCCTCAAGGGAGACCTTGCTGGGACACTGCCCCGGGCTGTCGGCTCATCGCACCATGGTGGAAACCGGGGCAGATTATTTGCCTAGAGTTCCTTATATCTGTGGGAGTCACGGGGAACTCAGGTTCCCCATATTCCTCATTTTGCCCTTAAAAAAATGTAATACAAAGAATCGTCTTCCAAAGAATAGCTTTAGAAATCCCAATTCCTTTCTATTCCCTCCATTCCCATTCAAGTGAAATTAGTGAATGCTAATTTGGACTGATGGGGCACCACTGTGAGGAGGAGCCTGAAGCCGGGGACGGTCCCATTCTTGCTCCTGAGAAGAGAACCCGGCCCGTACCGAGTTCTTAAGAGTTTACTGGGTGCCACGGACTGTGCTGGTGTTTTCCTTCGTCCTTCTGTCAGCTTTCTAGGGTGAACCTTCTTGTTTCCAAGATGAGGAAGAGAAGGACAGCTTTCCCTGCCGTGTATCGCTGATAACCACTGTAGCTATGATGTCTCGAATATTCGTTGTTGTTGTTGTTGTTTTAAAGATTTTATTTATTTATTTGACAAACAGAAATCACAAGTAGACAGAGAGGCAGGCAGAGAGAGAGGAGGAAGCAGGCTCCCCACCAAGCAGAGAGCCTGATGCAGGGCTCGATCCCAGGACCCTGAGATCATGACTTGAGCCGAAGGCAGAAGCTTTAACCCACTGAGCTGCCCAGGCACCCCTTGGACATTCGTTTTATGCTGGGTAGCATTAACCTCCTTTAGGCCTCAAAACCTCTGCGAGGCAGGTATTTTTACCACTCTGATTTCACAGAGGAGGACTTGGGCACAGAAGAGTTAGGTAACTTGCCTGAGGATGCACAGCAGTGGTTAAGTGGCTGAGCTGCATTTGTCCCACAACGAGTGAGTGCCACGTTCACAGTTCACCTGCTTTACCAGTCAGCCTCTGGAGGTTTCGGAACGGGGCTGGAACTCAGAGTTTTCAGACGCCAGTGCTCATGTGGTGTTTTCCCACTATCCTAAGGTAAATTTGCTGGAAGACACTAGATCTGGACATAGATAAATCAGCCAGAGACCAGTTAAATGTCACTGTGTAATCGGATGCGAGCCTAGGTGGTGCACAGAGAAGAATTTAGAGGAGGACTATGTTAATGAGGACAGTATTGCATCTCCTCTCTGGAAGCCTACAATTGAGGGCACGCTATCTACTTCTGCCCATCCCCAAGATATAACTCAGGGCCTGCTCGACATTAGTGTCCCATACACGCCGGTTGAACCACCGTTAAAGGTTTCACGGGGAAGGTGGGGTTACACCGAATTTACCTCTTAGGACAGTGATGTTGAGAATTTGCTTTTTGGCATGCCAACCGGGTATCTAAGTACTCCGTGAGGTGTATTACTCATATTCTACTTAACCCTTTACAACTGCCCTGTGGCCATTATCATTTCCAGGGCAAACTGAGGCCCAAGAGAGGCACTCTGCATCTTGGCCAAGGACTCAAAGCCACCCCCCTCTTTTTTCCTTCCTAGACTTCAAAATCCATATCCTTTCCTAATGTGGGAGAAAGCACTATCAAAGGGGGGAAGACAGAAGTGAGTGGGACTTGCTGGGAGACGTTCCATCAGATCAGGGCCCTACAATGCCAGGGGAGAATGGTGTCCACTTTTTTTTTTTTTTTTTTTTTTTTGTCTGCTTGTGGTTGGGAGTTGCCTCTTTGATATAAGGATTTCTGGATCTATGAACTTAACTGTGTCCAGTTAATTGAATTTATAATTCAGCACCAAAATGCTGAAAAGAATGGTCTTTTATGTCCCTTAATGAGTGCTATAAAAACAAGTGGTGAATCTAATTTTATGAATGATCCTTTATGACTTACCTGATAACTAGTAGTTGTTCTACACAAAGGACTCATAACTCAGTGTGGACCTCCGTTGGCTGAGGGCAGTAAAAGGACTTGCTTTAAAGTTGCCATCTTGTTCTTGTTAAATGGCCCTGGGATTTGGTTTTTCCTTTCTCCACCATCCCCTTCTGGTAGAGGCCAAGGCAGCCTGGGGGCAGTGTGGAGATGGGTCACCAGACCCATCAGCTTGGGATGACGCTCGCACTTCTTGGGATCGGCTCTTACTGACAAAAGGGATGGAAAAACATGGCGGGCGGCTCATTCCCATCTCTCTCTGGTGGAGGAGATCTCCATTGGCGCTAGCAGCTGTACTCGGGAAGAGATCAGAAACAGAGAGAAAGATGTCTCCGGGAGGTAAGGAAGAATTCCTTGTGTCTTTACCCTACAACAAGAGGCAGTGAGTTAAACAAACACACACACAAAAGGCAGGAGTTTGAAGAGAAGCTTAGGTCAGATGTTGGTGAGGACTTCCTGAGTTGAAAAGATGTTCCTAAAACAGGCTGGGGAACTTGCACTTGAAGAGCCACTTCTGCTGAGGGTGTGCACATATGTGTGCCTTTAGCTCTTTGTAGTTCTCTCTTTCTTTTTGGTCCCTTTTATGTTATTTTAAAGTCAAATGATTTTGTGATTACTAATCTTACTAGTAACGGATGCTGGCCATACAACCCAAGCGTTATCCATGAACGTGGTTTCAGAAAGGTTGGTTCCTCCCATCTCGGAAGCCAGAGGCAGGGGGCTGGACTCAGTGGCCAGTCCCTGACTGTGGCCCCAACCCAGAAATGGAACAACCTTTGGCACGGGGAAGCCCTTGAACGCAGCAGCCAGGGTGGGAATGTGAGCGCCTAGATGAGGGAAGGCCAAGGTAATGCTGTGGTTCCCACTTGTTATCACCTTTCCTGCTTCATCTTGGGTAAGAACAGCCCTGCAGCCCTGAGCAAACCTTTCCGGGGGCTGCTGAGCTGTGAAGAGTACACTCCCCTTCTTCTCTCCTGAGAAACCCCCCTCTCTCGTACACACTGCACCTGTGAAGCCTGCAGCCTTGGTGTATTGGGTGGGTGGGGAGAAATGAGAAAATGTCTCTGATCTGGGTGCTAATTACTCTCTAGCAGAGTTGGGGTAGGCGGGGTGGGATGGACATTTGTTGCCCGTGATTTGAGTCTGGCCTCAGCTGGCCTTGTGCCCAGACTGGCTGGTGGACTTTCCTCTCCCTTGTCCCCATCCCCACCGCACTGATGAATTGCACTTAGGGTCAACAGGGGCTCTGACTTGGCTCTAATCGTCGGTCAGGGGGCTGGGTGACAAGGAGGGGAGAGGCACAACGGATGACCTTTTGCAGGGGAATGCCCACCAGCTGGTCTGGAAAAACCTGTTTGGTGCCCAGAGGAGCCTGACAAAACGTGGTGCTCTCAGCCTACAACTATCTACACGGAAGGTGGCCAGTAGCGTGCCTGCGTGCGCACACACACGTTGCTTTGACTGATGGCTTCTCACTGGGCTGGCACATCACTAAATGACCCCCACTCCTCTTACCTTCAGGGAAACCGAAACAGCTGGCCATTCATTCATTCAACACTCATTGCAGGACTCCTGTGTGCTTCAGTGCTGGGGAAACCTCAATGAATAAATCCTGGGGTCTTGATTCCGGGAACTCAGAGGTGGGAAGACAGACCCATAAGGGGGCAGTGATAACGCACGGTGCCAGGTGCAGGGGTGGAGATGTTCGCATTCAAGGTACTGGGGGAGCCCCAAGGAGGGGTACACCATGGATGCCCAGGAGACGGGTAAGACATCCTGGAGAAGAAGACCTCATAAGGTTTTAGAGAAGCGGAAATCTGCCACCATACCAGGAGAGCTGGTGGAGAGGGCGAACCACATGGTGGTGGTGGGGCTTAAAGCATCCTGTCTGAGGTAGGGCAGAGGGGGTTGGAGGGGCAAGTGGGCCCAGACCACAGAGGCCTTGTTAGGAGCCTGGGTTTTATCCACAGGTGACAGGGAGTCCTGAGAAGCCTTTACAAGGAAGTTAGGTCACCAGATGAGACGAATTTCTGGTAGGCCACCATGGTGGTCATGGGGTGGGGGGGGGTCAGATCTGAGGCTGGTGAGCCACGTCCAGGAGCGCCACCCCCACCCCTGCAGGAATCCTGGTGAGGGATGCCCGTGGCTTGGGTGAGGCGGTGTCTTCCTGGAATGAGAAGGAAGGGACTTGTTAGGGAAGACTGGGGTGATGGGAAGTTAACCGGAGTGGGGTATGTGGGGAAGGAGGACGGAGGCCTTCGGGTCACAGCCAGCCGTCTAGAATAGGTGACGGAGAGGACATGCATGCTGGGAACGGAGACCGAGATCGAGAAAGAGGAGCTGGTTCGGGAGCAGAAGATGTGGGGTTCAGGTTTGGACACGCTGAGAAGCCTGTGGAACATCCGAGGGGTTTGGATTTATGCCGTTAGCATGCAGAGGTCAGGTGGGAGGTCAGGTGGCAGTGCGGGAGTGGAGTTCCCCTGGGGGGCATTGGGAGTGGCAAGCACAGTGGACATAAAGGGTAAAAGGCCCTGTTCAGCAGAGAAGGGCCTCGGCCACAGCCAGCCCCCCAGGCTTCACAGAAAGTCACCCAGGGCCTTGGGTGCAGAGGGCTTCCTTCTGGAGGAACCTCAAGGTGTGGCCTGGAGCAAGGATTCCCACAGACAGATGTGGCCCCAGTGGGCGGCAGGGTGGTCTCGGAACTGCTGGGTCTTATGGGGTTACAGGTCTACTCTCCTGCTTCTGGGGGCTGGCGGTCCGGCCTCCATGCAGTTTGGGTAAGTTTGTAGAGAAGGACCTGCCTGCCGGCAGACGTCCCCGGAAACCTCCCAATGCTGGCCCCATCGCCCCAGGCACACCCCAGCCCTTTGCTCATGTCCCTCTTCTCTGAGAGCCAATCTTCTTGGTTGTGTCACATTTTTCCGGAGGGAGTCTAAGCCCCCTGATTGCTTCAAAAGGAAACAGAACATTTGGGTTTTACTTTCCCCCAAACCCCTTCCTCCCACTTCCCCCTTCTCTCCCGCGGACCCCTCAGTGGACAGTTCATCTGGGCTGTGTGTCCCATTCTCCCTCTACCCTCTCCTCCAGGGGCTTGGCACTGGGACCAGCTGCCCGAGTGATTGACATAAAGCCAATCTATAAATAAAGTCTTTTTCTTTTCTCATAAAGACTTTGTGGTGGAGTTTGCCTTCAAGGTCAAGGCCAGACCTTTCTAAATAAACACATATCAAAGGATCATTAGCAAAGCAGCACTGTTAAATTGAGATATTAACTTCTGTCAACTGCTTGTTTCTTTTTTGTTCTGTAACTCATGACTGCAGTAGGTTTTTATTATTTTGTCCTTAGGCAGTAGCATCTGGCTTCTGTAGAGACTGTAAAAATTAAAAAGCAACACAAATCATTGCGAGAGAAAAGCAGTAAATTCAATGATAAGAATTTAAAATTAAAATGTTTCAGCGCTTTTATATTCTGCAAAACATGAAATGAATGAGTTTGCTGCCTGTTGCCATAAACCTAACCCAGCTAATCGTCCGCTTGGCTTTTTTTTTCCCCCCTGTCTCCTTCGCTCATCACCATCAATTCTGTCTTGGCACCAGGCAAGGCATAAAGTGAAGGCTGTGTGTGTGTGTGTGTGTGTGTGTGTGTGTGTGTGAGCATGTGAGTGTGTAGAAGGCTTCGGGCAGATGCATGAGACCCACCCTATTTGAATGGAGAAGGCAAGACCGGAGGTCATGCAAGTGGGAGCCAGGGTGGGGAAGGGAGGGGTACAGGATCAGGCCATCCCCGGGGATCAGAATTCTCCAGTTAAACAAGAAACAAAAAGAGCAAAGCAGCAATAGTAAGACACACAGATCACAAACATAAAATAGCCACTTGTAGCATCCAAGTGAAATCCTAAAAAGCAATTTCCTGGGCAGGTGTAAGATGTGGGGTTGAGGTCAGAGAAGGTCCTGGCTCCTTCCTATCCCAGACAGAACTGGGCCTTTGAGTAGAGCTCCGGGGAGGAAGCAAACATTTTAAAACTCTCTATTCCAGCCAGAAAAGGCAGGGCTTCTGAGTCGGGGTCATTCAAGGCTGGTTGGAGCTGGCTCCATGCTAGGCTGTGAGGGAGAGTGGAGGATCCTTTCATCCCTGCTTTTGGAGGGATTGTCACTTAAGGAGAAAGCAGATGGGCCACTCCCTGTGTCAGATAGCTAGCGGACAGTTGAAGGCAGAGGTGACTAGGCCAGCGGTGGTGTTGCACAGACACAAGTGTGGGGGCATTGTACAGGGCGTGTGGTGTTCTCAGAGGGCTGTGGGGCCGGTTCACAGACAGCTTTGAGGACATGATGTGCTCGGAGCTAATTCTTGAGTCCAGCTGGCTTGGGGCCTGGAGGGCCTGGGCAGTCTGGGGAAGCGTCGTTGGGGAGGGTATCTCTTCCTGTCCAAACAGGGCAGTAGGGTTGAGGGGGTGGTGGTTGGTGAGGGGCAGTGGGGACAGGTCCCTATTCCTGTAGCCTGTCCCAGTGTGACTGCTGGACCCACAGGCACGAGGGCAGAGCTCTTTGTCCTGGACGAACTTCTCCAAGCCTCAGGAGAGGTGAGAAAAGGGAGCCAGTCCTTGGCCTCCATCAAAGGGAGTAAAGGAAAGTGTGAAGATTAGGGGACGGAGGGGTCGAGTTAAGAGGGTATGACTAATAGGGCCAGTCATTCACATAGGAGACCGCATTGTTCTCTGTGCCCAGATGGTCCTTGGAATAAATCAGCGCAGGCAGAGGCCAACTTCCAGGACGGGGAAGTTCGGGCTGCCCCTTGCCTGAGATTCTTTCGTGATATAACCCAGGCCCCGGCCCTGAATGGCGACCGTTCACGTCTCTGCGGGGGGTGCCGGCGTGGGAGCGCGTGTCCGCGCACACTCAGGTGGACGTGCACGTGTGGAAATGCGGCGCTTATAGCCCCTGACAGAAGAGAGGATGAGTTTGCAGGGAGAGGTGGATACCGAGAGACCTTCAACTTGGAACCCGATCCCTCCTCGCCTTCAGGTTCCAGCCGTGAGAGTTTTCTTTTCTTTCTTTCTTTTTTTTTTTTTAATTTTATTTATTTATTTGACAGAGAGAGAGAGATCAAGATCACAAGTAGGCAGAGAGGCAGGCAGAGAGAGAGAGGGGGAAACAGGCTCCTCACTGAGCAGGGAGCCCGATGTGGGGCTCGATCCCAGGACTGTGAGATCATGACCTGAGCCAAAGGCAGAGGCCTTCTGAGCCACCCAGGTGCCCTCGTGAGAGTTTTCTAAGTGTCACTTGAGTCTGTCACTTCCGTAGAGGGGAAGCTCCTCCAGGGCAGGGACTACGTCTGATGTGTCAGCACGTCCCCAGGCCCCATCAGCTTGGTGGCCAGTTGGGGCAAGGAGCTGAGTCTTGTAAGTGGGACGAAAGTTCTGGCAGCATTCTTTTCTCTGTTGCCTCATGGTAAGCACCCATTAATTAATTAATCAAGCTCATAATTAATTAGCACGTCAGCAAATCACTCAGTAATCCAGCCATTCCTCACGCACTCCCATCTGGAGACAGGTATGAGGACTGACTAATGGGGTAGAGGGGACACTCACCATAGCAGTCACCGAGAAAGTTCTGGAAGGTACAGAACCTTGTAATAAACTTGGCCGCGGGCGGACGTTTTTGAGGTGTCCCTGGTTGAAGATTTGCAGGCAGGCAGAGGACGTGGAAGAGAGGTGAGCGTGACCGCACCTGGTGGCCGCTTTCCTAGCACAGAGGGCCCCGCATCACAGGAGAACCAGCCCTGGCTCCTGGCTGGCCCTGTTGTCCCCATCTCTGTCCTCGTCTTCAGGGGCAGCCTTTCTGGGCAGACTGCACACAGCGGTCCACCCAACCCAGGACTGTGGTGTCTGTGGGGCCTTCACCCCTTGGAGAACGAGCTTCTTTGGGGATATCCAGCCAGGTGCTGCCTTTTCAAAGATAAAAGAAGTTGCTTTGTCCAAAATTAGCTTTAAACCAATGGCAGCCGAGGTAGCTACAGACAGCTGACTTGTGAATGTGCTGAGGTAGAAAGCATTACAGGGAGCCCCTGTGTGCTCCCCTTGACCACACCGCCTTCCTGTCAGGTCTCCCCAACTGCCGTCCCCCTCACTGCATTCTCTAGAAGAGCCAGAGCTTGCAAGCTGCCGAAGCGTCATCGCTGGGAGATATAGGGCTGAGGGCAGGCATGGCGGTTTGTCTCCTGAGCGCTTTCTTCTCTGGGCCCCTCGGATGAAGCGGTGGCCTCCAGCGCTCTCCAGCTGTGTGGTGTTACCAGGAGGCTAGTCTTCTGTCAGTAGGCCGCTGTTTCAGGAAATTTACTGTAGTGACTGGCCCAGGGAGAAGGAGGGGTGCAACGTGTGGCCCAGGGAGTATTTGGAGAGTGGAGGGGCCCAGGGGGATGAGGGATGGGTAAGTGCGGAGGGCAGAGCCATGTGATGGAAAGGGCTAGGATCCCAAGATGTTCCTGAACGGGCTGCATTCGGGAAACAGGACAGACCTCAGTGAGGGCTGGTGGGGAAACGTTCCTGATGTAGACATCTTTGGCAGGAAGGGGTATGTCTTTCTTGCCCTTGCCGCTGATTCCAGAGGCAGGGAAAATCCCGCAGCTGGTGGGGAAACGTTCCTGATGTAGACATCTTTGGCAGGAAGGGGTATGTCTTTCTTGCCTTTGCCGCTGATTCCAGAGGCAGGGAAAATCCCGCAGCGCTTCCATCTGAGCTCAGAGGGGAATGTTTTGAAGATTCCTCTCTCCTTTCAGTGACTTTTGCCAAACTCTTTGAAACTCACGATGACCCTAACCCAAATGAACAGAAACTGTCATCTGTGTTTTCAAAATCTGAGTGGCCCCTTGTACGAGCCCCCAGCATCCCAGCCCCCACCCCTCCCCAAGACAGGAAGGAAGCCTAAAGATGATTGAGTAAACACTGGTCGTCTTTCTCATTTAAAGGGGTTCTTTGAATTTGGGGGGTCGGGAGGTAAGAGCCTGGTGTCAGGATACAGGGAGGGACCTGATGGTCAGGGCACATTTGCCTGGGGCTGCCTGAGTCGTCACCTCTGCTTACGAGGACACCTATGCCACATTCACCGCTGACAAGGCCTCTGGCCCTAGAGCCACAAGAACTGGGGTTTGGGGCCAGAGCCAAGAGTAGCATTGAACCCAAACCAGACACAATCCTGTTCGACTGTTTAAGAGAAACTGATCCTTATTTTCCTACCAGGACGGTACTGGGGGTCACAATTTATGTGTGTTAGCAACATGGGTTTGGCATTTCCGTTAGCCCTGTTTTAGGGGTTTTCATCTGCTGTAGAAATGGAGTCACTAAGTAGTATAGTATACACAATCGCCACCTAAAAAGGGATGAAACCCTCCATGAGTGTTTTTGAAGAGCCCACAGCCTGGACGTAAAGGGCTCTGCTGCTGGGGCTTGCTAGCCTGTGTGTCTGTGGGCCACGTAAGGCTTCCCACAGTCTGAGGGAGGAAGCAGGAGGAAGCGTGTACCAGACGCATCAGCACCCTCGAGTCCCTGTCCTGCCAGTGGCCAAAGGACGTGCCAGATTTGAAGGTTCCGAACCCATGGGTGCTTGCTGGCTGCCAGCTCCCGGCCACAGCCATGGAGTGGTGTCTGGGAATTCCGTGCTGCAGCCCTCTGCCGAAAGGCCTGGACCCTCCACAGATGGGAATGACTGGCCATCTCGAAGAGACATCTCAGTTGTTCTATCCTGGGTACCCCTTGAATGATGGCTTCTGGGCTGGGGGAAGCAGCCACACCCAGGAGAGCCCACACTCTGGTTCTAAAGCACGTGGGTACGCGTGCACACCTGACAGTCACGCATGTTACAGATACAAGAACGTAGGCCCAGAGCCTGCCACGGGATCTGGGCTGGGGCAGGTGGGGGCGGGGGTTGGAGGAGAGGGGAAAGGGGTGTGTTTCCTTGAAGCTGGTAGGAGTCAAAGATGAATGGCTTGGGTTCAAGAAATCATAATCTGCCAGGGCCAGTGGCCCAAGCCCACAGAGTATTCATAGATCACATTTTATTTTTTAAGATTTGATTTATTTATTTTAGAGAGAGAGTGAGAATTAGGGGAGCAGAGAGAAAGGGCATCTCAAGCAGACTCCTTGCTGAGTGTGGAAGCAGACACGGGGCTCAATTCCACCACCCTCAGTTCATGACCTGAAGCCAAAAGAGTTGGACGCTTAACCTGCTGAGCCACCCAGGTGCCCCAGGTTACATTTCTGTGTATTCATTTGTTTACTTATTTATCCATTCAGTAAGTGCTTATCAAGCACCCAGGAGGCACCTAATCACTATTAGGTTCTGGGAACACAGCGCTGAGGAAAACGAGCACATCTGTTCACGAAGCTCACACTGTATAGGGAGACAGGTACGTCAGCGAACACGTCATACGAAGGATAAATCCTGGTATACTGGAAGTGTAAGATGTTGGAAGAGCACACGTGAAGGCTTCCACCTGGAGAGGCCTCCTGGAGGCGGTGTCATCAAAGTCATTACGTAAATGGAGCGAATGAGAGAGAAAGAGAAGGCCAGTCTGGGGTCAGCATGGGCTAAGGTCCAGAGCTGGGAGAGAATCAGGCAAATTCACAGAACGGCACACAGGAGTGGGAAGGGTGCAAAGATCAGAAGCTTTAGAGGTAAGTGGGTGTAAAATGGGAAGGCCCCTGAAAACCATGTTAAGTAGCTCTGCCTTCTTCTTGAGGGCAAGAGGGAGTCATGAGAAGGTCTTAGTCTGGGGAGTGACATCAGGTTAGGTTTCAGAAAAACAATGGACACTACGCGGTTGTGAATGGATGGGAGGCAGGGAGATGGGTTGGGCTAATACTGCCACAGTCTAGGCAAGAATGTATGGTAGCTTAGAAGGAGAAACCAAGGATGGTGGTCCCGTTCCTTGCTTCGGCAGTGGCATGACCGTAGAGGAGCTCTTGACTGAAATGGGGAACACAAGAGGAGAGCAGAGCTTTTTTGTTATTACGCTCATTCAGGTAACGAACAATTTTGGTGATAGAGCAGGAAGATGTCCAGTGGGGAGCTTCTGGGGAGGCATTTGGGTCTACAGTTGTGTGGGGAACTCAGAAGAGAGAGACCCTCTAGACATGTGTGTTTGGGAGTCAGCAGGGTGTAAATGACCTTGGAAGCCCTGGGGGTTGGTGAGCTTGTAGAACAAGAGTATATTGAAAGAGAAGAGAGCCTAACACAGAATCCCGAGGAAGCCCCCCATGGTGCCTCTCCAGAACCAGTCAAAGCCCACTTGGAGACTGGGAAGGCATTACTGGAAGAGAGAGGAGGGAGCCCAGGGGAGTGTGTTAAGGAAGAGGTTTCAAAATGGAAAAAGTGGTCAACAGTCTTAATGCTGCTGAGAAGTTCCCTAAGGGGAAGACGAGAGAATGTCTATTGGGCTTAGCAACACGTGGGGGTCACTGGTTATCAGAAGCAAATGGTTTTGGTCTTGGTGGGACAATGGAGATGATGGTGGGTGGAGGGGTTAGCGAGCCTCGGGAAGGAGAGGCAGTACCTGCGGGCGCTCCTCGGTCCTCGGAGTGGGGAGGTGGGGGAAGAAACTGAGCCAAGGGTGGGTTCGGCAGCGTGGAAGCTATGTAAGGATAAGGGGCCGGGGAGTCTGGAAATCAGCAAAGAGGCAGCGTGGGCCTGAGAGTGTGGACGGAAAGAGCTAGAAGGAAGGGAGGGACGAGCACACTAGGATGTCTGGAGAAAAAGGACCCGTCCTGCATGGCAGAACGTGAAGGCGGGCAAGGAGGCAAAGCGCATGCTCGGCGGACAGCTCAGGGGAGTGTCCTCCGGCCCCTGCGTTTATGACCGGGAGGCCGGACACCTGGCGGGGGCCTGAGCGTCACCCTCCGCAGGCCCCTGTCCTGGCAGGGAGTGGCCCAGGAACTCCAGAAGAGGAACTGAAAGGGGAAACCTGGGAAACAGCATTCACACGGGAGGGAAGGAGGACCCCAGACCAGGAAGGGACAGTCAGCTTTGCGTCTCCTTTTTAGGACCTTGAGCTGGAGTTTCTCTCCAGACCGTCCTTCACACGTCATGGGGGTGCGTGCGCATGCGTGGGACGGGGAGGACCGGGCTGCCGGTCCGGTGTCCGGGGAACACGCACGACCCTCCGAGGTGGCCTCGAGGCCCAGGCTCGCGTCCGCTGGGCGCGCCGCCTCCTCGCCCCGGGATAGTGCCGTGAGTCAGGGACGCAGCCTACTCTCGGGGAGTGTGCCTCCCGATTTGCGGGAAGTGGGGGAGTCTGGTGGCTGGTGCTTCGTTTCTCTTTCTTGACCGTAATCAGATTCCTCCCCCACCTCCCTGAATAACAGAAAGGAGCATCTCCTCTGTCCAGGCTCTCAGAGACATTATGTGCCTCCCCCTCGGGCCTCCGGGACACCCTCTCATCCCTTGTCTAAGCAGCAAGCCTGTCAATTCCCCCGCCCTCCCTCTGAGCATCATTACCAGCCCATTTCCTCCCCACCCCGTGGGGGGGCAGGGCATGAGGCCTCGTGGGCCAGCATGGGGTCCTCCCCGAGGACGGCAGGGAGGTCCTGGGGTCCGAGGGTGGTGGCCTGTCACCCTCCGTTTTCCACATCAGACCCACTGCCACCACAGCGCCTCCCCGACCTGTCTGCTTCTGGGCTGCACGCCGGGGAAGCTGTGGGCGGCAGGTGCGGGAGCACGGGGAGCAGATGGAACCCCCTCGGACTGTAGGAGCTTTAAAGGATCATGGAGCCTATCCTCTATACATCACGGATGAGACTGAGGTCCAGAGAGATGAAATGTATTGTTTAATCCTTCATCCGGTCCTTGGTCCCAGGAAACATTCATCAAACACCTGTCAGGCCCAAGAGGTCCAGTGGCGTGGGAGAGAAAGGAGGCTCTGCTCTCAAGTGGCTTTCATTCTGATGGGGAGAGGGAGACCGTAAACCTTGAACTTAAGCCACTCACCAAGGCTGGTTGGTGTCAGAGTTGAGAAGTCTGGACCTCCTGCTAGGTCCTTCCCAAAGACCCATACATGGTCACATGGTGACCACAGGAGTGGGGAAAGAGTGAAACTGGTTTTTAGTCTGGATACATCTGGGCAGCAGAGGGGTTGTGGGACGTACAAATAACTTTTGACTGGTCGAGACTAAAGCTTCTTTTTATTTTGATAAAATATGTATAAGAGTTCACCGTTTTTTGTTTTTTTTTTTTTTAAAGATTTTATTTATTTATTTGACAGAGAGAGATCACAAGTAGGCAGAGAGGCAGGCAGAGAGAAAGGGGAAAGCAGGCTCCCTGCTGAGCAGAGACCCCAGGACCCTGAGATCATGACCTGAGCCGAAGGCAGAGACTTAACCCACTGAGCCACCCAGGCACCCCCAGAGTTCGCCGTTTTAACCATTTCTAAGTGTGCAGTTCAGTGGGAATAAGCACCATCACATTGTTGGACAGTCTTCACCACCGTCCATCCATAGAACTATTCCCTCCTCCCAAACTAAAACTCTGTGCCCATTAAACATGAACTCTCCCCCTGGCCCTCAAGACCAGGAATTCTCAGTATTTTGTGCTATGGGCTCCGGGAGCTGTCTGGGGGAAATCCATGAACTCTCCCTTAGGATAATGTCTCCAAGTACATAAAGTAAAATACCTAAGATTATAAATGGAAACTCTAAATATGGATATCAAAATACTTTTTTAAAAACTCAACTGTAGTATAACATATGTGTGATTCTTTGTTATCCTGTTGAACTCAAGGAGTGGCTGGAAATCCACTGTATTTTTGCAGGAGTGGTTTGCATAAATATTTCGACATAAATGCAACCCTTCTGATGTGGTATGCAAGTACATACCCTGCCGATGACCAGGCCACAAGTACAGCTAATACAACTGGTTAGTTTTTTGTGTTTTTGTGTGTTTTGTTTTGTTTTGTTTTTTTCACTTCCCATTGAAGGAGCTGTTAAATTTTAGGTAAAGGTTGGTGAAAATAAAGATGTGATTGTTTTCTTCTCCAAGTTCACCAGCCTCCTGAATTCTGTCCCTGGACAGTTTGGGGTCTTTGTGGGCTCTAGGTCAGGAAGCCCCGCCAAGACTGAGCTGGCCTTGCCTGTACTGCCTGGAAGGGCGGTACACAGGGCCAGGAGTGTGCCGATGGGTGGGACGTGGTTTCAGAAACTGTCCCTGTGCCTGCGTCCGTGAGGGAGGGAAGGCAGGAGTGTCACAGGAACCCAGCCAAGGGGGAAAAGGTGCCCCCATTCTCTGGGAGCCGCCAGCCTGCTGTCTGAGGTGGGCGGGGCCGGTGCCCCCTGGAAGTGTGCCTTCTGGCAGCTTCCCCGCCCCCCTTCCACCCCCTTGTCCAAAGGCTCAATGCAGAAGGGAGCCATATGGTCCTTTGTGGACACGTTTTCCCTAGTACAGTATCGTCCTGGTGTGAATGCAGGGTCTGGCTCTCCAGTGTCAGCTGTCCCTCCCCTTGCCTGCGGCCCCATCCCCCTGCAGCCAGCCCAGAGACGCACAGGTTGTGGGGGGCAGGCTCTCAGAGTCGGGGAGCCCTGCAGAGTCGGGGTGACTGAGGGGAGTCTTTCCGTCGCACCCACACACACACTCACACAGAAAACTGTTGAAGTGAAGTCAAATGTCTCAAAGTCAGATCCCTTTTTAGTATGAATTTGCTGTGTCTCATTCTGAGCACTAATTCCAATTTAATTGCAAGTGGCCTGAAGCCTCTTCAATAGGAGTAACAAATGGTTTGATTTTGTAAACTTCATCAGACTGCATTTTAAATGCGACACAGTAGCCCAACTCGAATGCCAATGAAGCACTGGAGTAGCTCTCTGTTTACTAATTATCCGTTTTTACTCCAAGCCACGCTGGCTGGCTTGTCTGATTAAATCGGATTTGTGGGATAGAGAACAGCTAGCAGAGTTTTCTCTATAGTAAACGAGATTGAAACTATGGGCCGCCTGGCTGCACACTGTAAATTATATTTCCTTTTAAAGGGGACGTGTCTCTTTTATTTCTCTGTTGCCCCTCCCGCATATTAAACTTTACGGGACAGAAACGGACCCGGCGCATCCTCCCCGAGGAGCCAGCTCGCTCCGGTTACTTTCCGTGTTGCTCTCCCGAGAGCTTGGGAGGGAGACGGGGAGCCGGATCCCGTGAGGCTCGGCCCGGCTCTGTTTCGTTTTCAGTCCTGTTTTTTTCTCCCCTCTCTCCTGGGGGTGAGCTTTCCTTACCCCGTTATTCCCAAAGGCACCTGAGATGATTTGGGGTCTTTGAATCCATGCCGAAGAGTCCGAACAAGAGTTCTAGCACAAACATGGACTGGGACCCAACCCAAGGGGTTTGGTGTTTCAGAAAGACCCCAGCAATGGGTGGTATCCAGCTCGGGCGGGCAGGGGGCGCAGTGTAGACCGCGGAAGAAGAGGGTCCATTCCTAAAAAATTTTATTTGCTCTTTTGTTTCACTCTGGAATAAAATCCTATCCTCTGACCAGAATGAAATGATGATCACCTGGTTTCTCCCTGTGAGGCCCCCAAGAAAGCCAGAGCACAGGTCATGAAGGGCTAGGGTGTCGGTGGACCTGGGCCTGAGGTTGAAGGTCAGGTTCAGTCAGCAGGTGTGTCCTCCCTTCACGCCCTGGCCTAGAGCGCCTGGGTTCTCCTGTTTATTCCTCTCCGTCTAGGAAGGCTACCTCCACCCTTCATCCTTCCTATAAAACTCTCTCTCTCCCCATAAAACGAATGCAGGGCAGCCCAAAATAAGGTGTCACAGGCTGAGCTCTAACTCTGCCATTGCTAAGACGTTCCCTCCCGAGAGCCTGGCCTGCCCCGCCTTCACTCTTGGTATCTATCTTTGTGCTGGAGCTCTTTATATTTTAATTTGTTTCTGCATGTCCTCCAAAATACCGGCCTGCGTGCTTTCTCCCTTTTTGGCCATTGTGCAAGGTACAGTACGAGAAGGCCTGCCGGGCTTGTGATAGCCCGGTTACCGTGGGAATGAATGGCCACCACCCTCTCAGGCTCCCAGCCTCCTTTTAATTGTTGACAGTAAAAAGCGTTTAAAAGCTGCTTAATTTGTAATCATCTTCTGGGGGGGAGATGAGAGGAACCATTAAAATGTCAGTAAAATGAATACGTCCTCTCTCTCTCTCTCTCTCTCTTTTTGGTTGGGTTTTGTTTATTTATGTGGGCTTGCTTTTTCTTCTCAATGCCTGATGTGTGTCCGATACTGAAATGGCTCTGAAACAATCAGCATTTCACTTTATTTTGAGTATCTGTACCCCCAGCCCCTGCTCGCTTCCCCAGCCCATGCTGTGTCTCTGGGTCTTTGTCTGCCTCTGTTTCTCCTGGTCGACCCCAGCTTTTATCTCTGGACCTCCTTCTACCTTCATCTCCCTGTCTCTGGAATACATCGGGGGGTTACAGGATGTGTTAAAGAAGACCCCAGCTGAGTTGTTGTTTTCCCAGAGACCCCTCTTCTGGGCCCTGGTTCCTCCCCTGTGGGGGGGGGGCCTCAAGATGAGTCGGGGCAGGCCTGGCACTGGAGAGATGGACTCCCCATAGAAAACGTCTTGTCCACCTAATAAATGCACGTGAGGAGAAAGACCTGGTAAGAACTTATTCTCCAAATAAGGACATTGGACCTTCTCTTCAGGTGGAGCTGCAGTGCCCTCCCGTCAAGTTCTAGGCCCACCGTTGAGACTTCCAGTGCCTGGTACGCGTAGGCACAGGGTCCTAAGGAAATCACTGTTATGACAGTGTTGGGGGCATGGGAGTGCAAGGTCTGCTCCCCTGTCCCCACCCCATCAGCACAGAGCCCTGCAGGCACCCTCAGACCCAGTGACTCAGGGATTGATTGCCCTTCCGAGTGGATGGCCAGTTCTGGAAGGAACTCAGTAGGTAACTCGTGGTCACTTGAGAGAAAGGACCTGCTGGGTTCTCTCAAGTCTTGCTTTCCCTCATCTTCCGAGAACGCCCTGTCTCACAGGGCTGCTTGAGAAGGGTTTAGGAGTGATAGACCTGGATTGACCTCCAACAGATTCTCACTTATGGTTCGGTCTTTTCGTTCCCTCACCTGTGACTATCCCTCTGTGAGCCCAAGACCGTGGTTTCCAGGGAAGCCTCGAGATTCTCTTTAACTAAAAGAGGGCTGTCAGATCAGACTTTGAAGGAGAAATGCCTGAACTACATCTTAGTGGGAAAAAGGATCTTTCAGTTTTCAACAGGCCTAGGATAATTGACTGTTAGAGTAGGGGGAGAAGCTTTCAAGGATCATTTACTTCCACATTCATTTTTCGAGTGAGGAAACGGAGACCCAGAGAGGTCTAGTCACCTACCCAACGGTACACAGCAAGTTGGTCACTGAGTCAGGACTTGAGCACAGGCCTTCTGGCTGAAGACCCCAGGGCTTTCCCATCTTCTACCCCTCTTCCATGGTGAGGAAGTGAGAAGTCCTGGGAGGAAAAGCTGACCATGGGTCCCTGAGGCAGCTTGTCCACCTGCCCTACTCCCCAGCCCCATCTCCACTGCGTGGTCCCATCTCCAAGGCACCGTTCCTCCGCCGGAGTGGCTAGTACCTGTGAGAAGCTTCTGATCCCAGGGCTGGGCCCAGGGGCTGGGCTGGGTTAGGCGACAGCGGGCTGCTGCCCCTTTCCCCTCGGGGCTGTTGAAGTTGGTCCAATTTTTCAATCGTGGGCCAATTAGTTTCACAAATGGGGGCCCCCCGTGGTGCCAGGGCGCATTTGTTCCGGGCCTGCGCACTGGCCGGGCCCCATTGTCCTGCCTCCCGCCCCCGTGTGGGCCCATTGTCCTCAACCCCAGCGGGTGCAGCTTACCGCTGATTTATACGGGCAGGCGTCCTGCGGGCTACAGGCTGCACCGCCACAGCTGGCCGAGGTGCTTAAGGCCGTGGACCCTGTGACCTTTGCCCCAGTCCTGCTGTCATTTTGAAAGTTACAGACCAGAGGGCTGCATACCTCTCTGGATTTACTTCCCAACCCAAGCCCACCCCCTGCACGCACGCGCGCGCGCGCGCGCGCGCGCACACACACACACACACACACACACAATCTCTCTCTCTCTCCACCGCTCCTTCTTTGCTTCCTCCTCTTGCTCTCATGGGGGAAGTTTGGATTCAGGAATGTCTGGAAGGGCTCAGGAACACGACTGGGAAGTGGCTGCAGGTGCAGATGGGAAGTACCGGGAGAGGCAGCCGGTTGCTTCTGGTGCGGAGGACGCAGTTACTTCCCCTCGTGTGGCTTTGAATCCTCGGCTTCCTTACTTCCGCGTCAGATGCCGGGGAGGGCGGAACGGAAGCACACCTTCCCATCCCATCCGTTTGACATCTTGCAGTCGAGTTTGCCCTTGGCACCCTTTCTGCCAGGGGCCCGTACCCCCCGGAACGTGGGGCCCGCCGGGAGGTGGGTGGAGCGCGGAGGCGGTCATGTCACCAGGCAGCAGCAGAGCACCGATCTGGTCTCCTATTCACCTGTTGACACTCTCCTGCAAACCAAACTCAACTTTCTTTCTCCGTTTTCCTTCGTTCCCTACCTTTTCCATCCCCTTTCTTGTCCCCCTCCCCCAGTTCCTCTTCCTTTCCGGCTCGTTTGTTGGAGTGATTGACAAAATTAGTAAATCCATTCATGTTACTTTTATTGTGCAGGTCTCAATAAATCCCCCGTGTCCGGGGTGCACCTTAATGAGCTAGTGAGCTGACAAATTTGTTTACTGTAGCTGGAGGTGCCGGGTAATGAAATGCACTTGTGTCTGCAGCTCACTGCTAAACAAATACACAGTTTTCTGGAAGCCAGCATTGCTAGCTGCTGCCTGAAGGTTCAGCCACATTCCCCCAGAGACCGAGAGGGTGTGCACGTGCACATGTGCACAGGGGCGTGTGCCTTGAGACAGGCAATCACTCACCCATCCGTGGCTTCGTCTTAAAACACATTTGAATCCGCTGCTGTAGCCCCGCCCCTTCTTTGGTTATTCATTGAGAACTCCCTGCTCCATGGGCTCATGGTATGAAGCCCTCACATTCCTCCTTTTCCTTGTGGAAGTGGAAGTTTCTAGAGACTGCCTTCCAAGATTCCAGAAGAAGGAAACAGGGGTGGAAGGGCTGGATGAGGAGCCTGGAACTGACAAGGCTGACATCGACAAGAAGACTAGGTTTTTAGCTTTAGGCTTGGTCTGAGAAGAGGTAACTGAACCGATGATTAAAGGTGTCCCAGCAGCAGGAGACTCTGTATGTGGGAGACAAGCCCCCGTACACAGGCTGGTGACTGATGCGGTTCGAGGCTGGCCTCCTGGGGTGTCTTCTCCATCTTCTTCTTCTTCTTTTTTTTTTTTAAAGATTTTATTTATTTATTTGACAGATCACAAGTAGGTAGAGAGGCAGGTGGGGGCGGGGGGGAAGCAGGCTCCCCGCTGAGCAGAGAGCCTGATGTGGGGCTCGATCCCAGGACCCTGGGATTATGACCTGAGCCAAAGGCAGAGGCTTTAACCCACTGAGCCACCCAGGCACCCCTCTTCTCCATCTTCTTTAAGGGAGGCTGCCAGCAGTAAAGGATATAGTGGAGCTTGTCTCCCACTCTTGGAAGCTGTCTTTCTCAGGGGTCATGGGGCTGACGTTTTCTTGGTATGGGCAGACTGGGCTCTCATTGTGCAAACAGCTAGCTTTCTGAAGAAGGTTGGGATTTCAGGAGTTCAACCCAAATGCTCCTGTCACTTGTGCCCAAGAGAATATCTAACAAAGGAGCTCTTGGCCCTTTCTCCAGTAGATCCCTTGAAAAGGAGCCAAACCCTAAAGGGTGGTACCGGGGAGTCAAAAGGAAGGCACCCCTACCATTGTCACGGCTGGGCATTCATTTCCTTTCTGTCGGCTCTCTGTCCCTGCTCCCTCCGCACCTGTAGCCTTCTCCACCCTCTCGAGATGCAGACAGAGCCTTCCTGTGGGGTGAGTCAGCCTTGGGCTGCTTGTCTCCTCTTGGTCTTTTTCTCTTGCCCAGTGGATGATGCCGTTCTTCTGTGCTCTTTAACAACGATCTGGGGGCAGGGGCAGAGGAGGGAGCAAGGGGAAAGATAGGGAAGGGGGAACGACTGTAGTCTCCAGGATGGTTTTGGTGTGGGGCTACCCAGGTTTGCCTGTGGCCAGAAACGGCATCCAGGGGTCAGAGGGAATAGAAAGGCCTGTCTGAAGGATTTGTGGGTCAGGTTGGGGGTGCAAGGTGGGGAATGGTTCCAGTTTACATCAAGGTTTTTGCAGCCACCCTAAAGTTGATATTTTCTTCCTCTGGGGAGAAAAAACAAAACCGTAGGGGGGGGTTGGCGGGGAAGGCAGCTGTTCTTCTGCTGGGTGAGGTTAGGTGGTGTTGGACCCGACAAGCCCATCTGTGGGCCGTGTGCACGCATAGACACACACAGGCGTGCACGAAGTCCAGCACACGCACACGTGGCAGTCACAACTAGCTTACTGAAAAAAGCCAGAGTATATTTAGATCCCTCTGCTCTTTTGATTAAGAAACTGCTTATGCTGGAGATAATAAGAGCCTTGTTCCAAGAAGGTGTAGCACCTGAACATCTTTTCCAGCTGTGTATCCCTCTGATCCTGCTCCTTCCTTTCTATTAAAGAGCTAATTGGTATGGAAATGGCACAGGTGTAAACATGAGGGTTTTGTGTCTCATAATTTCAGACCTGGTCATCACCTCGGTGAAATAAATATCCTGGATCTGTGTCACCCCTCCTGCCTCAGGTTCCACCCTGGCCTTGGCTTTCTCCCATCCTTTGGCTATAATTAAACTTGTTTTAAATCGAGAGTCTGCTAGTTGGACATGCCCTGCAGCCAGAACGGGCCGTGCTGCCCTTAGGGCTGGAGGGGGGATGGGCTGTGGCTGTCTCCTGAGACAGAAGGGAGGCAAGTGGCAGCCCAGATATTTGCATGGGCCCTGTCCACATTACCTAGACCCAGGCTTTTCATTCAAGAGGTTATCTCATTCCATAACCTGGTACGTTACCTCCAGTGATAGACTGTGTCAGGCAGACACCTTTGGAGTACAGCTCAAGACGGAGCCCCCATTCATTCTTTGGAAGAGCAGAGGAGGTGCTGTTCCTTGACCTGATAAACTATTTTCTTTGGACCCAGGCTAATTTATGTGGCCAGTTTACATTATGATTTCCGGATTGGTACAAAACAGAACCTTTGCAGAATTTACGTACTCAGAAACACGTGTCCTTGCCTCCGAACAGTCCTGGGAAGTTGACGTTGGAAGGGGCAGGTGAGTTAGGAAGGGGAATGCCGTCTCCCTAGAGGAAGGAATCCTAGAGGAAGAAGGAATCCTAGAAGGAAGGAATGAAGCCCAGTGTCCCCGTGCCAAGGCGGGACCGCCGCTCGGGGGCCAGCACGGAGGTCGGCTGGATTCACGGCATCTTCTGGTGGTTTCGGTCTTTGCTGCTGACCCACAGAGCTCAGATGCAGAGTGGGAACTGGGGAGTCCTGTCCAGCCTTCCAGATAGACACGAGAGGCCCCAACCAGATCAGATGCCTGTGGGTCACTTGGTGTTACTGATTTCCAAAGAGAGTTCTGCCGGAAGTGCCCGGTAATGGCTACATTTGGTCTGAGGTTCTCTCTAGCTCTAGCTGTCTGGCTTTCTGTACTAGGACTGCCCCCCCCCACCTTCTGCCCCTTGTCTGCCCTTTGCCATCGTCCCACAGCTCCTTCCTTAGTCTCTGATGCCCCATGCAGTTACCGAGTGCCTACGCTCTGCCAGGCCCTGTGCTCTGGGTTGGGGAACATAAAGATGAAGGGAACAGTTCCTGCTTGCAATCTAGTAGGCAGAGCTGAATGTCAAAAATAAATGCATCAAAGGGTTTTCGTCGTGAGGGCTTTAGAGGAAGAAGATGTTCTTGGCATTGAGTCCTAAATGGTGTAACTCATCCAAGATGCCCCCTCTAGAGTCAGCTTTCTGGAAGCAGCCGCCCAGGATTGATAGAGCAACTTCAGCTCGTGTGTTGCGCAGGGCGGCCATGAGCCCCATCTGGGCTGTCCGTGGCTGTAGGGGGATGCCTGGCTGGAAGGGGGGATCAGAGGCGGGGATCCAGCCCTCTTTGCTCGCCAGAGCCGTGCACCCAGACGACTTATCTGTGTCTGCCCAGAGTAAGAGGATGATTTTCCCGTTCAGACAAAGGCGGCGTCTGGGCTGGCAGGGGCTCTGCTCTCACTTTATAGTTTGGAAAGCCTTTGCGCCTGGACCTCTCATTTGATGCTCTCAGTGACAACTGGGTAGCCAAGGACAAGCAAACTCTGGTCCAGAGAAGTTCACTGACTTGGTCAGAGACACGAGGCGAGGAAGCAGCAGAGCCAAACCCCCTGGGCTGCTTTCATCTCCCTGGTGTCATGCCAACCAGGTGATTTCCTGAAGGTTTTCTGCTACGGGTGGAGGCTCGTCCTACCTCCGCAGTGGTATCAGGCATGAGGTCTGTCTGTAGCAGCAGCAGGAGCCCCGGGCGTCCCTGGGGCTTGGGCGGTGCAAGGAGCCGCGTCGTCACGCCGCCCGGCCTCTTGCCCAGCCGCACATCTCATGGCAGCTAATGAATTGCTAATACAATTTTCTAGATAATTTTATTTCCATAGTCCCACATTTTAATGTGTTTCCAAAAGCTAGCATTTATTTGCTTAATCTCCCAGTGTAATAGAATCTGCCCTGACTCATCATACATGCGAACAATCAGCTAGGCAGGAACGGCAGCAAATGGTTTAATAACTCAAATCCAGTCTCTGGATTTTTAGCTTGCATGCACCAGTAGCTTTTCTTGGGTCTTCTCCACTTCTCTACTCCCCCACGCCCCCGCCACCTTCTCCTTTTTAAATATTTTTCTGTCTTCTCAGCTGTCCCTCTCCAAACAGAGGAGAGGGGAGAATGGATACAGGGCCTCAGAGACCCCTTCTTTTCATCTCTACACCTCGACCAGGGTATCGGTGGTCAAGGAGGGCCCCTGAGCCCGGTGAGGTGTACCAGGAAAGGGAGAGGGACCCTTTCAGGGACATGGTGGCATTTCCTTCCCAAGGGGGGATGATTCCATTTGAAACTGGCCGCCAGGGTGCAGAGCTGGCCACCTGGGGACTTTGGGTGCACCCCGCTTCCCGATGGAGCCCCCATGCCAGATGCCGTCATACTGTCTTCCCCGGACCTCATTTCTCTGCCCCCCACTCCTGTCCTCAGAATCCCTCCCCTGGCCAGTCCCTCCCCACTTATCTCCACCCTCTGGGGCTATCCTGGGCCCCTGCCTGCTTTGAAACTTATTTGTGGTGTTTCCTAAGCTTGGTCTCTCCATTTGTCCCTCCTCCTGGTCCTTGGCTTGTCAATAGTCTTCCTTTCTCAGTGCCACAGTTCTCATGGAGTCTCCCCGTCTTGTCCCCTGGCAGGTCTCCGTGTCTGTGTCCCCAGCTTGTCCAGGACCCCAGTTCTCTGTTTGGTCTCAGCCTCCCCCTTGTCACCTCTCAGGGCCTGTGCTTGGTAACTGTTCATGGAGGCTGCTGGATGCGTACAACGTGAATTTAGGCCACGTATGGGTGGCCTAGGGTGGCAGCTTTGAGAAGCTTCCCTGGGAAGACCCAGGGAGCTGAGGGTTGTGGTGTCCTCAGTCCGTCCTGTGCTGATGGGGCACCAGCTCACAGAACTCCTCTGGGCCTGGCGGTGTAGGCTTGGAGTGTCTTTACCAGGAATGTCATACTCTCTCAGACCCAGGTGCTTTCCACGCTGGAGATCTCAGGTGATGTCCAAGGGGGCACCTGGGGTGATGAAGGGCTCAGCTTGCCCACGAGGCCGGCTCTAGCTTACCAGTGGGAGGCAGCTATTCGACATCTGGCTTAGCTGGGGCCGGGGCTGGGGGCCCTTGGGATGTCACAGAGCTTGCTGCAGATGGCCTGCGCACCGAGGTGTCCTGGACACTGAGCGCTTGCCATCAGCCCTGTGGCTGCGCCTGTCGGGCAGGCCTCTCCCCTCAGCCAGGTTCAGCCAGACACACCAGTACCTGCCCCAAATTCTTGCTGGCCTGGGACGTGGGAAGGCTTTAGAGAGCTGTACCTTGTGTCTCTGTTTCCGGTGCTCCCCCCCACCCCGGTTTTCTAATTGTCGCTGGAGCTGCCCCAGACGCGCTGGGGCTGCCCCAGACGCGCTGGGGCTCCCAACCCAAGCGGCATGAGAACTGGCGCACTGGCCCTATGGTGTCCCTTCCAGAAGCCCGGATAGTCAGGCAGCCCAAGGCTGAGCTCCGTGGTGGAAATCAGACAGACTTCAGCAGTCTCACATCTCAGCTCTGCCTCTTCTGACTGTGTGACCTTAGGCAACTTGTTTTCCCATTCATGGCCAGGGCGATGAGAATGCCTGCCTTGTGGGGTTGGGGGCGTGGGTTAGTTGGGATGGCAGCATCGATAAAGCACCTGTACTGGTTCCTTTCCCTTGTGCTCATCGAGGCCTGGAGCAGAACAGTGCTTTTGCATTGTGTTCAGCCTCTCCTGAACCTGGATGCGACCCCTGGCTACACAGGTGACTGTGAGGGCTAGAGGAACGGGGTGGAGGGTCTGCCTTCCTGCTAGTTCATCCTAAACCCAGCTCTGAATGGGACTCGTGCAGGGAGAACAGGCCACCCCTTTGCTGTCTCCCTGGATGGACCAGACTGGTAATAAGGTCTTCATGCTGTCCTTCTCTTCACCCCACTTTCTGCCCAGATCTCCTTGATTCCGCATTGAGCGACCAGAGAGCTCTGCCCTTCCTCCCCTCAGGGCTGCACCAACAAATGCTAGGCCTGTCCACCTTTCCCACTCGTGTCCTCTGCACAGGGCCAGGTGGTGCGGGGCTGAGCACCAGATGCCAGCTTGGGGGGCAGCCGATAAGCTGCGCAGGGGAGCGGACCTGCTCGGGGAAGTAGGATCCAAAATGGTGGGCAGTGAGTCCCTGGTGAGGACTCAGATGGTGGGTGTGGATGCTTCCCCGGCTGTGCTGCTGCGCCCAGAGAGGCTGTGGCTCCAGAGCAGGATCAGATGGGGTTGGAAGCTTGTCTTTATAGGGTACCACGGGGCAGGGACCTGTGTTTGTGATCACTGCAGAGAATGACCAGACAGAATGAAGTGAAAATCTCATGCCAGTCTCTAGCTTAAAATCCTCTGACAGTTGCCCATGTGTCTTGAGATGCTGCCTAAATGTCTTCCCGTGGTTTTCAAGACCCCTTTATGGCCTGGCCCTGCCTGCTGCTTTGGCCTTCCCCTCCATGTCCCCCACGCCATCTGTGCTGTTCTTCTGTCTGATCCTCTGATAACGCGTTTCTTTCCAGGCCAGAGTGTTCATGGCCTCATGTGCTGGGGGACCTCTGTGCTGACAGCAGAGACTTGGTGTAGGTTTCCAGGGCTAGATCCCCAGTGTCCCAAAGGGAGTCCTTCTTACAGAAGGTACTAGAATAATCGTTGTTGAATGAAGAGACTCTTAAGATGTGTGCATCGGTGCAGGGAGAACTGGTTAAAGGAACAGGATCTGTAGCTAGCCTCTGGAGAGGATGCAGACCCAAGTGGCCTGGGTTGGATGGCAGCTTCTGAACCCTGCAGAACTTCGGGCAAGTTGCGTAGTCCCCGTGCCCTGTTTGCCTTACCTGAACGGTGAGGAGGTCAAGCCTGCCTTCTGGAGATAGGACTTCAGAATAGCTCTACTCCACCTCTGGCTGGCACGTGCTGTCTTTGTGATTGTGACCCCCCCACAGAGGCCACCCCGATTTCACACCTGCCATCCCAGGCTCCGAAAGTCCCTCTGACATGCGCCATCTTGGTACCCTGCCGTTGACACAGCCAAGCTGTGCCTCACCTTTGTCATTGTGACGGATTTGATTGCCTCTTTCTCCCACTAGACTTTAGGCGCTGTGAGGGAGACAGGGAAGTTGAGTTTGTCCACCATTGGAGCCACACACCGGGTGCTCCCTCGATGCTGCGTGGCCTGGCCCCGGGTTCGCCCCTGACCTTGGGGGAGTACAGGCATAGCCCTGACCCTGGCCCCTGGTGCTTGCTCGCGCCGGATGAGTCAGGAGCTGTCCTGAGGCTGTCCCTGCTCCTGTCCCCCACAGGCACGGACATGGCCGTCTTCTGTCTGCTGTGCGGGAAGCGTTTCCAGGCGCAGAGCGCGCTCCAGCAGCACATGGAGGTCCACGCCGGCGTGCGCAGCTACATCTGCAGCGAGTGCAACCGCACCTTCCCCAGCCACACCGCCCTCAAACGCCACCTGCGCTCACACACAGGTAAGCCCGCTGGGGCGGGGAGGGGGGTGGCAGGAGCCGAGTCGCCAGGAATCTGTGTCTGGATTCACCTCCCGGGACATACAGGGGAGGGGTCAGTCCAGGTCGGACCTAGCCCTCCTTTGCTCAAGGTGGGGGCGTGGAGGGGCTTCATTGCGCAGGTAAGTGTTAGCTCTTCTCCCCGTCCCGCCTAGGGGACCTGTGAGTCTCAGTCTCTCTGTGCTCAACAGAATGTTGAGTTCTTCAGCAATGCAGGCTCTTAGGGTCTCGCCCCACCCCCCATAACTTGGACTTCGTGGATATAGAAAGGGACCCAAGGCGCAACACGATGGACCCATATTCCCAAGAGATTCTGATGAGGGTGGACCCAAAACACGTTTTGAAAAAAGCCTACCCAACTTGGTCTCTAGCTGTCTGTGTCACAGCCCTCGCCTCTCCCTGGCCTTCACCGCATGGACACGCGTGCCTGACGGCAGCCCCGGAAATATTAGGAAGGGGTCCTGCTTGCCCTGAAGTAACAGAAGCAAGTTTTCTGTCCTTGTCCATTAACCGTGATTAGGGGAGACGATGAGGGCACATCGACCAGGAGCCAGTGATGGAGGAGGAAGGTACTTGTGAGCCAAGGGGGCTGGGCCCTGTGGCCGGTACTGGCTCGTCCCTGCGGCCGCCCCCCTAGGTTGACCCCAAGGGCCAGGAGGCAGATTGTTTTGGGTGACTTAAATTCATTCCTTTCCCTATGACAAAACTGAGTCTTCACTGACTGCACCTGGATAAAGGAGTGTCCCTTTCTGAGCCTGCGTGGGTCTCTGCCCTTCAGATGCATGAGTTTTCGATTCAGCCCTGCAGAGTGGGACTGCTGTGTCCTCGCCCTGAAAGCTAAGCCTAGCTTGTGTTCTCAGACTTCTCTGAGAACTGTCTGAGACTTCTCTGTGCTCTGTCCTGGGTCTGGCGTGAGACTGGGGCACGGGGTGGGGCCAGGGAGACAGAGGCCGACTCCCTATCGGGGTCTGTCACAGGGTTACATGACTCTTGGGAAGAGTATCAAATCTATGTGCCTCAAGGCACGAGTGGTAGGACTCTCTCTCTCTCTCTCCTCGTTCTTGGGTCTCATCACAGCTCTGGGATTAAGTATGCAGGCCAGACCTTTCCTAGGTGGCACGCCCTGCTAACGGGGCAGGGGTGCTTTACTTATTGTGGACCAAGCAGGTCCCCTCCCAGTAGCATGCAGCCTCCTCCAGGAGCCTGCCTGGCCTTGCACTTTCTGGTGCCACTCACTCGGGTTGGGGGGGGGGGAGCGTGCATCGCCTTAAGCATCACCTGACTTGCTGGAAACATTGGGGTTTGCTGGCATAAGACAAGGGGAGGTCTCAGCGGGTAGGGCCCGACAAGAAGGGCTAAGGGGGGTGTCATCTCTGTAGTGCCTCTGTGCACATTCCCTTCAGGTCTTCACATTCCCCCCACCTGGGTCCCCAAGTTCAGCCTTAACATGGTGGCTAGTCACCTTCCAGCTGCTTCTGAGCAGGCTGCTAGATCAAATCAGTTGGCTCCACGGGACTGGAAAGATCCCAACCTGCCGAGAGTCTACCCAGGATACGCCCTGCTCTGCCCGCGTTCTCTTCCAGGAGTGCAGGCCTCGAAACAGCCCCTGCTGCCGGGCCAGTCCTGGCCGGGATCTGTGGGGAGGGGCTCTCTGCAGACTGAGTTGGGGAGAAGGACTTGTATAATCCAGGAAACGCGGAGCACACTGCTGGCCCCGCGCGCCTGTGCTCGCCCCCATCGATTCTCACACCCGTGAGGCCCCGTGCACACCAGCCCTCTGCAGGCCGAGCCCACCCCCCACACAATGCCTCATTACTATTCCGTTGTTCTTGGCCCGGTTGCTGCCGGGGCTGGGTGTTTAGCATCGGCAGCTGTGTTTGGTAGGTTAGTCCAGCCGCGCTCTTGGCATTGATGGATCCCTGATTCACACGGCTCATCATATAATAAACTCTCAGCTGTGCTAAAGCAGGGCCTGGCGGGGAGGGGCCCGAAGAGCGGCCGAGATGGGGTCTGGCTGGTGCCAGGGAAACCACCAGGTGAGGCTAGGCCGCTGGGGTCACAGATGCACTGGGCAGGCCAGAGGGCCTCTAATTAGTCTCGTTTGTCCTGCACTTAATGTCAAGCTCATTAAAGAGGCTACAGAGTTAATCAACATACCACAAATTGGATTTTGAGTTCTGCAGCCAGTTTTGTGTACATTGTGGCAACACTGACACCATTAACTCTCAGGGTGAGGATTTTCGGCCAGGTGCTAGTCGGGCTTCAAAGTCTGTGTGTGTGCGGGCACGCGTGTGTGTGTGTTTTTTTTCCTTCTAAGTTCTTTTGACTCCTTTCCCTGGGCTGACTCTGGAGATTTCCTATTTAAACTCATTTAACTTGTGATCCACTTCATAATTAAATTCATAAAAATCGGATCAAACAAACCTCTCTGCCTTAACCCTTTGTTTTTTAAACTCTCAGGGCCCCCCTCTGGAGGGGAAGGCACAGACGGCGGCTCCCCGCTCCACCCGCCCCCCACCAGCCGGGTGGCTGCCGATGTACGTTTTAATTACCGGCGCTCGTTGGAAATCTCACATGGCCCTTGTTTTATTTATTTATTTATATCTTAATGAGGATACTGAATCCTTGATTAAAGTCGTTATCGTTGCCAGTTTGGCAGGGAGGGGGAGTCGGATGTGAGACAGGGGCTGTGTGTTCAGACGTCTGCAGAGAGACAGAGTGGCAGGTGAGCCACAGGCCCGCCCAGACTGACCCTCGCTGGGACACACACACCACTAACGAGGACCAGGGTCTGCACCGACCTCTACTCCCCTTGGGGTTGGGTGGGGCTGGCTGGGGGACCCGGCGGTCTACACGGCCCTAGGAGAGAGAGAGGGAGGGCAGTGCCGAAAACCCCAGGATTTGGTCTGTCCCCAGACCTATGCGTGCCTCCTGGATGGGTACGAACTGCGGGGCTGGCTCTGCTCCTCCGCTTCTCCTCTGAGCGTCTGACTCCTCGCCCAAGTGCTCCCACCCACCCTGCTCTGCCTTCGGAGCTTCTTGCAGAGAGAGAGGGAGAGCCCATGGTGAGCCGACCCCAGCTTCCGCTCCCCACAGAGCCTTAAAAACCCTTCAGAGCCATCAGAAGAGATGAGAATTTATGTGGGGACAGGGGCCTGCGTTTGAGACCGGGGGGTGGGGGGAGTTGGGTTGGCGGCCTGAGGAGGAGAGAGACAAGAGAGTAAAATATCATTTTAAAGAGGAAGTGAAGGCACAGGCATGCGAGTCTATAACGAGAAGGACAATTTATGCCCAGGCACGAGTGCAGTTTGACACGGGGATAATGAAAAAACGTAGGTCATTGTGGATGACTTAAACCTTCAGCAGCTGAAGAAAATGTATGAAATGCAGAGGACATTACACGGTTGGCAGACCCGCACATCTGCGGAGGGACAAGTGAAATACAGTGGGCCATTCTTTACCATAAACTGTGGTTGTTGGAGATGCAGCCCAGAGAAATTGTAATTACAGTGACAAGACGAATCAGCGATATTTAAATATTCATGAACAAAGTCTGGGGTGATCTATCTATCTTTATTGTCTCTGCCTTCACTCCTGTAATAAATAAGTCGCTGAAGGCCTCACCTTTCAGCCCCCAAAGCCTCCACTTTGGGTACAAAGCAAAAGACGGTGAATCCCCCCACCCCAGCCTCTCACCCTCCAGGGGCCTGGCTAGTGCCGTGCACAGAAGGGAGGCTGATGGGCCCAGCTTCCAGGCCCAGGGGCTGCTGCTCTCCCTGAGCTTCAAGCTCTTTCGACCCACCCTTTCCTGAGCGTCTGCCCTGGGTCAGCCCTGTGCTACGTACCCCGGGGAACCAGGATTAACAAGACTCCCTTCTTGCCCTTGAGCCACTTCCGTCCTAGAAGCACAGTGCCCATGTCAGGAGAAACAGGACAGCGTGTCACTTAGCCATCTGATCGGTTATCACGTGTCCAGGCCCCGAAACCAGATCTGAGTCCCGACTCCGCTGCTTACGAGCTGTTTGACCGTGGAGACCATCTGAGTACCTCAGGCTTCCCCACTGTGCAATGAGAATGCTGCATTTCTCATCGGGTTACTGCAGTGATTCCGTGATAAGATGTGTGTAAGGTTCCTAGATGGTAGTGAGCCCACGGACGGGGCCGTTTTGATTAGAAAGTACCATAAAAGGCATCCTACTACTAAAATGACATCATGCTAGGCATTTCTTCTCTTTTGGGACAGAAGAAAGTGACTCAGTATGCCCAGGTTGGTGGCACTAATGGGACGCTTCCAAACCATGCTGACGTGAGAGCTGGGCCCTGAAGGATGAGTAGGAGTTTGATGGATGAAATCAGGCAGAGGGCTTAGCTGCTGAAACTGTGGAGCAGGGAGAGAGCAGAAGGTGTTTGGGGGCGGTATCTTCTAGTTTCCCAAGTTGGAAGGGTGTTTTTAAGGGTAGGGGAGTCAGTCAGGCAGGAATGGCTTTTGCCCCTGACCTGCAGGAAAGGGAGAGAAGGTAGCACAGGGAGCTGGGGGGCAAGGTGCCAAAGTGTACAAGTCTGTTCTCCCCTTGCGGGGGCCGGCTGTTCATCCTGGAGCCAGTTGGGCTCTCGCTTCCTGAGACTGGCTCTGCACCCATGGGCGAGGCCTGGGCCGCAGTGACATATGCTTACGTGTGCACACACACACACTCCCTGGTTCACACCAGAGGCCAGAAGGGGCCACGGGTCCTGATGTTGTCTTTTGAGAATGGTGGTGAAGATAGGCATTCTCCACGCCCTGCTGTCTCCCGGAGGGGGGGCGCGGGGGAGGCAAGGCCCTGATTCAGCCCCTTGTCCCCACAGGCGACCACCCGTATGAGTGTGAGTTCTGTGGCAGCTGCTTCCGGGACGAGAGCACACTCAAGAGCCACAAACGCATCCACACGGGCGAGAAACCCTATGAGTGCAATGGCTGTGGCAAGAAGTTCAGCCTCAAGCACCAGCTGGAGACGCACTATAGGGTGCACACAGGTACGGGGGACCGGGGAGGGCCCCCGAGCTGGCGTCGGGACCTGGGTGTCCGGGGCAGGGGGGGAGCATGGTGCGAGGCTGAGCCTAGGAGTGGAATGCGTTCTGGGAAAGGTGAGCACGCTGGCCCTTGTGCCTCCGCCAGGGCCAAGGCTGCTGCAGACATTGCTAGTTGATCACCGCACACTGGCCTTCCAGGCAGCTGTGCCCATAGTTCACAGAGGACAACGATCTGAGAGTCCCTGATTGGGGTCAGGTTGGCCTGGTGACAGAAGGCAAAGGCTGGCATAGCTTCTTGTAACTGGGTCTAGGGGGCACCGAGTTAGGCGAGGATGAGGGCTGGGCTGGGAGTCAGGCTGAGCTTTCGGGGAGCAGAGGAACAGAGGTATACACAAACCCCTCTACGTGTATAATGTTTACCCCTTCAGAGGGCCTGCATGCTCTTTTTTCTGTAAAAGAATGTGATCTAGTGTGGGGTCTGGGGACAAAACAAGTGGAGGTGGCCTCAGGGTCCAGCATGGCCCAACTTGGGGCCACCTGCCCATGACAGGCCACCCTGCCCAAATCTTCCCGACTCCAAGGACAGTGACGTCCCCTCAGCTGCTTCCGGTCTGCCACGTGGGGAGTGGTCATAACGTGGCCACGGGCAAAGGCTACAGAATCCTTCCTTTCTGGAGAGCCAGTGTTAAACATCCTTCCCGGCAGCACGCTGCAGGTTGGCGGGGCAGAAAGGTAGATACTCAGAAGGACTTCCCAAGAGGATGCGAGGTAGTGGAAGGTAGTGGGATCCAGCAAACTAGGATGCCTCCTCCCGTCAGGGGAGCAGCTGTCCCAACCAGCAGACAGAGGATGGGGGAGACGTGACCTCGGACAGGTCCCACTGGCCGCTGGCTGAGGGGAGAGTGTGCACCCATGTGCACACTCTCAGGGGTGGGAGGGGGAGACAGAGGACACAACAGGGAGAGGATACTGTGTTGTCCGAGCTTTGCTCTCTCGCCTCCAGCCTGCACCACAAGGGGAGCCTCGGGTGCTTGGTGTTGACAGCTAGAGTCACTCCGAGCATTTTCCAGAGCCCTGGGGCTTCCTTAGCCCCCTGCCGGGGATGTGACCCGGCGATCGGATCATTAAATGCATTGGTGGTGACTATTGTAAATAGCGGGTCGATAGTTAGATCACTTTGGCTGTTCATTACTTCATTATTTGCTGGGGCCTCTGCACAGAGGAGTATCGATAGCGAGATGGCTGGCCAGTTAATTACTGTATCGAAACAAGGTTCCCTCACACCCTCTGCTCAGCTCCAGGGGACTCTAACTGGGAGGAGGCTGCGGAGCACCCAGGGTATGGCCAGGCACCTCCAGGCTGTCTGTCCCTCCCAAACCCCTTTCTAGCCCCACCAAGAAGGTAGGGTCCAGGGGCAGCTTCTCGGAGCCTTAGAGGAGTAGCCGTCCCAGAAGGAGCACGTTTGAAGAACGGGGTTCCCTCACTTTGACCCACCTACTCCCCACCAGCCGTAGCCCAGAAAAGGACTCTACCTCTTATTCCCCCTGGAAAGAACTGTGCTGAAGAGCCATCCCCGGGGGCTTTTTGGCACCTCACTGGCCCTTTCCTAGACCCCCACCTCCTTTCTTGGGAAGGGAAGATTCTGAGCCTTTGGGAGGGTCGAGAAGAGCAAGGCAGGGCTAAGGGTGTGCGAGCACCACTGCAGCCATGTGCTGCCCGGGGCTCGTGAGATGAGCGACCGGGAAGCGCCATGGAACCCGCAGCTCCAGGCACCCTAGCCATGCGTCAGGGGCCCGGTGGGTCAATGGACTAGTGGCTGCCGCACTGAGTGGTACGTCCATCCTCACGGAGGGCTCTCATGGAAAGCGCTGAACTAGAGGGACCGACGTCCCCAGCAAGCATGAGGGTCCCCCCTAGACACCCCCCTGCACCCCCAGGGAGGCCTTCATGGCTCCCCCCCACACACTGGCTCTCTCCCGCCCCCCCCCCCAGGTGAGAAGCCCTTCGAGTGCAAGCTATGCCACCAGCGCTCCCGGGACTACTCGGCCATGATCAAGCACCTGCGCACGCACAATGGCGCCTCGCCCTACCAGTGCACCATCTGCACCGAGTACTGCCCCAGCCTGTCCTCCATGCAGAAGCACATGAAGGGCCACAAGCCCGAGGAGATCCCACCTGACTGGAGGATAGAGAAGACTTACCTCTACCTGTGCTACGTGTGAGGCGGGCCCGCGGCGGCGAGCGGGCAGCCAGGGGAGCGGCGTTCTGGTGGGTGAAGTCTGTGAGCCTCTGGGCGACAAAAGAGAAATAGAACAAAAAGGAAGGAAAAAAAGAGGAAAAAAAGGAAAAAAAAAAAAAAAGAGACAAAGAAAAGGAAACCTGATAGCTGTCTGGCCTTGGACTCTCTCTGGGGCTCCAGGTGACCCAATGCCCGGCCACTGCCCCTCCCCGGGGGGGTTAGGGGGGCCCCCTCTGTCCCTCCTCTCTGCCTGGGCTCTGGTTGGCCTCGTGTTCTTGGGTGGGGGCGGAGGGGGTTGTTCAGTTCAGAGGGTGGTCTGTTTTTCTCGTCCCTCCATCCAGAACCCCCTTCGATGTCCAGAAGTGGAGGCAGGGGAGGGGGCAAGGGGGCCTCTGGTCGGAGCCCAACAATCCGCCTGTCCCCAGGGTTGGGGGCAGGGAGGGGGCCTGCAGGTGGTGGGCTGGGCCGGTCACATGGCAGCTCTGGTTTGCTGGGGCAGATGGGGGTGGAGGAGCTCTCCTTCCCTTCCTACCACTCAGTGTATCTGTTGCTTCCCCTGCACAGCACCCCCCACCCCGCCTCCATTCTGCCACATGCCAGTGTCCCCTCAAGGTCTCCAGCAGCTTCTTGGGTCTTGTCCCTCTCTAGCTCCTTGCTCCCTGCCTTCCTAGTGACTCCTGTCCTCCAAGCACAGGGCCCCCAGCCCCTCATGGACGGGGGGGGGGGGGGGGGCGGGCATCTTCCTCCTCGCCCAGTCTCCCTAGTGGGGAAGCTGGGTTTGACTCCCAGATTCCCCATCCTGCTGCCCTCAGCTTTCTGAGAACACCCTCGCCAAGCCCTGTCCTGAGCGAGGTTCCTGCTGAGCTGCTTTTGCTTCTAAAATGGGAAAACATTAACTAGGTATCTACTGTCCCACCAAACAAACCAACCCAAATCCCTGCAACCCCACTTTCAGTCCCTAGGAGAAGGGTCCATGTAAGGACTCGTCACCTAAGGGACGGATATGGATGCCCTTTTTGGAGAAGGGGACCCCCTGTCCAGGGGTCAGGGTAGCTGGCTGGGCGGGGGGAGGGCTGCTGAGTTGTACTGGGGACCCCAGCCCTGGTTCAGAGAGCGGCACAGAATTCCTGGCGCTCAGGGCCCCCCACCCCCAGTCCACAGGGAGGAGGAAGGAGAGGAGGAGGAGGAGTTGAAAGCGCTTTGGCCCTTGTGTTCTGTTTTGCTTCTTTTCTGTGTCCCCTGTTCCCCTGTTAGCACATTGTACTTGAATTACCTCAGTTTTTTGTGACCTCATGAGCTTTGTTAACCCCTGTATCTCTTTTTCGGTTGGGGGTTGGAGGAATAGGGAGGATGTTCTTTTCTGTTTCTTGTGTGAATTAAGAGTTGATTTCATAGACTTCGGCTGGCCTCCGCCCTCCCCATCCCCGCTGGAAGGAGCTGGACAGAAGGAGTCCAGTACTCAGGATCTGAGCACGAGAGCCGGGGCTCAGCAGAAGGTGGGCGGAGGGGAGGGTGTGATGGGTGCACCCGGGAGTCACTGTTGGTTCTGCCCAGGGCCCAAGTCCTCTGCGCCCAGCAAGGGTTCAGCCTAAAACATCCTGGAGGAAATCCCACCTTTCTTATAATTTGCTGGGGGATTAGAGTCTAGGGGCCCGTATTATTGTATTATTCAGCTCCTGGCGACCCTGTGGGCCCACCTCCCTGTGCTTGCTCATTGCCAAAATTGGTCTCTCTTCAGGGCTGGGTGGGGATGAGCCTGGCTGTGTTTTGTTGTATGAGGGTAGGGGTGTTGTTTTTCTAAAAGCTACCTCTTATGTTCCTCCATTCTTTTGTTCCCTTCATGCCTCCCATTCTGCTGCTCTGCTACCCCCCCTCCCCTTCTCCCCAGCCTCCCTGCCCTGAATTTTGGAAAGCACATTTGCAATATTTGTGTTCACTTTGGGATGGGCCCTCTGTTTCATCTCACGCTTTATTTGTAAGAGTTGTCTGTGTGTGTGTGTGTGTGTGTGTGTGTGTGTGTGTTCTTTCCTTTCTCTCTCCGAGAAAGTTGTGGCTGCCATTTTTATCTTGGGTTTTGAAAAGTGGTTTTGGGAAGCGGTTTTGGGGAGAAGGGTCATGAGGGCTCTAAGGGAGTCAGAGAGATGGGTGCTGCTGTGAACACCCCCACCCCGTCCTTTGGTCCCAGCCCTCCTGCCAGCCCCCGCAATCTCGCCCACCAAATCGGAAGGCCTTAAAAATTGTGTGTTGGGGGGTGGGCGGGATAGGAACTGGGGGGACTCTGTCACTAGACTGTTGATTGGGGATGATAAGGTAGGGGAGATGCTATTTTGCAATTGTAATAATGACTTAGAGCTTTGGAAAGGAAAAAAAAAAGTTGAAATATGTGACTAGAGCAGTTGTCATGTTGATAATGTGAAAAGAAGGAAATTTCCTGGGGGAGGGGCCGTCTGTAAGAAATCAGTATGCACTATGCTTCCTCCCCCAGTCTGGGAAGAAAGGGGACTGCTGGCCCTCAGGGGATCTGTAAATCCCAGAAAACAATATTTTAACAGCAAGCTATCATTCAACTTTGGTGGGGAAGGGGGGAAAAAAAAATCAAATAATTCCATAGACCTAGCTGACACCTCTCTCTGCCCCCCTACCCTTCCCACGCAGCCTGGGTCTCCTGCCCTATTCATAAAAGCTGAGAGGGTTGAGCTAATATTTAACAAATTGTAATATTTTTGTAATGTTTGTTAGTTCCTTGTCAGTTCTACAAGACCTTGCCCTTTCCTTTTGTAATGTGAATAGGAAAAAAAAAAAAAAGACAAAAAAAAAATCCACTACAACCACCACCACCACCACCACCACCACCACCAAAATATCCCTTTGTACGTGTGTGTGTGCGTGTGTTTTGTGTGTGGTTGTGTGTTCATCACACGGTATTGTTGTAATCTGGTGTTGCAGCATTGGATGGTACTAAGTGAGCCCGTGTCTGCCCCACCGTCCCTAGCCAGGAAGTAAGGAAAGAGGGTCAAGGCTGTGGTGTCTGAAGGATACGGGGAGGAAGATGCCTCGTGCTGGTTTCGCTCTCCCTTCCCCCTCCGAGGCGCCCCGACGTCCCACAGGAAGGCCAGCGTGTCTCTTTCCCAGGTTCCTACTCACAAAGACAAAATCCTTCAGACCTTGCCAAGGCCTTCTTAGCCGGGCCTCCTGGCCGAGGTAAAGGTCAGAAAGCATGTGGAATCTTGAGATGGGTCTGGATCAGGGGGGCCAGGGAGACCAGGGAGGGTGGAGGTGCTGTCTCCCCAGGTGAGAGCTGAGTGTTCTTACTTTCCTCTTCCTTCAGCCCTCTGGCCCCTTGGCCAGCCGCTGCCTTTAGCCGTGAACTGCTGACTACCGTACTGCTTGCTGCTGCCTTACCCAGCGTAGCGAAACTTCTCCAGCCTGGAGAGCCCAAGCTGGTTAGTGGTCCCTTTCCAGTGCTCAGCCCCTACAGGCGTGTCCCTTAACGCTTTCGGTGACATTGAGCCATCATGTGATCTTGTCCCTATTCACTCCTTCATTCATTCAAAGCATTAAAATCCTATGTGTATATAGGATAGACAAATATAGAGATATATATATATAGCAAGAGAGAGATATAAAATAGTAAATATCATTGCTGCTTTGGGCTGCTTTGGAGGAGGCCATGGATAGCGGGAAGGTCGATCTGGGGTGCAGGGGCGGGGGGGAAGACTGGGGGCCCCAGTGATCCAGTACAATCCAGGGATGCAATGCGGGCTTGTTTAATCTTCGTGCCTGAACAGTTTCTCTGTGTGTAGAAAACAAAACAAAACTGCTGCATTTTTTCACAAGTGTATGGTACCCTTCTGGATGCCATTGGTCCCACCGGCTGCAGGGGTGTTAAGGCCCCGGAGTGAGAGGGCCATTTGGCTTACCTCCTAGCAGGGGAGTGAGCCCGTGGTGGGGCGGCCTCCGGACTCTGTCCAGGAGAGGGCTGGGCGGGGGGAGGGGAGGTGTAGACAGTTCCCTGCAAAAAAACCCCCAAGGGTGAAAGATGGGGGCACCAGATGTCAGAAAAGCAGAAGAAGATCCGACTCTGTTCACTTTCCCGAGCCCTGTGTTCTATCCTTTTCTACCCCCAGCTGGCTTCCTCCTTCCTGAAGCTACCTGGCGGCACTTACCTGAATATTTCAGCAGGAGGGGAAAAAGCCAGACGACCCAGCTCAGGGGTGCTGATGGGTGGAGGAAAAGGCAGGGCCGGCCGGGAGAGGGGTGCAAGACAGACCAGGGAGGTTGGGTCAGGGGAGAAGGGTGGGGAGAGGGGGCGTGGGGTCCCCGCAGGCCCGCGAGCTGGCCGCCCTGCCTCCCGGGGTCCTCGGCGTCCCAGGACCTTTGCAGACAGGGTACCAGCCTCCTGGTGTGTGTCCTGGCATTCGTTCACAGTAGTGTGTTATGCATGATCTTTGTGAGGTGAAGAAGCCGTGGTGGTGCGCCATGATATCCGACCCGTATATATAAAGATAAATATATATATATATATATGTATGTAAATTATAGCACTGAGGGCTCTACTGCCCTGCTGGACCAAGCAAAACTAAGCCTTTTGGTTTGGGTGTTATGTTCTGTTATTTGTTTGTTTTTGTGGCTTGTCTTATGTGGTGACAGCACAAGTGCCAGTCCGATCGCTCTGTATTACGGAATAGTGTTTTTAATTAATGGATGTTCTAGTTCATGTCTACCTCAGCACCTCCTCTTAGCCTAATTTTAGGAGGCTGCCCAATTTCGTTTCTTCAATTTTACCGGTTACTTTTTTGTACAAATCTCTCTCCCCCTTCCGCCCCACCCCACCCCCCCTGCCCCGCCCCTCTCTGCCCAGCCCCCATCCTGCCCACCCCCGGTCTCGCTTGCCAGCCCTACTACCTGTTCTCTCGTCCCCTGATGCCGTTCCCCACCCCACGTTGTGCGGTCCTGGTCGCAGCTTTTCCGCATCTGCCTTCGTTTCGTGTAGATTGATGCGTTTCTTTGTAATTTCAGTGTTTCTGACAAGATTTAAAAAGGAAAAAAAAAAAAGAAAAAAAAATGAATTTACTGCTGCAGGTTTTTTTCTCTCTCCATGTGTCACTAAGTGAAGTTTGTGCCTTCTATAGCAAAGAGAATATTTTTTACATCCTACTAACAGTAGATTTTTTTGTAGTGAACATTTTTTGTATTTTTATTTATAAGTCTCATAAGAAAAATAGCAATGTTCAGTTGTATACCTTGAATCTGCAGTTAGAAGAGAATAAAGTTAATTCAGTTGTCTCTGGCTTGAAGTGTCCCCTTTTTTAAAAAAAAAACCAAAAAACAAAAAACAACTGCTTTGTCTTCTCTTCCTTTTCTTGGGTGGTTAACGCTAGAGGAACGGATTTCTGGCTGGGGAATGAGGGCAGAGGAAGCTCTGGGGTAGTTATGTGGCCCTTCCTGCCATATTTATGAAGCACGCACGTGCTCCACGACATCTTTTTCTGAAGTTTTTCAGTTTAAAAATAGCATTCTGTGCACTGTGATTTGGTCCTTGGAACAAGGTCTGAAGTCAGCAGTGGCCCGTTTACTCCTTCGGGTTCCCGCCACGGCTCCCAGCAGCTCTTGCTGGGAGCCCTGGGAACACAGCAGGAACGGGACAGACAAGCCCCTGCCCTCAGGGGGCCGAGGAACTCACTGGCGCTAGAACCTGGCTTGGGATCTCGCAGCTGGTGAGTGGGTCACGAGCTGCATCTGCGTCTTCTGACGGCAAATCGGGTTTGCTTTTCCCAGGGCGCCAGAGGCAGCGCCCTCTCCCTTACAGAAACTCTATCGATTCTTCCTGAACTTAATCCACCAGAAGCGGCCACCCAGTGTAAGGTCCGTGGGTCTGTGGCCGTCGGCCGGTGGAGAAAGGCGATGGGAACAGGAGGGAACAGGTGGGAGGAGGGGTACAAACCTAACATCACCGTTGCAGAAAAAAGCCGGCTGTCCCGCTTCTCTCCCAGTCCCTGGGCCAAGGCTTCTTCTCGGGGCCTTCCTTCCTTCCTCTCCCTGGGGATGGCAGCGTTGCCCTGGTTATCTGGACCTGCAAAACCAACTCCACCTAATTCTAGATGCTCTGGCCCCGCACCTGGGCCTGAGGCTGTCCTGCTGGTCCAGCCAGCTCCAGCCCAAATAACCGGCCCCTCCCCCAGGCCCAGGCCCCGAGCTTTGACTGCTGCTGTGGCCTCTGCAGAGCCCAGTGCCAAGCCCCAAGGGCTGCCGGACCCGGCGTTAGCGGCTCTCCCAACATCCTGCCCCGAAGACCTGGCTTGGCCTAACCTGCCCACTCGGGGTGTGGACATGGAATGGAAGCCTGGCCTTTCAGCGGTGAGGGCAGGCCTGAGGTCTGCGTGACCTGGGGGTGGTCAGCAGAGAACCACCTAGAGCCTTGGTTCCCTGCCCCCCACTGGGCGACCTTCTCAGGAGGAGGAGGCGGCGGCCCGGTGGTGCCTGTTCGACCCGCTGTGCACGCTGGCTCCTCTACGTTCTTCTCTCCTTTTTTCTCTGTTCTTTTCTTTCATTCCCCTCCTCCCCATCTCTATTCCTCCAATCTTGTCTTTTCCCATTATTTTTCTGGAGGTTCTTCCTGGCCTTTGTGTCTCTGGGCCACATTCTTTTCCCTCTCCCCATATTGCTTCTCTTGGAAAACCACCCTTTGCCAACAATATATTTGGGTTGGTTTTGAGTCTCTGCCCCCGTTCTCCGCGTGCATCCCTTTCTTCCCCCGGGTCCCTGCTCTGAGGTCCCCCAGGCCTCGGCCCCTCCCCCACACCCCTCCCCCTCGGGCCTCAGCTTTCTCTTGACAGATGGGAGGGCAGTGAGCACTCCCTCTTTAAAACAACATTTAATCGCCGTTTTCTGTTCTTGGACATCAAAGCTGGGGCTTAGGCGCTGCGCTGGGGTCGCTGTGGTGTGGGCTCTGGGGGAGAGGAGGTGAGTGAATAGGGGCCGGGCTGAATGGGCTTTGTGTGGCCGCTGGGGTCTGCCTGCTTTACATGCTCTTTGACCCAGATATGATCTCATGGAGAGAAAGGGGCCCTGGCCGGGCCAGCCTGAGAACGTTCTGGGGCCGGACTCCGTCCCTACCCTCCCGCCCCTGACAGCCCCGGCCCCTCTGCCCTCTGCCCCAGCCTACGGGCCAGGGGCCTTCCACGGGGGGGCGCTCTGCTGGGGTCAGAAGAGGGGCCAGGCCGCCGAGGGAGGGGCTCCCTCCAGGCCCAGAGTGTTTCTCCCGCGGTGAGCTGCGAGCCCCGGACACACACACAGTGGCCCTTCTCGGCGGAGGCTGCTGGGTTCAGGTGGGCATTCGGGTCCCATCGTCCCCGCCGTAACAGCCGTCTTCACAACCGCACTGGAGGGCTGCCCCCCTGCCAACAGCGGGAGGGCAGGGGCCAGGAGCCCGCGGAGACTTGCTAGAAATTCAAGCAAGTTGTGGCGGGTGAGAAGAGGCAGATGGCGAGCAAGGTCCGAGGCCAGGCTGTCTGTGTCCAGCTTAGCATCCCCAGGCCTCCCCACCTGCCTTCCTAGGGAGCCCCTCGCCCCTCCTACCAGGACAGGGAGGGGGCAGAGGAGGCCTGACCCCAGGTGCTCTGCCTCCCTCTGTTCTGTCCTCTGTTTTGCTGCAGCCAGAGGGATTTTCCAGATATGCAGATAGCATCATGTCACCTCCTCAATGAAAGTGCCCAGTGGGGACTCTTAGGATGGAGTTCAAGCTCCTTAACAAGGCTTATGGTGCCTTCAGGGCACCGAGCCCCTGGGCTCACCACCCCAGCCCTGTCTTGGGACCACTCCCACAGTCTATGGCTGCCCCCTACTCTGTGCTCCAGACAACTGGGCCATGGGGGGGGGCGGTGGTGGTGGTGTTCCTGGAAGACACTGGGCCCCGCCCCCTGGTGGGCCTTTGCACATGCTGTATCCTCTTCTGGGAACTGTGCCTGCGTGCACGCCGCCCTTCAGTCTGGCTGTCTCACCATTTCATTTTCAGGTCTCTCTGAAACCTCACCTTTCGCAGGAAACCTTCCCCAGAATAGGGTGCCGTACCCGTGCACAGCCTCCACAGGACGGTTGTGGGTCCCGCGCTGCCATCACCACCTTTTTTCACTCTCGCCATCAAGCCAACGTTGAGCTCCTTGGAGGCTGGAATTGTGCGTTGTGTATCTTCGTATTTGCAGAGCCTGGCGCTGGCCGGCACACGCCGGGAACCCAGTAAATCTTTGTGGAGTAAACTGATGGAAGGCAGGGAGAAAGCAGGAGAGAGGCAGTTAGCATCTGGGGCTGAGGTTGTGGGCGCCAGGGCCGGGCAGAATCGAAGTAGGTGCACAGCACCTGCCCCCCGGGGCACCTCCACACGCGTGCCTGCCACGGGCTGCGAGGCACCTCCTGCTTCCTCGCGCAGGTGCCCGTCCGTTCATGGAGACACCTCAACCGTGACTCCCAGGGGAGTGCAAAGGGCGGTGCAGCAGCCCAGGACACCTCGCTGAGCATTTTCGGGGTGTGTGCGCGTAGACACCGGCTCCGTGGCCCAGATGGGGACCGACCACCCCCCAGACGGGGACCGACCACCCCCTAGCTGTTTGTGCAGTGCTGGGTCCAGCCCCACTCTCGGCACTCCGACCCTGCCCCCTGGGGGCTGGCTGCCGGACCGGCTCCTCTCCGGGCTGTGTTTTCTGCTCTCCAGGGGGTGCCTCAGTGAAAGTGAACTCACTCATTTAAACCCTGACGCTGCAGGCCTGCCGCCCCCCGCGGCGCTAATTACCCTGTAGTTCTAAACTGATTGCTGTGCACTAAGCTTAAGCCCTCCTTTATTTATTTACTGACTACATTAATAGCAAAGCCGCTGCTTTTAGCCGCTCCTCACTGTACCCTGGCTGGCTGCACCCACTTTGCTCTGTGTCCCCTCTGGGAGGGGGGGTGCAGAGGTGCAGCCGGGCATGGAGCCCCCTGGGTCTGCCACCGTCATGGAGTCCGCGGGGCTCAACAGCAGTGAGAACAATGGCCTTGGTCCATAGAGACTCCCAGGCCCAAGGGAGGGGGCTCTGTCTCTGGTTCTGACTCTAAGGTAGAGAGAAGAGCACGCAACACAGCCCAGCTCAGCTCCCCCCACGGCCAGGATCTTCTGTTCAGAGGACTCTCTGGAGCTTGCCTTGGGCTTTCACACCTCCCATGAGGTGCTGAGCACTGGCTGCGTTTAGCAGGTGGGTAAACTGAGGCTGTGGCTCGACGGCTGTCGGTGGTGACGGTAGGGCTTGAAGCCAAGTCTTCCCACTCCATGAGCCTTGCCCTTATCCCTCCGGCAAGCTGCCTGTCCCAATGTCCTCCCCCTCCTGGCCCCAGCCAACCTGGTCTGACAAGATCCCTTTACCCTTAGGTCCTCACAACTTCCACGCCTTGCCATGAGGAAAGAAGCCTGTGGAACGCACATCTCTATCTCCCAGCCTTTTCTGCCTCCTTCACGTGCTTGCCCAGAATTTGCTGGAAACAGGGACCCTAGAGCCTTTCCTAGGGCAGACCTTAACCACACCCCCAGCTCCTTCCAGGACTCACACTGGGCAAGTCTGGGGTGTACGGGCCAGCTGTGGGTTTCCACGGGGTAGCGTCTGCCTGTTCCCTCATTCCGGGGCCAGCAGAGCCCATGGCCAAGCTGGCTAGCATCGCCTGCTTCTGAGTGCCCTCAGGTCCTGTGCGGCAGATCTGGGCACCGGGCACGGCAGCGTTCTGAAGACCAGATGGGCACCATCAGGGTGCAGCTTATGGACCCGTGGAATCAAGCACTCAGGCTTGACTTTGATTTGAAATAGCGGGGTGAGTGTTGTGGGGACACCCCTCTAAGGAAGTGGGGGTCCAGCAGAAAGAACATGGGGCTCAGAGTCAAGAGGACCTGCATCTGTGGCCGGCTCTGCCCCTCACTGTTTGACCTTGGCTGCAATGCAGAACCGCTCCAAGGTCCCCTCTGTCGACTGTAAAATGGGGTACAGTAATATCTGCTCCTTTTACCCTCCGGAAAATCATCAGCTGGAGGAAGGTGCATGTTCAGCTAAAAAAGCCTGTGCTGTAAAAATGAAAATTATAAATGGGGGGCAGGTTCAAGGCTGGTATGGGAGGGGAGCCGATGTCCCAGACTTTCATTTCCAGGACAGGAGCCCCCACAGCCAGGACTCAGGAGCCCGGGGGGTCTGCAGCAGAGTCCTGGGCTGGCATTGCTGGGACTCTATCGCCACCCAGTGGGCACAGGCTGCAGGTGCTTCTTGCTTGGGCGGGTCTGCAAAGGGACTGAGAAGTGTCCCGTTGTAAGCGGTTTGGGCTCCCCTGGGTCTTGGGCTGGATAAAGGGAGGGTGTGGTCCAGGCTCACATCAGAGAAAGAACAGCTTTAACTACTTGGGAGTTCAGACGGACTTTCCAGAAGGTGTCCTGAGTCAATATTTCGATCCTGACCCATTTTTCTCCTACCTTTGCCCCCACTGACCGATGGCTCATACCCAGTCCAACTCTTTCCATTCCTAAGAGGCTGGATTGGAAGATGCATGTCAGCCAAGGCATCCACAGGGCCTCATCTTACATGGGGGAAGGCCGGCCTCGTTGAAATCCTCTTTTGAAATCTTCAAAACCTTCACTCCGGGGAATGCAGGGTGGCACGATTTTCTCAGTGCCCAGGTCTGGCTCACGGAGGGCTTGAGGGGGGACAGCAAGAGGCTGCCTTTCGGCACCTCCGGCCGTCTTAAATGAATGCAACTAAATGGTTTGGAAGACCCCTCCTGACACTGGGCTTCTGACCGTGACTCCTCAATGCAAAGGCTACGGTCGGGCTTCTTAACACCTGTTAGCACTTGGAAAAGCAACAGTTCACTCCTGGGTTTCTCCCTCTGCCTAGCCGCTGCGGTCTTCAGCTTAAGTGGGCTTCTAGCGACACCGCGTGGTGGAGACTGGGAAATGCATGCGTGAAGGTTAGTCTGGGGAAGGGGAGGGTTTTCCCTAATAATTAGTCCCAGTCTGGGAAGGGAGGGAGTGTGTGTGCAGAGGAGCGGGGGCTGGACCTCACCAGTTTGACTTGATTAATATTCACCTTATTCTCCGAAATCTCTTGCCAATTAGCATTCCTTCCGAAGACCCTATCCCAAGCTGCTGTACTTGACCTTTCCCTTAATTCCCCACAGCACAGCTGAGATCAGGTTGGAATATTTAAATTAGACTTCTCTGAAGTCTCAAGGACAACAAAAGAAAATAAGCACCAAGAACAACACAACATGAGCTCAGCTCTCTGCCCGCTCACCTTCTGGAGATGGGGCCATCGTTAATCCCTGCCACCCCACGTCTCCCAGAAGACCAACAAAGACTGAGCAACGAGTCCTCCTGTCCAAGATCAGCTCCTCCCCTTGGGCTCTGGGGGTCCTCCTCTCCGTCCTCCGGAGCTCTGCTCCTCCTTTCCCCTTCTCTCTGCTGCGTCCATTTCCCCCTCTCAACCAGATCATTCCCGTCAGCTTAGACACACCTCCCAGTTTAACCAGGCTTTCCCTGATTCCACTGTCCCCTTTGGTTGCCATCCAAACCCACGTCCTTCAAACAGCAGAATTCTAGAGAGAGCTGTGATTAGACACTCTTCTTTATTTTGCTTACAGTTTTAAATCTGAGTTTTATCTGTTACTCCATTGGAATTGTCTTGTCGAGCTCACCAGTGGCCCCGTCTTCCAAAATACAATGGCTCCTTGGCTGTCTTCCTTCTACGTGATCTCCCAGGAACGTTCTACCTCACTGGTTCCTTTTGGAAACACTTACTCTCCTGGTTTCTCCCCTCCCCCACCGGCTGCTGCTTGTCCGTCTCACTGGCTCCCTCCTTCCTCCGGAGCAGGAACTCTGGAACTCTGGCTATTCTATTCAGCTATCTCTTTAGGTGTCCGTGAGCCTCTTACCTTGTCTGTCTACTTCTGCCGATTTTAGTGCAGGCGAACACCTCCCCAGTTTTAATCTCCAGTCTTGAGTGTTCCACGGCCTCTCCTGGAGGCCCTGTCCTTATCTTCATCTATCCAGAAGGAGGGGAGAGAGAGTTTGAAGGGGGCTGACCTGCTTTGGAAAAAGCTTTGGCTCAGAAATATATACGTTTCTGCATCTCTCCTGCTTTTGCCTCCCCTTGCCTTGACTGTACTCAATCATGGCTACACCCAACCGCACAGGAGGCGGGAAGATGTAGTCCAGCTCGGTCCGGAGGAAAGAGATTGATTTTTGGTGAAGAGCTAGCACTTTCTGCCACAGTCGGGCCTTCTAGTCACCAAATATCTGAGTAGACTCTTCTTCCAACCCAGCGAACATGAGGAACGACAGAAAACCCAATCCCATCGTTTGCACCTGTTTCGAAATTCAGGACCCCTGTGTGAGGCGCAGACCTCACCGCCAGCTCTGTGAGCCAAAAGCCGGTTATGGGCATCGGTTTGTGGCTGAAATCAATGGCAGGAGTCCATCCTATGAAACGCCCGGAAGTCTCGTGAGCTGCTTTCTGCCCTCCTCAGTTTGCTCTCTTCCCTCGGCAGAAATTAAGACCATTTCCCTGGCAGTTCGGTGTGGCCAGGTGACGGAGGCCCGCCGATCATGTACTGATAGGAGTCGTTGGCACGGCTGTTGGACGGAGGCTTTAGAGGGGCAGGACACCCCTGTGTTAGATCCCCGAGGCTGTCACAAGAAACCACCGCAAGTTGGTGGCTTCAACCAACAGAAATTTACCTTCTCACAGTTGGGGAAGCCAGGAACCTTTCCTCCAGAGAAAAAATTCTCTCTGGAGACTCCAGGGGAGAATATTTCCTTCTCTTTCCCAGCTCCTGGTGCTTCCTGTGCCCCCTGGCTTGTGTCCCCCCCACCCCAACGCCCCGCTTCTGTCTTCACATGGTCTTCTTTCCCGTGGGGGCTCTGGGTTGTTGACTGTCTCTTTTAAGGACCCCCCTCAGGGGACCTAGGGCCCACCCTTATCCAGTATGGTCTCACCTCTTCTCAATCCACACCTCCATCCCACCCGCAAAGACCCCATGTTCAAGTAAGGTCATATTCTGGGGTTAGTGTGAAGGAGGATTTGGGGGAAACACTGTCCAGTCCACCTCGGCCCCCTTCATATACAAAAATCCCCTTGGGGGGCACCTGGGTGGCTCAGTGGGTTAAGCCTCTGCCTTCGGCTCAGGTCATGATCCCAGGGTCCTGGGATCGAGCCCCGCATCGGACTCTCTGCTCGGCAGGAGCCTGCTTCCTCCTCTTTCTCTCTGCCTGCCTCTCTGACTACTTGTGATCTCTCTCTGTCAAATAAATAAATTTAAAAAAATCCCCTTGGGCCGTGGGAAGATTAGAGCATACGCAAGTCCCTGGTGTAGAGCAAGGGAGAATTGAGACACGGGGATCTATGACGATCTCCGGCCCCTGGCAGTGAATCGAGTTCTTTAATTAGACCTTGGATCTCCTGTCTTGGAAAAATAACCTAGCCCACTGTTCTCTGAAGCCTTGGGGGAATCATTTCTTGGCGCTTGTCTTCCCTGGCCACAACTGAAGTAGGTCCTTGAATCGGGGCCTCCCTTAGGACTGCATTTTTTCACCACTATCCCGATTCCCACTTATAAGAATTTGGGGGACTGCGTGTGGTTTTAAGCTCCCACAGTCCAAGGCTTTATTAGGCTGGGTTCAAGGATTTTTGGCAATTCAGTTTCTTTAAAAACAGCCTTCGGACCTATGCTTCCAATCCATTCCGCCGGCTAGTCCCCATGCATAACGCTCTTTCCTAGACATGGTTGTCAAACATGCTTTTGTTATTACTATTCTTCTTATTAAATTTCCCCTCCCTCAAATCCGAGCTCCTTCGCCAGCTTCCCACTGGCTACCCTGGGGCCATCCAAAAGAGTCAGCTTGGGTGGGAAAGGCAACACTCTTAACTTGATGTTTGCCACAGAACCAAATCCCTTTATAAGAGGATTTTTTTTTTTCTGTTGCTAGACCTTTATTGTTTTTTTATTATGTTATGTTAGTCACCATACAGCACATCATTAGTTTTTTTGTTTGTTTGTTTTCTTTTTTATAAACATGTATTTTTAGGGGTGCCTGGGTGGCTCAGTGGGTTAAGCCTCTGCCCTCGGCTCAGGTCATGATCTCAGGGTCCTGAGATCAAGCCCCACATCGGGCTCTCTGCTCATCGGGGAGCCTGCTTCCCCCTGCCTCTCTGCCTGCTTGTGATCTATCTCTCTCTGTCTGTCAAATAAATAAAATCTTAAAAAAAAAAAAAAAAACATGTATTTTTATCCCCAGGGGTACAGGTCTGTGAATCAGCACTCACCAAAGCACATACCCTCCCCAATGTCCATAACCCCACCCCCCATATCCCAACCCCCCTCCCCCCAGCAACCCTCAGTTTTTTTTGTGAGATTAAGAGTCACTTATGGTTTGTCTCCCTCCCAATCCCATCTTGTTTCATTGATTCTTCTCCTACCCACTTAAGCCCCCATGTTGCATCACCACTTCCTCATATAGGGAGATCATATGATAATTGTCTTTCTCTGCTTGACTTATTTCGCTAAGCATGATATGCTCTAGTTCCATCCATGTTGTCGCAAATGGCAAGATTTCATTTCTTTTGATGGCTGCATAGTATTCCATTGTGTATGTATACCACAGCTTCTTGATCCATTCATCTGTTGACCCTCCTCCACTGTTGGTGGGAATGCAAGCTGGTGCAGCCACTCTGGAAAACAGCATGGAGGTTCCTCAAAATGTTGAAAATAGAACTTCCCTATGACCCAGCCTTTGCACTACTGGTATTTACTCTAAAGATATAAGAGGATTTTAAATAATGAGCTTTCATTGCTTGAAGCCCTGCCCAGGTTTCTTTCCTGTAATTGAGGCCACAGAAGCAGTCTGCTTCCTTATATCCAAGCAAACACACACACTTCTGGATTCCTCCCCCCATTTTCCTTCATTTCTTCTTGGAAACGTGTCATTTTTTTTCCCTGAACTCATCCCTCGATAATAATATCTTGCTACAAGCCTGGAGAACAACCTTCCTAGGCTAACATTCTGCTTCTTTCCGCTCCAGGCTCGGGATCCATTCGGTCTACCTTCCAAGTGATTGCAGGCAAGCATTTTCCTGAATGTAACATTCCTGCCCCCCAGGGGGCCTCATCTTGTCTAGCCAAGCTGTTCTTGTTGCAGGTGAAGGGCCTCGATTATCTGACCTTGTCTTCTCCCGTCCGTCTGTCTCGCAGCCTCCCTCCTGCCGGCCCCTCCCCCAACATGGCAGGACTTTGCAGGTGCTGTTCCCTCTGCCGAAAGTCCTCTGTTCCCTCAATCGTTGCCTGGATGCCTCCTTCTTGAGTAACTCAGGTCTCAACTCAAACATCACCTCTTACTGGGGTCTTCTCTGACCATTCTATCTAAAGGTGGTTTCTTCGGGGCACCTGGGTGGCTCATTTAGTTAAGCATCCAACGATTGATTTTTGTCTCAGGTCATGATCTCAGAGTCTTGAGATCGAACCCACGCCGGGGTCTGCACCCTATGAGGAGTCTGCTTCAGATTCTCTCTCCTTCTCTCTGCTCCTCCCTCCACTACCGCACACACGTACTCTCTCTCTCTCTAAAATAAATAAATCTCTTAAGAGTTGAATGAAAGCCGTTTTCTCATTGCATTTAGCACCATCTGACATTCTCTTCTTTATCTGTTTACTTGTCATGGAACACGTCTGTTTTCCCTTACACAGAGCTTCCGTGAGAGCCGGGGTCCCACTGGTCTCCTTCACTGGGACCCTGACCTACCACACTATTATTATAAGAACAAATGCCACTACTTACAGAACACATGTGCCAGACACAAAATTTTAGTTCCCTGTTGAAAATGGTTTTACTAAAAAGTTTCCAAGATACACAAAAGTAGGATAATATGATGAATCCCTCCTAAAACCTGTCACCTGGATCCAACATTCTCAAGATGTTACCATGTGCACTTCATCTAGCCTCCTTGCTTTCCTTCCTTCTTTTTCTTCAGAAACAAAACCCCGGGGAGGACCAAGATGGTAGAGGAGTAGGAGAGCTAAAGTTCCTCTGGTCCCAGGAATTCAGCTAGATAGTTATCTTTCATTTTTCTTTTCTTTGTTTCTATAGAAGTCTTTTAAAGAAAACCCCAGGCATAATATCCCTCCCTCCCTGCTACATACTTCAACATATGCATTTTTTAAATAAATGTTTCTGTTTTGTTTCAGTGACATTCATACACCTTCAAAGATTAGCAATGGGTCCTCATTTCATCATTTAGTCCATGTTCAGATTTTCCTGACTGCCTCAAAACTCATTCTGTAGAGTTGATCTCTTTGGATTAGGAGCCAAACTAGGACCGTGTTCTGCATCTCTCAGATGTCCCCTCGCCCACCATGCTGTTGACTTGTTGAGAAAAGGGGTGACTACAGTTGACCCTCCAACAACATGGGTTTGAACGGCACAGGTCCACATATAGTGATTTTTTCCCCCATAATTGCAGTCCAGCCCTGTGAATGTATTGCCTCCTTATGATTTTTTTTCTCCAGTGGACTTTATTTTGAGAACACAGTATATTATGCACAAACATGCAAAATATGAGTTAACCGACCGTTTGTGTTATCTGTGAGGCTTCTGGTCAACAGTAGGCTATTGTTCAAGGGTCAACTGTATTATTAACTATTGGGTTTGAAGATGATGAAGGCCCAAAACGGGGCTGGATAATGGGAGTGAAAAAGACAAAACGGTGTGAGGAGGTGTTGTAGAGGAGTCTTCTGGTCAACCCTGCCTTCGTGCATGCAGCGGTGATGCCACTACCTTCTCTGAGGCATCAGGAGTTACAAGACCACCGGTGGCCTTGCTCTCTCTTACAGGATCTCCCGTGTAACAGCTGACAGAAACCCTCAGATTAGCTAATTGTATCTCTCGCTTTAATTACTTGCTCGGCCTCTCCCAGCTGGGCAGAAATCTTTACACTTCTTCACAAAATTCCCTCTTTATCTTGCTTCTTCTGAAGCTTGTTAGGAGGGTGTGCCCAAACACGATGCTTCCCATGGTTCCCAGACCACCTGGGCACCAAAACTCATGGGGTTTTGTTCTGCTTCTTTATTAATTTTCTTTTTTTTTTTTATAAAGTAGGCTCCATGCTCAATGTGGGCTTGAACTCATGACCCTGACATCCAGAGTCACAAGTCCTATTGCCTGAGTCAGCCAGGAGCCTCTGTTCTGCTTCCGTAAAAGCTACACTCAAATATCTGTTTCCCTACCCCAGACCTTTTGAATCAGAACTCATGGGCATGTTCCCTGGGAATCTGTCATTTTAGACCACTTTCCAGATGACCAGGATGTAGCTGATTTACAGACTCGGATCAAAAACCTTGCATAATACACCGATGGTGTGAGTCCTGAGATGAAGTGTGTAAAGGATTTCTGCCAGGAGAGTTACCATTTCTTTAGAGTCAGTTATCCCCCACCTGTTTTGTTTGTATGTACTTTCCATTACAGTTTTGTACATATACCCCAATATTTGTTTATGCCACACACACACACACATTACTGCACTACCATATTAGTAGTATTCTATTACAATAGAACAGTTTTAAAGATTTAACAAGTAAACAAAAATAGAACTTCTCATATTTACTTCTTGCAGCCTGGTGTTTTTCTTGGACTCCCGTCCATGGACAATGAGTCTGGAATATTCTCAGCCAATTGTCCTTTGCCTGAGGCTGCCCCAGGAAGTCCAGTATGAAGAGCTTCCAGCTCTCACAAAAAAAATCTTAGTCCTATATAATTTTTATCATAACCTCAGATCCTCCTTGGAGAAAGATTTTTCTGGTTCACCTGACCTGAATTTTTTCTTTACAATGTGACCAGGGGAACTTTCCCAAATTAGTTGCTGAGCAGGAAAGCAAGTAGATCTATCAGCAGTCCATGTTGGGTTGGGTCCCAGCCCCTCATTCTTCCTGTGGCCCTTGTGGATCCCTGGAGCTCAGGACACAAAAATTCCTTAAGGTTGCAGAGGGGGAAAAGGTGATTAAGGGCCCAGAAGGCAAACTGAGGTAGGGAAGCCTAGAACTGGCCATTTCTAAGGCTCTTTATGTCTTCTCATAGATCTGAGCTTCTATCAGCTGTTATTTTCTTTTAGGCAGAAAAGCTTCCTTTAGTATTTCTTAGTGTGGGTTCCGTGGTAACAAATTCTCTCAGCTTTCCTTGATCTGAAACGTCTTTACTTCACCATCATTTTTGAAGAGTATCTTTGCTGGGTATGGAAATCTGGGTTGACAGTTACTTTGTTTGTTTGTTTAAAGATTTAAGGATGTCATCCCTTCTCTTGGCTCTCACTATTTCTGATGATAACTCAGCCATTATTTGTGACTTTGTTCTCCTTGACAGAATATGTCATTTTTCTCTAGATGATTTCACAATTTTCAGAAGTTGAACTTTATGACGTGCCTAGTTGTGACTTTCTTTCCCTAGAAGCCTCTTAGCTTCTTGGATCTATAGGGTCATATATTTTATGAAATTTGGTCAAGTTGTAACTATTTTTACTTCATATATCTTCTTCTATTCCAATTCTCTCCCTCCTTTTCTTCAGGGATTCTAATTAGCTATATGCTAGACAGCCATATATTTTCCACAAGTTTCTGAGGCTCTGTTCACTTAATTTTAATCTTTGTTCTCTCTTTCCTTCAGACTGGATCATTTTATGTCTCCGTCTTCTAGCTTATGGGCTCTGACTTCTGCCTTCTCCAATCTGCTGTTAAAGCCACCAGTGAATTCCTCACCTCAGACGTTGTATTTTCAGTCTGGAATTTCTTTAAAAAGTGTTCATTTCTCTGTGGAGATTGCCATTTGTTGTTCATTAAGACCATATTTTTTCTTTAACTCCTTGAGCACATTCATTATAACTGCCTTCAAGTCCTGGTCTGTTAGTTTCATCATGTAGGTCATCTCAGAGTCTGTTTCCATGGATACCTTTTTTTTATGGGTAACATTTTCCTAGTTCTTGGAATATCTAGGAAGTTTTTATTATAGGCTAGATATTGTGGGTGATCTCTTGGAAAAGAGTCTGGATTATGCTGTTTGCCTTTAGAGAGTGTTGTGTTTTGTTCTGTCAGGTAATTAATTTACTGCAGGATCTCCTTGCCCCTGTCAAGCCTTCATTGAAGGCTTTGTTAGGATGAATCTGAAGTAACCTTTATTCTAGGGCATGATCCTTCTTCTCAAAGCATAAATTTTCTGGGATGGCAGCTGAATGTTGTAACAAGAGGAGCTCTCCACTCTGACTGGAATGATGGCTCCCAGCACTGTGTGACCACTAGTATTTCCATTCTGTGTTCAGCTCCTTACAGCCAGTCTCTTACGAAGTTTCCAGCTGTGTCTGCTTAGCCCAGTTCCTGACAGAAACTGACAGGGGGCACCAGGTAAGGCTTAAATTGTGTTTCCCCCAAAAGATACATCAAAGTTCAGGGGCGCCTGGGTGGCTCAGTGGGTTAAGCCATTGCCTTTGGCTCAGGTCATGATCTCAGGGTCTTGGAATCCAGTCCCACATTGGGCACTCTGCTCAGCAGGGAGCCTGCTTCCCTTTCTCTCTCTCTCTCTCTCTCTGCCTGCCTCTCTGCCTACTTGTGATCTCTCTCTGTCAAATAAATAAATAAAATCTTAAAAAAAAAAGATACATCAAAGTTCAAACCCCTAATACTTCTGAACATGACCTTTATTTGGAAATAGGGTTTTTCAAGCCGTAGTAAAATGAAAATGAGATCATTGTCATGGGTCATAATCCAATATAAATGGTGTCCTTCTAAAAAGGGGAAATTGGACACAGAATGAAGCTATGTGAAGATGAAGGGAGAGATCAAGGTGATACATCTAGAAACCAAGCAATGTGAAAAGTTGACAGCAGCCAGACAGCGGGTCGGTGGGGATAGATTCTTGCCCACTGCCCTCGGAAGAAACTAACACTCTGTCACTTTGATCTCAGGCTTTTGGCCACCAGAACTGGGGAGAATAAGTTTCTCTTGTAGGAGACCACCCCAGTTTGCGGTACTTTTTTACCCCAGCCCTAGCAAACAAATGCACACCCACATAGACTTTGCTATGACTCCCTCCTGCCTGGTGCCGGCCCCACATGTTCCATTTGGTTTATAGCTCCAAACCCTGATCTTTGCCTTCTCAGCAGGATGGCTGGACTCTTCTTGGGTTCCATCTTTTTGTGCTCTCATCAGGAAAGCGCCCCCAGGCGGACAGCTGATGGAGGCTGGGCTCAGGTCATGGGACTGCAGTGGTGGGCTGCCTGTCGTCCAATGCCTGAACGCAGCGCTGTCACCAGTTCAGTAGTTTTTACATCGAAAGGCCATTCTAGTATTTGTTACTCTGTCATGGCCAGAAGTGAAATTCCTGTCCTAAATTTTTGAGTTATATATTTTGAATAAATTATTTGAACTCATTTACTTCTCTTGATGCCTCTGTGAAGTAGATCATTAACATCATGAGCTCCAGATTAAAAAGAAAAAAAAAAAGATTAAATCACTGGAGCCCCTGGGTGGCTCAAATGATTGAGCATCTGCCTTCGGCTCAGGTCATGTTCTTGGGGTCCTGGGATCGAATCCCATATTGGGCCCCCTGCTCAGTGGGGAGCCTGCCTCTGCCTTTGCCTTTCTCTCTCTCTCTCTGTCTCTCATGAATTAAAACAAAATCTTTAAAAAGAAAAAAGGATCAGGGGCGCCTGGGTGACTCAGTGGGTTAAGCCGCTGCCTTCGGCTTAGGTCATGATCTCAGGGTCCTGGGATCGAGCCCCACATCGGGCTCTCTGCTCAGCAGGAATCCTGCTTCCTCCTCTTTCTCTGCCTGGCCTCTCTGCCTACTTGTGTTCTCTGTCTGTCAAATAAATAAATAAAATCTTTAAAATAAAAAAAGAAAAAAGGATCCAATAACTATAACTTGTCCAAGGATATATGTTATAAATGCTGGAGGTAGACTTTGAACCCAGGCAGTTTAGCTGTGGAATCCTTGCTCTTCAGTATTAACCTGTGATCTCACATAACAGGTGCTCAACAGATGCACTTTGATGAAGGAGTGGATGGTTGTCTCTTCTGCTTCATTGCCCATTTACCTGACCTTCCACCTACCTGGGAAAATCCCAACATCACATCAACTAGTACGTTCACTTCTCTTCTGCCAAGACCAAACTCTCACCGAGTTATCTGGGCCTTTGAAAACACCTCACAGCTTTCCCTTGTCTTTGCCTTCCATTGGCTGTTGGTTCTGCCTTGAATCTCAAACACCTGTACCTCTCTCCTCATTTTCAGGAAAAACACAATTTCCAGCTGTGAACGCTCAGATTCCCACTCAATTCTCTAGATTTGACTTGCTTTGGCACCTACCCTTGCCTTTTGCTCTACTGTCAAAATATTTAGCATTTCTTTCTCTTGTCTAAGGCATATCCACGTACGGCTGCTGCTTGATGCCTTTCTTCCCCTTCCCAGCTCAGCGTGTGGAAGTGTTGTTTCTCTTTCCTCCCCACCCTCCCACCTCCGGCTCACTCCCTCGACTCCAATCTGGCGTCTGTACTCGTCCCCTATTCACCTGTTAATGTTGGCTTTCCTGTTATTAACTGTATCTTGATGCTTCCTTTAAATATATTTGCTATCATTTTAACTTTTTGATCTGGATCCCTAATTTATTATTTTTTACCGTTCACTCATATCAATATTTAAGCTCACGAATTTCTTTTTTTTTTTTAAACCTTATTTTATTTAAATTCAATTAGTTAACATATGGTGTATCATTAGTTTCAGATGTAAAATTCAGTTATTCATCCGTTGCATATAATACCCAGTGTCCCCTTTATTTGCACTAAGTCAAGACAGGTCTCTTCATCTCTTTGTGTTCTTAATTCTCTGCTTTTATTCATAATAGGATACGCTGTAGCTCACGAATTTCTTTCTGCTGGGCGTCTTCTAGATTCTCCCCTGTGGTACTGTTTTCTATATATTTCTAAATTTTTGTTTTCCTTTCCTCATTGATCCAAGTATTTAAGAGAAAATTTTAGAATTTCCGTGTGGTAGAGTGTCTTTTTTCCCCTCTTTGGTTTTGTAATGAATATCTGTTTTATGGCATTTTAAAAAAATATTTTATTTATTTATTTGACAGACAGAGATCACAAGTAGGCAGAGAGGCAGTCAGAGAGAGAGGGAGAAGCAGGCTCCCTGCTAAGCAGAGAGCCTGATGCGGGACTTGATCCCAGGACTCTGGGATCACAACCTGAGCTGAAGGCAGAGGCTTTAACCCACTGAGCCACCCAGGTGCCCCTGTTTTATTGCATTTTAATCAATACTTTATTTTATATTATTTCTACTTTGGGGAAGTTTTATAATTTCTCTGTTGTTTTATATACAGTGAATTCTTGAATATTCCATGGATAGCTTTAGCAAAAAGTATACTTCGTGTTTTCAGACTCAAGAGCTCAATGTATCAATCAGCTAAGTTTGTGTTATTAGTTACATTTTAATTTTTCTCCATCTTGGGGCGCCTGGATGGCTCAGTTGGTTGGGCGACTGCCTTCGGCTCGGGTCATGATCCTGGAGTCCTGGGATGGAGTCCTGCATTGGGCTCCCTGCTCGGCAGGGAGTCTGCTTCCCTGCTTCTCCCGCTGACCTTTCTCCTCTCATGCTCTCTCTCTCTCAAATAAATAAAATCTTTAAAAAATTTTTTTTTCTCCATCTTTCTTTATGAAAGAAAAGTTGAACATAGCAAATTATGCCCTTTCCCTGAGTATGGGCTGGGAAGCGTTGGGACACCAGACGTGTCCCTGCTCTCAGTGTGATGCCAAAGCAGAGGGACTGTTACTATGGTTGCTTCATGGATCAGAGCACCCTGAGCAGTGGGAGAGGGATTTCCCTCCCTCCTGTGTGGGGAACAGTAATGGGGCAGACGGAGAGATACAGGCATGGAGGTTGCATAAAGAGGATGTTGTAACACTTGTTAGTCAGTGATCTGGGACCACATTATGCAATGGAATCTTCGTAGGTGCCAGCAGCGTAGACCAATGCCTGCTCCCCTGCGCCCGCCCCTACATAAATTCCCCACTCCCACCACACCCCCACTCGAAGTGACTGAGATTTAATGTCTACTACCCATTTGAATGGAACTTGAAAAAATTCAGTTCAGTTAAAGAACAGTTATTTTTTGCTTGTTCATTCCGCATCTGTACCTCCGGCTCAGATCTCTCTGTGTGTTCTAGACTTCTATCCGGGTCACACTAGGTTTTTCAGCCTCAGGCTGAGCGTGCTCCAAACTAAACCCATCTCTACTCCTTGTCTCATCCTCTCTCCTCAACTAAAACCTGCTCTTCCTATCTTCCCTGTTTGACTAAACCTTGTCCACCTCTAGGAAGTCGTCTGGGGCAGAATCCAGGTATCATGTGAGGGGATGTAGTTCAGAAAATGCTAAGGGTCAAAAACAGACCAAGGCACAGCCATCCCATCAGCCACCACATATACTGGACATTCGCAGGTGAGTTCTTTAAAAACTGGGCATGCTTTTAAAATAGTTTGAAAACTACTGTAGGAGAGGATGCGATATAGCAGAGCAGAAGAGAGAAGAGCCTAGAATCCTTCCCATACAAGCCAAAGCCACTGAAAATCCTGGGGTTTGGGGTAGGGTGGAGAATGGGGTCCACTGCAGGACGGGGGAGCTGGAGAGGAGGTTGGGAGCTGCTAAGTGCGGCAGAGGTGAATGGCCAAAGGGAAGAGGGTTCAGGGAACATTTTTCATTGGTTGTTCTGGTCTTTATTCAAGTATTTGAGGGCAGGCAAAGAGCCTGAGCCTGAGTTTCATCAAGAAGGACCGAGGACATCAGACTGTCTGCTCCTTCCTGGACAAAGCTCATGATTCTCCGTGGCTCTCCAGGAATCCACGGTGGGGCTGGATGTCGACCAGTGTATTTTGAATCCACAGCCTACCTGGGCCACTTCAAGATGGGCCAGAGCCCCGTGGGTGATAAGTTCCTCCATTTTCTGCTAAAAGGCTGCAACATCACTTTTAAATCAGGTGCTGGTCTCCTTGAACCCTGGAAGAGGTTTGTGGGAGGAAGAGTGGGCGTGCAGATTTTAAGTGAGATGCTGGTCTTCTTCAACCCTAGGCCAAGTTTAGTGTCAGAGTGGGAGAGGGTAGCTAGACAGCTGGTGGGAACTCTGGACCTGGAGATAATGTGGAACTGCCTGATAGGCTGATTTTAGATACTAGGTGGGATGCCCTAAACCTTTCTGAGGTCTCTGGGTCAAGATTTTCTCCTCCCATAAAGTCAAAGAGCTGTGGTCTTTGATGGCTCTGAGTAGCCCTGTCTTCTCCCTATCCCTGCCAAAAAGAAGCAGCAAGGGGCATCAGAAAGTGGAGGAAGGCTCTTTCCTTTCCAAGTTCAGCGCAGGAACCTTTCGCTTTGTGTGATTACCACTGTGGCCCATGAACGCATCATGCCTCCGTGCCTCGCAGATTTGCCCCTAGGGGAAGAACGGTGCTTGGCAGGCTGGATCATTAACATCAAATAATGGGTCTCTTTTCATGATTCACATGAGAAGGAAACATAACCCCATGGCTAGAATTTCCCCAATGAACAATCTCCTGCTATCAAATTTGCTGAAACCTTTGATGCTTGCCTCCATTTTCTCCCAAGGTAGGCTACAGGTAACACAAGCAAAGGGGAAACAAACAAAATGTGGCAGCAGAATCCAAGAGCAGGTGAGCGGGCCTCGTTCAGTAACAGGTCAGGACCCCCTGGTCCTGCCACACTGTTGTTCATCTTGGAAGCCCCTCGCCAGGTCCAAATGCTACTGCTAATTTAGGTTAACCCAGGCTCTCCCTGGCTGGAGAGAAGGCCAGATGGGAAGTGGAGACCAAGATGTGGGTAGGCTTATATTCTCCTTTTAGTCCTGCTAAGAAAGTTTCTGGGAATACAGGCGGTGCTCAATGAATGTTTGCTGACTGCTCTTTGGAATGTTACGGATGGTCTTGGTGGTGCCATAGGACACCTCAGGGAAGAGTTGCTTGCGATAGAGAAACCAGCGTCCTCAGGAATGTGACCAGATTTCTTCTCTTAACACTTACTTATAGAGATTAATTGGCCGTTGATATGATAAGGCTGGTTCTCTCCTAATTGTTCCCCCACCCCACCTCCAAATTAAGCTCTCCTCCTCCTAGCTGTCCCCTCTCCCAAACTCGCCCACTCTCAGTGCCTGGGCCGTGGGCTGTGATGCCCAAGGCTGCTTGGGAAGCCAGAATGCCTCACGCTGGAGCTTCCATTCCCGAATGGTCGACTCCCCACAGCCTCTCCAGGTAGGGAAGAGAAGGAAGCCTCTGGGAAGAGTGGCGCTCAGAGCCGTGTTGGGTGCTGACGACTTAGAATGTGTGGGTTCTAAAACGTGTGGACTAAAAGGAAAGCTCCGAATTTACATGGGCTTTGGGCCCTGCGTTTGCCAGCAGCTCCTCTCTGCCATCAAGTCCTGCGAGGAGATAATTGCCACCGGCTACAGGGTCAAGAACCACCTCGAGCTGGAAAAGTGGCTGAAGAATACGCCAGGGGCGTCTGGCTTGTCCCAGGTGGTGAAATCTGTGTGTGAGCTTCAGCGGGACAGGTAAGGAGTTTGTTGTTTGCTTTGGGATCGCCGTGATGCAAATGTCACTTAGCACCAAGAATCAAGAAATTTTCATGGGGCTGTTTTAGAAATGGCAAGGCAGGTGGAAAGTGAGAAGGAAGGAAGTTGGGGGGCTGGGGGGTCCCAAGAAGAAAAGAGGAAGAGTGAGAGATGAATCCGATAAAGACCAAAAGAGGGAAGAGAACTAAATGGCTGTAGGCAGACCCAAATGCCTACCCAGAATGCCAAGGTGCGTGCCCAGGCTGACGTGGTTCTTGATGGCAAACAGCTGTTCTGATGGGCAGGTGCTCCTGTTGTTCCAGTCACGGCCTCAAGGTGGCGCCAAACTCGTGGCATCTTTCCGCCGTCACAGGAGGTGGGCGTAGAATTAAGACCAATCTTGCACGCAGGCGGACGGACTCTACTTACCTTGGTTAATTTCAGGGCACCAGGAAGGTCCACTGTAGCACCTCCACTCCCAAAATACCACTGTCCCCAGTTAGGTAAGGCAGTTGAATTTGTGTATTGGATTCTATGCCTTTTGCTTAAAACTGAGGGGTTTGTTTTTTGTTTTTGTTTTGTTTTGCTTTGTTTGTTTTTTGAGATTTTACTTATTTGACAGAGAGAGAGAGAGACCACAAGAAAGGGGAGTGGGAGGCAGAGGGAGAGGGAAAAGTGCGAGACCGACGCGGGGCTCCATCCCAGGACCCTGGGTTCACGACCTGAGCTGAAGGCAGAGGCTTCAATGACTGAGCCAACCAGGTGGCCCCAGACTGTAGCTTTTTAAAAATGCAGAACTGAAAAGAGCCAGTCTGTTAGTCCTTATGCATACCTCAGTATGAATGAGCCCCACACGCTGAGAACAGGTGTAGGTACGAAGAGAACGTGTGGGGGGTGGGCAGCGAGGAGGTCGGGTGGCATGGTCAGGAGACATGGGGAGACCCTAGCGGACCCCCACAAAGTCTGCCACGTGCACTTTGTAGGTTTCGCTCAGCTGATTTCTGGCCGACTGTCTATGTCCTGTTGCACTTGGCTGGGCCGTGTCGAACATGGACCTCACGGAGGGAGAACAGGCAGAGCACCAGGAGTGCCTAGAGAGGGGCTATAGGTGGAAAGAGCACTGACCTCGGGGTTCAGGGTCCTCAGCTGGCTTCCCGGCTGTGCCCCTCCCCGGGACTCACTTTCTCAGTTTGTAAATCCAGTGAATTGATTTTCTGGGAGTCTGTGTGAGAGGCAGAGAATGGCCGGGAGTGATGTATGGTCTCACACGATGAGCCTGGCCCAGTTGGCCCGTCTTCCCTCTCTCCTCCATTCGGAGTCAGGTGGGCTGAGCAGGAGGAACGGCTAAGCACCAGGTGCTCCAGGGTGACGTTCGGAAGAAAGGCCCCTGGAAACCTCCGTCTGCCTGGCTGCCTCCTTTCCTTCCTTTGTCTTGAGGCTGCTGCCTCACCCTGGAAGCCTTCCAGGATGCCCTGTGCCATCCCAGGACCCTGCTCTGGCCCAGGGGCCATCAGGTGCTGGGCGGGAACTTTGAGACCACCTTCTATGGGGGTGGGGGGGTGGCAAGAGGCTCGCTGCACTGCTGCAGGAGAAATTCGTGGAGGAACCCCACCGGGATCCGACTTCACCATGGAGAAGCTGGAGATGGCTCCTCAGGCAGCTGAGCCCCTCCCGGAGAAGTGTTCAGACCACAGGGGGATGTTCTCCCTTGTGGCCCAGAGAGGGGGCCGAGAAGGTGGGAGGCGGGGGAGCGAGCCGGGGCGGGGCTTCCAGCCCACATTCTACACTGCCTCCCCCCAGCCCGTTCCTCTCCCATCGACCGGCTTTATTTAGAACGCTTAGCAGCAAATGCTTTTAGAGCCTTATTATACATGATTGCCAGGTAAATAGGGATGTTTATCTCACACAGAGAGGTTCATAATGTACTCCACTAATGGCCCAGGGTTGGGGAAAGAATTGGACCAGAGAAATAAAGCTGTGCCTCCCCTAGTTTTGAGGGAACCACATTTGCATGGCGTGAGGGGGGTCGAGTCCCCCACGATCTCCTAATTTAGGCGTCTTGGGGACTGCTCACCTTCTGAGCTCCTTCCCCACCTGCAACTTCACCCCCGCTGATACTGTGGCCCCGTCCCACAAAAGGAAAAGAACACAGGCTTTGGCATCAGGGGACATGGATTTGGGTACTTGGCTCTCCACTCACTTGCTCTTGTGATGTCCAGTGGGTTGTTAATATCTCAGAGCCTCAGTGTCCCCATCTCTGAAATGGAAAGGATAGCCCACCTCCCCATGGTGAGACCCCACAGACAGAAGATGAATACATCTGGTAGGTAAGCGCATGTGCGATGTTGTACGTGTAAGTGCTCGCTGCCCCTCCAGATGCATGTAACAAGCAGTTCTAAAGGGCGCCGGAGAGGTGGTTTTCCTTCTTCGTCCCGTGCGATCCACCCAAGCCAGGTTGGGACAGGGATGGGGTGTTTGAGAAAGACTTTTGAGGGAAGAAGCAGCAGACCAGTGAGGTGTATGAGGTGACTGGGAGTCCGGTGAAGGAATCAGGGCGGGGGCTGGGGACAGTCTGTGTAGAGCAGGAATTCCTCAGTAGCAGAGACCCAGAGGTGAAGGAATGTACCGTGTTTGTTCAGCAAAAACTGAGGACAGCTGGGTAGACTGGGGTCCTGTTCCTGGTGGTCCCCAATAACCCACTGGGTACTGGGCACTGGCGTGGTGGAGGAAGCCAGTGCTTCGAGCAGGCAGAGAAGGTGTCCCAGCAGTGACGGTTGGTTGAGGGGAAGAGGTGGGCAAGAAAGTAATTCATTCATCCAACAAATATTTGTTGAGTGCCTACGTAAAGTTAGGTACTGCGCGCAGTAAGTGTCAGGAACTTTGCCCAGGGCCGGTCCTCATCAGAAACATGGTTGCAACACTTATGCCCTTGATCACATTCTGCCCCATGTCTGTGGATCTGGGTATATTCTTGAGTGTGTATGTGGTTATGCGCACACGAGTGTGTGTGTGTGTTTGTGTACGTGTGCACGTATGTGTGCATGCGTGCAGGTGATGGTCCTAGAGGATGGGCCATATCTGTCTATGGTGTCACCACATGAGCAGTAGGAGAAGTTGACTCTCAAAGTCTGGGAGCAGGTCAGGAATTAGCTGCTGGAGGGAGCTTGCAGCACGTGGCCCCAGATGCTGAGTGTTAGCCCCTCCTCCAAGGACAGCTCCGAGTGCACACCAGACTGTGCAGCCAGAAAGCTGGCCCGGGCAAGCAGAAAGCAAAGATCAAGGTAGGCGGGCATTCGGGGAGGTGCCCAGGGCTGGTGCTCTCATCAGTGCTGAGTGGCCCAGTGCCCCAGCTCCCTGCATAACCTGTGGACACACATCCTGGGGTATGTTCTCCTGGGGTCTGGGCTTGGTTAGATGGGCTGTCACCCCTGGGAGCTATTGGCTCTCTTACATGATATTCAAGTTAACACATCCACTTTGTGGGCTGGCTGTGAGTAGGCACTGTGTTTGGTTTCATGGGAGGCTAGTGGCCAGAAAGGGTTTGTTATCCACTGAAATAACAAGCAACACACTTTTGTTAAGTGGCGTGGGACTCTACCACGCTTGGGAGAGGGACAATGATGGGAAGCACAGAAGAAACAAGGATTGGTTCCTGCTCAGGGTGGGAGGAAGGTTTCATGAAGTCAGTGGCAACTGAGATGAGTTATAAGAGAGGGTGATGGTTGGAAAAGTGTTCACACTGGAAGAAACACTATGGCTAAAAAAGAAAAAAAAAAAAAAAGCAATGGTCTTAGGAAGATGCCAGGTGAATGATGTGATGTTTTCTCTGCCTAGAGGGTGAGCTCCGCATGAGAGAACAGAGGGAGACAAGGCCTGGAAGGTAGCTCAGGGCCTTGGACTCTGTGAGCCTCTCCAGGGGGTAATCAGAGTTCAACCACAAATATTTATTTAGCATCTGCCATCTGCCAGGCATTGAGCGTGTGGGGCGAAATAGGACACAATTCTTGCTGGGCTCGTAGATGGTCATGACAACAGTGTGAGGAGGGGAGGGCACAGAGGAGATCATGCCTAATCTGGGAGAGATAAGGGAGGCATCCCACAGATGTAATATTTAAAGTGAGTCTTGAACTGACAGTCAGCGCCTGATCGCCAGGCAGTCGAGGGGATGGAGGTGCAGGTGGGCCGGGGTGCAGAGGCGTGCTGGTGCAGAGGCAGTGTGGTCGAGGTGGGAGCCATGGGTGACATCAGGCACGTTGAGGGACCCTCGGTCCAGAAACACACACTCCGTGGCTGTTCTATGCCTGTCCTTGTTTTGTATTCTGGGGATTCAGTGAATGACTCCAGCAAGGCCCTGCCCTCATTCTCCTTGGGAGCGGAAGGGAAGGCAGAGAAGAGAGGATTAGATCAAAGATAAAATACAGTAAAATAAAAAAGTGTGAGCCCTAAGAAAGAAATCAACAGGGTGATACTGTGGAGAGGAACTGGGGCAGAGGGCATGGGATGAGGGTCCATCCAGGTGCTGGGATGGACGGACCTAGACGGAGGTCCTGCACAGCCCGATAGTAGTGTGGCAGTGGCGGTCCCTAGTAGAGGGCTGCCAAGCCCAGCAGTGTCCCTCTCTCGATAACAGAGCCCTCCAAAACGCTGTGGAGAATGCTTCTGGAAGCAGAAGCTACAGGCAGACAGGAACGGCTCTTCTGCTGGTTCCCATCCTGTCTGCCGGCCTCTCCTGGAGAAACCCGCTTTCAAATGTTCCAGCGCTGCATTTTGCCTTCCAGAGGAGGAGGATCCTGGGCCCTCAGACCTCCGGGAGAAAGAGCAGGCAGCGGGTGGGGTGAACGGTCGATTCGTGGAGGACAAGGCAGGTCATCCTCCTGACTGTCTCTGTGTGTGAGTGTGTCCTTCAGGGGAAGGAGGCAGGAGAGCGGGACGGTTCCCTGGGGAGCACTCAAACCTGTTTGGGATCGTTTCCCTTGTCCTTCACTCTCTGGACACAAGGGGGCAGTCGAGCCCTGAGCTTGACAAGCTGCAGGGCCCATGGGGCAGAGGACTGTCTTCCCCCAACCTTGCTTGTAGAGGCCGGCTCTCCTGTTCAAGAGGACCCCTGAATGTGGGAATCAGGGAGAGGAGGCCCACTGCCCACATAGAGCGCCCTGATTTTCACTGACCTTCACGCAACCATATGTAAGACTTGCTGCCCACCTCCACTTCCACAACAGAAGCTGAGACCCCGGAGAGCTAACCCCAGATCCTTCCTCTTGCGCCTCGGGGCCTGGCTGGAGAGAGATCAGCCAATAAGTAGCTTGGGTGACAGAGCAAGGGGAAGGCACCCCAGCTGGCTGCTGGAGCGGAATTCTTCTGGGCCCTCTCCACTGGAGAGAAAATCTCCCCAAAGTCCATGAAGCTGGGCAGGAGGGCCTGGTGCAGGGGATAGGGCTTGACAGCCATTCATGCCAATGCACGGGTCAGGTCTCATGCTGGTGCTGACTATCCAAGGGGGAATTGGATTCAGGCTCTTCCAAAAAGTTCACAGTCAGGTGGCCAAGGGGCCACTACCATGCAGTCTTGTCAATTCAGCATGAGCCTAGGACAGGTCCTGGGGAACACACAGGTGTGGAGGTGGGGTGAGGGAGGTCACAGAGGGCTTCCTGGAAGCCTTGCGGATAAGGGAGTTTAGCCAAGCGAAGGTAGACCAGGACTTTTTGGGCAAGGCAAAATGGTGAGCAAGAGATCAAAGTCGAGGGAGACTGAAAGTGGTTCCAGTGTGTCTGAAAAAGTCCCAGTATAATCCTCTTCACTGTCGCAGCTGTTTCAACGGCACAGGCTCTGTGGTCTTGCCCGACTCTCCAGCCTGTTGGAAGGGCTTCCTGCCCAGTTTTTTGCATTCCTGCAGAAGCCTTGGAGAACTGAGTTTTTCCAGGCCAGGACCTGCAGCATTATGAAAAACTGGGTGTTAGGGGAAAGACTTGGAAGCTGGGCAATTCATTTCTTTGGGCTTTTTCCTCTGGGACCTTCCACTGCCCTTTGCTTTAACAACTGGCTCCCCTGCAAACTGGGGACTCGTGCGGCAATGGGGAAAGGAAGGTGTGACGGGGTAGCTTTAAGAGGAATTCAGAGGTTAAAACTATAAGCAAATAAAAACACAAAATCAAAAACCAAAAGCCTAAATATTGATTAACTAGGTCACATAAAAACAAACTGCTGGGGCGCCTGGGTGGTTCAGTGGGTTAAGCCTCTGCCTTCAGCTCAGGTCATGATCCCAGAGTCCCAGGATCGAGCCCCATATTGGGTTTCCTGTTCCACGGGGAGCCTGCTTCTCCTTCTTCCACTCCCCCTGCTTGTGCTCCCTCTCTCACTGTGTCTCTCTCTGTCCAATAAATAAATAAAATCTTCAAAAAAAAAAAAATGAAGACCGTAGCCAAAGTGATCAGGCAGATGGGAAGAAATACTTGCAATGGATAAAATCAACAGGGAACCAGTACCTTCTAGAATATGCAAAAAATATACAAATCAAAATATACAGATTTGGGGATGCCTGGGTGGCTCAGTGGATTAAGCCGCTGCCTTCGGCACGGGTCATGATCCCCGGATCCTGGGATCGAGTCCCGCATCAGGTTCCCAGGGAGCCTGCTGCTCTTTCCACCTCAGCCTGTCATTCTGCCTGCTTGTGTGCGCTCGATCTCTCTCTCTGACAAATAAATAAATATTATCATTTCATTATTAATAAATCATTATTTATTAATAATTATAATTAATATTAATAAAATATTGATATTTTATTTGTTATAATAAAATTTGTTATGATAAAATTTGTTATAATAAAATTATTTGTTAAAATAAAATTATATTTATGTATATAATACATACATATAATAATGTATGCATATACATATACATACATGTGTATATATATATACATATATATACACACATACAGATTTGGATGAGGAAAACATCTAAAGAAAAAAAGGAGTCACTGACTTTAAGCCACTGACATGTGGGGGTTGTTATAACACTTAACCTTACCCCACGGATATGCAACTTTAGATGTGCTCAAATTGATCATAGAAAGGTGAAATTTAAAAATGGTAGGGGTGCCTCGTTAGCTTAGTGGTAGAGCATGTGACTTTTGATCTCAAAAGGCTTGTGATTTCAAGCCCCACATTGGGTATGGAGCTTCCTTTAAAAAAAAATTATCTAACTTCACTTATTTTCATTAGGCAAAAATTGGTAAAGTAGATCATTCCAAGTATTTTGGTAGGGGTTGGAAGTGTGTATGGTTGTGTTGGTGACTACAGGCACTCCCATGTACTGTTGGTGGGGATGTAGACTGGTATAGGCTTGCAGGGGACACTCTGCTGTGTCTTATGAAAATTGAAAGCTTAATTGACTCATGACTTAGCATTTCTACTTCTGGGAATATACCCTGTGGAAATTCCCACCCAGGTCTGCACAGAGGAGACACAGACATTTACAGAAACTCTGTGTTGGGGCATTAGAGGCAATCTGGGTGTCCATCCCTGGGGGAGTTGATTCGGAAAAGGGGGCATGCCAGTCTTGGAATGGCAAGAAGTAACAGCCTACATGTACACATAGAAATGTGCCCAGGCCTTAAGGGCACAGTGAAAAATGACATAAATAAAAGCATGTGCATATAAAAACAACTGTACCTAATGCACAAAAATACACGTAAAGAAAAGAACACACACTGACCCCTTAGAAAGTGGGTGTGAGGGTGGAAGATGGGAGGATATGAAGAAGACAGGATTGAACGAACCCCCCCTTTGCCAACAACACGTGCGTGTGTTTCCTTTACAAATCGGATTCCCAGGAGGTTGTGAAACCTCTCCTCCACTTTTATGGAAAGCCCACATTCAGCCTTTACTGCTCGTTTCCCAATTTCATAAGCATTCCCCTTTAATCACCTGACCTCGTGCTTTCTCAAAAACAAAACACAAAGAGGAACAGATTACAAGAGCCAATCTTAGTCCAAACAGCTTGTACTCGGAACACAAAACGGGTTGCTTTTAATATCTGCATTAAACAGAGGGAGAGGAGAGTGCAATACATTAGCCTTCTATCTGTACCCCATTATTAGTGGCTGGACAGGTGTGCCAAATGTCTGTATTATACTGCTGTGGTCATTAGCAGGAAGCAGGGGAAAAAATCAACAGAACAGAGAAGATAGGCTTAAATCAGGTCATAGCCAGTATTGTAAGTAAGCACAGACTGAAGGAACATCACACCAACGATGAAGGAAAGCGAAACCATCCAGACAGCCCAGAAGCAAGCCCGGGTCTCGGTGTGGGGGCCCCACCCTGATTTTCAGCCTCAGGAGCTTTGGGACTCCTGCTTGCCCCATGCCCCCCCTCCAGCAGGCTGGCCACCTGCCACCAGAACGCCACTGGCCCTCGAATGCCGTCTCCCTTCAGGTCACAAGACTTGCCACAGGGGTGGGTTGGGGCTGGACACGCCTTTGCTGGATTATGGAATTGGCCCAGCGGAGGCTCAGGAATCTGCTCTCCCCTCCCCCGCCCCCACCCGGGGTCTCCTTCCTCTCCGGTCACTGCTCTCCTCCAGAGGAGATGCTCACCCCCTGCGCCCTTCCCCTCCTTCCCTGCCCTGGCCTCCTTCTCGAAGCTTTTTGCAACCCGAGCAAGGGATTCAGTGGCCACTTAGAATTTGGAGACTCATTATAGAGACAATCAGAGAACCAGAGTTCCTGATCAGTGTCTGTGTGGCTGTGGGGTTTCAACCCAAAGCTCCGTGAGAGGTTGCACGTTAGAGCCTAAGAAAGGCAGCTCTTTGTGCACACACAGGGTCCCCTGGAGGGCAGTTGGACCAGCAGCTTTCCTTCCCCACAGACGGCTGGAGCTCTAACAAGAGCGGGGTGCCCAGAGGCTGTGGACTCCAGGAAAGCCTACCCCCGCCCCCCGCGCCAGCTCCTCGCCTTGAAGGCTTGGATTAATCATTCCTGGACTCACCATATGTACTCATTAAAACCTAAAGCAGGCCCTGTGGGACCACATCAAATTTGATGAGTTATCATTTCGCTTGTAATTTTGTTTATTTATTATTAATTACCAAGCCCACGAGCAGTTCCAAATGGCTGGTGCCTATGACTTTGGGGGTTGCTTCATTTGGCTCTGCCCTGGGTTCTGACCCGAGGGCTCACACCAGGCCGCGGGTCTGCTTTGAGCGGAGAACCGGGAAGAGGCCCAGTGGAGGTGCTTCTCTGCCCTGGAGAGCGAACTCCCCCAGCCCCCTCCAGCGGTGGCCGGAGCCGACTCCTAATTGCTGCATTGTTCCTGGGTGTACGGATCTTTCTGGGATAAACAGAAGCCATGTGTGTGAGAGGGGAGCATCCCTGCCTACTGGAGCCTGAATCGTTTCTGGAGCATTCTGGGCCTCTGATCTAAAGTAGGCCTTGATGTCTGAAGCATTTTTTCCAGCATTGGAAAGAGAAGCTTGGAGGGAAGCTTGAGTGGAGGTTTCTGTTCCGTTCCCCGCCTTCCTTGCCCCGTTTCTGTTGGAACAGCCATCTGACCTTCAGTGCCCTTGAATGCTTTAACCCCATTGGGTAAAACCGAGTAAAAGGAGCCGCGCTGGGGGATGCTCATCGAGGAAACCGGGGGACACCTCTGTGATCAGGTACCTTCATCTTCCTACCTGCGCTCCTTTCAAAAGCAACTCTGCATCTAGACATGCAGGATTTTTTATTTTAATCGCAGGGTTAATCATACATACAGAAGTGTTCATAAAGCACATTATGAAGATTAATAGAAAGTGAACACCCAGTCACTGCCCCTACGTTGAGAAACAGGACATCCTCTTCTCTCCCCGGAGCGACACCTCCTTCTTCCCCTCCCGAGCCCACCACTCTCCTGACCTCTCTTGTTTCTCTTTACAGCTTGCTACTCATGTGGGCAGCACTAAATAATATTGTTTACTCTTGCCTGTTTTGAACTTTATATAATTGGGATAAAAAGGTACATCTCCTTTAGGACTTGCTTCTTTCCCGTGGCCCCTTTTGGAGAACTGCCCATGCTGATGTCCATAGCTATAATTGGCACATTTTCATGACCATCTACTCGGATGTATTTATTCTACTGTTGCTGGACATTTCGGTTGTTTCTCGTTGGGGGCTATTTTCAAACGACACTGCGGAGAAGATCATGTGTCTTTGCCAGATTTGCTCTAGGTATAACCCTGGCTGTGCCACTGGTGGACACAGTGTGTGCCCAACTCAACTCCCCTAGTTCATGACCGCCTAGTCTCCAGAATGATGTACCAGTCTATACGCCCACTAGAAAGACATGAGAATATCTGCCGTCCAGGTCCTTGGTGCTGGCCAATGTGATTTTTGCCAATTTCTCATTATATTTATTTTTATTTTATTTTTATTTTTTATTATGTTCAGGTAGCCACGGTACAGTATGTAATTAGTCCTTGATGCAGTGTTCAGCAGTTCATTAGTTAACTATAACCCCCAGTGCTCCCACATGTGCCCTCCTCAATACCCATCACCTTGTTACACCCTTCCCCCACCCTCCTTCCCTCTGAAACTCCCAGATTGTTTCTCGGGGTCCATAGTCTCTCATGGTTCATCATCTCTCTTTCTGTGGACTCCAGGAAAGCCTACCCCCCCCCCCGCCGGCTCCTCCCCTCCCTTATGGTCCTCCATGCTATTGCTTAGGTTCCAAATATGAGCGAAACCATATGATAATTGTCTTTTGACTTATTTCACTTGACATAATCCCTTCCAATTCCATCCACATTGATGCAAATGGTGGGTAGTCATCCTTTCCGATGGCTGAGTAATATTCCATGGTGTATATGGACCACATCTTCTTTATCCATTCGTCCGTTGAAGGGCATCTCGGCTCTTTCCACAGTTTATCTGTTGTGGAGGTTGCTGCTATGAACATTGGGGTGCACGTGGCCCTTCTTTTCATTATGTATCTTTGGGGTAAATACCCAGGAGTGCATTTTCTGGGTCATAGGGTAGCTCTACTCTTAACATCTTGAGGAATCTCCATATTCTATTCCAGAGTGGCTGCACCAACTTGCATTCCCACCAGCGGTGTAAGAGCTTTCCCCTTTCTCTGCATCGTCACCATCTGTTGTTTCCTGTTTTGTTAATTTCTGCCATTCTAACTGGAATAAGGTGCTATCTCATGTCTTTGTTTTGTATTTCCCTGATGGCTAATGATGTCAAGCATTTTTTTCACGTGTCTATTAGCCATTTGTATGATTTTTGCCAATTTGATGGCTGTGTAGTAGCATCTCGTAATTTACAGTTCACTGATGAGATTAAACATCTTTTCATGGGTTTATTGGCCATTTGGATCTTCTTTCTTCAAAAGGGTCTGTTCAGGTCTTCGGGGTTGTTCTTCATTTTCACTTGGATTCACAGAAGTTCTTTATAAATTCTGGATCCTGGTCCTTTGTCAGTTTTACAAGTTGTACGGCTGTTTCCCACTCTGTGGCTTCTCTCTTTGCTCTCTCTCTTTTTTAAAAAAAAGATTTTATTTATTTATTTGAAAGACAGAGATCATAAGCAGGCAGAGAGGCAGGTAGAGAGAGGAGGAAGCAGGCTCCCTGCTGAGCAGAGAGCCTGATGCGGGGCTCAATCCCAAGACCCTGAGATCATGACCTGGGCAGAGACTTAACCCACTGAGCCACCCAGGTGCCCCATCCCTTTGCTCTCTTAATGTGTCTTTGGTTGTACAGATGTTCCTAATTGCAACATACTCAAATTTATAAATCTCAGACTCCCAATGTATGGCTTTTGTATCCAGTTTAAGAAATCCTTCTCCACCCTCAAGGTCATGGAGATGTTCTTCTATGCTACCTTCTAAATCCTTAGAGTTTTGCCCGGCATCTATAATTTCTAATCTACTTGAATTGATTTTTGTGTATACTGTTTAGAGAAGGTCTGATTCCATTTTCTCCCCTATGGACACTCAATTACCCCAGCACTATTGATTGAAAACTCTGTCTTTCCCCATGATCTGGGATACCACCTCTGCTGTATATCAAATGTTGATAAAGTTATGGGTCTGTTTATGGGCTCTCTACTATTTCATTGGTCTATTTGTCAATCCTTACACCAATACCATACGGTCTTCATTACTATAGCTTTCTAATAAGTGTGGTATCTGGAAGAGCCAGTCCTCCTGCCTTATTTTTCTGCTTCAAGTGTAGCTACTCTTGGCCCTTGGCACTGTCATATAAATTTTAGAACTGGCTTGTCAAGTTCCAACAAAAACCTATTGGGATTTTAATTGGGATTTTACTGAGTCTATAAATCAATTGGGGGAGAAATGACGTCTTTACAACATTGAGTCCTTCAATCCATGAAGTGGTCTATTTCTCCATTTATTTAGGTCTTCTTTAATGTCTTTTAATAAAATTTTATAATTTTCTCCATTAATGTCTTGTACATATTTTGTTGGATTTATTCCTAGGTACTTCTCATTTTTTAATGCCATTGTGAATGAAGTCTGTTTTAAATTTCATTTTATAACTGTTGCTGGTTAGGAATAATTAAGTTTTTTATATTCACTTTGTATCCAGAAACTTTGCTAAACTCAGATTCCAGGAGTTTCTTTGTAGGTGATTTAAAATATTCTCTATATACCATCACTCTCCACTTACAAGAATAATTATATCTTTTTGTTTCCAATCCTTATACCTTTTATTTGTATTTGTTATCTACTGTTATCTACTTGTCCAAGACCCTTGATGGAACACTGAATAAAATTGGTAATCGTCAGCATTCTCTTCTCTGTCCTCAAGTTGAAGGGAAAGCTTTTAAATGTGGCATCATTAAATATGATATTTGTTGAAGTTTTTGTAGATAATCCATATCTCATTAAGGAAGTCACTTTCTATTCTTAGTTTGCCAAGAGGTTTTATTGTTGTTGGGAATGGATGCGGACTTTGAGCTCCCCCCGACTGTATGTCTTTTTGAATGATCAGAAGGCATTTCTCCTTTGATATGTAAATATAGTTGATACTAATTGATTTTTGCATGTTAAATTGCCTTGTATTCCTGCAATAAATCTACCTTGGTCATAGTGTAACTACTAAAAGAATAGGCTGTTGAGTCAGACTCTATAGGTCTGAAACCCAGCCATACTTCTACCTAGCAGGATGACCTGAGCAAGCTACTGAACCTCTCCATGCTTCATATCCTGAAATGGAGATTATAGTACCTCCCACAGAGAACCACGGTCAGCTTCAGTAACACACCCAAAATGCCTACACCAGGGTCTAGCACCTCGTAAGCCCGGTGTAAGTGCTTGCTGTTTTATGGATGACACAATAATTTGTTTAGGATTTTGTGGTTGTATTCATGAGTGATTTTTAGTTTGTAATTTTTCTTTCTCATAAATAACCATAGTACCTATAGTTCTTTTTTTTAATATTTTGTTTATTTATTAGACAGAGATCACAAGCAGGCGGGGGTGGGGGGAAGCAGGCTCCCTGCTGAGCAGAGAGCCCAACATGGGACTCGATCTTAGGACCCTGAGATCGAGATCATGACCTGAGCTGAAGGCAGAGGCTTAACCCACCGAGCCACCCAGGTGCCCTTCATTCTTTCTTGTGTCTCTGGGGTTTTGCTGAACTTACAAAATTAGTTGAGGGTTGTTTTCTCGTTCTCTACATTCTGGAGGCATTTGTAGAAGACTAAAATTATTTGATTCCTTGAATGTAGGCTAGAACTCACCTGTGAAGCCGTCTGCCTTGAAGGTTTCACGTGGGAACCATGTTCAATTTAAGTTCTTTGATGTTTACAAGACAATTCAGATTTTGCGTGTGTTGTTTATTTACTTGGGAACTTACACATCTAAATTTTCAATATATTGTCGTAAAGTTACTCATGAGGTCTAATTACTGCCTTTGAAATATCTGCAGTATGACCATGAGGTTTCCATGTTCACTCTTGACATTGGGTATACGTGCCTTTCTCTCTCTCTCTTTTTCCCCTTGATCATTCCAACCAGAAATTTGCTAGTTATATTAGTCTTTTCAGAGAGCTGACTTCTGAGCCTTGCTAATCTTCCCTATTGTATCTTAACTTTTTACTTTTTTAGTTTCTGTTCTGTGGTATTATTTTCTTCCTATTTATGTCTGCTTGCTGTTCCTCTCCTAACTTCATAACCCTGTTTACATTACTAGTGCATACATTTGAGAAGTAGAGCTCCCCCTAAATACTCTTTTGGCTTCAACCCACCAATTATGATATGTAGCACTTTTATTACTACTCAGTTCAAACTATTTTATAATTTTCACTCTGATTGCTTTTTTTGAGCTCTACGTTATTTATTGATACATTTCTTAATTTCCAAACATAGTAGGATATTCTAGTTATCTTTTTGTATTTTGACTTTTAAATTAAACGCGTTGGTCAAAGAATATATTCTATATCATTTAAGTCCTTTGTGAGCTAGTGTGGGGTAATTTTTAATGACCTGTGTATTCTTGAAACAAAGGTGTAAGTGTTGGATACAATATATTATACACATCTAGTAAGTCCAGCTGATGAATCCTCTGCTCAGGTATTACATGTTTTTACTGATATTTTTGTCTGATTTACGTGTTTTTACTGGTATTTTTGTCTATCTATAACTCCACATCACCTGCCTTCTTAAATACACTTTTTTTTTTGTCCTGACAGATCTATATTGTGTTTTTTCTCTCTCTCTCTCTTAGTTCTTGCCTCCTTCTGAATTGATTTTTTTTTTAAGATTTTAATTTATTTATTTGACAGAGATCACAAGTAGGCAGAGAGGCAGGCAGAGAGGGGCGGGGAGGAAGCAGGCTCCTTGCTGAGCAGAGAGCCCAATCTGGGGCTTGATCCCAGGACCCTGGGATCATGACCTGAGCCGAAGGCAGAGGCTTTAACCCACTGAGCCACCCACGCGCCCCTGAATTGATTTTTTTTTTTTTTGGTCATTCTATTTCTTCTTCTCTACTAATTTAGTTATTTTTGTAATGCCTAAAATTGGAGTATAGGTATTTTACTTTGCATCCCACAAGGCACTGGTGAGATGTGAGAAAGTGACAGAAAGAGAGGGAGCCAATCAGACTCTACTCATGAGCCAGCTCCTGCTGTGGGCAGCTGGGACTCACTCCCGCCGGGACTTCTGTGAGAATGCGGAGAACATGTCACAGCATTCCTGTCGCAGGAGTGAAGAAGCTGGCATAATTATTCAGCCTCTCTCATCTGTCACTGGGTGAGAGCCTGAGGACTGTTGCAGAAACTCCCCATGTTTTCTGTCCTGCTCTGGGTAGGGGCCAAACATTGTCCTACAACCAGAGAAAAGCCTCAGGCTCAGGTACTTGCAGTAGAAAAACATTAACAGGCATGACAAGTGCCAGGGGAGTGTGGGCAGTTTGCCATCAAGTGTTTGGAATGACAATATGCATTGTTGGCTTACCAGAGTCTAAAGATAATCCATACTTTAATGCTTCCAGGATAATTCAAGGACCTAGAACACTTCAACCCCATGTATTTACGCTCCCCAGAAACTTATAGGCTGTTGCTGTTGTGTCTTTTAATTCCATCTTGCTTATTTTTAACCACATATGACATTACTTTAAAAAATTTTTTTAAAGATTTTATTTAATTATTTAGAGAGAGATAGAATGAGTGGGAAGAGGGCAGAGAATCTCCAGCATACCCCATACTGAGTGTGGAGCCTCATGTGGGGCTCGATCTTACAACCCTGAGATAAGGACCTGAGCCGAAATCAGGAGTTGGACCCTTAACCAACTGAGGCACCCAGGCGCTCTCTGACCTTATTTTTTATACGTCTATTAGAATTGCCCACAAGTTAGGGTCTTTTCTTGTTCTTCTTTCTTTCTTTCTATCTATCTATCTATCTTTCTTTTTTTAATATTTTGTTTATTTATTAGAGATCACAAGCAGGCGGGGGGGGGGGCGGGGAGCAGGCTCCCTGCTGAGCAGAGAGCCCAACATGGGACTCGATCCCAGGACCCTGAGATCGAGATCATGACCTGAGCTGAAGGCAGAGGCTTAACCCACCGAGCCACCCAGGTGCCCTTCATTCTTGTGTCTCAGACCTTGCTCTTTTGTGCACCAGTATTGTAGAACTTTTTTCCCATGAGGCCGTGACCTGAGGTAGCCATCACATGCTTTATGAGCCAACCACATGGGAAGGGCATCCACCAATGGCCCATGCTGCCAGCCATGTGTGAGGGGCGTGCTTTTTTGGCTTCTTCCAGTTCTCTGTTCTTCTCTCCCGTTCACTCTCTCTGCTTCTCTTCCTCCCTTTTTCCTTCCTTCTTGATCTTTGCTCCTTCCAGAAGCTATTGATTTTGGAACTGTCTTCACTACGTTTTGTCCACATGAGAGGATTGCGTTCCCAAGACAATGCCCAAGACATTATCAGATTTTTTTGATCATGGGAGCCTGTTGGGATCACTATGGAATAGAGTTCCAGCAGGAAGGCCACTGGAAAAGCTGATGTGCCCTTTAATGTCCATGAATTACACTTTTGTAGCTCTGCTCAAGGAATTCTCTTGTGCTCACCTCCAGAATATTCACTGTTCTTGAATTCATATTCAAACAGAAAATAAGATATCCAGGGACTCCAAATAATAAGAATAAAGCGAGAAGCATTTCGTGTGTACATCTTTTTTAGATTTGGGATGTGAAGTTCCTTTTTTTTTTTTTTTTTTGCCACAATGGCTAGGGAAAGGAGTTGAGGGTTTTTGGTTAATTGCTTCTGAGAAAAACTCTGCAGTGGACCATTGAGAAAGTAAAAGGGAAAATGCAGTTTGGGATTGAAGGGTCCGTGGACAAAGGAACAAGACCGATACAAAGCAAAGGTTAAGCAAAACTTTATTTCGTGCCAAGCAGCAAGAATCAAAATGACCAGCCAGGGCCACCTCTCACAGAGAGGGCGACCCCTTCCAGCCTCATAGACTAACATTTTTTTTTTTTAAGATTTGTATTTATTTATTTGACAGACAGATCACAAGTAGGCAGAGAGGAAGGCAGAGAGAAAGGAGGAAGCAGGCTCCCCTATGAGCAGAGAGCTCGATGTGAGACTCGATCCCAGGACCCTGGGATCATGACCTGAGGCGAAGGCAGAGGCTTTAACCCACTGAGCCACCCAGGTGCCCCAAAGACTAACTTTTATAGAGCAAGGGTCATGTAGTTGAGCCTGGCCACATACAGGTGGCCAATCGAATTAACAATTCACTCTATAGTAGCTATTTGAACTAGCCTGTTACTCTGGTCTAATTGGCATCCGAAAGTCACCCAAAAGGCAGGGCCCACATTCTTTGGTGGTTAGGGAGGTGCTGCTCTCCTGATTGGATGTCTCCACCTAGCTTGACTCATCCTTGCATTCTGGGTTCTGTTATCTCCCCCTGACCTGACATGCTCTGGTATCTGGGCTCTGTTATCAGGGGCTGGTCAGCCATATTTTACTGGTTTCCGGGACTTATTTCTAAATAAGTTCCTTGGGGAGGTGGCGGGGAGGGAAAACAGGGTCAATCTAAGTTTACTGCATAAACAACAAAAAGGCTCACTCTGGCTAAGTAGGCCCTTACAGGGATAATGAAATAAACCACAAATTTAAAGTTTTGTTGGAACCGTTCAGGATCTGATTTAAAAATCTGATCTTTGTTTTACATGATTCAACAGTTTGTTTTCATAGAGTTTATGTTAACCCTGAAGCAGAGAAAAACAAACAAACAAAAAAAACCTTTTCATTCTAGAAAAGCTTCCAGAAGCTGTTGGTTTTGGAAGTGTATTTTTGCCACATGTGTATTTGTATATTCATGTATTCCTGATTATAACAGACATTCATGTGCAGTGGCTATAGGACGAACATGAGAAGCAGATTTCTATCTACAGTGAAATCTGATTCTAACTATAAATCTTGGCAACTTCCTAAAAGGGCAGGAAAAAATTATTGATGGGATGAGGGGCAAGGGGTCTGTAGTCATTAAGCTGCATACAAGTTACAGAACCACTATTTTTAAAGTTCCTGTTAAACCAACCTATGAGTGGTAAGAGGGTCTGTTTCCCAAGGTAAGGATTCAATGGGAGGGAAGCTATGGTTGAAATTTCTCAACACATTGAACAGAAAAGATGCCATTAAAGAAAACCAAATTATATCACCTTAATGTATGTCACTTTGGCATTTGATTATTTTGAATTAAAGGCATTCAAAAAAACAGTGGACCCAAGAAGGACACCGTGATCCTCCTTTTTCTTCCTGAAAGCAAGAAATAAAATTCCCCTATGAAGGGTAACCTCCCTGTACCAGGAGGAAGGAAGACATTCTTATGACCAGAGACAGGAAATTTGGTACAGAGAAATCTGTGCACGTGAACCCTATTAAACCAACCTTACCCTCTTACTTATTTATCATTTACTACCCTTAGGCCAAACCCCTCTGCCTTGTCAATTCTTCACATACTGTTTCCTTGTCTAAACATATAAAGGCTTCCTGCTCTGGTCACTTCTTGTGGTCCTCATTCTCTGGGGACGCCTTCTATGTACCAGTAAGAAATTAATCTGGCTCGTGTCAGTTTCTTCTTCTCAGTCAATTCTTAGGCCCAGCCAGAAACCCAAAGATGGGAAATGAGAAATTTTTTTCTCTCCTATATTCTTACCATCCCATTTTCTGTGCCAGCATTGAGGCTTCCAGATGTCAAAAGTTAGTTTTTCTAACCACCGTTGTCCTATGAATTGTTGGTGGCAAATCACGATGTCAATTTGTGTCTTTTGATTTTGAGTTCAGGATGCTTCCTGCTGGATGGACTCCAGTTCCCAGGTAGTTGGGAGAAGCAGGGCGTATTAGCTGTGGTGCCTTCGAGCCACTCACAGAGACATCTCTGAGTTGATTCTACATCCTTCCCATCTGTGATTTGACTTTGCAGGTCCAAAGTTGCAGTAATATGAGACAATTTGTCTGTTCATCTAAGTCCTTGTGACGGGCGGTCTCACTACCACACAGATCTCCTTCCCAACCCTCATATTTGCTGGGAAGAGTCAATGACTGACCCAGACTCGACCCGGCAGATTCTCTACGGAACTGGATTTGGATTATGCAGGGCCAGCTGGCCAGCTGTGAGGAGATGGGTTAAAAGATTCTGTAAGGTCAGGTGCAGAGACCAGCACAGGGAATGGTCCAAAGGGACCCACGTGTAGTGGATGAGTAAGAGAAGCCAGTTTGCAGAGAATCAAGGCCCCTGGCCCTCCAAAGAGGGCACAAAAGGAGACACAAAAGGATAGAGGAAAGGAGGAGAGTAAGTGAGGGAGAGAAATTAGTTGCCTAATGACTTTGTGGATCACGAGACCCAGTTAGATACCCTGCAATGTTTCCACTATATTCTCCTATTAATAATTCCTTTTTCACTTGAACTCCTTTGAGTGGGTTTCTCTGCCTGGTAGCCAGATGGGCTCTCACGAAGTCATCCCCCGTGGAATATGGGGCACTCAACTGTGATTGCGTTTTGCTGCGATATGACAAGAGTCAACTAATCAACCAGTGTTTTGAACACCTCCTAGATCAGTGTGATAGGCAGGGGCGGAGCCATAGGCCTTGATCTAAAGGTGGTTTTCAGGCATCCTTCCCGTGAAAGCTTAGTTTGGGAAGTAAGATTGACACAGACAAAACCAGGAACAAATACACGACATGACAGAGTCAAGGGTTTGGCTGAATGAGCTAATTCTAAGGGCAATGTGAGTCCAGAAAAGGGAAGGTAAGGAGTTCTTGAAGGAAATAGAGCATTCAAATTTCCCCTTGAAAGGACCATCAGGACTTGAATGGATTGAAATGTGTGGAGAGGCTTGGGGGAGGAGGTGGTTGCCCGATGTGGAGAACTGGCAGCTGCTGGGGAGCTGTGGTTACACAGGGAGGGGAGTGAGGGGCGTGTAGAGCTTGAAGAGATGATTACAGGAATGTGGCCTTCCCAGAATTGGAGGAAACCTTATGCAGGTTTCTAAAAATTGCTCTTTTACCCTCTCTCATCTGCAATCCCTTCTTTAGCCAATGTTCCTTAGCCCTAAAAACATTTCCTAATCCTCTTTCTCCTCTTCCTTTACGACTGTTAAATTTAAACCGTTCCTTGTGACTCTCTTTTGGGAGAATCATTACGAGAATGATGTTGTTCTAGGGAGAGGACCCACCTCTCTAAACTTAGTGGTTCTTCCTGTGAGTCAAATGATTTCCCAGATGAGCCCAGATGATTCTTCCCGCACTTGAACTTCACCCCTTGGCCAAGAACTGCCTGTAGCTCACGGCCCTCCCCTTCCCACACGCACATCTCGTAGGCGCCCTTGCCCAAAAATTTCATCACCTCCTAGAACAGCCAAAACGTTCTTGGTGTATTTCTGTTAGTGTTTAACCAAACACTGGTCTCTAAGGCGTGGGCTGAACTCTAACAGAAGAAAGATTGAAGCCTGGGACTTAAAAAGGCAACTTTTGCACGTTGACTGCTTGGGTTCTGGAGGAGAGGGCGGGAGGGTGGTGGCCACAAGAGCAAGCCAACATGGAAACTAGCTTCACCTCCAAGGACACTTACCTGAGACATTTTAACCCTCGGGATTACCTGGAAAAATATTACAACTTTGGGTCCAAACACTCTGCAGAAAATGAGATTCTCAGGCATCTCCTGAAAAATCTCTTCAAGATATTCTGCCTGGGTAAGTTTGTGTGTTATCTGTGCGTCTCTCCGCCAAACTATGAGACATCCAGACGAAATGTCAGGGCAGGGCTGGGTTTGTGTCTAGTCATTGCTATGTGACAGCCCTTTCGATGTTACTTATGTATTTAAGGAGAATGAACACCAATGATTTTTTGGTATGGATATTTTACAATTTACCAAGAGCTTTTATATGCACGATCTCATGTGGTTATGCAAAGGGAAACCAGAAGGCAGGAATTCTGTCCTTGATTTCATATCAGTTTGCTAGGTGACCAGTGCCAGCCATTTAACCATGATGGGCCACTTAAAGAGTGAAGATTCTAGATAGAGTTAGAGAGAAGATTCTAGTTAGAAGAAGATTCTAGTTAGAGTAAGTCTCTAACTCAAAGGAATGTTGCGAGTGTGCATGAGATAAAAAGACCTCCCAACACAGGAAGAATTGGATGCTTTCTGGAGAGAGACATAATGACCCAATTTTAAAAACAATTTTAACTTTCCCCAGAAGTATTCCTTAATAGTTTTTACATTTTCTGTTCAGCAGTCTTTCTGGATCAGGGGTCTGTAACCAGATGTAGATCTTGTCTTCCTTCTCCTGCACCTAAAAATATCCCAGCAGCATGCCTCCAGCCTGGATTGGGGAATGGAAAATGCAGAGATATTTAAAAAAGAATTTGAGGGATGAGTGAGTAGAGAGCTGGTCTGTCTTTAGGGCTCTCTCGCACAGTGCGAGTGAAGACTGTGTGTATCAGCTCTGGCTGCCGTCATAGGATGTCCGAACCCCTTTCCTTGTTGCCTCCTCTAAATCAGATGGCGTGAAAGGGGACCTCCTCATCGACATTGGCTCTGGCCCCACCATCTACCAGCTCCTCTCTGCTTGTGAATCCTTCAAGGAGATCATTGCCACCGACTATACGGACCAGAACCTGCGGGAGCTGCAGAAGTGGCTGAAGAAGGAACCAGGGGCTTTTGACTGGTCTCCAGTGGTGACCTACGTGTGCGAGCTGGAAGGGAACAGGTAGAGAAACCAAAGTCTGCTTCCCGGCTTTCTCATGGTACCTGAGGGACGGTTCATTTTTCTGACCCACAAATTATCCATAGAGTCCAAGTTAAAAAGTAAAAGAAACAGAGACCAGAGAGATATCCAGATGGAGAATAAGAAGGAGAGAGGGAGAAAGAGCCAGAGGCGAGTGGGAGTGAGTGTGTGCACACATGCGTGCACCAGAACAGCAGAAGACACAGAGAATGGAAGAGACGGCCACTGAGCCAAGAGGAGACAAAACCTTCCCAGGACAGTGCAGGGCGCAGCGTGTGGGTTAGGGTTCATGGGATAGCGACGTGCAGGACAAGTTCAGGGAAGAGGCGGAACCGGCTCCTTACCAGCAGCTTTTGGGTGTCCGGGCTTGCCCCTCAGGGGCATCCTCCATCCCAGGGCAGGGGACGCTGCTGCGAGGGCAGCTAACCCTACCACCATCAGACACAACAAAAAGCTGACCAGGTTCTCGAACTGAGATGAGCAGCATAAAGGAGTTATCTGGAAAGGATTTGTCACTCGCCATCTACAAAAATCAGAGCTTGACATACTCATGGCTCATGACCGACAGCTTAGTCCACTCTGTCTATAAGTCGATTTATGCAAATAAGTCTTGTTTAAACAATTAATTTCTTTCCACATGAGAACCAGTTAACAGCCGATAGACAGAGGTGGCCCATTCTGCATTTCACTTTGTCTGTCTCTTGTCCTGACGTTCTCCATCCTCTGGTGATTGTCCTGTGACGGCTCAGCTCAGTTCCGCTGTCCTGCACAGTGGACTGTCTCTCCCGCAGCAGAATGTCTCTGCTGCTCTGGCTGCCAAGGCCCCACAGCCTCCTTTGCAATCCGTATCAAAAGACCACTTCGATATTCCTCTTCCAATCATGTGGGCCCCATCTGCTACTTCTTATATGCTCAGTTACTTCTACATTTTCTTTTCCTACTCTTACAGGTTTTTTTGCTTTGTTTTGTTTTTTTTCTCTTTCTCCACCCTCTTGCCCACGGTTTATTTTTTCTAAGTAATGGTTCTTCTCCAATCCACTTCTCCCTGTATTTGCACCCCCACCTTTACGCATATACTAATCTGTGTGGCACAGCATCATCTCTTTCCTTACCTTTTTGCTCACAATGGGAGAGTGTTTCTGTTTTTTTTAAAGATTTATTTATTTCAGAGACAGAGAGAGAGCACGTGCGCATGGGTGGAGGGGGCGAGAAGAAATAAAGTAGACTCACGTTGAGCAGGCAGCTGGATGTGGGGCTCCATCCCAGGACCCTGAGATCATGGCCTGAGCCAAAGGCAGACGCTTAACTGACTGAGCCACTCAAGTGCCCCCAAAGCATAGCTATTTTTAATGAACGTATCCCATGCTCTGGTCAGGAAAGGTCTCTTTCTTCCCAGGAAGACAACCCCCTTCAAGAAACAAGTGCTTTTGGCTCCTGGTTAAAGGAACTAACATTTATTCATTTATTTAATGAACCCAGATTGAGCCCATATGATGTGCCACATTGTCCTATCTACTGGGATAGATTGGTGGAAAGATGAGGAAGTCTCAAGTCTCCTAGACCTCATGTCGGGGAAGTAGGCACATCTCAGATCACTTAGGGCTTTGAGGCCAGGCTAACAATCCTGTACTTCAAGTGTGCTGAGAAGGTGTGAGAGGTGTAGCCGGGAAAGTGATGCGACAGCCCCCCTTTACATTACAAAGCTCCCTTTGGCTGTTGTGTGGAGAATGGATTGGGAGGGTTTAGAGGAGAATGAAAGATGCAGAAAGGAGACGCTTTAATGATGGTGGCTTAGACCACTGGATTGGTTGATGATGGAGAGAGGAAGATGATTTTAAGATGAATTGTTGAGATAGGCTGGATAAAAGTTTGGTAATGATTGGTCATGGAGAATGATGAGAGGAAAAGTCTCAGGGCTGATGTCTCTGTTTCTCAACTTGAACAACAGGAGGAGTGAAGTAATATTCCCCAATCCCAGGGATAAATGTAAAATCATATGATCTTAACGTGTCCCTAAGGAATATGTCTACCTCTAGCCTCTACTTCTAGAGTGATGGTCAATTCATTTTTCTATATCTGCACTTAAATTTGATTTTCATGGCTTCTCTAAATGTGCTTATTCCTGAGTCAGATTCTCTTCTGAAACTAACTCTAAATTCTGCTTCTATTTCTTTAACCCCTTCATTCTCTTTCCATGGTCTGCTGAATTCTAGCTTAGTTGGAGTATTCTAAACTTCATATTTATTTTCTTACATGTTGCTGCTATGCTTATCAATAGCATGGGTTGTCTGATATAAGTTATCAAGGTGACTTGTTGTTTATATAATTCTTTATAATGGTATGAACAAATAGGAATTTATATTTTGCTTCTCAATTAATGTTTTTGCTGTATGAGAGTCACTAAACTTCCATGGGGTTTATGCTGGTCTTTTAACCCTTTTACCAGGAAAAGTAAGTCTTGAAATCAGATAGGGTAAATCCTCCAACTTTGTTCTTTTTCAAGATTATTCTGGCAATTTTAATGTCATTATATATATGAGTGTGTGTATATACACACACACATATATTGCATATATTACATATATATAATATACACACATATTATATACACACATATATTTAATATACATATATAACACACACATATATTACATGCACATATATTTAATATATATAACACACATACATATATTACACACATATATTTAATATACAAACATATATATTATATTTAATGTATTTAGTGGGAGTATAATTAACATATAGCCTTAGTTTCAGGTGTACAATATAACAACTTAACAATTCTGGACATTACTGAGTGCTCATTATAGGTGCGTTCTCAGTCCCCTTCACCTGTTTCTCCTATCTCCCCTCTGGCACCACCAGTTTGTTCTCTTTATTTAAGAGTCTGTTTCTTTTATCTGTCTCCTTTTTTTTCTTCCTTCCTTCCTTTCTTAAATTCCACATACAAGTGAAATCGTATGGTGTTTGTTTTCTCTGTCTGACTTATTTCACTAAGCATTATACCTTCTAGGTCTACCCATGTTGTTGCAAATGTGTGTGTGGGGGGGGGGGAATCACCTTTTTCATGGCTGAGTAATAGTCCCTTCTGTATATATGTATACACCACCTCTTCATTATCTGTTCATCCATGAATGGACACTTGGGTTCCTTCTCAATCTTGGCTATTGTAACTAATGTTGCAGTAAACATAGGGGTGCCTATATCTTTTCAAATTAGTGTTTTGTTTTCTTTGAATAAGTACCCGGTAATGGAATTACTGGATCCTATGGTATTTCAGTTGTAATTTTTTAGGGTACCTCCATACCATTTTCTACAGCGGCTGCATCAGTGGTGCGTGAGGGCTCCTTTTTCTCCACATTCTTGACAACACTTGTTATTTCTTGTCTTTTTTATTATAGCCATTCTGACAGGTATGAAGTGATATCTTATTGTGGTTTTGATTTGCATTTCCCTGGGGATCAATGATAATGAGTGTGTGTTCATATGTCTCTTGGCCATTTGTATATCTTTGAAAAAATGCTCAGGTCTTCTTCCCATTTTAATCAGATTTTTTGTTTCTTTGGTGTTGGATTGTATAAGTTCTTTATACATTTTGGTTATTAATACCTTACCAGATATGTCATTTTCAAATAACATCTCCTCTTCAGTAGGCTGCCTTGTTTTCTTGGTTTCCTTCACTGTGTAAAAGCTTCTTTTTTGCCATTATAAATTCTAGAATAAACTAGGGTCCCTGAGTGGCTCAGTTACTTAGGCAGTTAAGTGTCTGCCTTGGGCTCAGGTCATTATCCTAGAGTCCTGGGGCTGAACCCTTGGCTTAGTGAGCAGTCTGCTTCTCCCTCTCCATCTGCCCCTCCCCTGGTCATGCACTCTTTCTCTTTCTAGTAAAGTAAGTAAAATCTTTAAATTCTATTTGTTTTTTTAAACAAGAGAGCACAAGCAGGGGGAGTGGCAGGCAGAAGGAGAGGGAGAAGCAGGCTCCCTGCTGAGCAAGGACACCGACTTGGGCCTCGATCCCAGAACCCCGGGATCATGACCTGAGCTGAAGGTGGATGCTTAACCAACTGAGCCACCCAGGTGCCCCAAATATTTAAATTTGGGGCACCTGGGTGATTCATAAATTTTAGAATAAATTTATCTATTTCTTCCAAAAAAGGCTGCTGAGACTTTGATAGTGATCTTTGAATTTACAATTCAGTTGAAGAGAATGGGCATATGGAATCTGCAGTCCAGAAACATGATCTCTCTATATATTCATCTAGGACTTCTTTAGTTTCTCCCAGTAATGTTTTGTAGTTCTCAATTTTTGTATATATTTTGTTAAGTTTGTCCTGTGTTTTATTTTCTTAATGTTATTGTTAATTGTAGTTTTTAAATTTCAAATTTCAAAAATTTGCTAGTATAGAGAAATACAATTGATTTTTATATATTGACCTTGTATCCTAGAACCTTGCTGACTTCACTAATAAAATTTAATAGTGCTTTTTGTAGGTTCCAGAGATGTTTCTATGTACAGTCTTATATCATCTGCAAATAAAAATAATTTTACTTCTTCTATTCTAACTATATGTCTTTTGTTTATTTTTCTGGCCTTATTACACTGTCTAGGACTTTCCTATCAATGTTGGATAGACGAGATGAGAGTAGACATATGTGCCTTTCTCTACATCATAGAAAAAAATGTCCAGTGATTCATCGTTAAATATATTAAATATAGATTTTTCACAGATATTCTTTATCAGATGAAATTTCTTTATATTTTTAGTTTCTTGGGGGTTCTAAGTTAAATGTTGAATTTTGTCAATTTTGGAGGAATTCATTGAAATGGTCATATGATTTTTCTTCTTTATTCTGAAAATGTGAATGATATTAGAAGATTTTTGAATGTTTAAATCTAATATACACCCATTGGTTAAAGCAGAATCTTTCTATGTATGGCTGGAAGTGATTTGCTAATATTTTGTTAGAGATTTTTACATCTACATATATGAAGGATATTGAGCTATAATTTCCTTTTCTTATAATATGCTTAGCAGATTTTGATATCGGCATAATGTCAGATTCATATAACAAGTTGAAAATGTTTCTTCCTCCTCTGTTTTTTGAAAGTGTTTTTGTATTATTAGTATTATTTCTTTCTTAAATGATTCCTTCCTTAAATGAGGCTTATACGAAGGATTTTTTTTCATGTGTGTGAAGTTTTAAAAATTCAAAATAATATTTTTTATTCTATTTCAATTTTCCATTTCTTCTTCATTTTGATAAGCAATATTTTCCAAGGAATTTGTCTTCTGCATCTTGGTTGTCAATTTTATCATCATAATTTTTTTAAACAATATATCTTTATTACTCTTTTAGTGATCTTCCTTCTTTCATTCTTGATATTGGCACTTTGTCTTTTAAAATATATCTTGATCAAGCTTGCTAGAGATTAACCAATTTTATTAAACTTTCTGAAGAACCAACTTCTGGTTTTGTTGATTTTTTTCTATTGTCTTTCCATTTTCAATTGTTTTGAATTCTGGCTTTATTTTTCTAACTTTCTCTCTTCCATTTACTTTAGTTTTAATATGCTCTTCTTTTTCTTGCTTCTGAAGATAGAAGCTTAGATAATTGATTTCACACATTTGTTTCTTTTAACTTGGCCACTTAAAGCCATAAATTTCCTTCAGAACTGTTTTAGTTGCATCTCATGATTTTTGATACATATTTTTATTATTATCCACCTCAGCATATTTTCTTAATTTTTAACAAGATTTATTTATTTGTTATTTGGGAGAGAAAGAGCATGAACACAGGGGACAGGAAGAGGCAGAGGGAGAGGAGAGAGAGAATCTAAAACAGATTTCCTTCTGAACATAGAGTCTAACTTGGGGTTTGAGCCCTGAGATCTTGACCTGCGCTGAAACCAAGAGTCAGACACTTAACGGACTGAAACACCCAGGTGCCCCCTTCAACAATAGTTTCTAATTTCCTTTGTGATATCTTCTTTGACCTGAATTATTTAGAATTGTGTTGCTTGATCTCCAAAAATGTCAGGATTTTCTAGATACTGTTATTGATTTCTATTTTAATTTTATTGTAGTCAGAGATTGATCTTATGGTCAACATATGGCCTATTTTGGATAACAATCTATGTGCTTTCTACACTGAAAAGAATGTATATCATCCTGTTGTAGGTGTAGTTTCTATAAATATCAATTAAGTCAGGTGGATTAGTAGTGTTTTTCAAATTTTCTATGTGATTTTTTTTGCTTATCAGTTACTAATAGAAAGGTATTAAAATCTCAGATTATGATTGTGGATTTATCTCTTGTTCCCCATCATTCTGTCAACTTTTGCTTCATACATTTTGAAGCTTTGTTGCTACCTGCATATATTTTTAGGATTGTTTTGTTTTCTTGATTTATTGACCATTTTATCTTTAAGAAATATCTCCTTTTACTGTTAGTAATACACTTTGTCTTAAGGTCTACTTTGGGGCCACCTAGATATCATTAGGCATCTGCCTTCAGCTCAGGTCATGATCCCAGGGTCCTGGGATTGAGTCCCACATTGGGCTCCCTGCTCAGCGGGGAGCCTGCTTCTCCCTCTCCTACTCCCCCTGCTTGTGTTCCCTCTCTCCCTGTGTTTCTCTCTGTCAAATAAATAAATAAAATCTTTTAAAAAATGAAAATACTTTAAAAGTCTACTTTGATATTAATATGGCTACATCAACCTTCTTATGCTTGGTATTTGGATGGAGTGGTAGATAGCCTCAAAGATGGCTTCCAATAATCTTAGCTCAAATATTCATCTCTTGTTTAATTGCATTCCCTTGGGTGTCCATTGGATTTAACAAGTACAATGTAGCAGAATACTAGGACACTAGTCCTGAGATTAGCTTACAAAAATACTGTGGCTTCCCTTTTGGATATACCCCTCTTACCTGCTTGTCTGGAGTGAGCTTGGAAGCAACCACCCCCCCCAATTTTACCTTCAAATGAAAATGAAGACATGACAAACACTGCCTCATGAAAGACCTTGCATCAGAGGTACTTAGCTAATCTGTGCCCAGGTATCTGACCCACAGAAACTGGAAGATATGTGTTTATTATTTTAAATTGCTAAGTTTTAAGGTAATCTATAATGCAGCAATAGATAACTAATAGACATGGTATATCTTTTCCACCCTTTTGTTATCAACATATGGTTTTTTTAATACCTAAAATGTTTTTCTTGCAAGTGGTATGTAGTACATCTTGTTTTTCAATCCAGTGTGGTGATTTCTGCCTTTTAACTGGATTCTTTAGTTCACTTATATTTAATGTAATTACTGATAATCATTTTGGTATATATTTTCTACTTGTCCCATCTGCTTTGTTGTTCATTTATGCCTTTTTTCCTGCTTCTCCTTGGTGTAATAATTTGATATTCCACTAGTACAGATATAAAGATTTTTAGTATTCCTTTTTATCTTTTCTGTTGACTCTAATCTTTTCTATTGACCTCTTTTGTGTTTTGTGGGGGTGTATACATGTATATGCATGTGTTATTTTTCTAGAAATTTCAGTATATATTTTTGACATATCTATTACCTCATGAAGAACACAAGATATTATAACAGTGTAATTCCTTTAACCCACTCTTGCCTTATGCACCTCTCATATATTTTACTTTATATATATGATAACATTATACATTGTTATTATTTTTCTAAAGATTTTTATTTATTTATTTGACAGGGATCACAAGTAGGCAGAGAGGCAGGCAGAGAGAGAGTAAGGGAAGCAGGCTCCCCGCTGAGCAGAGAGCCCAATGTGGGGCTCGATCCCAGGACCCTGGTATCACAACCTGAGCCAAAAGCAGAGGCTTTTAACCCACTGAGCCACCCAGGCACCCTTATTATTTTTGCTTTAAAAAGTTAGTAGTGCTTTTATTTATTTTTTATTGCTTTATTCTTTTAATGTGGTTTAAAAACACACTATAAAATGTAGCATCTGAACTATTTTTAAGTATACAGTTTGGTAGTCTTAAGTATATTCATATTAGCCAGTAGTATTTTAAACAAACATATATAAAGTCTTTTTTATATGACAGTTTTATACACACACACACACACACACATACATACAGTCTTTTATATATGTATAGACAGATATCTGCATATCTCTCCTGTCTGGCATTCATCATTCCTTTCTGCAGATCTAGACTTCCATATGGCATCACTTCCCTTCACCTGAAGAACTTCTCTTAGCTTTTCTTAAAATGCAATTCTGTTAGAAACAAATTCTCTCAGCATACCAGTGTCAGGTTAAGAATCAGTAATTTTGGGTGCCTGGGTGGCTCAGTGGGTTAAGCCGCTGCCTTTGGCTCAGGTCATGATCTCGGGGTCCTGGGATCGAGCCCCGCATCGGGCTCTCTGCTCGGCAGGGAGCCTGCTTCCCTCTCACTCTCTCTCTCCCTGCCTCTCCATCTACTTGTGATTTCTCTCTGTCAATAAATAAATAAAATCTTAAAAAAAAAAAAGAATCAGTAATTTTTTTCTTCCTCATAAAATGAGGACCTTAACAATTTTTGATACCCAAAGTCCTTCTGTCACCTCTTTCCACAGTGTTTATTGTTAAAATTAGAGACTTTAGGGATGCCTTGGTGGCTCAGTTGGTTAAGTGTCTGCCTTTATCTCAGTTCATGATCCCAGGGTCCTGGGATGGAGCCCCACATCGGGCTCCCTTCTCAGTGGAGAGTCTGCTTCTCTCCCTCCCTCCACCCCTCCCCCTTGCTTGTTCTCTCTCTCTTTCTCTGTATTAAATAAATAAATACAATCTTTTTTTTTTAATTGGAGATTTTAAATCCAAATATTATAATTTAAAGCATCATTCTCATGTTTTCTTTTGAGATCAGTTTGGACATTCACTTTCAGTTTGTAATCGTATTTGCAATGATGTGAATATTTTAATTTTATGTTCATTTTATATGATTTTTCTAGTTGTTTAGTTTTTAATTCTGATTCATCTTTTGGTCCACTGCATAGACCTTCAAATAATGTTTTCAAGAACACGTAAGTGACATTTTCTAAGCTTGTGTATATTGGGAACATGTTTTTGTTGCCTTTACATGTGAACAACACCATAAAATTGTTTAACGTTGCCTAAATCGTTCTCTATTCCCCCCTCTGGCATTTAGCAAGAAGTTGAGAGGCTACTTTAATATGCCATTATAACCTATAAGCTCCTTACTTAGAATTTTATGCTAGCCGTGGTCTTCAAACTGAAGATAACGTTCTTCAAAATAAATATAATTTCAAGCCTCTTTTTTTCTATCAACTAGGCGATTCCACAGAATGAAACTGGTATTAACGAGGGATAAAAACAAAACAAAACCCTGGAGCTATGAGGATTTGGGCAATATTCAAGATGATTGAATAAATAAGGAATTTCCCAGGGTTTATAGAATTTCAGGGAAACTTTATAAGAGAGTTTTCAGTCAGCCAGACAATATACCTTTCTGAGGTCCAAATCATATGTCAAGAATGCTTTTGAAACTTTCTTCTCAATTTCCCTGGCTATCACAAGCCTTTCCATCTCATGCAGAAATGAACCCCTTAAACTCTAGCAGGAGAGGAAAAAGCTTTGCTGCTTATCTCATGGCAGAATCCTCAGCTTGTTAACAACCGGCTCCCGAGAAACGGCCCCTTCCTGATCGCTGTTCAAGTAAGGAACTGTATTTTTTGGCAGTAAAATTCGGCGTTCTCACTCTTATCCTTGTACTAGATCCCGTGGCTTCACCTCTTTTGAGAATGATAGCGATCTCATTCGACTTACGTCTCTCTTGCATCTTCAAGGACCTCTATCAGCCCACAACCTATTTCCTTTGAGATTATTCCTTCTTTATCTGAAGCTGTTTCTTGTGCCCACCGTTGCTAAAGACAACTGGAGCCGTCTCCTGTTGCTCGGCCTTGTTGGGATTCATACACTTAGGGACCAGTCACTTTTTTTTTTTAAAGATTTTATTTATGTATTTGACAGACAGAGATCACAAGTAGGCAGAGAGGCAAGCAGAGAGAGAGAGGAGAAAGCAGGCTCCCTGCTGAACAGAGAGCCCGATGCGGGGCTCGATCCCAGGACCCTGAGATCGTGACCCGAGCCGAAGGCAGAGGCTCAACCCACTGAACCACCCAGGTGCCCCGGGACCAGTCACTTTTAAAACTATGCAAGAAGTTGTAAGGCAGTGGTACCCAACTCTGGCTTCATATTATTTATTTCTCAACTCAGAGAGTCACCTGCTAAGATACAAATATTCAGGCACGAATCAAGGAAAATGAGATTTGACCTGAAGAAATCCTAGAAATGGCGCTGACGGACCTCTGAGTTTCTGGAAATTGCGGGCAATGACCTCCCTTGTGGTTCTCAGACTGAGCAGTTTCCGAATCACCCGGGAGCCTGTAAAACAATGCAGACTCTCAGGCCCTGCTCCCCACCTCCAGAGCCAGAGGATCCGCATTTTAATGAGCTCTGTTGTAGGGGGAGATGGTATACATTTTGCAGTTTGAGAAAAGCTGGTGTCTAGAACAGAGCTTCCCAGCATGCTGGTGATTGGGAGTGAGTCACAGATTCGCTCTGCAAGTTCTCTGTCCGTCCTCAGGGCAGCCAGGAGGGGCCTGGGGAAGCCAGAGCTCGCCATCCCACGGGGGGGGGGGGGGGGGGGCTCTGCAGAGAGTAGCTCCTCCGCCTACCTCCTCAGGCCTGACAGAAGGAAGCTTGAGCACCTGTAGAGATGAAGTAAACGTTCTCTGTACAAAGATTCTCGTGTCTGTTTAAAAAAAGGTTTCTTGCCCAAAATAGACACACTTGGGGCACATTTGTCCCACAAAGCTCTTGAAGTCCCTCTATGCTGAAGCATCTCTGTATTTTCATGTCTTGGGAAAGAGTGGTATTCCTTCTCAGCTTCGAGATCTTGATGGTCATGGTGAGTGTTTCAGTGGTACCTAGGAAAAGACTCCCCTTTCAGAAGCGAGCCTTCCTCTTAGACGTTCTCTCTGCATTCTGTCTCAGGGGAGAGGCACAGGGCAGGCTGAGGAAACCTCACCTGGCCGTTTCCTTCCAACTGTAAGCGTTTCTATTTGTGCGTCTGGAAGGGCCCCAAATCGAGCTCTGATCCTCCCAACTTGGCTCCATCTCGTGTACTCTCATTTCCCTGGGTGTTGCCGTTATCTAATGACTTGAACAAACCAGAAGCCGAGAAGCCAAACTTGCCTTCTCCCTCCCGGCCATGTCCTCTGAGCTGCACCAAGTTCTATCCATTTTACCTCGGAGTTTCTCTCAAACCAGAACGTCTCCCAATATTTTCTATCCAGGCTATTTTCCTGGCCCAAGCCACCAACCCCCTCTCTTAACTGGCCTTCTACCTCTACTCTTGTCCCAAAGTGATCGCCCTGAAGTGTAGATCCGATAATACGACTCTCTTCCTAAACACCCCTTCATAACGTCCCATGGCTTTTAGTATAGAAAGCAAAATTCTTAACATGGTCCCCAAAGCCCTGTCTGGTCTAGGTACCTGCTGACCCCTATTGCCTCACTCCCTGCCACACTCTACTATGTTTTCTGAGATCCAGCTTCATTGGTCTTCCTTCTGTCTTTTCACCTACCACATGGCCTTTGCACATGCCATTTCCCCTTATTGGAATATCCTCTTCCCCTCCCTATTCTTTGTGGCCTAGTGACCTCTCCTTTATTCTGTGTCTGCTTACCTGACTCCGTTTTGGAGGAGCTTTCCCTGATGCTCTAGGCCAACTCAAGCTTCCAACATTCCTTTGTTGGCTCCATGGCCCTCTCCTTCCTAGTGTTTATGACAGTATTAATTTGTCACTTTTGTGGATGATCATTGGATTCTTTCTCCACTCCACTCCAGACTGTTCCAGACTGTAATCCCTATGGCGATAGGATCTGTTTTTCATTTGTTCTGTCTTGGGTCCCCATTGCCCAGCACCCTTCCTACCACATCACCTAGGTTCAAAAAAAAAAAAAAAAAAGGTAAAATCAATAACTGCATGCCTTTTGCTTTCTAACTTCTCCCTCCTGAAATGTCTGTCTCTTACCTGATTCAGCTGTGGCCTGCACCAAAGGCTTACTAACGATTATTCCTGGCTCATACAGCCCTTACATTCATATCTAAGCTTATGCAGCTTTTTATATCCTTTACGCATTTTGTTGGTTCTCCCTCAGGAGGGCCTGCTGGAACTTCTGGGAACGGGGCTTTGGGGGGTGAATGTCATTGAAAGATCTCATCCAGGGGCTTCTGGTCCGCCAGCTATCTTGCAGAGATTGGGCAGGAGGACTCTCCTCTAAAACTCAGGGTAATTTCTTGGGGTGTGGGGATGCAGTCTCACCAAGCACTCTTCCCAGGAGCCCTACTCTGTATCCCTCTTTCCCCGTCCCTCCCCAGCTCCCTTAGGCTTCAGAGAATGCATATTTATAAAGGAAAGCACTGCCCTTTTTTACATGTGTTGAAAAGAGCAGATCATCAGACCTAGAGGAACAGTACACTGCTGTTAGCTTCCTGTGGAACCGTCTAACTCCTTTCTGGGGTGTATTGATTCCCTAACCCTTGAGCTGAACGTGTAGCTGAGCAGTAATTGCCTGTGTCTACAGGCCAGTCCATTTCCCTGCCAGTGGGCACAACACAGGTGCTGAGAAGCCCTGAGGTGGCATCTTGGCACAGCTAGCGGGGCCACCGAGTCCCCTAGCGTTTGCTGCGGTCCCAAGGACAAGCGGGTCTCCACGGCAGTGAGTGTTTCCAGCTAACTTCCCTCTTAAATTGGCACCTTCTCTGTGAGCTTTCCAAACTTCGCAGTGTGTCTCCCTGTTTGGGAACAATTTCCATCATCAACTGACTAGAAAGGACTAGCTCTGTGGTAACGGGTGTCTTTCAAATAGCTTAACACACAAGAAATAGGGCACAGAGGTCCAACCTGCTTCTGACGTCATCACTTAAATACACAAGCCTGCGGTGTTCCCAGGGGAGAGGATCATCCTGAAACATGTTCAAAAAACACACCGTGTTGTCACTCCCTCGGCTTTTTATCTGTACTTTGGTTATCCGGATGTGCAGATAGATTATCTGAATTTTTCTACTCTAGATTAATTTACCTAAATGAATCTGTATTTCACAGAATTCCATCATGGTGAATTGTTATTTTTTTATTCTTAAAATGTTTGGTCAAATCGTCCACATTCTAGGAGGCTGAATGGCAGCTTTGTCACTGACCTCCTTGCTTTTAGAATGACTAACATTTCCGGTTTGCCCAGGACAGAGAGGGGTTCCCAGGACGTGGGATTTTCAGGGGGAAAACCAGGGAAAGCCCAGACCAATCAGGATAAACAGGTCACCCTACTATCATTTTACCCTTGATAGGAGAGTAGCTAGACCCAACCAAAGGCAATTATCATTCCTTGTTGCTCCCGCTTTATTGGGTGGTAGGAATTCCCTGAAGCCATTACCTTGCTAAGCTACTTCTCTTTCTCTGTTTAGTATAACAGCTTTCCTGAGACAAAATTACCATCCCATGTGATTCACCCATTTAAAGTGTGCAATTGGATATTCCTGTAGCTGTGCACTCTTCATCCCAGTTCTGGAACATTTTCATAACTCCCCAAACAAACCCTGTACCCACGGGCAGTCATTCCCATCATTTCCCGGATCCTCTCTCTGTTGGCAACCCCTGGTCTGCCTGTGGTCTCTGTAGCTTTGCCTGTTCTGGACATTTCATGTAAATGGAATCATACAATATGTGACCTTTTGCTTCTGTTTTCTTTCCCTTAGCAAACTGTTTCCAAGATTCTTCCATGTTACAGCGTGAATCAGTATTTCATTCCTTTATACGACTATGACCCCGTAGCATGGATATAGCACGCCTCATCTATTTCCTCATAGGTTGGTGGGCATTTGGGTGGTCGCCATCTTTTGACTATGATGGATAATGTTGTTATAATTACTCATGTACAGGTTTTTGTGTGGGCATATGTGTTCATTTCTCTTGGAATTTCTGGGTCATGAGGTAAGTCTGTGATTACTCTTCTGAGGAACTTCCCCCAGACTTGTTTCCCAAAGTAGCCGGACCATTTTATATTCTCATCAGTAGCGTGAGGACGTTCCCGTCCCTCCTCGCCCTTGCCAACACTTGTGACTGTCTTGTTAATTACACCTGTCCCAGTGGATGTGAAGTGGCATCTCACAGTTTGATTTGCATTTCTGTGATGGCCAAAAATGTTGAGAATTTTTTTCATATGCTTATTGCTAAACCTCTTAAGTGGAAAATTAAAAAGGATATTTATAAATAGCCGATTTTATGCACTGGGCTTATGATATTTTTTAAGGAATTTATTTATTTATTTGACAGAGAGAGCACCAGCAGGGAGGGTGGAAGGCAGAGGGAGAGGGAGAAGGAGGCTCCCCACTGAGCAGGAAGCTGGACACGGGGCTTGATCCTAGGATCCTGGGATCACACCTGAGCCCAAGGCAGATGCTTAACCAGCTGAGCCACCCAGGCACCCCTGGGTTTTTAGATTTTAACTAAATATTAAAATAGGGTGTTCATAACTAATTGCTGTTATCTCAAATCATTCTATGTAGAGGTACATTTCAAAGTGTTACTTAAAACATTGACTTTTCCTGGCGACCAGAAGTGATCCCAGGGTAAGTCCCTCTCTCATCTGCTCTGATGTTGGACCATTCTCTCCATCAAGCCTTGCTGTCCAAGGGTCTCTCTTCTTCTGGAGCCAATGGACTGTGTGTTCACTGAATGTAGGCCTGGATTTGCACCCCTGGTGTTCTCTCTCTTGATTAACTTCCTCAAAGTACTGGATATCTAGTCATCCCTCGTATAATTTGGGCTCCGTGGCCTTCTGGGCACTTTAAACACCTGTTCTTGTTTTTCCCTTAGCCCTCTGATTTGCAGCTACTTCTTTCTCCAGATCTCCTGCGTACTCTATATGCTCCTCCCTCGGCTTGTTCCCTCAAACCTCCCCTAACAAATTCCAAAAGGATCCAAGGCCCTCTATTCCATTTCCTGCCCTCACTTCCCTGCCTCTTTTACAAACCGGTTTTCTCTCAGGAAACGGCCTGATTCAGCAGAAAAGGGTGGCATTCTGAGCAAGACCACTGAGAAAAGAGTCCCCTTGAGAAAATATGCTCTCTATCTGCAAGATGTTTTGGGGTTCGAGAATAGCAACTAGTGGTTTTCTTCTTTCTAGAGGGGCCCTGGCCGTGGTTGTGTTGCAGTTACCCACCATTTCTGTAAATGTCTGCGGAGGACCCCACTCACTGCCCCAGCCTGACCAGCGGATACACAGAAATACTGTTTCCACATTTTATTTTATTAAAGAGTTCATTTATTTATTTGACACAGAGAGACTGTGAGAGAGGGAACATAAGCAGGGGGAGTGGGAGATGGAGAAGCAGGCTTCCTGCTGAGCAGAGAGCCCAATGCGGGGCTCGATCCCAGGACCCTGGGATCATGACCTGTGCCGAAGGCAGATGCTAAATGACTGAGTCCCCCAGGCTCCCCTGTTTCCACATATTAAAGCCATTATTGCCTGAACAAATGGGCATAGTGGCCACTATGTTGCAGTTTGGCAGAGGAGACAAGTGTAATAAATAAACAGTGTAGTAGTAGTAGTAGTTTACTAGTAGTAGTAGCAGTAAATGAGCCAGGCAGTGTTCTTAGCAGTGGAGGAAGAGTAATTCCAGTCCACGGGAGAAGCGGGCATTTACCCACTTCAGAAGGAGACCGAGCCCAGCGCAGGGTAACGGCGTCACCTTCACATGCAGAATGGCCCTTCATGCCTCCCTTTCTCCGTTGTTCCCACAGGGATGTCCCCAAGGAGACACCCCTTGGGACACCCCTGACCCGGAGATGCGGGGTTCTCCCGCGCACAGGGTGGCAAGCGGTGCTGGCCGGCTTGTGTCTTTCAGAGCCAAAGGGCCAGAGAAGGAGGAGAAGCTGAGACGCGCGGTCAAGAAGGTCCTGAAGTGCGACGTGACCCAGAGCCGGCCGCTAGGCGCCGTGTCCCTGCCCGCCGCTGACTGCGTGCTCAGCACCCTGTGCCTGGACGCCGCCTGCCCCGACCTCCCAGCCTACCGCGCCGCGCTCCAGAACCTCGGCAGCCTGCTGAAGCCGGGGGGCTTCCTGGTGGTGGTGGATGCCCTGAAGAGCAGCTACTACATGATCGGCGAGCAGAGGTTCTCCAGCCTCTGCCTGGGCCAGGAGGCCATAGAGGCTGCTGTGAGGGAGGCCGGCTTCTCCATCGAGTGGTTCGAGGTGATCTGCCAGAGCTACTCCTCCACCATGTGCGACAACGAAGGGCTCTTCTCCCTGGTGGGGCGGAAGCTGAGCAAAGCTGTATGACCCGCTGTGGCTGCGATTAAAGCAATTCCTCTGCCTGGCCCAGTTAATCCAGTCCCTGGTTCTAACTGACACAGTCACGGTGCCGAGGGGAGCAGAGTGGCTCCCAGGGGGACAGGGTGGGCGCGGTCGGTGGGCGGAGCAGTGCCTGGGTGACCGCGGGCTCCATGCTTCCCAGGTGTGCTATGGGCACCCAGAGATGAGCAACCCGCACGTCCGGTCTTCGCCACTCATGACTAGAAAAGGAGACCTCTTTCTCCTGAAGCACCCTAGCCATGGCCACTCACGGCCCACACGCCTGCAGAGCAGTGTCTGCGGGGATGAGCTCTGGTCCCTAGGGGGCCTGCTGCCGCCTCCTCTCTCGGGGACTTACTTCTCCTGATTCTCATCAAGCTCCTTCCCTGGGGACCCCATCCTCTGTTGGGATCTGCCGGTGCAACCACCACGTCTGGGGGCAGAGCACAGCCATGCCCTTTGCTCCCGGTCCTAAGTATGGGGCGGGCCCTTCTCCCCCTTCCTTTAACACACTAGGCCAAGGCTGTGACTTCCATCTGAAGAGAAGGTTGGGAGTCTGCAAGAGACGTAACACAGGCTGTCTCACAGCGGCTATTAGAAACAGGTATCTTTAGAGTTCACATCCTTTGGGGGTTCTGGGAAGTGGCCTTTTATTTTTTTAAGATTTTATTTATTAGAGAGCATGGACGGGGAAGAAGGACACAGGCCCAGGGAGAAGCAGACATCCCGCTGAGCAGGGAGCCCGACTCAGGGCTCTATCCCAGGACCCTGGGATCATGACACAAGCTGAAGGCAGAGGCTTAACTGACTAAGCCCCCAGGTAGCCTTCCAGCATAGCTCTCAGACAAGCATCTACTTGGAGTTAGGTTTACCTGTCCATGGCAGGTCCCTGGTTCCCAGGCCCCATGGCCATGATGCTCTAAACCAGAGGGAGACAAACTGTGGCCCATGAGCCAAACCCGGCTTGCTGCCTGTCTTGTGAGGGTCTATTGGAAAGCACCCATGGCCGTTCATTTATGTAGGGTCTATGGCTGTTTGCCTGCTCTAATGGCAAAGTTGAGTAATTGTGGCAGCAACCTCAGGTATGGCCAGCAAAACCCAAAATATCTGTTCTCTGGATATTTACAAAAGAAGCTTGCCTACCCCTTTCCAAAAGAGAGGCGTATCCTCGTCAGCCAGGTCTGAGGCCCTCAGGTCTGAGGCCCATCTCTCCGGTCTGTTTCTCATCCCAAGATTTCCCTCTCCCAGCATTCCTGAGACAGGACATGGCCGCCTGCCCCTCCCCCAACCCGCCTGACAATCACATCAGAGTCCCAGAGTCTGTTATCACATGTGCTTTTTCAGTTGGTTGTACAGGCCCGTCACAACCCAGTATCTGTCCATTTTCAGGACGTTTTCAATTGCTCCATTTCCTAGGACATTCATGTTACAGTTTCTAGAGATTCCATCCGAAGGACGCTAACAGGCCAGGCCAGGCTGGATGGAGGAAGCCAAGTCCAGCTCTGCTCCTGTGAGCTGACAGGGATGACCAGGCATGTGCCTCCTTTCTGCAAACAACTGCTCAGGCGAAAAGAGCTCACTTGACTCCCCAGGAGCCACCAAGGCCACAAACATGGAACCAAGTTTGTGGAGAGAGGGCTCTCTTAAACCCAAGTTTACCCATTTACCGAAAGGCCACAACTTCTGAAACTTCGGACATTTGGGTGACCTCCCAAAAGGATGGCCCTTACTACATCTCGTGTAACTGGATTGCCTGGTTTAAAGGCAGGCTTTGCCATCTCCTTTAAAAGCAAGCTTTAAAATAACAGGGTTTCTGCTTTCATCTATGAAAATTGGGGATGGCAGGAGGGGGTGGGGGAGGTGGGGAGGGCAAATGTCTGAGACCAGCCTGGCAATAAGTTGGATAAGGCACGGTCCCCTTACAGACAGTCTTCTGTGATTTTTGCCTCTAAGGCGACATTATTATATTGTATTAGAACTGTCTTATTTTTCTATTTCCCCCACGGAACTGTGAGTCTCTTGGGTTTGCACTGAGATTCGCCAGTCCTTTGGCCAGACATGGTCTTGAACCCTGGGGGACAGAGCAGTGAGAGTGATGGATGGAAGAGCCCTATTCTCGGGAGTTTATGTTCTAGAAACAGAAGTGGGGGATAAGGAAACAACTCAATAAACAAGAGACTTTCTGATGGTGACAGAGCTATGCAGGGAAGAGAGCAGAATGGAATGGAGACTGCCTAAGTGACAGAATATCTGGCTGAAAATGGTCTGAGGGGTTGACTAATCTCACTCCCAGGAAATCTGGAGGCTCTTCCAGGAGGGAATGGGGCCTCTCCGACATCATTCAGTGGCCAGGTTCCATCCGTCTTTCTCTTGTTTTTACCTGGGAGGAGGGCTTTCACAAAAGGAGATTTTCAGAAGCCCGCAGCAAGCTTCTTATCTTATTGACCCAAACAGAGTCCCACGCCCACCTCTAGAACAATTACAGATGAAAACAAAAAGAACAAAGGGCATATTCCTTAAGAGTCACTAAATGAAGGAATTCTTAGATGGCAGCAAAGAGGAAAAAAGAAAACGCACTGGATTCAACAAATGAGCCAACATTTTAGCAATCCATTCTCTTTCAACTGCAAAGATCATCCCGTTTTCAAATTCTGACTCTTCCACCTAGCAGCTGGTTCTCCTTGGGCAAGTTAAAGAACCTCTCTGTGCTTTAGTTTCCTCAGCTGTAAAATGAGATTCAAGTAGAGTTTCTTGTCAAGAGAAAAAAGATGAACTGCTCCATATAAAAGACGTAGAATAATGCTTAGCAGTCGGTAAGCAAATAATATTTTGTTGTTAGCTGTAATCCTCATTTTCCTCTTTGGTGCTCGTTGCCAAACCTGTGGCAAGAAGGCATCTTGATCTTTAAGCAGGAGAGAGAATTTCAGTTCTGGGGTCTCTTCTGGCACTGCCTTCCAGAGGAGGTCCGATATTTCTCTGCTTCTGTGCCACATGCCAATCCCTTTCTCACTGAAGCCATACCTTTATTATTTATTTAGAACCAGGCAGTGGGGATGCAAATGAACCCCCAGTGCCAGCTGCCTCAAGGGTCCCCATCTTTGCAGTCACCCACAGTGCTTCCAGATACTTCCAATGGCAATATTTCAACCTGCAGCAGCAGTCCCCACCCGGAGTCTGCTCCGGTCAGCCTCCCCAGCTCAGGCTCTGCGGCTGCTGGCTCGCATCCCAGGCCCGTGAATGCTGGTGAAGGGAGAAGGGGGTCTGTCTTTCTTCCCAGAGACTTGGAAACACTTCCTGTCTTTACCGCAGGTGGGCAAAGGTATCCCACAAAGGGCCAAAGAGCACATATATTTACCTTTGCAGATCATGGTCCTTTGATCCCAACTACCCAGATCTGAAATTATAGCAAAAGCTGGAAAGAAGAAAAAAGGAAGGGGGCAGCCCGAGTAATATGCAAATTACTGGGCGTGGCTACATGCCAATAAAAAAAAAGTGATTCGCTAAAACAGATGGATGGGTGGATTTAGCCCAAAGACTGTAGTTTATTCATTTCTTATCTAGACAGTGAAACAGTATTGTTTGTACCCAAAGTTTGATAGGGTTTCTCAAGAACATTCTAGTTAGTTTCGAACACTCAGTCCTCCTAATAGGAGCTCAGACCCAGGCCAAGGGGCTGAAGAGGAAAGAGGAAGATTTTCTCCACACTCCATCCCTGCCCATTCCTCTCTTCCCCTCTGCATCCCCCAGTCAGAGCTCCTTCCCCCTCCCAGTTTGAACGCGACCAGTAGCTGCAGACAGAAAATGGGAGTAAGGGCCAGATGAAGTCAATCACAGCAATTTTTTTTCAAATGGTGGGTTGTCATTCATCAGTGTAACATAAAATTAATCAGTATACATTTGAAGAAATAATAGAGAATAAGCCATAAAACAAAATCCCAGAAAGCACTTCCTATAGCATTATTTTATGAGGTTTTTTCAGTTTTTAAAACAGTTTTACAGATACATATCTGTATGTAGATACAGATAACCATTCATATCTGCTCCTGGTTTATGATATAAAAGAAGATGTATTTATTACTGTAGGTTTTGATCACAAATGTTCGGAAGCCAGTGACTGCAGTCTGGGTGTCTGAGGCTCATCTCTGGAGGCCAACATTTGTCCTTCCTACAGAGATGAAGGTGTGGTCTCTGGAGGAAACTGACCCGAAATCAGTTACAGCTCATTGCCATAAGAACTCTGAGATGAGAGCGGGGGACGTCAAGAAAGGTGGCATTTGCTCCTGGTCCTGGAGGCTGGACAGGGGTGTGTTTGGCTGATGGGAAAGGCAAGGCAAGCTGAGGAACATCGTGTACAAAAGCAGGAAGTGACTCCTGCTATCAGGTTGCTCACACATTTGTCCTCCAAGTGAAGTCAGGACCTAAGCAAACATTTGGCTGCTGAGTTTTGTTTGCTTTCCCTGAAATCAAACAGACCAACCAAGTCACTGGCAACACTGAGTAGGGGTCACTCCAGTACTAACTTATAAATCTCTTTGACCACTGACCCAGCACAAGGTTTTCTGGTCCACTTTCTGGGAAGTGTTCAACTGTCTCCCCCTGAGCCAACTTTTATGATGCAGAAAGACGCAAGTCTGTGTGTAATGTCCTGGTCAATGACCAGGGGAGAGAAAGCTATTAAAAAGGTTGTCCATCCATTCGATGGCGTGCAGCCCGACCAGCCCAGCCTTCGTAATTCCCATCATCTGGCTGTCAAGAGTAATAAGAGGAGATCTCCCTGATATGACTTACTAGGCCGATCTTTAAAAGCTGTGACTGTCCCCTCTAATTTTAGCTTCAGCCACACTGAGAATATGAGCAGACCGTTAAATCTTATGGAGCCTTGGAGGAGGTGGGAATAGCTTAGAGCTGGGAGACAGAAAACCTGTGTGAATCTTAGCTTATCACTTGATTGCCGTGAAAGCATCATTGTACCTTTCTCGGGCTCAGGGCTCTTCTGTAAAATAGGGGTGATAATCATTTCTCAGGCCCATTGAGATCAAATGAGATACCTGTGAAGACACTTTGTAACCTGTTAAAGGATATACAGCTCCTAGATTATCTTTGATACCCCTTCCAGGAAAGCTGCTAAGCCACAGGTTGCTAAGTTCATTAAGATTCCTTTCATGAACTGAGTAAGTATGGCCTTCAAAAGCTCTTTAAAGAGCTCTTCAAAAGCTCTTCATCCTGTCATTGAGAGGCTCTAGCTATGGCTAGGGAATCCTGTCTTGCATATGCCTTATACCTAAGTGGGCACCATTGACATCTTGAATCCAGAGTCTTCTCGTAGCTGTTCATTCATTCAGTAGACATTTATCATGTCCCTGTTAAGTGCCAGGCATTAGGCTTGGGGGTTGTGGATGCCCTGCTGGAGATAACCCAGACTCTGACCTGACGGGACTTCCATCTCCATGAAGGAGACCAGAAAGGAATGCACTCTTACACAGCCTGAGGATAACTGCCAGATATTCTGGGTCTTTATAGAAGATTGTCACACACACAAAAAAAAACACCACCGTGAGCATCATGACTGAAGCTTTCTTGCCACATTTTCCAACAGAAGCAGGGGCTTGGGCTTCCAGACACTCTCCCACCATTGTCTCTTCCCTTTATTGGCAAGTTTTGCGCTGAATGGAGATGCTTTCCTTGGCCCTGGGATCGCCAGCAGAGGGCGCACGAGGCTCTTTTCCGAGACCTTCATTTCTGAATTTGCTCATTGATACAAGAGGGAATTTAAATTGAGTTAAACCTTCCAAAACAGGAAGCCTCTCCAGAGTATTTTCTTTTGTACGTGCCAGGTATGAGGCTGCTGGGGAAAGGGGAAGGGAGAAGTCAGCCTATTTTTCTTTAACAAAAAATATGTATAATTATTTTTATAGATACATACATTTAAAACTTTCCTTTTCAGACCTATACACAAAATGCAAATTTTAATAAAACCGTACAGAGGCTTTTGGCAAGATTAGCATAAGAAACGCTAAATATTCGGTTATACAGTTAACTCACCATCATCTATTTCCTGTTTATTCAAAAGAGGAAAAAAGAAGTTTTTGTGCTTTTTCAAAACCCAGTTTTTTAATATTTAAAATGAAGGACTCTTTCCACAATTGCTGGCCAAACTACAATACTTAAAATTTTAATTTTTCCATTGGTCGTGTCTGATGCATTCCAGGGATCAGCTGGAGCCAAATTCTGAACCCTCCACAAATAAGTGGGAGTTAATATTGCCTTTGTTCTGACCTCAGTGTTGAAGATCAGGAAATAATTTCTTCCCCTGCTGGTTATTAGAGAGGTCTTTCTCTCTTTAGAGAAGAGCTTTGTTTTTTTTTTTTTCTTTTTTCCTGTAAAGAGCTACACTGTTTCCACTTTGTTCATAGCTTGGGCGAGGGCTAAAAAGCTTCTTAGGTGTTGCAGGGAGAGGCTCAGGCAGAAGCCCCAACAGGAGAGGGTGCAGAGGGACCCCTCAAAGCCACGGGGGCTTCCTGTCCGCAGGAGGGTGAACCCCTGAAAGTGAGGCTGCGCAGCCCAGCCCGCCGAGCTCAGGCAGGTGCGCCCCATCTTCCTGATGAGCTTCACCTGCTGCTCTAGGACGCAGTTCTCCAGCAGGTCCGAGTCTTCGCGCCCATCACCTGGGGCTGGTAGATCCAGAAGGGCCGGCTTCAGGTTCTTTTCCAGGGCGGGCGGCTTTTACGGAATTGAGGGTTTGTTTGTCCGTCCTGGGAGTCTTCTGCTTGTCCTGAAGGAGGGCACAGCTGCAGTCTTGGTTTTGCACCCGAGGACTCCCAGTGCTTTGGTGCTGGTTCCCGGCCCACTCTCGGAAGAAGTGACGTCGAGGTCCAGAGCCACAGTGTCGAGGTGGAAATAAGAAGGCCAGGACAGGGAGGGTTGGAGGCATGCAGGTGCAGGCTGACCAGGTGGCTGGCTACGGCCTCCACGTTGGTGGAATAATTCTGGCAAATCTGGCAGTTCCTAACTGGTGGGCAGTGGGGACTGAGCTCAAAAGCTGGTGTCGGCTGGTCCCTGAGGCAAGGGGGTGATTGTGAAGATGGCTCCGAAGGTTGCTGCTACAGAGGACGTTGGAAAATGGTTTGAGGCTGGAAGAAGGGGCTCCCTGGGTCTATTCTGTCCAAACAATGTTGCAGCAAGAGACAGATCCAGGGGACAGAAGGGCGCTCTAACCAGTGAAGAGCTTTCCAACATTCAAACAGGAGAGGAGTTAGGAACTGTAAACAGGAGGTTTATCTTCAGAAATATCAGCACCCTCCAGGCCTTCCTTGGAAGCCTGACCTGGAAGGACTGGAATTCTTCACAGCAGGGACAGGAGCGCCCCACGTGTGACAGGAGGAAGAAGATGTTCCAGGAGGAGGGTAAGCTGTTAAGTTTACTGCTCCTTTGCTTCTCAAGGATCAATCGCTATCCCCTTCTCATGGCCCTATAATATTAGTCAAATGCCATGGAAATTCCACTTACTTCATGGGACCCTTACGACCTCCTGGAATTTATCATCCTGTGGGTTAAGATTTACAAAAGTAAAAAATCAAAACCTCCAATTTTATGGGTGACGGAATGAAGATGGTGATGGGGGACAAGGCACCTCACCTCCCCACACCTTCGTCTCGGCTGCAAAACGAGAGTCGGAGTAAAGGAGCTGTGAGGTCCAGCACGATATGATTTCTGAACCAGAGTATCCTACTTGTTAAAATGGAGTTCTAACACCTAAATTTATCCCATTCTTTAAGATTCAAGTGAAATTGACCCAAACCCCTGTGGACCCAATCCATGATTCCTCTGGGGGTTTGAGGGGGAGGCAACTTGTGTATCTTCAGGTGACCCCCGAGTCCTCGCTCCTGCTGGCACGGAGCTCCAGTCTGCGTCTATGAATAGCAGCCTTTCTTGAAACTTTAAGACATGGAATGGGGTCACGTGGTAGGATGCCAGCAGCTTAAAATGCTTGGCGCCCTTGCTCTTGACCTTGTGGGGAATCTTAGTGACTCAGCTTCTCCAGTTGCCCCTCACCAGGTGCTTCTGCTGTCTCCTCTCCCTTCTCTGGTCTCCAGGCCCCTCCTCACTAGCTTCTTGCCTTCCCTTCCAAGTACCTGTACCCTGTCTTCACTTCTTCAGGTCTAGACCACACCCCTGGGGCTTCACTTCCCTCAAACCCCCAGGGTGTTTTCCTTAAAAGGAACTTTAGGGCCCATATTAAGAATTACAAAATTCATCCCCTTTGTTTACTCGGGAGCTTGGGCTCTGAGCTTCCTAGCAGCTAAAGCAAAGAGGGAAAATACCAGCGACAAGGCTCCCCGGGCTTATCAGTTCAAGACAAACCAGCTATTGTTTAGCATAAGCCCAAAACTTGTCCTGGTCTGAAAGCTCACGCGCTGTTCACAGTGATGGGAGAACGGGGCAGGTGTCGCTCTCACCCACCTGCCTCTATGGTGTTGGATGCGGTGTGGCTTAAAGCAGAGGAGAATCTAGAATTTAGATTCGTCTTGAAGGGTTGGCAAGGGCTTCCTGGAGGAGGTGATGTGTAAAATGAGGCTTAAAGGGGAAGTAAGATTTATCGGAGCAGAAGGGAGGGAGGGAAACGAATTCCTGGTAGAGAGGAGAGCAGTACAAAATGCCTGGAGGAGAGAGGGACAGTGCAAGGGACGAGGAACTGGAGCTGATGCTGCAGCCCCCACCCCCGTCTAAGCACGTCCAGGTCAGCACACACATTCCCCAGCTGCTAGGAGTGTTGGCGGCTGGGAGCTCCCAGCTGCCCCCTTCTGGGGAGAATTGCTCTTAACTCATAGAAGCCACTGCATCTAGGACTCTACAAGCCCCTGCCCCTCCCCAACCCCGGGGCATCCCCTGGCCAGGGACTGACCAGGACAGGCTTCAGAAGACTGGTTCTCTTGATGCAGGATTTAGGGGTGGGGTGGACGCTTGTCAGTGTGGTTTATACTCCAATGCCTGCCCCGTCGTGGACCAGGCCAAGACTCGATTTCCCAAGACCACGTCCTTGCTCACTTTCCCCAACCCTTCATAACCAGTTTTCCCTGAAGAACACCCCCTCCATAAATTTTCCCAAATCCCTGACTTGGGCTCTGCTTCTAGGGAAACTGAGCTAAGACAGTGACAAAGGGAAAATTGCTGAGGCTGAAGTCTTCGTATGCACTTGGCTCAAATTTGAGCGTCATCCGTTGTAGGTGAAGGCGTTCCTGACCTAAGTTACTACTGCTTTCAATAAAAATTCACTTGGGATCTATCCATTTCGATTTCTGATTATTAGGATCACAGTTCATAAAACATAGCCCAGCACCTAAATTTGTCAAAAGAACACTAAGACCCAGAAAATCATGACGTTTGGGTAAAACCTCTCTGAGACCTAGTCTTGTTGAAAAGTGGGAATAATCATGTTCTCGGCTTTATCAGGGTCCAGCCAGAATAAAACACACTTCCAAAAATATCTACTGTCCTTTGACCTGGGATATGAGAACAGGAATGCCCCTGGACCACAGCCACCAATATTCCAAGGTATCCTCCTGTCACCAAGTGGGAACAGTCTGCTTTCTGGTTATGCCTCAGTCTCTTATAAGTCTGATTACTGTGAATCAGTGACCAGAGCAGCCATGGATGCAGTGACAAATAGAGTTTCAGTACCTAGAAGACCAGACACTGAAGTAAGATACACTCTCTGAGACTGACCGGAAATTGCCCCATGTTTTCCTCTCTCCCTTTCTCCCCTAGAAATCAGATGAATGGCTTACCATAGTGGAGTGTTTTGGGAGCTGGACCTTGAAGGGTGAGTAGAAAGAATTCCATCAGAGCCCACGAAACAGAGCAGCAGCACACTTCCCCATCAGTGCAATGTGCTTTTTCCTTTCCTGCTCCCAGGCAATAAGTATAATCCATGAATTAAAGATAATTAATGTCCTTCTAGAAAATGCAACCGTAATTATAGACATTTAAGTGCACTTAGTGCATTGGAGAAGAATCAATTGTTTCACAGTTCACAGAAGGCCCTGCTGGCTGGGGGGCAAACATTGTACCCTCAGTGACTTAATAATCATCAGAATGTGGGGTTTAAGAAAGCCTGGATCCCCAGGGACTATGAGGTCCCCATAGTACATGGAACATTCTGCCTTCAACGTGATGGAAAACCCCACCCATTCACAGTCTAGGTGGGCTAGAGGCCCAAGTCCCCTGGGTGAACCTGTTCTTTCCCCTCCTTTGGGCTCATAGGCCACACATCTTCGAAGTACCAGGTACCAGGATACAGACAGTAAATCTGACCCGGTGGTCCTGCCTTCTCAGAGATTATAGTCTATTGGCAAGGATGGACCATAAATCAAACAAAACCAGTCAATGTGAAAAGTGTCTGCAAAAGAGTGTGCATGGGTATGGTTTCCTGGAGGCAGTGACTTTTCATCGGAGACCTGGAGGAAGGGTGAGGGTGAGCAAAAGCGTGTGTTACAGGTAGCGGGCTGGGAGGCGGGGCCACCATACTCCAGACCTAGCACAGCCGGGATGGAAGGCAGGAGAAAGCACCGCTCCTTGAGGAACTGAGGGAAGTTCCTTGGGGCTGGTGTGCAGGATTTAAGTGTGCAGGCGGTGGGATGCTCTGAGATACGGGCAGAGCTGGAAAGGCTGGAGGCATCTGTGTTTCATTCTCAGCACAGGTGGCACTTGAAGGCATTAGTAAGGAACAAAACCTGGTCTGGAGAAACCTAGAGACTTCTATTGTTCAACATTTCTAGGGAAGGAGGTGCCATAGTTTCTTGGATTACTTACTCAACTGTGTAAGCATGTGACAACGTTTGGTTTGACCTTTTGAAATGTCTTGCTCTCTGGCTGTGCCAGGTGGCTCTATACTCCTGCCCAGGAGCCTTGGATGAGCCTCCAGTTGTTCATGGATTAATACCAGACCCATCACCGTGGCTTTCTCAAGGACCTGCCGATCTCTGCCCCAACTCTTAGCTCCTGTTTATGCATGCCTGGCTCAGGACGAGTTCAGTAGTTATTTGCTAAATGAAAGAATGATGGTTTGCTTTTGGACTTCTATCTCAGCAGTTCACAGATTTGCCTCCAGGCCCTTGTGCCTGCAGTGTGCTGACCCCCCTACCCCTTGCCCTAGCCCTCTGATCCACCAGGAAGCTCTCCATTTTCTTTGTCAAGTCAGCTCAGAAGTCCCTCCTCGGAGAAGCTTCCTCCCTTAGCAGAGCTGAGAGATCCTCCTCTGGGTTCTCTGGGCTCCTTCTACCTACAGTTGATTCTTGTTATTCTTGGTAGTTACTAGTCTCTAGAGTCGTTGCGAACTCTGAGTCCGCAAATACTGAACCATTGCTCCCAGGGGAATTAGAGGGTTACTGTCCTGAAAGCCACGGGTTCCAGTGTCTATACCGACCAATCAATAGGTAACCTTATTTTACGGGTGCTTCTGTTTAAAGACACTGTATTTAACACACACTGTGGATTTGCACGTTGAACTTCTGCCCAACAGCGCTATGCCTGGTGCCCAAATGAAGCTTCTGTCATGTGTATTTTCCCCATAAGTCACCTCACAGTCACCTGTGCTCAAGGACAATGGACGGAACTTCAGCACTATGCTTTGGGACCATTTTAAACAGTGAAATCACCCACAGAAAGCACAAAAATTCGAAGAACGTAGCACCAAAGAGACCACGAAGAGGACACTTCTTTACAGTAGGATTGCCGAAACACGAAGGCAGAGCCTTGTTCAGCCGGAGCTAGGGGTGTTCCTGCCAGGCAACTCGGATGTCTCACTACCCTGTGTGTGTCTAGGAAGGATCCCCCAAACAACTTAAGTATCGATTTTGGGGTCCTAAATCCATTTTAGTGAATAGGCAAATCCACAAATACAGAATCCGTGAATGATTAAGCATCACTGTGTTACTATAGCACTTAGGACCCTGAGTTGAAGTCTGTCAGGGATGTGTCTGTTGCTCTGCTGGAGCCCCTCACCGAGCCCAGAGCTCCTGGGGTAGTTAGCCTACGGCGAACCGTAACGAAAGCCACCAGCATGGAGATCTTCCCGTGAGGTGTTCCACAGGCATCTTCTCAGAGGAATTCTCTGAACTGTGGACTGTTATCATCCCACTTTACAGATGGGGAAACTGAGGCTCAGATGGGATGTAATCTTTGCCCGTGGTAACCTAGCAAGTAGTAGAGGCAGGATTCACACCCAGCCTCTCTGACTCAAGAGCTCATGTACTTAATAGGTGAGCTATCCTACCTGTGAGTTGGAGCCCTTGTGCAGAAATGTCTGGGAAGGAAAGCCCTTCAGCATAATCAGCTGGCCGACCTCTAAGAGTGGTAGGAGACCCCTCGGGACAGAAGGAAGGAGGAGCCACTCCGGAAGGAAGCAGAGCTGATGGCTGGGGCTCTCTGGGTGGGTCCAGGACAACTGAATTCACTCACTGGGTTTGAGAGGCAAACCAAGTCTTGACCAAGACTACTATTTTCCAAAAGGAGGCATTTTCTGCTTATGAGGGAGACAAGAAAAGAAAGGTCCATCCTCAGCTGTGGAGGGGAATTGTCTGAACTCTTGGCCCGAAGGCCGTGGCCTAGGCTGGTGCCAGGACAGCAAAGTTTGGGGCCCAGCTGCTGACCCTGGAGGACCTGCCTCTTGTGCTCAGGAACTGAACGGATATGAAAAGAAGCATCCCCTCGGGGACAGGGACAGCATAACTCCACCCGCCCGAGGGGAGCTGCTTCCCTCTCTGAGGAAACTGAGACTCCGAGCCCTATTTGTGGCCTAGATGCTCTGCTTCTGAACATAACTTCACTCCGCTCCTGGAAACGCTGTCACATTCCCGTCCTGAGCTCGCAGCGTCCTCCCCGAGCCCTTCCGGCGGCCACAGGAGGCCAGCGGAGCCGGCCTGGAGCGTCGGCGGCTGGAAGGAGACTCCGGAATGTCTCCGGCGAGAGCAATTTCCATACTTCAGAGCAGGTTGTCACATCTTCTCAGGAACAGAAAGGCCAGGATCTCGAGAGAAGGGACGACTGCTGTCTGTGCCCATTTTCCTCCTGCCGGAGGGAGTGCTTGGTATTTGTCTCACTCCCCCGGCGTAAGATGAATAGAAGCTCAGCTCGGCACAGTGTTTCCCTCGTGGCCCACCTGCCTGGCACTGCTCCGATGAGTTCATCCTGGGGAAGACCCGAGCTCCTCCCCAGCCTCCTCCCCCCACCCCCAGTGTTTCTAAAATAACTGACCCTGTCCAAGGGCCATCGCCTCCCTCCCCACCGCATTCTGCGGGGACATGTGAGCACAGCCTTCACATAGCCCTGGCACTGTGGGTAGTGTTTTCACCTTTAACAAATTCTCCCTTGACTGTAATTTATCCTATCTGATTTCTCTGAGGCCTTGGCCTATGGACTTGGGATCATTTGTACAGTGAGAATGGATCTGGTCAAAATGACAAAGTAGATGACATTTGTCTCCATTAACCCCACACCATCTGGCTGGCTTCCTTCTCCAGAAACTTCCTGCTCACGGAAGTCTTCTGACTGCCCTGTCTCTCTCTCACGCAGCATCAGGTTCCTTTGACCATGATGGTACCGTACCCCTGGGGACTTGCATTGTTAGGAAAGAGCATATGAATACGTAACCCAGATAAGACTTGTAGCCAAGCTCTATCAATGTCATCTTAAGATGAAAACAAACAGGGGCACCTGGGTGGCTCAGTGGGTTAAAGCCTCTGCCTTCGGCTCAGGTCATGATCCCAGGGTCCTGGGATCGAGCCCCGCATCAGCTTCTCTGCTCTGCAGAGAGCCTGCTTCCTCCTCTCTCTCTGTCTGCCTCCCTGCCTACTTGTGATCTCTGTCTGTCAAGTAAATAAGTAAAATCTTAAAAAAAAAAAAAAAAAGATGAAAACAAACAAAACAAAAAACCTGACTCCAAAAGCACTGAAAAGTAACACAAGTCTTTTGTAAGGCATCCTAGACATTCATTTTTTGAATCTCTTTCTGCAATCCTACAGCAACTTTCTTCTTTTGCCTCCTTTCTCTCCCCTGAACTTTTTTGCCCTGAGCACCTGGATGTCACTTATGCCTCAAGGCCCTGCCACTTCAGTGATACCCCCTTTTCCTGCCTCCTGAATATTTTTCCCACTGCAGCCCGTACTCTGCCCACTCTTCTGGGCCTCTTCCATTTTGCCTTTTCTCCTAATTTCCCACTTGTCACAACAAAAGGCAGAAAGCTAAGTAAGTTCTTTCTGGTGAAGAAGGCACTAGGTCACAAGGAAGGAGGATGGGTCACAGTAGTGGTGTTAGCTGGCTCAGGCACTGTTCCTCTCGTGTGTGTGTGTGTGTGTGTGTGTGTGTGTGTGTGTGTGTGTGTGTTGAGGGTAGGGTATGCAAGATGCCTTGTCCAGTCAAAATCCATGACTGCGCTTGTTCATTTCAGGTAGGTGAGTGGAGCAGGGATATTTTAGGAGAACCTTTCACTATTCTTAAAATCATCCTACGAGCATTTTCCTTCTAAGGTTTTCAGCTATTTTGCACATGGGTCAGCTCAGAATGTGGCTCCTGACTACTGTTCTAGGATTACCTCTAGCTACTTGCTCACATGATTCCTTTACTCAAAGCTCACTGATTGCTTGCATTTTTCTAAATGTTTTGTGTCATCTTATGTCCAGATGTCCACAATACCCCTCTTCCCTATTGTATGCTTGGTATAGTAACTGCCGGCTACTTCTTTGACTTCCCCCTAGAGTATAAAATCCCAATTCCTTATAAGGAATCTGACAGCTAATGGGTTCTTGATATTTCTTATATGGACGAATAAAGGATTGAATGAATGAAGAGTTATAAAAAGAACACCACGTGTTTCTAAGCTTTGGCCAAAAAGTGTAAAAATCATTATTGCAAAAATTACAACTGCTAGTAGACCAGTATACTGAATTACTTCTTTTATTCTAAGAATTTATCTCTGTATTTCTGGCCATTTCTCAGCTGATTATCTCTTGTAATATTTTCTCTCCCCCACGTGAACAATTTGTGCTACCTGGAACACACATATTTCATATTATACATAAGTTGGAGCTTCTTGGTCTATCCTCTAAAACTTTATTTTCCTTTTTCTATGTATTTATCTGGCTTAGTGCATTCAGCGTGATTTGCTATGTATTCAGGACAGGCTACCTTGCATTGTACAATAATTGAGATCAGAAAGCAGATCAAAGGTTTGTTTCTGGCCTGTGTGAACAGTTCAAGGTAGGTTGGAGCTCTTTTGACAAGTATCCTTGTATGACTTATATCTTGTAATGCCATTGTCATCAATATGTTCTTCATGATTGCTGAGGAAGGAGACAAGCAGCCAGGCCTAAGAGTGATCAACTTTAATTTCACTCATGTTCCAATCACATGGCCCCGATGTCACAGCAAGGGCATCTAGGAAATATGGTTTACTTAAGTGCCAAGGAAGAGGAAATGGGATGGAGGAAAATCTAGCCATTCTGTCTTTGCCAGTATATGGATTCCATTTGAGCTTACCTAGTCTACTATTTATCACATCTACTCAGTTTTTTACTCTGTTTGTAAATTTTCGATGATTTTTGGTTCATATTCACAGATGCGTTTTCTAAATTAATAACCTGTTTTCATTTTAAGTATGCTATATCTTCCTTTATCTCTTTGAGGATTCTAAACAAACTTGTTTTAAACACCTTGGTGAGCTACACTGTTATTTCTGTCCTTAGGTGTGATTTGTCCTAGTTGTTGGGTCTGCCAACCAACTCTCATTATTGTGTGTCATGTGTTTTGTAATTTTTATATGAGAACTGATGTGCGTGGGAATTTTTTTCAAATGATGTCACCAATGCCTCAGCCTGTTCTCTGAGATGCATCATTCTGAGCCAGATCTTTGCATAAGGATTGGGGCATTTGGCCCATTGTATATAGTATATCTACTTGATCCAATATTCAATCCATTCCAAATAGCGCCATTTTTGGATACCATATATAGGCCCAATTCCTGTTTTTATGCAAGAATCACTGCTTCCTGCCATTCCAATGAGGACAGTTCTAAAAATTTATTTGGAACTACCTTAGTCCCAGTACACTGGTGTATGCTTGGCCCCAGGCTTCAATTCATTCCCACCCACTTCTAGGAGGCTCGGGGGTACTTCAATGCATGATTGAAGACCTGGCCTCCACACTTTCCATTTGCCTCTGCTTTGCTTATAGTGCATGGTTTCAGTTCCTACCTACCTTTCTATAAAGGCTTCTCCCATCTTTTCGAACAGAATGAAATCTGCCCTCTTCGACATTCCCCAGCACCCACTCTATCATACTTATTTGTGCCTAGCTAGACGGTAAGTGCTTTGAGGGTAGAGATCATGTCCTGTTTCTCTTGCTGCCCTAGTACCTAGCACAATGGTTGCAAAGTAGAGGTATTCAATATTTGTGAATCTGAATCTGAGATGTTTTAGGGCCTCTCAAGAAACCTAATTTCTTATAACCCAGGAAGGAGTCTTCAGTGAGACAACATGAGGTTTGTGGAAGATAAGTTACAGACATAACCCAAAGGCATGTATTTGGACGCTAAATGATGTCTCATCTGCCTGTTTGTGTGCTAACTTGTGCAAGGCCTTTTATTTGCTCTCATTTTGTTTCTTTGAAGATATAATTGCTTCTTGGTTCCATATTTCTATTACTCATTACACTGTTCCATACCATTTCATTCTGAAAATAAAACAAAATAGGATATTTAAAATTAATGATGTGGGGCACAGCTTTTTTTTTTTTTTCCTTCCCTCTACCTCTAGGCAGAATTAGCAAATGGCTTGAACACCAGCCATTCCTTTTATCGGAAGCATCTGGGTTTCATTAGAGTAAGAAAAATTGTTGATTGCAAAGGGAGAGGACCCAGACCTCCTCTAGAAAGGATCACCGGCGTGCTTCTCGACTCTTGCCACCTCTTTTCCAAACCCGGCAGGCCGGTGATGGCTACTTCTCTTTGAAAGCAAGTTGAAGAGTCGTCCTCGTTGGTTTTGGAATTTGGGGAGTCTAAGCATAAGGCTTTCCTCACTGGCTTCATTTTCAAAGATTGAGAAAATGAGCAGTTTCTGGGATGACACCAGACACGATGTGGCAGAGTGCTGTACCTTTAACCACTATTGTTGTTTTTAAAGAAACTAGTACGAGTGGGATCGAGTGGCCAGGTTTTCGAACACATGATGATAGCTTAAAGTTTGTCCTTTCCCTACCAGCGCCGTAACTCAGTTAAAATGGAATTAGCACGGGGCGCCTGGGTGGCTCAGTAGATTAAGCCGCTGCCTTCGGCTCAGGTCATGATCTTAGTGTCCTGGGATCAAGCCCCTCGTGGGGCTCTTTGCTCAGTGGGGAGCCTGCTTCTCTCTCTCTCTCTCTGCCTAACTCTCTGCCTACTTGTGATCTCTCTCTCTGTCAAATAAATAAACAAAATCTTAAAAAAAAAAAATAGAATTAGCACGAGGCACCTGGATGGCTCAGTGGGTTAAGCCTCTGCCTTTGGCTCAGGTCATGATCTCAGGGTCCTGGATCGGGCCCCGCATCAGGCTCTCTGCTTGGCAGGAAGCTTGCTTCCCCCACCCCTCTGCCATCCTCTCTGTCTACTTGTGATCTCTGTCTCTGTCAAATAAATAAATAAAATCTTTTTAAAAATGGAATTAGCAGACACACAATGGAGCCACCATTGTAGGGGATAGAACATTCAGTTGGGGGTGTTAAAAAGGTGGTAATAATAATAATAATAGTATTTGGTTTTTTTATTGTGGTCTTATATACCAGACTCATTTCATTTGAATGTATGTATCTTGGAGGAATGTTATTAAGGATCTATTTTCGTAAGCTTGGTTCCCTCTCCATTCCCATTTGATTGATACAGGAAAATTTGGGTTCCTCCTCAGGCAGTCAGCTTATCCTTGAAAAACTCCAGCAGGAATTAGGGCAACAGTGAAACAGCCTCCCTAAACTCATAGGCTTATACACTGCAGTACATGTTAATTATAATTCTGCAGTTACTGAAAATGCAACTCAAATTGGGTTAAACACTAAGGGGAATTTATTGGCTCACAGGTCTGGCAAGACTGGAAATACCAGGCGTTTGTCAAGGCTTTATCCACCAACTTGGCTCGGACACGAAGACCCAGTTGGTTTTCGTTTTCCTCTTTGCCTTCCACCGCTTGTTTTTCCTTTCGTGGCCACAAGATGGCTGCAAGTAGCTTTGAGGGGCTAAGAGCTGCCTTGTTCACGTCCAAAAGAAAGAGACCGTCCCTCAGGTAGTTTCTAAGGAAAAGTGAAGTTGCTCCCCCTAGAATCCTCCAGAAATGGGTCTGTATCTTTGGTTGACCCGAATTAGGTCAAAGGGCCATCCCTGCACCGGTCATGGTGATCAGGAGAGGGGGGACCCCCTGATGGTCTTCTGTTGGTCACAGCCCATCCTTGGGATTGCGTGTGCTTCCTGGGGGGGGGGGGGCAGGAATGGGCACCTAAATGGAAATCGGGGTACCGAGTCAGAGGGACCAGATGGCATGTGTTCCAAAAGAGTGATTTCTTCAGGAGAGAAGTATCTTTACTTTCCTTTCTTTGGTCTTGGGAGGGGAATTCTCATCTTTTTCCCTGACTCCGTCAGGACAAGGGGAGGCCCCGCTGTTACTAGGGAGGAAAGGCAGCACGGAGGGGGCCATCCTCTCGTCCAGTCCTGGGGCTGAACAGTGCCCTCCCAGCTCTCCTGGTCAGAAGACCAGGTGGAGAGCAAGGCAGTGAGCCTCGGCCAGGATTCCTTGTCTGTGTGTGCTTTGGGAATTCCGCAAACAGGCAGCACTGGGAAGGCGACTCTAGTGGTGTTACTAGAGTCCGAGATCCCGGGTGCTGGAAGCTTCTGGTCCGTGGCATCAGCATCAGCAGAGCCCCCTCAATACCTACCAGCTTTGTGGCAGAGACTAAACCACTTGCCTTTGCTGTTCCCTCATTTCATCTTCTGTAAAATGGGGATAATAGAATCATGATAACTTCTTTGCCTCTTTTGTGAAGAAAGAGGGCATGTTTCTTTTCTCTGTTTCATGGTTTAGTCTTGGCGCATAAAAGTGGGGCTTCCAACCCTACTTCCACCCCCACCGGACTCACTTTCTTCCTAGCTCCACTCCCAGGAAGGTGGAATCACAGGATTCATTGGTCACTACGTAGCATTTCTCAGGTTCCATGGTAGGACAGGGTTATGTGTGAAAGCACCAAAGGTCAGCGCTCACACCGGCACACCGCTGCCTCTTCCTCCTCCATGGCCCTGATCCAGGCAGGATCTGTTTTGCACAGCCAAGCATCCTTCCCCATCCTGTCTTATAGAGAAATTGGTAAAGAGAACCCTTGTGGGATCTGGTCAACTCTAGCCACAGGTACCCCGAGGGTGCAGCTCTGAAATTTGGAGAGGAGTTCGGAGAGAGGAGCTCCCACTTTGACTCGGGTTTACCCCTCCCAGTTCAGCTTTTCCAGACCTTTCCTCGAGAATACTGGGCTCTTGTCCTGCCAACTTGCATGACCAGTGTTCTTTGCAGGTGACCAGTGACCTCTGTGTCTTTTGCCCTCCCATGGCAGGAACCATGGTAAGGACTTGGGGGTGGGGAGGCGATGCAGGAGGGAGAGAAGGTGGAAATGAACACTAATTGCTGAGTTGTGGAGGTGCATGGGAATATCTGGGAAGTTAGAGCTGAGCACAAATGTAAGGTAATCCTTGCCTCCAGATTGATGGTGTGAGGACTAGTGCGCGCACTCTCTCTCTCTCTCTCCCCCATGGGCTGGTCCTGCACAGATGTCAGGTGTCTAAGGAACAGTCCCACTCCAGACACCAGAATTGAGCCATTAGCTGGGAGACCTTCTCCTCCAAGATGGGGCTTGAATTAGAGTGTGTAAGGGCGAAACACGAATCAACCGCTCGCACAGTGATGGACGTTCCCAACTTGGAGGAGCAGTTACCAGAAAATCCTCTCTTTTTCCTTCTCTACATGAAACCTGTCTTCGTGAAGTGCGTTGCCTTGCAATGTGCTTTGAATTTCAGAGTCTCCTGGGACTTTGGTCTCTTTACAAAAGGCTATTATAGATACCTTAACTCTGCCTTTCCCTTGAGCTACTGCTCATTCTTCCTACTTCCCTTTCCTGTCTAACCACAGAATTCATTCCTATGGCTGTACTGAGTTGTTCTCTTTAAGGTCACCAGTGATGTCATAACCATTACATTAATGTCATAACCATTACCTTAATTCAAAGGTCTATTCTTGGTTCTCACCTTTCTTGATGACGTTGTCATTATTGCTCACCATTTCTTTAAAAATTATGTAATTATTCCAATAGCTAATTTTTAAAGCCATATCTCCAATTTCTCCCTTAGTTGCATATCTATCTTTCTTATCTCTGGTAGAAACTAGCTGTATTCATAGTTTTTAAAATAAATGGAACACCGTGCAGAGAATTCTTTGTTGGTTTTTTTTTCATTAATATTATAGACAATGCATACAAGAGTAGAGGAACAAAAGGCCCAGAAGTAGGGTATATTCCCTGACTTTTACAGATGAGAAAACTAAGGTTTGTTGTATATGCCTAAAGAAGAACTGTGGCCAGACTCACCCAGGCCTGAATCCCAGTCAGCCCTCCACCTTGGCAGTGGGACCTACAGAAGGATTTGTCCACACACGGAGAAAGCACCTGGGGTATTTGTTAAAAATGTAATTTCCAGCACCCCATCACATGACTGAGTCAGACTCTCTAGTGATGGGATGTATGCATTTGCACCATTGATAAGTACCTAGGTGGTTCTTAAGTATGTTATAATTCAAGGAGCACTGTTTGGGGAGCTTACATCACAGAAAACAAGAAGACGGAAAGAGGAAAGAGTTTAAGAAAAGTTTCAACATAGCTGTTAATACCACCTGAGAAAGAAGTTCCAGTTGCATTAAAAATCACTCTTCTGGGGCGCCTGGATGGCTCAGTCGGTTAAGTCTCTGCTTTCAGTTCAGGTCATGATCCTGGGGTCCTGGGGTTGAGCCACAGGTCAGGCTCCTTGTTTGGCAGAGAATCTGCTTCTCCCTCTTCCTCTGCGCCTTCCCTGCTCACACTTACTCTCTCTCTCACTCAAAGAAATAAATAAATACGATCTAAAAAAAAAAAAAAATCACTATTCCTCCTGACATACTGGGCCCTTAGGCCCAGTAGGGGTATAAAATTAGCATGCCTACGACCGTTCCTGCATCTACGGCTGCACTTGGGCCTTGACCTTGAGTAGAGCTTTCTTTGGATGTATTGTGTGTGTGTGTGTGTGTGTGTGTGTGTGTCTGTGTGTGTGTGTGTATGTTTGTGGGAGGCTGAGGATATTGGAGAGAGAGCGGGGTAAAGGGATGGCTGTCAACTTCGAACACTCCTGTAAATTAGACTGGTGTTTTATGAACAGCCGGTTGTGATGTATTAGTGGGTTTGAAATTGATTTAGTGGCCGGCATCTTAAAATGGATTGGAAAGGAAAGAAGTGGACAGCAGAATAGAATAGACCACTGTGTGATACCAGTAGTGACTGTGTGTGTTGGGGGGGGGGGGTGGATAGGAATATGAGCTTTTAAAATTTTGATAGTGGTCAAAACGTTTGAAAACTGCTGGATTAGAGGAAAAACTGCATTGGCAGAAAACTAACTTGAGAGGGTTGTAAACCCCAGCTGAAGATCACTTAATTTCAGGCTCCTTGACTCCAAACCCAGTACTTTTCCCCCCGGTTTCCATGTAGCCCATTTCCTTCAGTGAGCACAGTCTTCAAGGGCTTCCATTTCATCTAACATTATTTGTTTTCACTATTTCCCTACTATTGAGCGTTTCGACAATTTCATTCTTCAACGATAATTGAAATAATTCTGCTATAAATATTTCATAATTATAAGTTTGTGCTTCTTATGAATTACTTATATGGGATGCATTTTTTGATGTGATCATTTTTATGGGTCTTACTTAAAAAAAAAAAAAAGAAAAGACACGAAACACATTTACATTTGTAGGAGCAACTAATTCCCACCAGTCACACTGGGGCTGCATTTTATCATTTATCCTTATACATGTTTATCTGATATGTGTTAAATGGCCCCTTATAATTGTTTTCATTTGGATTTCTTTAATTACTTTTGAGGTTTAGTGCTCCAAGTGTGGGTTTATGTTGGTTTTCCTGGAGTATGAACTGCCTGCGTGTGTCCCAGCTATGCCTCCCCTGGGAATCGGGTTTGAATGACTCAATATATTTTGGACATTAAACTTTAAATACGCAACTATATTTATAGCAAACATTTTTCTTATTCTGTTACATCTTTTTTTGTCTTGGTTTTGTGGAATTTCAATATTACACAGTTTTACATTTTTATGTAATTCTACACATCATTATTTTTTACTTTGAATTTCTCCCATGTTTTAAATCATAAAGAGAAATAATCTCCTTATCGTTGGAAAAAGCTTTCTATTTCTTTTTTCTTTTCTTTTTTTTTTGGTAATATGATTTTTAATTTTGTTATGCACACTCAACGTGAAATTCCCTTACTGTTGTGGAATGTGAGGGTGTAAGTCGGGAATAAGGTTGTTATAAGCCTTTTTGCTATTCTTTCAAATCATTTGTTCTCAGCAAGTGGTCCCAGACCAGCAGCATCACATCACCTAGGAATCCATTACAAATGTAAATTCTCAGGGCGCCTGGGTGTCTCGGTGTGTTGGTTAAGTGTCGCCTTTGGCTCAGGTCATGATCCCAGAGTTCTGGGATTGAGCCACACGTCAGGATCCCTGCTCAGTGGGGAGCCTGCTTCTCCCTCTCCCTTACCTCTCTCTCTCAAATAAAATAAAATATATAAAATCTTCAGAAAAATGTAAATTCTCAGACCCTGTCCCGTACCTACTGAATCAGAAAGCCGGGGGGTGGGGCTTCTGAGAGGTGTATGTTCAGTAAGGCCTCCAGGTGATTCTGCCACAGTCTCAAGTTTGAGAACCACTGTTCCACGTCACTCCTAAGACACTTTAACTTGGGCACAAACTCATACACAATTACCCCCCCTTCCTACTTTTAATTAGTTGATGGTAGAAACCACCTGCCTTTACTGGATAATTCCCTTGGAGCCCACAGAGCATCATTCATTTGGTTTACCAGAGTGTCCGACTACTGCCCCCTCCTCCATCCCCTGCCTCCTATCAGCATAGCCAGTCACACGCCCCTGCTTTCAGTTTGCAGTTTTGCTTGTAACCACGCTCCACTCAACACCTCAATGCGACTTTACATTCTTCAAGGTTGGCATGAAGCTGTTCTTCCAGTGACCCTCCTGGCTATTAGCTTTGAGATGTTACGTGTATTTTTATCTTTGCTTATGGAGGATTTCTCAGCTATGCTTTCTGATCATGTCCTCTTCTCCCGGGTCTATGCCTGGTGGCTCCATTGCTGATCTTTTCTTTCTCCTAAGGTCAGCTTCGAAGCACCTTTCAATAACAAGTATAAGATAGACGAAACACAACCTTCCTAAGGTCCTGCATTTTAAAGTATCAGAAGAAAATCTCAGAAGTTTTTAAGAAAAAAAAAAAAAAAAAAGGAAAGCTGACTAGGAATGCCATTCGGTGTATAGAAGGATTTTCTGAAGTCAGAACGTTGCTGGTGTCACGGGAAACGATCCAGGTTATGGTCGAAGCTCTAGATAGCCACAAAGTGACCTTGATCAGTTTGTCTGGAGTTGGTCAGTCTCCCAAGAAGCTGACCGGTTAGAGTCAAACCACCAACACTGCTTAAGGATAGTCTTCTACGACCCTCCTTCCTCTGACCTATTGGATCTCTCATTCTCCCCATCCATAAAGGCACGACTTAACTAGTGAACCATTCCTGCTCTGCCTGGCCTAAGCAGACGCCACTCTCCATGACTCAGCCAGCTTCTGCAGTCTGAGACGGATGCACTGGGAAAGGAACCATATTCCTCCCAGGGCCACCACCAGCGCCATTGTCTGAAGCGTTGCAGAGAGCTTTATCCAAAAAGTGGTCCTGGGAACCTGAAACTAGCTTAAGAATATTCCACGGTGCATCACAGGCATTGACTGGGACAGCCCAGGGACCTCGCAAAACTACCTTGCTGGGAAGAGCGTGTTGGAGAATGTTCTGCCTGACTTGGATCTGTTAGTGGGAAAAGCACACTCCTACTCCATGCCTCCAGCAACCAACAAAGCTCAGTTGTCAACATGTCAATGCATTTTATAGCAACGGCCCAGGCCTCTTGTCGCCTTTTTCCAACTTGTTGCTCTTCCTGTCCCCTCAATGGCGATGGCTCAGACTCCACCCCAGACATGCCCATTCTAAAGCTCTTCAGGTAGAACTTCACTCTCCAGTGGTCCCTTGCGATGCGACCCACACAACCAGAAGCCGCAGGTGTCTTCCCAGAAGAGTCCCAGGGAGGGCAGATAGTTACTCCCCAGATCAGTTCTAGAGCCACACCTACATGGAGGCGTGAAAGATTTAGTCCCCGAACCTGCAAAGCGGGGTGCAGGAGAGAAAGCCAGGTCTGTGCGCAGGTGACCACCTTCAGCAGGTAAGGAAGCAGAAGCCCAAGGATGCTCGGAGCAACTGTACCTATATGTTCTGCTCCTAACGTCATCTGTAGAAGCTTCGGGACCATCTTGACTCCCCATGTACTTTAAGATAATTTAAAACAATTTCTTCTCTTCCAAACAGCTACAAATCGTGACTATTTATAGCCAAGACCTATGATTCTGGGGGAAAGTGAAGAAATAGGTCATGTTATGTTTGAGATGTACCCCTGCGGGTGGGTTACTTAGGACTCCTGGCCTTCATCCAGTCCAAGGGCCCCATGAAGGAGAAGGGAGTTCACGTGTCAGCTGGTGCTTGCTCAGGGATGGGTTCAGGTAACCAGAGCCACCAGATCACCTGCAGAGAGCACCCTGACAGAGATACGGGGGGTTCTGAGATTTGGGGGTATAGAAAACCGTGAGCGTGACAGCTCCCTTCTTAACGGGCACCACAGGCTTTCTCTGGCCCTCTTCCCAGAAACGGAGAGTTCGGCATCACAGAATGAAGTTAGATACCACTCTGTGGGGGTGACTACCCCAGGTTTGATGTCATCTATATGTGGATTACACTTGTGGAAAAGAAATACACTGTTTTGGTGGTGGCCACTAATATCTGACATTACTATAGCATTTTCTAGTTAAACATTTTGCTTTGGCAACAAACAGCAATTAAAAAACAAGCCATTATCAATAACATATAAATAAATGTGACAGAATTCATGACCAGGCTGGTTTTGTTGTTTCATTTTTGTTTTTTGTTGCTGTTGTTTTTATTATCTTTTTTTTTTTTTTTTTTTTTTTTTTTTTTTTTTAGTGACAGGTGGGAAACACAGTATTTAATTTCAAAGGGATACTCTGAATTTTTTTAAACATTTTTTTAAAAGATTTTATGTGTTTATTTGACAGAAAGAGATCACAAGTAAGCAGAGAGGCAGGCAGAGAGAGAGGCGGGAAGCAGGCTCCCTGCCGAGCAGAGAGCCTGATCGGGTCTCGATCCCAGGACCCTGAGATCATGATCTGAGCCGAAGGCAGCGATGTAACCCACTGAGCCACCCAGGTGCCCGATACTCTGAATTTTTAAATGCAATTTGACAGTGTTTGGAGATTCTTCTCCAAAAAATGCTTATTTTTTTTAAAGATTTTATTTATTTGACAAAGAGAGAGTAGGCAGAGGCAGGCAGACAGAGAGGGGGAAGCAGGCTCCCTGCTGAGCAGAGAGCCTGATGCGGGACTGGATCCCAGGACCCTGAGATCATGACCTGAGCCGAAGGCAGAGGCTTTAACCTGCTGAGCCACCCAGGTGCCCCTAAAAATGCTTATTCTTGAAATAACCACACATCTTTCTGGATGTACTTTATGAACATGAAAAAAAAAAAATGATCCCATAATTTCATGCAGAACCCAGTAAGTTTTCCTTCAGTACTTGAGTGCTATTCACTTCTGTTAACACGTGCATTCCCTCTGTAATGATATCATTTCTGCATCCTGCCTGTGGCAGCCACTGTTGGTTCCCTACTCAACCACATTCTCTTTGTTCTTCCTTGCTAACAGAATCATTCCTTTCCTTGGGTGGTTCCTTCTGAGCCTAGGAGATGAATCATGATTAGCCTATGATCTCATCTTCCTTGCCAGTGATTGGTTTAGGCGGGCGTGAACATTTGGTGTGATCTGGCCAATGAGAGATGAGGAGAAATTTACATGGAGGCTTCTGAGAAAGATTTCTGGGCTCTCAAAAGAAAGGGAAAGGGTGACAGCAATTTCTTTTATAACTTTGAATGTGATGCTATGAAAATGGGATGCTTGACGTTTCCATCTTGCAGCCAGTGGAGGACAGACCTGAGGACAAAAAAATAAAGACCATATGGAGGATGGCACAGGATAACCATGTCCTTTGACCATGGCTTGAACCATCTTGGAATCACTCTGATTTTGAGTTGGAGATAGTAAAGTCCTTATAATTTAAGCCAGCTGTTCCAAAATGGAAGAAAGAAGATAATAGAACGTTGATTTCAACTTAACACACAGAATTTTAGAAGTATATTTAAAATACAAATTGAAATCAGTGGCTTTACTCAGTTCATCATTTGTCAGACAGCTGTGTCTCCCAGTGGGACCCTGGAGACGGGATTGGGAGTTCTAAAAACCAGAATGGTGCTTCCCTCCATGTTTTTGTTTGCCTTCCGCATATTGTAACAGATGACAATTAACACATACCCAGTTAAGTAGATTCAAGCATTATACTATCGTAAAAGAATTTTGTCAAAACTTTGAGAGTGTATTTTTAAAATAGATGTTTGAAATGTTTTCATTGTTATTTTGTTGCTAAAAATTATGTCAGTGTGTCATCACCCATATGAACATAGAATCTAAAGTTACACAACTTTTTTTTTTTTTTTAAGATTTGTTTATTTATCTTAGAGGGAGAGAGAATGTGGGTATGTGAGTAGAGGGAGCAGCAGCAGGAGAGAATAAGCAGACTCCCTGCTGGGAATGTATTTACAAATTATACAGGCTATATTGATACAACACTATATATACTTTATATATGAATAAATATATTATGTAAATTGTTGAGTGCATTCTCAAACATCCTTACTAGTAGGCATGTACAGTGCAAAAATCTGTAAAGCCACTGGTTTAAGCTACTTTTACTCAGTCCTTTGTTACTTGCAGTCAAAATATCCTCCAGTAGTGCTTTACTTAGAAATGGCTTTCACATATACTTTTTTTTTAAATCAATGGACTATTTTTTTTTAAAGATTTTATTTATTTGACAGAGATCACAAGTAGGCAGAGGGGCAGGCAGAGAGAGGAGGAAGCAGGCTCCCTGCTGAGCAGAAAGCCCAATGTGGGGCTCGATCCCAGGACCCTTAGATCATGACCTGAGCTGAAGGCAGAGGCTTTAACCCACTGAGCCACCCAGGCGCCCAGGCGCCCCTCAATGGACTATTTTTGAGAGCAGTTTTAGGTTTACAGAAAATTGAACTGAAAGCAGGGAGTTCCTGTATGCCCCCCCGCCCCTACCGCCTTCGTATCCCCCATCCCCACCACCACAGTTTTCCCTGTTACCACACCTTCCACAGTGTGGTATATTTGTTACACTTAATGATCCAATATTGATACATTATTGTTAAACTAAAGGCCAGAGTTTACATGACATCTACTCTTTGCGCAGTGCATTTGTAATGGAAAAACACACTCTTCTGTTCCTCTTCCCACATGCCTGCTTTACTCCTTTACATAGGACCCTTCATTACTGACGTTTCTGGTCACCAAATGGGTTGGAGTTTCTCCCTGCACCAAGCGATTCTCCATGATACCAGCTGGATATCCTACAATTTCACTCAGTTCTGATGCTTATCTTCCTGGAGACTGCATCAGATCCCAGGGGTCAAGGGCTCAGTTCCACAAAATGCCCTCCTTCAGATGCCCCCACCTGCAAGCAGTAGGTCCCCAGGTTATTCAAAACTTCTGTCTGACTTGGCTGCAAATTGGAGGTTCCCATGACTCCTTTCTTTCTTTCCTTTTTTTTTTTTTAATATTTTATTTATTTATTTGACAGAGATCACAAGTAGGCAGAGAGGCAGGCAGAGAGAGAGGAGGAAGCAGGCTCCCTGCTGAGCAGAGAGCCCAATGCAGGACTCGATCCCAGGACCCCAGGATCATGACCTGAGCTGAAGGCATCGGCTCAACCCACTGAGCCACCCAGGCGCCCCACCATGACCCCGTTCTTATATGCAATGATTTCCAAGAGCAGCCCACAGAACTTAGGGAAACACTTAAGTTTACCAATTTATTCAAGGATATGATAAAGGATACAGATAGACAGTCAGATGAAGGGGCAAGGTCTGGGAGGGTCTTGAGCACAGGAGTTTCTGTCTCTGTGGAGCTGGGGTGCCTCACCCTCCTGGGGTATGGACGGTTCACCCACCTGGAAGCTCCTCGAATCCAGCATTGCGATTTATATGGAAGCTTCCTCATAGAGTCAAGATCAATGGCAACTTCATTTTGCAGCTCCTGTCCCCTCTCTGGAGGGTGGGGGTAGAGGTGGGGCTGGAAGCTCCAAGCTTCTAATCATGGCTTGGTCTTTCTGAAGATATGCCGCCATCCAGGAGCCATCCAGGAGCCCACTCAGAGTTGTCTCAATAGGACAAAAGATGTTTCTAGGGCTCTAGAAAGGTTTGGGGAGTTCTATGTCAGGAACAGGCAGCAGAGACCAAGATATATTTTTCTATTATCTCATACTAGTCTATGGATTTTGACAAATATATAATCACATATATCCACCATTATAGTATCATAACACAATAGTTTCACTGGCCTAAACATCCCCTGTGCCCTACCTATAATCTCTCTCTTCCTCCTAATTACTGACGACCACTGATCTTTTTACTTTCCTTTTGGCCTTTTCCAGAATGCCATATAGTTGGAATTAAAAAGTGTGCAACCTTTTCAGACTGGCGTCTTCCACTTAGCAAAGTGCATGTAGGTTTCTCCATGTCTTTTCATGGCTTGATAGCTCATTTAAAAAAAAAAACAAAAAACTAATTTCTTTTCATCACTGAATAATATTCCATTATCTGGACATACCACAGTTTGCTTATCCACCCACCTAATGGAAGACACTTTAGTTGCTTTCCAGTTTGACAATTATAAATAAAGCTGCTTTAAACATTTAGCTGTAAGTTTTGGAGTGGACATCTATTGTCAACTTCGTTGAAGGAGCATGATTGCTGGGTCGTATGATAGGAATATGTTGAGTTTTGTAAGAAGCTGCCAAAATGTCTTCCAGGATGGCGGCGCCATTTTGCCTTCCCGCCAGCAGTGAACAAGAGTTTCTGTTGCTCCACATCCTCACCAGCATTTGCTGTTTTCAGTGTTTTGGATTTTGGCCATTCTAATAAGTATGATGTGGTATCTCCTTGTTGTTTTAATTTGCACTTAATGAAACATGATGTTGAGCACCTTTTCATATGCTCATGGCCATTTCCTGCATCTTCCTTGGTGAGGTGTCTGTTTAGATCTTTTGTCCTTTTTAAAATTGTGTTGATTGTTTTGTTATTATTGAGTTTCAGCCGTTCTTCGTACATTTTAGATTAGATTATGGTCCTTCATCAGATTTGTGTTTTGCAAATACTTTCTCCCAGCCTGAAGCTTGTTCTTTCATTTTCTTGGCAGTTTTAAATTTTCACAGAGCAGAAGTTTTAAATTTTAATGATGTATAACTTATCAATTTATTTTCATGGGGTTTGCTTTTGTTGTCGTATGTAAAAAGTCATTGCCAAACCCAAGATCACCTAGATTTTCTCCTAAGGTATCTTCTAGGAGCTTTATGGTTTCGCATTTTGTATTGACATTTATGATCCATTCTGAGTTAAGTTTTGTGAAAGACATGAGGTCTGGGTTAGGATTCTTTTCCTGCACGTGGATGTCCAGTGGTTCCACCACCATTTGTTGAAAATACTGTGCTTTTTTCTCCATTTATAACCTTTGTTCTTTGTCAAAGAACAGTTGACTATATTGTATGGATCTCTATCCTGTTCCATTGATTTGTCTGTTCTCTTGCCAATATGACCCTGTCTTGATCACTTAGTTTTATAGTAAGCCTTGAACTCCTCCAACTGTGTTCTTCTCTTTCAATATTGTGTTGACTATTCTGAGTTTTGTTGTTGTTGTTGTTTTGCTTTTGCGTTTCTTTATAAAATTTGGAGTTTATTGATTACACACATACACTTTTTGACATTCACAATAGTTCTGATGCACAGGTATGGAAATGCCATTTACCCATTCACTGATGAAACTGAGTGAGCTTGGGCAGTTCAAGAGTTGCCCGGTGTCATGCAAAGACACGAATCCAAGGCTTCTCTGGCCAAGAATCCCCCCTGTGTTTTTCTCACTACTCTGTGTCTGGATAGCAGGATCCATTCTGTATATTTGCTGGTTTCAAAATGAGTCAATTGTCTAGTGCCTACTTGGCCCGTGTGCAAATCAGTACCCAGAATTCATCAGGAACACGGGTCTGCCGCACAGCAGCCTGCTCACAAAGCTACCAACACTGGGGCATGGCTGGGAACCTGACAGCTCGTGGTGTCCAGAGGACCGGAAGTGAGGAAGTCGGCAGCCTGGTGTGCCAGAAATGAGAGTGGTGAAGCCATTAGGATGTGGCTGCCCAAACCTGCCTTCAAGAGCCAAACTCGGCTCATGGGAACTACCACCAAAATACTAAGAGACCAGGTAAATTGTTTGTGGTGAGACACAGTTTTCCTTTGATTTAAATCCCTGGCTATTTCGCAAGAACACCTCTAAAGCTGAGTGGAAAACCATTCTCTTGTATCCTATATGATATGTGACACACTTCCCAAACCAAGTCTTAAAAACTCTATTTTTCTATATTTGTTCTGATTAGAAAATAACATAGGTGTTAAAGAATTCAAAAGCACAGACAACTAGAGGAAGAAGAACAAAATTGCCTATGTTCTTCTCACCCTGAGATCATCCTATTGACAGTTTAGTAACTTTCCTCCAGCGATTATTCTGTGCATTTATTAATTTTTTAAACATTTAATTACTAGAGAGCACACATGAGAGAGAGAGAGACCACAAGCAGGGGGAAGGGCAGATGGAGAAGCAGACCCCCTCCCCCCATCCCTCCGAGCAGCAAGCCCCAATGTGGGACTCAATCCCAGAACCCTGGGATCATGACCTGAGCCAAAGGCAGATGTTCAACCAACAGCCACCCAGGCGTCTGTTCTGTGCATTTATCTAGGATCTGAAGGTTGTTCTCTTTCAACACTTTTAATTAATTGTTTTACAGTGAGCCCACCATAATCAAGGGTGTGTATGTCTGCGTTTTTGATTACATCTTACCATGGGTGTTTCCTATGATAGGTACCTTATAGGACCACCTATACCTGTAGGACCTTCAGTGGTTGCCTGGTATCCCATCACATGGCTCTGTGCCTGTGCAAAATTCTGCTGCAGGTGGGCAATCTTCAGATATAATTATACTCTCAAAGCATGGCCTTGTGTGTATGTATTCCTCCATAACTTTGATTTAAAAATTGTCCTTCCTGAGTAAGGACAAGGATGCTTTTTGTCATATAAGGCAGCCCTCAGCAAAGGTTTTGTGTCAGTTTTGTCAAAATGTGTCTGTTTTTTTAAATACATTACTGCCATATTCTTCCCCCTGTGTGCACATCTGAAAACAATGTGAGACACTTAACTTGTCTCTTTTCCATTTGTTAGTTTTTATCCTTCCGGTAGTTTAAGCAGATGTAAGTATTCATCCCCAGCTAAAATAGCAGTGTGGGATAGTGACTTCTAAAAGGGTGTCCTCAAATGAAAATGAATCCAAGGAACTGTCAAAAAACAAAACAAAACAAAACAAAAACAAAAACCCAAAACAAAACAAAACAAAAACCCCAAACTCCATCCAAACTTGTCATTAGTAAGAACCTGCCAGCCAGAATTTGCCAATAGTTTTGATGCTTCTTGGTGTAAGGACTAAAAAAGATGACCCAAACACTTACTTTCTCTTCTAAACTGGACTTCCTCATTTTGAAATTTACAAATCTAAATGCAAGAAAATAATAATGAAATGGGGGGGGAACCCCAAGCCTCCCTCATCTGTATATATATATATATATATATTTAAATACGTAGGTGGGTGAATCCTTTCTTTTGTCAATTTAGTGACATTTTTACACCCAGTTTATCAAATCTGTGCAGTCAGTTGCACTGAGTCATTGAAATAACCTAAGACACTACACCAGCTATATTTTTATGGCAATGTTTAAACAAACACACATATAAATCTTGTCATTGAACAGAGTAGGTGATTGGTCTAGTAGTATAATTTCAGAGTCACCAAAAAGCATGCCATACTCAATATACTTCCTCACAGGCCCAGTCACTCCCATATTACTGATTCATAAAAACATAGCCCTTACTATAAGACAACTATAGACTAAAATTCTTCATACATAAATGCAAAGGTGTTTAAAAAAATTAACACACCAAATCCAGCAATATAAATAAAGAATACTATATAATGACAAAGTGGGGTTTATTCTAGGAATACAGGTTAGTTTACCATTTGAAATCAATCACTGTGCTCCATCATGCTAACAGAATAAAAGAGAAACACAAATGTTTTCTCAGGAGATGAGGAAAAAGCAGTTAGCAAAATTCAACATCATCTGTGATGAAAAATTCCCCTAAAACTGGGAATAGAAAGGAACTTCATCAATCTGATGACTAGTGTCTTTGAAAAACCTACACCTAACATCAAATCAGCTGAACTCTGAACACTTTGTCACTAAGGTGGAACAAGGCAAGGACGTCTGCTCCTGCTCCTTGAATTCAGCATTGTACCAGAGGTCCTAACCAGAGCAAAAAAGACAAGAAAAAAGAAAAGACACAATCGCCAGAAAAGGACAAGTAAAACATTCTCTGTTTGTAGGCAACGTAATTGTTTATGGAGAAAACCTTAAGGAATGAAAATAAACAAAAAAACCCTACTAGAGCTAAAACACAAGTTTAGCAAAGTCTCAATATACAAGGTCAACATGGTAAAAAAAAATAAATAAATTCTATTTCTATATGCTAGCAGCAAATAATTGGGAAGATTTTCAATCTGTTTATAATCATGTCAAAAATAAATAAAATACTCTGGAATAAATGGAATAAAAGATGTTCAGAATATCCACACTGAGAGTTCTAAGACATGACTTGGAGAAGTTAAAGAAATCCTAAACGATGGAGAGATATATCATGTTCATGGAGCAGAAATTCAATAGCAGTAAGATGTCATTTCTTCCCATACTGATTTATAGAACCAGTGTAGACTCAGTGATAATACCAGCAGGTTGTTTTTTAAAAACAGAAAATGACAGGTCCACTCTAGAATTTATGGGAGAATGCAAGAGATCTGGAGTGCTTAAATAATCTTAGAAAAGAACAAATCTAGACTTGTACTACCCGACTTCAAGACGTATAAAGCCACACTAATCACAACCAAGCACAGACAAAGAGATCAGTGGGGCAGGGTCCACAAAGAGACCTGTGCTTACATAGTCAGTTGATTTTAAACAAAGATGCCAAATAAATTTAGCCGAAAAAGGAAAGTTTGTTCAGCAAATGGTGCTGAAACAATTGGATACCTATATAGAAGAAAGACAAACTTTGAATTATACCTGATGCTCTACACAAAAATGAAATTGAGTTTGGTTGTAAATCTAAGTGTAAGAACTAAAACAATGATACTTTTAATAATAAACACAGGATAATATCTTCATGACCAGGAAGTAAGTATGTAGACAGGACATAGACAGCAATAACCATTAAAGAAAAAATACCGGTGACTAAGACTTCATCAAACTGAAACAATTATGTTCATCAAAAGGTTAAGAAAACAAAAAGGCAAGCTACAGACTGGGGAATATGTTTTCAAAGGACTTCTATCATGTACCTACAGTGGAATAAAAAAGTGTCAAACAAGAAAGACAAAGACTGGGTGATGTCCCTAAAACAAAAACAAAAACAAAAGTCAAACATCAAAATCAGAAAAAGGGGGCGCCTGGGTGGCTCAGTTGGTTGGACGACTGCCTTCCGCTCAGGTCATGATCCTGGAGTTTCGGGATCGAGTCCCACATCGGGCTCCCAGCTCCACGGGGAGTCTGCTTCTCCCTCTGACCTCCTCGCTCATGTTCTCTCTCACTGTCTCTCTCTCAAATAAATAAATAAAATCTTAAAAGAAAAATCAGAAAAAGGTCAGATTTGCGGCTACTGGAGGCAGAGGGTAGGGAGGAAGGGGAATTGGAGGAAGGTGGACCAAAGGCACAAACTTCCAGTTATGCAGATAATAGAAGACAAGTAAATCCTGGGGATGGAATTACAGGATTTCTGTAGTTCACTACTGCTGTATGGCATATTTGAAAGTTGCTAAGAGAGTATGTCCTAAGAGTTCTCATCACAAGTAAAAACCTTTTTTTTTCTGTTTTCTTTTTAATCTGTGTAAGGTGGTGGGTGCTGACTAAACTTATTGTGGTCATCATTTCACAGTTATCTAAGCAAAGTCACGATGGTGTCCACTTTAAACTTAGACCGTGGTGTATGCGGATTGTATCTCAATAAAACTGGGCAGGGGAGGAGCAAGCGACCCAATTTTTGAAACAGACCAAAGAGTAAGACAAACACTTGGCCAAGAAAGACATATGGACCAATAAACACATGAAAAATTACCTAACATCATGTGTCATGTGGGATTAAAACCATAATTAGATTAGCCTACCTACCTGTTAGAAGGCTACGTAAGAGAATGACAATACCAAATGTGGGGAAGAAATGGCCTTGTCACACATGGCTATGGGAATGGACGATGGTACAACTACTTTGGAAAAGTGTTGATATATATAAATATAAATATATATTATTTTTAAAAATATGTATATATATGTATGCAAACTTAAATATACATCTTCACCCAGCATTCCTTCTATTTATTCAAGAGAAATGAAATATGTGTGTTCAAAATGCGTAGTTCATAGCAACCTAATTTACAGTAGTCAGTCAGTGGAAACAACCCAGATGCCCACCAGCAGTGAATGGATAAACAAGTTGGGCTATATTCTACAATGGAGTCCCATTTAGTAATAAAATGGGGTGAGCTGATAAGCACAACTGTGTGGATAGATCTCATGGACACTAAGCTGAGTGAAAGACACCAGTCACAAAAGAGGCCATATTGTAGGACTCCATTTATAGAATATTCTACAACAGGCAAAATAAATTGGGCTAAGGAGAAAAAAAAAAACAAAACATGGTAGTGGTTCTCTGGAGGACAGTGAGTGCCTCAGGAGGGACACAAGTAGAACTGGAGAGACAGAGATCATGATAGAGATGTGGATTACAGATGTGTATCCTCCTGTCAAAATGACCGACTTAAGATCTGTCCATTTCAAGGTATGTAAATTTTTCTAAAAAAAAAAAACAACAACTATAAGGGCGCATGGGTAGCTCAGTGGGTTAAGCGTCTAACTCTTCATTTCGGCTCAGGTCATGATCTCAGGGTCCTGAGATTAAACCCTGAGTCGGGCTCCAAGCTCAGTGAGAAGTCTGTTTGAGAGTTTCTCCTTCTGCCTCTGCCCTTCCCTGTGCTTGCTCGCTCTCTCTCTCTCTCTCTCAAAATAAATAAATAAAATCTTAGGAAGAACTGTAAAATAATCATTATTTAACTGGGAATGGGGAGTATTTGGCGATATATATACAATAAGAGTGGCAAACTGTTAGTAGTTGCTGAGTCTGGGTGATGGGCATATCACTCTTACACTCCTTTGTTTAGAATGGCTGTGTTTTATACTTCCCATAATTAAAAAAAATTAAAAGTTGTAGCCCTTGCTTTCCCAGACTATGGTAATGTAATGAGGCTAGCCGAAGAAATTGAATTACTGGAATAGTTTTTGTCCAGAGCTACCTGTGCCCATGTAGGCAAGTCCGTCTACTTCTGGAATTCAGTTTTTGGAACTCCACTCCCCCCAGATAAAACGCACATTCGTCAAATGTCAACTTCATCGGCAGTAAAGGTGGCCACTGGCTCTTCATCTTCCTCCCTCTTCTTTTTTTCCAGTTGGTTCAGAAATTCGTTGAGAGGAAAGAATGCAGTCTATTGGACCTCTTTGGTTTTTCCTTTTTAAAAGATTTTACTTATTTATTTGATAGAGATCACAAGCAGGCAGAGAGGTAGACAGAGAGAGAGGGGGAAGCCAGCTCCCTGCTGAGCAGACAGCCTGATGTGGGGCTCGACCCCAGGACCCTGGGATCATGACCAGAACCGAAGGCAGAAGCTTTAACCCACCGAGCCACCCAGGCGCCCCTGGACCTGTTTGGTTCTGTAATAATCCTTTGTCTTTTGCCTTGAGGTTTGGCCTTGGTGTTGCAGGGCAGGGCCTTGCCTTGTCAATATCAGCCTCTGGAGGAGGGGGAGGGCTGTCTTCTTGGGGTGTGGCTTTATGTAGGAGGCTTCCCTAGAGAGTAGCTTTGTTTTCCCATTTTCCTGCAGCTCACTCCCTCAAGAAACTGATCAAAGGACTTCTGTGAGAAGCTACACAGCTTCACATTCAAAAAGCATCTTTCTCCCTGGCCCATCAACCATCCAGATTCCCCGGGCCTTACCTTACCTTGATAAACCCTGACCTACAGCATAGGTTCTCGCTCTCCTGGGCCCTCTTTAGAGGCAGACATTTTGGTGTCTAATCCAGGTGTCCTAAGACTTATCTGTCTCTGGGTAACCTTGATAACTTCTGCAGAGGGACTACAATGGGTCCTTATCCAAAGAGGCCTCCAAGCGGCCCATCCTGCAATGTCAGCCTTTCTTAACGAACTATGTAAATAAGGCTTCCCCAGGAAAGAATTACAGATCTGGAAGAAAGAGAGCCAATAGACTTTGCAAGACAGGTTGGACTTGTAAGAATCTCCAACAGGGAAGGAGCTCGCCAGAATTAGGATTTGGGCATCCTAACCCCCCTTCAGAATCAACCGGCTTATCTATAAAGACGTTTGATTAAAAGGCTTATCTGTGTATTGTTTAAAAGACCGGAAAGAAATTCAATGCTAGTTATGAAGTTCTTGAGATGGCAGATGTGTTTGAAAACTAGAGGGGGTGGGACGCCTGGGTGGCTCAGTGGGTTAAGCAGCTGCCTTGGGCTCAGGTCATGATCCCAGTGTCCTGGGATGGAGTCCCACATCGGGCTCCTTGCTCAGCGGGGAGCCTGCTTCTCCCTCTGCCTCTGCCTACCATTCTGTCTGCCTGTGCTCGCTCTCTCCCCCTCTTTCTCTCTGATAAATAAAATCTTAAAAAAAAACTAGAGGGGGTTTATAGTTATTCTTATAAACTCATCAGAATTCCTTATATTTTAGTGCACAGATGTTTTTCCTTATGAGTATGATCATTGGAAAATTGGCTATTAAAAACCATCATTAAAGGCCACTTCTTGATAATCATCCATCTTTCCTGATAGCAGTGATGGCACTGATCTCGATCTGCCTTGCATTGATTTATTTATTAGATGACTGCATGAGACGGTCTCTCTCCCAGCTTTGGACAGACCAGCACCCTTGAGCGTCACTGCATTTTGTTTATGTCCTCACCAGCTAAGGAACTTATATAGATTTTCACTTTCTGTCATTCGTATTAGGAACACAACAGGTCGTTTTTCACATATATCCCCCTCCAGCAACCTAGCACTCCGCCGTGTGGGGGATGTTGGGAAGGCAGCCACACACAGCTTTCCCCACCCTTGCTGGCTGTGGAAGGGTGCTGGGACCTGGAACATTCCCTTACATGGAGATAAGGAGACTGCCCAGACTCTTCTGGGCTTACTATCTTGTTTGGAAGACTCTTATCCTCTTCTGGGGCTGGATGTGTACTCCTTTGTTCCATGTAACTGTGTGCACTGCACGGCAGTGTGCCAAGCCCGCGGCTCACATCTATTCCTGGGGGGGGAGGGGGGGGCGGGGAACAAGGTCCTCTGCTTGCAGCACAGGAAAGGTGTGTGAACATCATCTCCCTGCATTGGCTTTCGGATGAGACTCGGGTAGGGGGACCCGTGATCACGACTGAACCTCATCTTGGTCTGTTGTCTGTGTAGGCAACTGCTGAAAACAATTACATATTTAATGTCATCTGTGTAAACCCCGGTGTGAGTCACATCTTCCTTGGTGTCCCCAAAAGCTGCAAACCATGCAGTGGGCTGCCATCAGGACTGCTGTTCCTGGTGGCAGGCATCGTGATGCTCTTTGCTCTGCTCTGCTCAGTGGGACACCTCCCCTACCAGGTGTCACTTGTTCAGTAGGGTTGCATGTTGGGAGTGTGTGGGATATGACATCCCTCCCTTTAGAGAAGCATTATCTTAAGAACACACTTACTGTTTTCATGCTTTGCCAGCCCTGGCCCGTTACAGACGCTCATGCCTGTTTGTCGAACTGAATTGGCCTTTAATGAACACGACATCTGAGGTCCTGCTGTGCAAGACTGAAGGGTGGCAGCTGCCCTTCTGAAGGGGTTTCCATGGTACCTTCTGTAGGGACGGAGGAGGTTTATCTCCAACCACAGCCCTGCATCCCCAGGAGCATGGGTGTCACCTTGTTCCTAGCCCATAACCTGACCACCACTGAGGCTCCTGGAGATGGAGCCACTGACCTACAGAGGACAAGAGCTGAGGCTCCCCAACCCCTCACTTCCACTGCATTTTCCATGACAAATGCGACTGGATTTTGTTCCGTTCTAACCAAGCTCCAATCTAGCAGCCCATCCAGAAACTAGGCACAGTGGGGCCTCTGTAATTCAGATGATAACGAAATCGATCAACGACCAGCTTTTCAGCACAATTCTTGCTTGCTTGTCCAGTACATTAAAATGAGAGGGGCTGAAACACTTGGGGACAGACTGGAGCCCACATTCTTTGAGAGTTCCAGACTGTCTCGTGCATGGAGTGTCGCACAGAGAGAAGGCATCTGACTTCCCCTTCTTAACTCCTTAGGTTTTGTTACAGAGGCAGCTACGTCTGTGCCCATATACCCCCATTTCTAGCTCCAAGGTGTCTTCCTCCTCCCTAGCACACACGCATGACTTACTCGCTAGAACAGAATCACGGAGTCCATACATAAAGACACTGCTAGAAGTTTCCACAGGAAGACCCAAAAAGCTGTTTTCCCTGCTTGGTGCCGGTGTCGGTCAGCACCCAAGCATCCGGAGGATGTGGTGGGAATTGCATATACACAGAAGTATGCTGTTAGCCTATTAGCTGGGGTGACCCTTTCCGTGAGGCTATTCAGAAAAAGAACTGTTGTTTGCAGTGGTTTCAGTCAAATGCTCCCTCTATCATTTTGTGTCATTAGGGACAGCCATTTTCTTGAGGGTGACAAAACATGCAGAGACTCGGGCCGTCCTCCCCCCCCCCACCGGATTGCCTGTCCCCCTATAGAGCAGCTCCATCTCTGTAGCCCTCGGAACGTTAATGGTCTTTGGGCAGAGTCAGGCACCAAAGCAGAAGCGGCAGTGGGCTGTGAGGGTACCCAAGCGGAGAGACAGACACAGATGACAGGTGCAATCAGCTCCATGGACGGAGGGAAGATGAGTGACAGAGCTGTTTGCTGAACGTCCTACCTGTCCATCACCTGGTACCAGATGCCCCCTGGATATCCGGCCTCTTCTTTTTTTCAACACGAGAACAGAGGCCCTAATGACCTGAAAGCTTATGCATTTTGACATGTCAGAGGAGAAAGTGATAAAATAAAATTTTCCTGCCCCATGGGGTGAAGGGATTCTTAAATATGTAATTGTTTTCAGCAGTTGCCTTGTTCTAGCACTACCGTTTCATCTCCTGCTCCTGGAAATGACTTCATTTAGCCGACTCCCCCCCCCCAACCCTCCGCACCCCACCACAGGCTTCTTCAAAGCAGGAGCCACATGGCTTCGCTTCATTAGCATCTTTGTTTGTGCAGAGCATCGCTGATGGTATCCGTTATAGCTCTGGGAGTTCGGTTTGTTCATACATTAACCATCATTAGGAACAAACAGCAAACAGCTTTTCTCAGGAGCGAAGCCCATTTCTGCACTGAGCCTAAGAAATGGAACTCCTTCTAGGTACCCAACCCCTGGCCTTTCTCTTACACTAGCTCTGGTACATTCTCCTGAGCTGAGACGGCGAATCCCTACACCAGTGGACAAAGGTTGTTTATAAGATTCACAAGCAGTATCCTTCTCACTCCCAGGACCTAGGGAGTCCCAGAGTTGTCTTTTGTGAATCTGAGCTCTATCAGGTTGTTGTTAGCCTCATCTGTGGCATTCTGAGGCTATGTGAAGTCTTGCTTTCAATTTATATAGCTAATTTTTTAAAGTATATTTGGAGAAAACGCTGTAGTAGAGCTGCAGTCTAATCCATCAAGGATGGATTTTGACCATAAAGATCAAACTGGGGTGGGGGACGCCTCGGGGGCTCAGTCAGTTCAGAGTCTGCCTTCGGCTCAGGGCATGATCTCAAGGTCCTGGGATGGAGCCCACGTCCAGCCCTGGGTTGGGCTCTGTGTTCAGTGGGGTGCCTGCTTGTCCCTCCACTCTCCCCTCTGCCCACACTCATAAAAATAAAATCTCAAAAGAAAATGATCAAACCACGCTACTGCTAACATTTGAGGGATGTCATTGGGAACAGTTCCAAGTAGTGGTTACTTTCTCCAGTACATTTCCTGTGGTTTGATTTGAAAGAGCAACTTCCAGGGAGCAGGCTGTAGATACGGCATCGCTGAGTGAAGTCCAGCAACTCCTCCATTTCCCAGTCACCTAAGTGTCACATGGCCAAGCCATCCATCGATGACCTAACTGCCAATCCCTTCTTACCAGCTAACTCATATTTGCTTTGTGTTTGATTGGTTTCTCAGGCTAACTAAGATCATTAAGAAACCAAAAATGGCTCTAAAACAGTGGCTTCCATAAAACACCCAGAGACACGGCCAAACAACTACCCCCGTCCTTCCAGTTTATCTTGGATCACCTGTAAACGGTGATGGAACACTTGATCTGTGATCTGCATTGTCCTATTCATAAGTGGCCCAAAGGACTGGCCATGTTTTTCTAGTCTGATGCCTCCCACACTATGAAAATGACAGGTACAAGTCTTCCTTTGGCCAACGGACCACATCTGTTTTGAACCCTTCCTTGTACGTGGTTCAAGCACGTCACCCCCACTGTGACTGAAAGCTTTCAGGCCAAATGTGAAAGCATTCCTTGGGGAGGAGCCACATTTCCAGCCCCAGGAGAGAGCCTGGTGCAGTGCAGAGCTCTCCTAGGCAATTTACCAGTTGCCGGAGTAGCTCTCCTCCCCGTGGAG